>NW_023416335.1:7705221-8305221 GCF_014108235.1 Myotis myotis | reverse complement strand
CCTGCCTGCCTGCCTGATTGCCCCTAACCACTTCTGCCTGCCAGCCTGACCACCCCCTAACCACTCCCCTGCCAGCCTGATCGACGCCTAACTGCTCCCCTGCCATCCTGGTTGCCCCCAACTGCTCTCCCCTGCCGTTCTGGTTGCCCCCAACTACCCTCCCCTGCTGTCCTGGTTTCCCCCAACTGCCCTCCCTTGCTGGCCTGGTCCCCCCCAACTGCCCTCCCCTGCCAGCCATCTTGTGGTGGCCATCTTGTGAACACATGGGGTGGCCATCTTGTGTGAGGATGTGACAGTCAATTTGCATATTACCTCTATTATATAGGATATCACAGAGATCAAAGGTCTGAAATGGGTCTCTGGGCTAAAGTCTAGGTGTTAGGAGGATTTTGTTCCTTTCTGGATGCTCCAGGGGAAAATCTATTCTCTTGCCCTTTCCAGCTTCTAGAAGCCGTCCTCAATCCTTGGCTCAAAACACCCTTCCTCTTCAAAGCCAGCAACGGCCAGTCAAGCTGCTCTCACACTCTGTCACTCTGCCTCTGACTCTTCTGCCTTCGTCTTCTGCACTTGAGCATCCTGGTGAGCACATTGGGTCCACAGAATAATCCAAAATAATTTCCATCTAAAAATCAGTAGATTCCATTTTAATTTCATCTTCTACATTTATTCCCATTTGCAATGTAATTTATCATATTCATAAAGTTGCAGGGATAATGACAGGGACTTTTTTAGGGGCCATTGTCCTGCAACCACAAACATATAGTGATATATCCCACTCCAATAC
Organism: Myotis myotis; assembly: GCF_014108235.1. Classification (NCBI taxonomy): domain Eukaryota; kingdom Metazoa; phylum Chordata; class Mammalia; order Chiroptera; family Vespertilionidae; genus Myotis; species Myotis myotis. The sequence continues at coordinate 8,304,437 of NW_023416335.1, read as the reverse complement.
AATCGAAGATGTAAATATTTAGTAGTCAGACATTTTCACTCATAGATGTAGACATTTTAGAGATTTAAATATCTATCAATGATGGCTATTTGAGCACAAATATGACCTATGGTATACAAATGAATCTTACTTTTTATCATAGATGTGTAGGGATAGTGAGCTTGAATAAAGCAAGCCATGTATTATGTTTGCAAGAGTAAACACAAGATGTCCTGGCTTTGCCTGACTTCAGCCTCCTTTTCTAATCAAGGGCTGACCAGCAACTCCTCCTCCTAAAAGGAAAGGCATATTATCACATTTGCACACACAAATCCACTTATGGACACACACAACGCAACTAACCAGGTTTCTAGATTAAAGCTTGTCTGACAGTCTGGCAGAGGGAAAACGTTCTCATCCTGATTTCCAGGGGTTCAGCTTTTATTTCTTGTTGCTAAATCCACTCCCATGTTGTTTCCTGGGCGGAAGCCATTCTCATCTCAATGATGCCTAATTCTGATAATTTTGTTTTGGAATCTTGTAACTATTTGTCCTATTTTGATTCTAGGAGGAACCTAGGATCCTTACCGCATGTGGAGCACATTGGTCTTAGAATGTAAAACCTTGAGTACTTTTAATTTCTAGAATGGCCATTGAGAATAAAATCATATTTATTATACAATGAGTATTGGAAAAGGAGTTACAGTGGCAAAATTCACTCATTCTCAAATAACATATTGACTCTAAAAGAGTGGGAAAAGTTAAACATTTTAGGCAGTTAAATTCACTAAAAATTCTACTCTTCTGAGAATTGAAGTCACTGAAATAAATATTTACATTACACATATTATGCGCCAGGCTTAGCTCTTAGGCACAGGGGATACATGAGAGTACAAGAGAGAGAAATGATCCCCATCTAATATGCTTCGTGTTTCAGGGCAAAGCCGAGCATTCAGGCAACCTCAGAGGAAGGACTTGTTGTAAGAATGTTGTACAGGAAGGAGGCGGCAATAGTTGGCTGCCTTTCTCAGAGTCTTGCTCTTTCTTATACCTGCTTCTCCTTCAACTCTATTACATTTCCTAATTTATCTTTTTAGTGTGTTTCTTTTTAAATCATCAATCACCCATCAATAGAATGTAAGCTCTGAGATAGCAGGGAATTTTATCTCGGTCAGTCACCTTTGCATCCTCATGGCTTAGAACAGAGCCTGGAACATAGGAGATTCTCAAGAATTATTTGTTGAATGAATGAATAAATGAGCTCTGCCTCTTCATCCACTGTTACTGCTCTCCTCCTTGGCTCCGGCACTGTGTTTCAGCCAATGTCTAATGTCTAAGTCTTCATTGACAGGTGCTCAAGAAACAAAAGTATTAGTATTTTGTACCTGTAGCTCTCAAAGCTTTGACGTCTTCATCCATAAAACGACAGTAATCAAGGTTTTATTAGTTAGCTACTGCTGAGTAATAATTGATTCAAAATTTGGTGCCTGCCCCAACCGGTTTGGCTCAGTGGATAGAGCGTCAGCCTGTGGACTGAAAGGTCCCAGGTTCGATTCTAGTCAAGGGCATATACCTTGGTTGCGGGCACATCCCCAGTAGAGGGGGTGCAGGAGGCAGCTGATCGATGTTTCTCTCTCATCGATATTTCTATCTCTCTATCCCTCTCCCTTCCTCTCTGTAAAAAATCAATAAAATATATTTTTTTAAAAATTGGTGCCTTATCACAACAAAAAGATGTATTATTTTGCATACTTTTTCTGGGTCAGGAATCTGGAATGGGCTTGGCTGGATTACTATAACCAGGGACTTCTAGTCAAGGTCTCTCATGAGGTTGCAGTCAGGAAATAGGTTAGAGCAGCAGTCATCTGAAGGCTTACCGGGGGCTGGAGTATGGTTTCCAGGACGGCTCACTCATATGCTTGGCTCAGTTCCTCAGTAAGTGGTCCTCTTCGTAAAGTTGCCTGAGTGACCTGTTGCCACGGCAGCCGGCTTCCATTGGAGAGTGATTCATCTCTTACCCTTTGAGACAGCATAGAGGGGCCTGGAGAGTATTATGCTAAGCAAAATAAGCCAGTCAGAGAAGGACAAGTATCACATGATCTCACTCATATGTGGAATCTAATGAATAAAATAAACTGATGAACAAAATAGATCCAGATACATAGAAGCATGGAACGGACTGTCAAATCTCAGAAGGAAGGCAGGGGTGGGTGGATGGATGGGTGGGAGAAGATCAACCAAAGAACTTGTATGCATATATGCTTAACCCTTGGACACAGACAATATGGTGGGGAAAGCCAGGGGTGGGGGGAGGGAGAAAGGGGCAGGAGCAGGCTAGACAGAGTCAATGGGGGGGAAAAGGGGACATATGTAAAACTTTCAACAATAAAGATTTATTTTTAAAAAAAAATGAGTAGTAAGCAGGAACCATGTGACTTGAATGATCTAGGAAATCACACACATCATTTCTACACCATCTCTGAGTTATATGGATCAGCCCTAGTCACTGAGAGAGGAGACCACACAAAGGCGCAAACACCAGGAGGTAAGGATCACTGGGGGCCATCATCTTCCAGTTTGGCAACCAGAAAATACTTAATAAGAGGGTTGTCTGTATTTAAATAAATCATATATGCGAAGTCCCTGGCACGGCGCCAAGCACACAGTAGGCGATGAGGAAATGTCAGTTCCACTGGTTGCTCAAGCTTTGCTGGCTGAGCTTTTCTCATGGCGTCAGATTATGTCTCAGTGTTCTCTACAAGTCTGCCTATATCTATGGAATCCATATCTCTTCCACAGCAATCCTTCCTTCTTTCAGCAAGTCTGCTTCCCTCAGATACTGTGGAACTATGACAACCTTATCCACTCAAAATACAAATTCTTGGCACCACTCACATGATGAAATAATGATCCCAAATTGCTGGCTACCCCGGTGGTTTCAGAATGCACTATTTTTGCCACCTGTGCAATGATGTTTTCTCCTGGAATTCCAGAGTATATCTGGGGTCTGTCAGTGGTAAGTCGCCAACTTCTCCAACCCACTCTGACAACGTTGACCCTCTCAACATCACCTTCTATGTCTCCAACCTTCCTACACACAAAGAGAAATCGATTGTTCCTTCGACGTGGGTGTAGTGGAAGCAGTGTGTGTCAGACCACAAAGGTGATGTGGTGAAGCCACCCTGGGAGTGAGGAATACAAAGCCACACAGAGATAAAAGAGATAAGGAAGCAGATGAGAGGAAGACTTTGACAGAAGACTAAATACCACGCTGGGAACATAGAAAAAAAAAAATCCTTCTGTAATGGAATGTTCTCAGCCCTGAAATTACTTTGTAAAATAGAAAAAAAAAATGAAAACTCTACTCTCTTGATTTTTTCAAATTATCAGTTGTTTAAGATGCAAGAATTATTTTGCAAATCTGAAGAAATGAGTACTAGTAAGCTTCCCCGAAAGTCTGCCCCTGTTCAATTCTGTGTTGCCAACAAAGGTGCCACAGGGGGAAAGAAAGGCCTCATTCCAGGGAGTGAGCAGAAGTTTCAACTTCAGCCGAATCTCGGGAGAAGCTGCGTCAACACGGAGACCAGGTTTAATTTGATGGTTTCCACAAAAGATCAGAACTGTGGTTTTCTTAACTGTAGACCTATTGCTTCCTCTGTTTTTTTTTTACAGGTTCCCTGTAGAGTGTATGCTATGCTCTGATATTTTGAATTGATCGTGCAGATTCTATTTCAACAGTGATAATAAACCTAGTGAAAACTGGGGTTAGCAAAGGTGACTATTAACCTTTCTTCTAATACAGTCGATTTATTTTGCCTTGTGGCACAGACTGATTCCCAGTATGAACTGCTGATAACTTTAATTTAAATACCACCTGTAGATGAAGAATGTAGATGTAAAAGAAAAATTGTCTGAATGCTTGCATGGAAAGCTAAAAGGCATTATCCTCATCATGTCCAGATTATTATTACAAATGTGGCCATTAAGAAATTCATAGATAAATAAAAACCTTTTATTATCTGCCATGTAAAGATAAACACATACAGAATATCATAGTTCTTATTTACTGATGAAGGTGAAGATCAATGTGCTAAAAAACCCAAAGCAATTTTAAGATCGAATGATTCTTGCCAGTGTGTGGTAAAAAAAACTTAAGTTATGGAATTAGATAAACCAGATTTCTGTCTTGTCTTGAGCAAGTAACTTAATTTCAGCCTCAGTTACTCTTTCTGCAAAATGAACTAAGAATCCCTGCCCTTCAGTTCTTCTAAGGTTAAATTAACATCTGCAGCACCTAGAAGAATAGTAGGTGGATCTTGAATAAAATGTGTGGTCTCTTCTCTCTTTTTTCTCTGAATGGTTCTTATCACAAACTTACAGTTTTAATATTTTTTTTTTTCATTTCTAGGTCTAAAGCATCTCAGGTCCTAATTGTCCTTTTCTACAAAAGATTTTCTTCAAATAATGCATTGGCCAGGTAGCAAATACATTATCCAAAGTCTGGTTGGGAAATATATCTCTGAACTTCTTATTGTGATCTTGAAATGTGGATGTAAATTGGATTACAATTGGTTTGGCATTAATAAAAATATCTACAACAACCATAGCTGTTCTTTATATGGCAGTATTTTCTCTGGGTGCCTTATGACCTGTTTTCTATCTCAAGTGGGAGTCCAGGTAAATTTGATTCTGTAGTAAAATAAGTCTTTGTTTCCAAAAGGACTAGTTAACCAGAAAAAAATATAAACCACCGAAGGTACTTGGGTAAGAAAGTGATGGATCTTCTTATAAATTTCCTATCGTAAACAGAATTAACATTAATGTGATATAAAAATCATTTCTTGTCAAGTGTTAGCTATTGTCAGTCATTATATACATAGCTTCAAGTTACTAAAATTAAATACCCAACAAGAATCAAACTAGGGTACTTTGTCCTTAGAGTTACTTACAAATCACTATCAAAAGAGAGCTTTGATTTTCATGGGTTGAGACTAAGTAGGCATCTAGGTAGCTTAGATCAAGGCTGCAAAAGTGGACATATGCAGTACCAATGCACTTTTTATCTAAGTAGAAAGCCAAACCTCTTATTTCTTCATAGCATGCTCTTTGGAGGGTGGGAGGAGGAGGAGAAGAAATTCATTTAAGAGTTTAAAAAATAACGTTAGAAAAAAACTCAAAGTTACAGAAACCTCAGGAATGTGGTAATAACAGTCCCTCCAGAACAAGAGAAAAAAGTTGAATATTTTACGGAAAACTATTAAGGTAGATAACGGTAGTAGAAAACTCCAGCTTCTGAACTCTTAATTAGCTTAAAACATGAAAGGCAGACACACAGATTTCTTTATTAAAAATAATATGTTGTGTTAAAGAAAATAGTACATATTCAAGGCGATGGCATACATACATTGGATTTGAAGTAGTCTTGATATGTTTAATGCAGATTCTTAAAGTAAAACATATTCAAAGTATTGCATATATCTCATTCATGGTATATTATTTTGATTGAGCAGTAAAACAGAATGCCTACTTGGTTAATTATATGAAACATCATTTTAACAATAAATAAGTAAAAGCTACTAATGGACTCAACTCGGAAAAATGTTCATTTACATTAATCTTTGGTAGTGAGTCTCCCCAAATTTGGGCTGTTTATGAATATTTGGAGAGTATGGAGAACTGTAGCCTTCTTATGGGTATGTCTGGGGCCCTTGGTGAGGATGGAGAACAGTGACCTTATGACAGATGTGTCTGAGGGCCCTTGTATAGAAGGAGTACTGTGGCCTTCCTATGGATGTGTCTGAGGGCCCTTTTATAGGAGAACTGTGGCCTCCTAAGGATGTGTCTGAGGGCCCTTGTATAGAAGGAGAACCGTGGCCTTCCTATGGACATGTCTGAGGGCCCTTGTATAGAAGGAGTACCGTGGCCTTCCTATGGATGTGTCTGAGGGCCCTTGTATAGAAGGAGAACCGTGGCCTTCCTAAGGATGTGTCTGAGGGCCCTTGTATAGAAGGAGAACCATGGCCTTCCTATGGATGTGTCTGAGGGCCCTTGTATAGAAGGAGAACCGTGGCCTTCCTATGGATGTGTCTGAGGGCCCTTGTATAGAAGGAGAACCGTGGCCTCCTAAGGATGTGTCTGAGGGCCCTTGTATAGAAGAACTGTGGCCTTCCTATGGACGTGTCTGAGGGCCCTTGTATAGAAGGAGAACTGTGGCCTTCCTATGGACGTGTCTGAGGGCCCTTGTATAGAAGGAGAACTGTGGCCTTCCTATGGATCTGGCTGAGGGCCCTGGTGAGGAAAGCTGGCATGGGTTTGACTTTCCATTAGATTCGCTTGCTCAGCTATTTCCATATTATTCCTTTTTCCTTAGATTTTCTGTCTTTTATGGTCTGAAACACTTTTTCTCCCTACATATAAAATTTTATGACTAAAAATAACTTTAAAGTACAAAGATAGTACATGTCTTGAAGGAATGGCTCAGGGAGGGGCAGCAGGCCGACTTAGTAAAATGTTTACATAAACTAAAAAAATGACTTCTTTTTAGAAACTGGTTTGACAACTTAAAAGTCTGGGTGTGTGTAGCCAGATTTTATAAATTTAGGATTAGAACAGCTCAAGAGGCCAATTTTGTTGCCTTGGCCTTGGTTCCAGTAAGCGTATACTTAGGTTTTTTACTGCTTGAAAATTTCACTATTTTCTATGAGTTAAGAACATGGATTCACTGAGTTTTATATGAGCCAGGCCTGACTCTGACTCTGCGTTCCGCCACTTCCTCTGTGACCGCTGACTCCTTCCCCTTAAACCCTAGTTTCCTCGTCTGGAAAACAAAGTCATAATTGTAGCTATCCCTCATTGGGAGGATTAGATTAGATTTGCTTGTGCGGTGCCCAGCACAGTGATTAGTGCATTTTCTGTATGCAAAGCTTTTTAGCTTTATTATTATTATTTTTTTTATTTTACTATTATTCTCAATGGATGTTGGTTTATTCATTTCTCTCCCAAAGAACTCCGAGGGGTAGTCTTGCCTTCTCATCAACACCTTTACTCTGTAGCCTGCTCTTCCAGGTGCTTGTGGGCACAAAACAATGAGACCTAGGATTCCTAGAACTCTCTCAGAAGTGGGAGTAGATATGCACAAAAATAACTTTAAAACAGCGTGTGGGTGATCATTTTGGAACAGATGTGGAATTGCTAACTTCAGGAGCACTAAAGGCCAGGCTGTATCACTTGCAGGTCCACTGAAAAAAACGGAATGCAAAGCACCTGTTCAACTTTCAAGATGGCAACAGCCGAGCATCAAACCAAGCCTGGCCCTTCTGAGCATAGGGCCCGGTGTGACTCTGTCAGCCACACACCCAGGCGACTGGTCCTGATTGGATGGGCATGTTCATTTCATGCAAGAAAATTGGAGAAGTGTGGCTGCTCGAAGACCTGGGAACTGAATGAGACTTTGAAGATGGAAAGAACTTGGAAAGAATGGTTAAAACAGTTTGGGCAAAAGAAATAACTTGTGCCAAGCCCCATAAATAGTTTTTAAGTGAGATTTACAAGGGCAGAATGATTGGACAATCAGGGAGGGAAAGGCATTGGGGAAATAGTAGGGCTGGTTCTGAATTTTCTACTGAAAAGAAGCAGCAAAGAATTTTGAGAATAGAAACCAGTTCAAATCAATTGGGGAAGATGACTCTGGTGACAGGAAGTCAGAAGGATCGGTTTCTGAAGGAGACACAGGCAGCAGCAGGAGCTCTGTGGGTGAAAGTGATTTATTCCTTACCTAGGGAGTGACAGCACTCTCTGTTTCTATGCAGTCTGACGTATTACCCCCCGCCCCCCTTCCATCACCATAAGGGAATGGTCTGTTTCTGTTTTGAAGACATCTTCAATTATCCAGTGCAGGCCAAAGAAACACGTAATGGGATTTTAACCAGATTGCTTTTTTCTCTATAGACAACTTTTCAGGAACATCTCCATTCTCGTTATAGGAAAGCTTGAAGATGCCCAAAAGGGCATTAAAAACCCATCACATTTTCTTGGCCTTTCAAACAGAATCATATTCCAGGAACGCCTTGTCACTTTGTATCCAGGCAGAGTTTGGAAGACAGCCTGGGCGAAACCCTCACCCTACTCATCGCTGAACAGAAGTGCAGGTCTGTGCACGTCCTGCGGGTCTACCTCTCGTCCTGACAAATTGTCTTCAACAGTGGGAAGGTAAAGCCTCCCTTCCTTTCCTGCTTTTCTCATAATGACGACCTTGAGTCAGAGGCATGTCAGCCTCCCCAAGTGCTGCTGTCCGGTGGGGGAGTGCCCTTTGTCCCCTAATTTATCACATCTTGAAGCTAAAAAGTTCAGAGTGACAAGGAGGGGATCAGCCAGCCATCCCCTGAGAGTGGGCGATGCACACCGAGAACTGGATTTCAGCATCTACCACATCCAGGCAAGAGAATTACATCTGTGTCTCAGATGCCAACAAAACAGGAGAAAAGGATGCATGTGTTGTAATGTCAGCAAAGCACGAAAATGAATTAAAATGTTTAAGGAAGAACTCTCCTTAAGGAAAAAATTCAGAATTGTTCCCCCTTTTGCTCCTCCATTAAACAGTTATTATCTCTGTGAAATGAGGCAAATGGCACAGCCTCTCCAAGCCTTAGGGTCCTCAGCTGGGAGAATAGATGGGTGCTCAGATCCCTGTAGCGTTAGAGCACCAGCATTAACATTCTCTGGCAGCGTGCATCTGGGTCTCAGGTGCCTACCTGTCCCAGTAAGATGGGAGGGCCCACATTCCTGCCTAATTCATGCATGTGAAACACCCCTACCCTTGAGTACGCACTTATGTCTCTAAATGTTTATCTCTCTCAGATGAGGACGGTTACCCTTGCTATTTTCTCCAGGGCACTGTGCAGATTACAGGCAATAATTAACGTTCCTCTCACCATGAGTAACCAGGGAGGGTTGAATCAGCAGCAAGCTCACTCAGATGGGGAGAGCTTGGCACATGCGGAGGCATCATTCCCAGGGCTCGCAGATGGGGCAGGTGGCCCTTTAAGTCAGCATTCCCTCTCTAGGCCTATTTCATCATTCTAAACAGGTTTTAGTTGTTTTCTCAGGTTAGTTGCTTTTTAAAAAAATATGCCTATTCATGTCTTGGGTTTCTAATGTGTCACACACACACACACACACACACTCACTGAAAGAATGTCTCATTTGCACTGAAAGATTGTGCAATTTGGGTCATGCACCGCAGGGGAGCTAAGTAGGAGGGCCTTGGGAAACCTCATTATCTGCAGTCTGGGTTATGGTCATATCACACCAGACAGCGCAATGAAGAAGTGGCAGGGAATCTCAGGTGGCCCAGGAAGCGTGTCTTTTCTGGTGGCCATGGGCGAGGTGGGCGTGGGTGGTGAGAGCTTGAGCCTGACAGGGCTGTGGGTGTTTGCTGCCCTCCTGGCAAAAGTGATGGGGTGAACACTTTCTGCAGAGCACTTTCCACTCAGTGGCTTTGGGGAAACACCTCCCAGCTTCTGTCACTCAGCTGCAGGAATGACCAAGATGTGGCATTGTTATGGGACAAGAATGCTGTAACTAGTTGTCCAGAAATTCTAATAACTATGAAGCCAGGAGTTCATCTTCTTTAAATTTTTCAGGCCATTGCAATAGGGGAGTTCAGGTACCTACTGATAAACAATAATAATAGAACCACACATAAGTATGCGTCCCACAATCTACACTCTCACGTGTATTATCTCCCCCTTTTTAATATATATTGTAAACAAGCCTCAAAGAGATGTAGTGATTTGCTTCAAATCACTTAGAAAGAGGCAGAGCTAACAGATCCATGGCTTAGAGGGCAAATCTTGCTGCTTGTGCTATGACACTTTAACTCTCAACTAATTGTGCTTTTCCTAGGGAACAAGGCTGCTTTTTAAACCATCCACATCAGTGTTTCTATATTATTATTCTTAAAAATAGTATATGTCAGTTTTAATATGTTTTCATTTGAATATTATGCTCAAATGTGAATATAATGGAGAGAAGTTTCTCTCTTGCTTCTACTCCTTGGAATTTCATTTGGATTTGTAATTATTTTCATTTTCTTTCATGTTGCCTTGCTATTTCAAGGATGGCTATGTAGCACAAAGGAAAAACAAACAATGCAAGGACCTTTGTCATTTGAAATTTGCAGCAGAAGGGATAAAATGGTGCGATCCAGAGAGGCAGTGATGTTTGGGGAACTAAGCAAAATGCACAAGACACAAGTGCTGGATTTTACTTTCAGCTCCATTACAGTCGACACGGCAGTCGTTTTTTTACTCGAGCCAGTGGGTCGATTTGAATTGAGGAAGTGTCAAGGATTCTTCAGTTTTGTTTTGTGTTGTTTTCTCGTTTTTTGAGAAGCTACTACCTATCAGCATCTTCTTTTCATCTGAAAAGCCTGAGCTGCCTAGAGTACTTCTCTCCCTTTGACTTTCCCATCTTGCTGTAAAGGGTTTGGATTTCTCTCTTAGAATTTGCTTCCAACCAAGTAGCTGGGCTGAGCGAAGTGCCGGCTGTCTAACCATCCTCTGTGGGCACGAGAGGCGGCAGACGCCGGCAGGATGGGAAAGGACTGCGTCCCCTGTATCACCAGGTTGCCGCTCATAGATGCTTCTTGGATGTTTCATTTCTTTTCTTTCTTTTTTTTTTTTTAATATATTTTATTGATTTTTTACAGAGAGGAAGGGAGAGAGATAGAGAGCCAGAAACATCGATGAGAGATAAACATCAATCAGCTGCCTTCTGCACATCTCCTACTGGGGATGTGCCCGCAACCCAGGTACATGCCCTTGACCGGAATCGAACCCGGGACCCTTCAGTCTGCAGGCCGACTCTCTATCCACTGAGCCAAACCGGTTTCGGCAATTTCTTTTCTGATACGGCACTTTATAAGCCTTTCAATTGTAGGAGCTGCCGGGACTCACTCAGTCCTGGTGTGAAGAGAGCTCAGAGACAAGCACATATGTCCGTGATCAAGTCCAAGGAGAAAGTCTTAGAAGAAACCCTTCTGGGTCGGTCTCTTTCTTTGTGGTCGATGTGGCCACGTCACATCACAGAGGAAAAAAGAACAATTGAATTTCTCAATAAATTCCAAACACACAAAAGAGTTTCGGTGACTTGAACAGAACCTCCTTAGTCCTGGGCCTACTGTTGACTAACAGTGTGACCTGAACCAAATGCCGAAACCCCTTGTGAGCTATAGCTTCCTCTCGTGTGAAAGGGATGATGTAATAATTACCCAAAGCAACATGTAAAATTCAGGAGATGTATTAAAGTTTTTGGATTTCATTGAAGTATCAGCATATTAGTGTTTTTTCAAGTGGCCACATTGAGACATTTATATTTTAAAATATAATTTTGGTCACTTTGACCTCATCTGAAGACTTTCAAAATCATGCCATAAAGACACATTCTACAAAAATAAAGTTAATTGCAGATTGCTTTTATAAATGGGTATCTTTTCCTTTTGGATAATATTTTTCTGTTGCTTAAAAAAAATTATGTTTACTCTTTTGAGGACATACATGGCACTGTGGTCAATTTTTCTCTTTGACAAAATCAGTGCAGAATACATACTTACGCTTTTTGTTTCCAATCGGTCAGTCAGGTGTGTTTAAACAAACGCAGTCTTAGTTTTTTGATCCCTGCTCTTAACCAGAACACTCATAACAGAAATACAGCCCCGGGGGTAAATATTCAAATTGATATGTTGGTGGAGCTCCCATTACTGATCTACGGTATATAAAATATATATTGAACAGTTTCCCTAAGTTCAACTCACCCCTTCATGACCTTTGCCCAGCCAGTGCACAACAGCTGGCTGCGCCAGGGCCAAACAGTTGAGCTGTAGAAAGAAAGCATCTTTGCAGGAAGCTAAAACAAGATGTGCAACTCAGGCTCTTGGTAACCTGCAAACTCATTCAACACTGCAGTGCTCAGGAGGCAGACAAATGCTGTTCTTTCTCTCCTCCTAACTCTGCAGCACCAATGATAAGACCCTAACAAAAACTGCCTACATATCCCCAGAAAACGCTCGAGTAGCCAGAGAAGTGAGGAGCCAGGGATCCGACGGGGTGCGGAGTGGTCCTCTCGGAAGGATTCTGTGTGCTTTGACCCAGCGTTGGCTCTGTTTTGTCCTTCATGTTCATGAGATCCAAGGGAGGGCAAATAGGGCAGAATCAGAGGAGACAAACAAAGGTTTTTCTGTTGTGGCCTGTTACTGATTGGTGCAAAAGACCTATTGCAAACACCACTCTGATGTGCAGGAAACACAACACAATACACACACACGCAGAGCAAATAGTCTTGAATTGTATTCTACAATGACATTTTACACACACACACACACACACACACACACACGCGCGCGCGCGCGCGTGCGCGCGCACACACACTCTGAATAGAATTAATTAGTCCTCTTCATTTTCACACATTTTAAATGTTCAAATTGAACTTGTTTAACCCTTAGACATTAAATTTATTTCCAAGCACATTTAAAAATTTGAATTCCATATACAGTAAAACGAATTTGTTTCCTACTCCTGTGAACATTAAAATGCAGAGACAGAGAGAGAAGAAAGAAGAAGGCATTCTTGGAATCTAATAAAACCTTCAATTTTCTCTAGTTTGGGGAGGTCCTAGGTTGGGGGAGAGTAAAGATTGAAGAAAACAGGAGGAAAAGCAGAGACCATACAGATGTTAGACTGTACTTTTTCAAAGTAAAGCATGACATGTGAAAGCTAAAATATGTTATCATAAGACAAAACAGTCAAAAATCTTTGTAGAGCTCTCCGGGTCTCTGTTTCCCAAGAGCCATGAAACCTGAAGGCGTAGGGAAAAGCAATTAGAAAAATGAAGGTGCGAGCTATAAAGGACCTTCTTTTTAAAAGCCCACTTTTAGAGAAGACTACATGACAACAAATAGACAAACATCTGGAATCCGGTGATGAAGTAAATGTTTCTTATTTTAGTCCAAACACATGGCACGGTGCTTTCAACCCACAGGACATATTGACAAAAGCTCTGCAGCACAGACAGCGTGTTTCTTCTTTGCTCTCTTGTTCTTTATTTTTAGAGACACGGGCTGCAGAGCTGCTTTCTGATCATCACCGGGAGAAGCTCATCAAGAGACAGCCCTGTTGCTACAACCAGGTCTGGCACAAAGCACGAGGGTGAGGCTCGACCCTAAGATGAGTAAGATCCTCTCAGCACGCAGGAGTAAAACCTGGAGAGACCACATTATTGGGTGGGTCATGCCCATGAGGCCTGGCATCATGACAGTGCCTCAGGTTGGGTCGATAGTTCTAGGAGTTCTGGAGAGGACCTGGAGCAGAGCAGAGCAGGGAGAGATCTTTGAGCGTTTGTTTCAAATGCCCACCATGTAGAACACCCCCCCGCACACAGGGCATAGAATTCTTTCAGGGACTTCAAACAATGTGCGTATCTTCCTAAGTGCCTGGTTTACTGAGTAAGAATGATTTGGCTTCTGGAAGTCATTTAGTTAGTAAATAGGGCATGATGATCAAGAAAAAGATACTATATAATTTGGGGTTAGATTTCATAACCCAATGTAATGATTTCTCGGTAGTTCATAATTTTTGCTTCCAATCTTGAACTGGATAGAATACAAATGTAAGAAACTAAATGGCCATTTTTTCCTTTCAACCTTCTAAATATTTCATCTGGATTTAGGTAAATTTTTAAATGTTCATTTTGTTATCAAAGATAATATCTTAAATTATTTTTCTGTCTGTATGCCTACTCATCAGATTGGCACAAAGAATCTCCATATTTTTCATATCATTTTATGAATTTGTCACATGTATGCATACACATGCATGTACACGAATTATTTATAATTATTTATCAGCCATACCAATTGCTGTAATATAATTTTTGAAGTCTAAAATTTATATGTGGCTATATCACATTAGGTATGAAATTTATATGCTCTGGTGTTTCAATTTTTGTTAAAGAGAATATAGAAAAATTCAAGTCAATCTGTGATGGGTATAATAGTGTTTTATTTATGAACACAAAAGGACTTCATGAAGTCAACAGAGCTTCAGGGGGGAAGAGGTTACGTTAATGCTGCTCATGTTCTTATCCAACTTATTGAAAACTTTTTATCATGATATTAAGTAAACACACTGTTATAATGCAGCAAATCTTTGAAAACTGCTAAGCTTCAGAATAATAATAGTCCAAGAAATCATGTACTATTTGAGGTTTGGAATTAAAATGAAATGTACAATCTGTAGAACCCACCCGCTATTTTGCAAAGCCACCACATAATCATAAAATGTGATTGTATGAAAAGAAGTACTTCAAAGATTAAAGGAGAAACTAAGGCAGGTATGTTGTTTTCCAAGGAAACAAAGGTAAAACTAAACTCTGTTTTAATAGCCATCATTCTACTGTCCGCCTCCCACATCCCAGCAAAGACACACATTTATTCCTCAGGATATGCATGGAGCTGTGAAGATTTTTCTTAATTGATATGAAGAAACTAATCCATCTAGAATCCACAGTCGCTCTCTGTTTATGTTTAAACCTTTACATTTTGTGAAGTTAGCAGTTTTGTTAATCAAGTCATCAGCATAATGAAACAGTTGGTTTAGTGAGCACTTCAGGGAATGGAGCCAGCATTAACTGTACTGGGGAAGGAGTACATAGATTAGATCCCCATTAGATCCCCATATATATATATATATATACACACACATATAGTGTATATATTTGAGAAAAATAGGTTTTTAGGTTATAATTTTTTCTTGGAATATGGAGTATCAAATGTAATCATAAGAATATTAATATGACATAGTGTTTTGATATTGGAAGGAAACACAGAAATTCATAGAAGTAATGCTGTTTATTTCAGAAAGAACTCTATCTAACTAAGATAATTTCGACAACTTCTTAATGAAGGAAGCTTAACATTTCCCTTGATAATTATTGCTAAACTCTAACAATAGCTGGATTTAAGAGCTTTTGTTATATGTAATAAAATAGTTACTCCAGTTTTTATCATTTCTCCCAGAAGAGAAATAATTGATTCCCATTTTTGAATGCCTTAAAAGGCTTTTGGGTAAATGTTTCTGTCTTATAACAAGTGTGAGGATAGTCTGTGACCATGGCCTGGTCTCCACATTGTTCAAATGGGCTGTCTTTGTTAGTCTATTACAGTGGGTAACGGAGAAGAATCCCATATGAATCACTAATCATAATCAAATCAGTCACATATATAACATGAAACAATTTTTTCTTTTTTTAAAAGATATTTTTATTGATTTCAAAGCAAAAGGCAGAAAGAAATAGAAACATCAATGATGAGAGAGAATCATTGGTTGGCTGCCTCCTGCACGTTCCTTAATGATGATTGAGATTGAAACCAGGGCATGTGCCCTGAACAGGAATTGAACGGTGACCTCCTGGTTTATAGGTGGATTTTCAACCATTGAGCCACACTGGCTGGGCTGAAAAATTTGACAGATAAAAAATGGACTGTGTATCAGTCTAATTGTTTTGATTGTATAATTACACCAATGTATGCATAACTATAACAAGATTTCTTTTTTATCACTCCCTGCTGATAAGGGAGCATTTAAAGCTTCTGAGGTCAAAAAGTTATTATTTTTCCCAAAGTTCCAAGGGACACCTGACTCTTGTCATGGTCTGACCATCCCCTCTCTGATGGGATACCTAAGAGGTAGCAATAAAAGGGAAATCAAAATGTCATTTTATTATTAACTAGGCTAAACCACAAAACCCAATAATTTGATAAAGTGAACTGAGCAGGTGTCTAAAGCTAGGTTCAAGTAGAATCTATTCTTCCCTACCAGATGGCCACAAAAAATTAAAGCAGCCAGTGTTCAAAAGTAAATTAAAAAAGAGAATGTCCTAGCCCGTTTTGCTCAGTGGCTAGAGCATTGACCCATGGACTGAAGGGTCCCAGGTTCAATTTCAGCCAAGGGCATGTACTTTGGTTGCAGGCTAGATCCCTGGCCCTGGTCAGGGCTCATGTGGGAGGCAACCAATTGATGTATCTGTCACACGTCTATGTTTCTCTCTGACTCCCTTCAACTCTCCCTTCAACTCTCTGAAGATCAATGGAAAAATACCCTTGGGTGAGGATTAACAACAACAACGAAAAGGAAACCTGGGAGTATTGAGTTCTTCAGGGAGGATCAGCCATCAAGATGCCTTGTTTCCACTCATTCTTGGTTTGCAAGTCACTCTGCTCCACTCATGAATGAGAGAGAGAGAGAGAGAGAGAGAGAGAGAGAGAGAGAGAGAGAGAGAGAGAGAGATGAAAGATAGCTTTCTACTATCTTATAGAAAGCCAATGAGACACATTTATAGGTAAATATGGCCAACAGATATCTCTTACATCTGAGACAATCAGATTAGTATTCTATCCACTTGTTGAACAAAGGAAGTTGTGGACAGAGAGGCAGGACCTTCCTTCCTCTTTTGCAGGTTTACAGGGTATTGGAGAATTCAGCCCTATTCTCCTCCCCTGCAATGACAGACAGAGGTTCTCACTCCCCTCCAGGCTGTCCCACCACAGCCCAAGTTTTACATGTCTTCTCTGCAGCAGCTAAGGGGGAATCAGGAAACTCCAGAAAAGGACTCCCACCCATCTGGGGAATCTCGCCAACAAAGAATCTCCAGGGCAACCACCTAGAGTTGGAATACTTTGCTCAGTAGGCAGAAGTTTTACTAAATAGAACACTTTCAACATTATTTCCCAGTGCTCTCTGCCAAGTTGCACTTTCCTTGGGGGGAGGGGGAAAGGTCAATTTTTTTCTATCTTTATTGAAGTATAATTGACAAATAAAATTGTAAAATGTTTAAAGGGTACACCATGATGATTTTATATACTAGTACATATACATTGTGAAAGAATTCTCCCCATTTAGTTATCTCACCCATCACCTCACCTATTTATCTTTTTTTTGTAAGAACATTTAAGTTCTATTCTCTTAGCAAATTTTAATTATACAGTTTTATAATTATAGTCATTATGTGTTCATCACCACATGAGTTGACATATAATTGAATATTATTCAGCCATGGGAAAGGATGAAATTCTGACATGTATGACAGCATGGATGGACCTTAATGTCATTGTGTTAAATGAAATAAGCCACATTGACAAAGACAAACACTGCATTATATCATTTATATGTGGGATCTAAAAAGAAAAGTCAAACTCATAGAAACAGAGAGAGAAAGTTGGTTGCCAGAGGCTGGGAAGTGAAGAAAATAGGGAGAGATTGGAAAAGGGTACAAACTTCAGCTATAAAATAAACAAAATCTAAGGATCTAATGTATGACAAAGAAGGTCTATTCTTACTGATAGCGTATGCCTGGCAATAAATGTTTGATGAGTGCATGGAGCAGTGATATATACAATTAATTTCTGAGATAAGAATCATTTGAAGAAATATATACAACCAAATACATTGTGTAACAATTATTCATTCTGATTTGTAATTGAAAGATAATGACACAACTACTTGCATATTTTATTAATTACACAGACTCTTATCTAACTCAATATCATAAAATAATCCTATGAGAAGATGCAAAAGAGTAGCATTCATCCAGTAGAATTCCAAGGAGATCTGAATGTTATTAAGACTTTTTTTAAAAAGTTTCCAAGCTATAGAATATGTCTAAATAAATAGAGGAATAATTTTAAGAGATTATATCAAGGCTTCCATCTTTAACATGGAAGCTGTGGAAATTTATTTAGTCATTTGACAAAATGTAAAAAAAAGTTTTGTGTTCCAGGCATGGTACTAGACATCAAGGGTTGAGAGAAAGTATGCCTTTTGGCCTTATGGAAATTCTATTTTAGCAAGGTGTACAAACATTGGACAGAATCGTCTACAGATCTATGGGAATGTAGGGAAAACAGTGGTTTTTCATACACATCTAGATGAGCAATTTGAGGGAGCATTTTCATAAGCTATAGAGGCTGGTTAGGATATTTCTCCACGTGACATTTGATTGGGAGGGGGTGGATATTAGGCTAAGCTGGGTATGTGTAGAAATAAAAGTGGGGACAGTCAAAGGAAAACAAGGTAAATAATATAGCATAATAGAAGCATGAAAATGTATGGTATTTTCTGGAAACTTCGTTCTTTGGTGATTAAAGCAGACTGTGCAGGTAAGGAAAGAGGTATAAAATTTGCAGAGGGCAGTGGTGGAAAATGAGACTTCAAGGTATACTGGGAACAGTCTGTAAATGTTCTTGTCTACTATGTTGAGGAGTTTGGACTGCTAACCTCTCAATGCTACTCTATGATTAATTTCTACTTCCAGATCAATGTTCTTTGCCATCCTTCCCAGGGACCTTGCTCCCAACCCTTTGCTACTTCTCTGGGATCATGCTTAATGAGTTATCTCCTTTATCATCAATCTTTCCTTTGTTCCTGTGTTTAAATGCCAAATATCTTGCAAAATTAAAACATTTGGGTGGCCCTCACCAGTCATCATGCTCTCTCTTTTCTACATTTCACTTCATAAAGATTGATCCATGTTTAGAATAATTGTTTCTTCTCCGCTCTTCACTCCAAATTCCACTGCAACTGAAATTTTGCTCCACCATCACACCCTCTCTGTTCAGACAAATATCATCACTAAACTGTTGTTGCCAATTCTAGGAAAAGGACACCTTTATATCCTTATCTCAGTGGGATCTTGTATTGCAATTCTTAGTATCACAGATGTTCTTTATACTTTCTACTACTTTGGTATCATTAGAGTTCAGCCCATTGTTCACCTTTCTTCTCATTTTATACACTTTGCATGAGTAATTTCATATTCACTTACGGTTTGAACTGATATATATATATATATATATATATATATATATATATATATATATATATATTCACTGTATCATAACAAAATCTATTATTATGCTAGACTGCATCATGCTCCTTGGTGTACTATCCCTCAGAAAATTAATCACAAAATTCTGGGTTTTACTCTTAAATATTTCTTAATGTTTCCTTTATACAAATACCAATCTCATCATCTGTTCATTGCACAACTGATAAATCCTCCCAATCAATGTTTTTACCTCCAGACATTTATTCCACTCTTCAGCCAACCACTAAAATTGAATCATCTTAAATATAACTATAAACTTCCCTGCTTAAAATCTATTATTGATTCCCCATTACTCAGGATATATATCCAAACTCCATGTCATGCTTATGCTTCCTTGTTTAAGACCACCCAAAGGTTCGTCACTGAAATAAAATTTGTTTAGTTCACTAACACTTACAAGGCCTTGCAAGTGAGGTACTTCTGTATCTCATCAATTTTATGTTTTTGGCTCAATTTGTAGATTGCAAGCTAAAAGAGAGCTGGGGTAGCTTTTTTGCAGGTTCACTCTGTGTCCTCAGCAGAATGTCTGTTATACAGTAAGCATTCAATCAATAGTGGTTGAATGGTTGTGTGGTGTATGTAATCTTCATAATACCTCATTTCTACTTCCTTCTTCCTCCTTCTGAACTTCTACTTCCTACCTCATATTTTATGTTTTCAGAATACTGAATTGCTTGTGACTATGAGCGGGTCCAGGGGTCCCCAAAGGTGTAGACGGAGTCGGCGAAGAAGGAAGGGCACGGAGGCAGCATTCAGTTCATCAGCAGCCTAGCCAGGATCTCTAGCCAGGATCTCCAGCCAAATTCTGGTCTGGATCTCCAGCGAAGTTCTGGTTAGGATCTCCAGACAGGTACTGTGTCCATGTTGTCTTGCTAGGTTCTCCAGCCAGGTTCTCCAGGTTCTCCAGCCTGGTTCAGTCACCAGGTTCTAGTCAGGTTCTCTTGCCCATTTCTGTAGTCAGGTTCAGTCCAGGATCTTTTGCCATGTTCTCTCCAGCGAAGTTCTTCTGTCTCTAGTTCTGTGTTCTAAGCTCTGTATTCTAAGTTCTGTGTTCTTGCTGTCTTGTTACATCTGTATTTATACCAGTTGATTCAATCCTATCAATCTCTATTTCAAAGGTTAGGGTGTTTCTTATCTCCATTCCAGGAAGTAAAGATTATGTAGCTTAAGCATGATTGTTCATAGTTAAAGTGATTAATTACCCGCCTGGCACTTAGTTAAGAGGTTTTATTCCCTCCCTAACTTCAGGGGAAAATCCCTACCTGGGGAAACAACCTTTCTCAGAGAGGAGACCTTGGTTAAAACACATAGTGCCAAGAAGGTGAGCAAACATATTAAGAACAGTATGCCATATATGCCAGGTCCCTTGAAACAGCAAGGATGGACCCGCTCCCGGCACTATGCTACACCCTTTGATACATTTTTCTCCTGTTTCTATATCTGCCTAGATAACCATCTATTCTCCCCTTACTTTTGAGCCTGGGTGATGCCTCATTTCAGGCATCAATCTTCCAAGAAAGCTTCCTGAAGATCTATCTAGGCAAAGTTGGCCTCCACTGAGCTGTATTACACTCTGGGTTCCCTTTGCAATAACACTTTCCATGTTGTATTGGAATGATCTCGTTTTTTGTGTGTTTTTATATATATTTTTATTGATTTCAGAGAGGAACTAAGTGGGAGAGAGATATAAACATCAATGATGAGAGAATCACTGATTGGCTGCCTCCCACATGCCCCACATTGGGGATCAAGCTGGCAACCCAGGCACGTGCCCTGACCAAGAGCTGAACTGTAACCTCCTACTATGCAGGATTGATCTATTTTTTACTGACTTCCCATTACATATGTATATTCATTTTCCTTCAGAGGAATGCCCATATCTTATTCCATATTGTATCCTATCTCCAAGTAAGGTGCATGGTAAGTAGATACTTGTTGGATGATCATATTGTTAAACTTTATTCTTCAAGTAACAGGGATTTCAAAAATATTAAACATGAAAGTAATATGGCCAATTCTGTGCTTTTAAATAACCACTTATCAGCTTTGTAATAATAGGCAGAACCTATTAAAGCTTAATAAGAAGATGAAACACAATACAAGACCGCCAGCAAGAGATGCTGAATGAAGGCAATGCCAATCACATTGAGAATTAGTAGCGGGTGTGGAAAATAGGGACAGGTCTGCCAAAGGATACAAACTTTCAGTTGAATAGCTGACAATCAGTATATAACATGATGACTGTATTTGATATCACTGTATTGTATAATTGAAATTTGCTGAGTAGAACTTAAATATTCTCACCAAAAAAGGGGGGGGGAGTAAATATGTGAGGCAGTAGATGTGCTACTTAATTAAATGGGGGAATCCTTTTAAAATGTATATCAAGTCATCACACACTACACTTTAAATATTTAACACTAATTTTGTCAATTATACCTCAATAAAGCTAAAAAAAAAGGGGGGGGGTATTCATAAGACAGGAGGGACAGGTTGAAAAGGTAATGAAAGAGAAGGTGAACCCCAAAAGGGAGAAAACTAAGGTGGCCACATTTTCTGATTTGATTGCTTGCTTGGACAGTCTCAGTATATCCATCTATAAAAGCATAATGAGATATGGTGGGGCTGCTAATGTGGTACGATTCAATATTCATAACCTTTGAGTTCTGACAACCTCTCCTGTGAGTCAAAGAACACTTTAGTCTGCGTATGCATAATCATCCCTGCATTACCTAGTGTTGGTTTTGCTTATTTGTGCATTCTGGCATACTTACCAGTAGTGTGAAATGAGAATTTAACTACCTTTCATTGTTTCCTACCTACAAGTCTATTCGTCTTTCATATTCATTCTATGTACTTTGGAATGCCCCAATATAGGAGAGGATGATTTTTTTTATGTTTTACTTCCCTAAAAGACAGTACGCTTTCCTAGTAAAATAATCAACTTTGCACATTTACTTCAGTTGTATTGATTTTCAAATTTTACGAACCCTTCTCTTGATATTCATATAATTCATATTCATATAATTCTGCATAATTTCCAATTGCTTTAATTTCATCATTTAGTTGAGCTTCTTTCCAGTGATTAAACAATGAGTTTTGAGATAATTAGAATAAAAGATATATAAAATTCAAAGTATCATGCTAATGTTTTCTCCTGTGTGAAAACTTGGATATACACCAAAGAAAAAAAAATCTAATAAAATATTTTATTTAAAGTGGAAGAAAAAATCTAAAAAAAATCATCACAACAATTGAAATGCTAGTTCATATTAAACAGATTCTATTTATCATTAGAATCGAATTCCCAAAGGAGCATTTCAGGCTGTGGTCATTGAAGAGGTCCTGAGTGCGCAGGCGTATTGAAATCTAGTATAATGAGTAAGAAGAGCACAGGGCCTGAAATCAGAGGGACTTGCTCAAATATTTCCTTTTTGGCAAATTTTTTTATCTCCTCTGAGCTTCATTTTCTCAAACTGTAAAATGAGAAAAGTAATTGAATTAATTAAGACTTTATAGGATGCAAGTTTTAGAAGTGCAATTCAAAATAAGTGCAAAAAAAGGAATTTATTTCTGTCCGTTACTGAAAAGTGCTAAAGATGGTAAATGCTAACTTCCTCGGCAGTATCCATGTGCTCAAACAATGGCTCTTTCTCTCTCTCCTTCCAGGTTGGCTTCATTCCCAGTCAGGAGCCAGGGATCCTAACACACGGTGGGAATGTTGCTAGCTTGCTAGTATTTTCTTCGTTTTCCTTTTTTTTTTGTACTGTAAGCTGTAATGTTCTATATAATTCCAAGACTGTCAGAGAAAAATATAGCCACTTTTCTACTCTTAAATTCCCAGGGAGGACCAATTAGTCACACTTTGATCATGGGGCCAGCCTTGAGCCAATCATGGTTTCCAGGGAGATGGAAAATTCTGATTGCTCAGGCCATGGGTCTAGCATTTGGTCCGGGGAGTCAGGATCAATCCCACTGGCCCACAAGGTTCCAGCTGAATTACTGCAGAATGAGGAAGGGTTGCTCTCTGAAGGAGAGGATAGCAAACAGGCTAAATACAGTTTCCATCATAATAACTCACACTCCAAGGTGGTTGGAAGGGTAAATTAGATGATTGGTTAAAAAAAAAAAAAAAGACATCAGAAAACTCAGTAAAAGTGGCTTTATTCTTAATTATTGGAATAAAATAGAGATATAATCATGGACTATGGGTGCAGAGAAGTCTGTCTCTTCCTGACCAATCCCTGGGCAGCTCTGTATGTGAGATACATGAAAAACAATGATGATCAAGGATTTTAGGAGAGCTTGTTTATTTTGAATGGAAATATTCCTTGGCCCTTTTTGAGGCACCTCAGCAAAGATTTACAAGTATATTTTGGAGTGGGATTGACATTTCTTTGAACATGACCCACAGTGAGAGCATGCCTGCTGAACTACGTAGGGAATTCTGATTCTTTTTCATTATCAGATCATCATACTTACCTAGCACCCAGAATGATCTTCTAGAAGAGGGGTCAGCATACTGCTTTGTACATAAATTGTGCTGGAATTAAGCCCTATCCGTTTATATACATATTGACCTTAACTGCTTTTGCACCAGAGCTGCAGAACTGTGTAGTCACAATGAAGTCCACACAATAGACTCCATAACGCCTAAAATATCTACTATCAGGTTCTTTACAAAAAATGCATATCTATCTCTGTTCTAGAAATAAATCAAGTCACATTGCTTCCTACTTCAAACCCCCCAGTGACTTTCAATCACAATAAAATCTGAATTTGTTGCTCCAGCCTCCCTCTCCATCCTCATTCCTCCAACCTTCCTTCTCAGCGAGCTCATTTATCCATAGCCACGTAGCCTTACCTCCTGTTCCTCAAAGGCAGCATGTGCCTTTCTGAGACTGTCCCTTTGCTGTAGACACCCTGTGGGCCAAGAACATCCCTGCCCTAGCTCTTCAGGTGGCTGGCTTGTTTCACCATTCAAGTTCAGCCTCCTTGTCTTCTCCCACCACACTTTCCATCAGAGTGCCTATAACTACCATGTACTGACTCGCTTGTTTCTTTATTTTTAGCTTCTCCCCAGGAATTTGTGAGTTCTGTTGGGATGGGCCCATGTTTATTTTTTGCTCACTGCCAATAGTCCCAGAACCTAGAGCCTGGAACAGAGGAGGTGGTCATGAATAAGTTAAATGAGTGAACACAAAAGAAAAAAATAATAAAATGCCAAGCACTTCAAAATATGACATATTTTTCTTCTCAATACTGCTTTGAGGTCCATCCTATAAGGAGTGTGTACTGTGATTGCCCTATAACATAGTGCTTTCATATATATGTATGATATATATAAATCAAAGCCTAATATGCTAAGTGTCTGACCGTTTGACACTTCAACCAGTGCTTTGACACACACTGACCACCAGGGAGCAGATGTTTAGGCTGGTAGGTTAGCTTGCTGCTGGGGTCTGGCAGATTGGAACTGGGTGAGAAGAGCTGAACACTCCCTGGAGCCCTCCTGCGGTGGTCCCTCCCTGGCCTGCCAGCCCTGATAGTGCACTGGTGGGATCCCTTGGCCTGGCCTGCAGGATTGGGCTGAAACCAGCTCTCCGACATCCCCCGAAGGGTCCCGGATTGTGAGAGGGCACAGGCCAGGCGAAGGGACCCCACTGGTGCACGATCGGGGCAGGGAAGGGACTTGAGAGGTTGGCCAGCTGGAGAGGGACCATGAGAGGGCTCCAGGGTGTGTCTTGCCCATCTCGCTTAGTCCCAATCTGCCAGACCCCCGCAGCAAGTTAACCTACTGGTTGGAGCATCTGCCTCCTGGTGGTCAGTGCACATCATAGCGATTGATCGACCCGTCAACTGTCTACCCTCTGATGGTCAGTGTACATCATTGCGAGCAGTTGAGCAGCCTTAGCATATCATTAGTATATTATGCTTTGATTGGTTGAACAGCCGACCAGCTGACTGAACACTTAACATATTAGGCTTTTATTATATAGGAGACAGATAGATAGATGATAGATAGATAGATAGATAGATAGATAGATAGATAGATAGATTGCACAAACTCTAGAGACACACTGAATTTCAGCTGCGCCCTTAACCAGATCTTGGATAAAGTACTTAACCTCTTTGTATCATTCTCTCCATTTGGAAAATGTAGAGAATATAGCAGCTATCCCAAAGCATTGTAGGATTGAACAAGTTAGCATCATAAAGGCTTCAAAGATTGTAAGGCTGTGGTAAGCCCTGAACAAGTGATGGCTATTTTTATCATCATCATCATCATCATCATCATCATCATCATCATCATCATCTTTAGACCAACCAACTACTGCCAAGAAGGCATTGCACCAAAGAACATGGAAGCTCTGCCACGCCAAATTCCAAATCATAAGGTTTGCATGGGATTTGCTCAAAGAAGTCATGGTGGCATGTGATTATTATTTCAACCTTCTTTGAGTGCTGAAGAGGATAAATTCAGCACGAAGACAGCAAACTTACATAGGCTCCATTTCAACTATCTGTATGAATCTGAACATGCCATTTTACTTATTCAAATTTCCTCATTTGTAAAATAGATTATTTCTAAGGTTTCTCCTGTTACAAAAGTTTATGAGTCTTTTGTAATCACAAATACTCATGAAATATAAAGGGGAAAAGAGATAAAAATTAATTTCCTACTTAATTGTCAGCAAATTCTGATTTCTAAGGTGTAATACATGAGTTAGTTTTTGTTTTCATCCTGATTTATATTATTAATAATTATGGGTCTCACAAAATTTTTTGTGCTATAAATTAAGTACAATCCCACTCTATTTAATGATTGGGTAAAGGATATTAAATGATTTTTCCAAGGTTGTTTTAAAGTTTATTTATTTAAGAATACCTGAGATTAAAACAAAATTTTGTCATTTCAGCAAATCAGATTTCATTCTCTTTCTGGCATTCACAGAACAGTTGACTTGATAATAATTTCCTTTATAAAAGTCTAGCCCTGGATGAAAAAAAAACATCCATCACTCCAAAGAGGTTTTAAAGTACCAAGAATGCTTTCTGGATTCTAAACTCCTAAGAGAATTTACTTCATATAGGCCACAAAATATATTCAAGTTAGCTAGTAAAGACCCAAAGTTACTTCACTCTAGGAATTAGGTGTCAAAGGGGAATTATAAAATGTAACTATTGCAGAAACCTCTTAATTTATATTCAATTGCCGCTGCTCCTTTCTGTACAATTCATCATGTAGATAACGATTTAAAGGGCTGTGAATACTTGTCTTAATATAACTAGTCTCAATTTTTTTGTTTATTTTCTCACTTAGATTTCAGTTAGCATCAAGAGTACATACATTTAAAAACAGCCAGCAAAGGTGATTTTCAAATGCCATAAATCACATATATAAAAGTAGTATTTATGTTGCATTAAAATACTACATTTTAAAGCAAACAAAAAATCTGACTATTGTTTATTTCTTTTCAACCACTAAAAAAAATTGCTAAGAATAGCAGTTATGGACTTAGAAATAGGGGTAAAGACGATAGATAGATAGATAGATAGATAGATAGATAGATAGATAGATAGATGATAGATCAATTTGCCTCACAAAATATGGGATGAGAAAGATGTGACCAGCATTAATATGTGGATTATTTTCATGAGTTTTAGTCTCCTTAAATGAAAATGAGAATAATATTGATCTTAAAAATATAGTGAAATTCATTATTACCATTTCCTGTCTCATGGTACTTTTTATCCCTCTGAAACTTGGGGGGAAGAAAATAGTAAATCTTTTATGGGATGTGTACATCACTCATGTGACAAAGATGCCAATTGCCTTAAGGCCCAGATAACTCATAGGCGTGTCACACTTGACATGACAACTATCCGTCCTCAGTGGAATCCATAAATCAGTTCTCCTTTGGGAAAATCAATCAAATCAATGCAAAACAAAATAAAACAAAACAAGCTGCACAATTCCAATTTTGCAGCCACAATGTATCAAAGGGACATTTTCTTAGAAGAAAAGAAAAATCAATAGGCATACATTCTGTATTCTGTGAATCAGAAAACCCTGGATTTCTCGTTTTCCACCATCTCTCAATGTCTTGGGAGGATATTTGTCACTGTCACAGGTAGGAGCCCCTTCAAATAGAGACGTGTTCCAGAATCCGCCAGGAGATAAATTTCAATAGCACTTTGGGCAATTCATGCAACTGGCTTGCCCACTCAACTGGGAAAAGCCATCAGCTCATTGAAGGTTTCTAAAGGGGAGGAATGTCTGGGTCTTGGGGAGCTTAATTGGCTTCCACTTTGCCCTACTCTAGAGTAAATAATGTCCTCACAATGCCCTCAACTGTTCTCACTCCTCTCCTCTTTCTCTGTTCTTTTCCTCCCATTTTTTCTATCTTCCTTTCTTCCAGCATTTATCTCAGAGAAAAGAATATGATTTAGAAGTGGTGGCTATGAATTGGCAGAGAAATACCATTCAAATGCCTTTCTCTTTTACAAAGCCTGGCTGAATCATCTCTTTGAAGCTGGCATAATACACATTCAACAGAAGGTGTATGAATGATGCTGAGTATTAATAGGAACATTTTGCTCCACTCCGGTTTATATCACAGTTTGGGGAATTTGTAAAAACAAGTGGCTTATTTCCTGCCTGCTAT
This sequence comes from Myotis myotis, assembly GCF_014108235.1. Taxonomy (NCBI): domain Eukaryota; kingdom Metazoa; phylum Chordata; class Mammalia; order Chiroptera; family Vespertilionidae; genus Myotis; species Myotis myotis. Next base: position 8,276,853 of record NW_023416335.1, on the reverse strand, counting down.
TTTCCTAGGAAAAATCTACAATTTACCTAACATGATGAGATTAGGACTAAAAATACCCAATTATACCGGCTGTATGAGCTAATTAATTTATGTGAAAGTTTGGATTAAGCAATAGTCTCCATATTGGAATGTAAAAATCCAAGAGGAAAGAGGTCATAAAACAACCCAGTAGGAGTACTGGAAAATTATATTTTACTTCATAATTTTTACTTTCTATTATTGTTTATATTTAATAATGTGCATGAATGAGAAAATGTAAAAATATGTGTAAACTAGCATTGTACAGTTAGTTTTGGAAGACCATTGGGTAAGAGTATCTTCTGTCCCTAAAATATGATTTTTAGCCATTTTAAATAAATCTTCTGATAATGTTCTCCTTTCAAGATTTTTTGGGGCTGGTAAATGGCAATTTGGAGTAAGCTTTGGCTATTTACAGACGTCATCATCAACACTTGGGCTTAAGCAGAATCTCCCTTCTAAAGCTACAGAGAGATCGCTGTGTGTGACTATTAATCATAGTAAGATTAATAATCTAACCACAAAGCAGATGGCATTTTCATTGCTTTAATCTAGATTCACATCAATTTCTCCTCATTGCTGGTTATCCATGTGAGTGGCACCACAACCTTTTCATCTGTGAGATTTGGGGAAGACACAAAAAGCATGGTCTGAACAGTACTTGTCTGGAAATTCAGAGATAGTCTATCAAGGTCTGCAGTGGACACCACATGGGAGAACATGTTAGAAAGCATAAGGGGCTGTTTTCCCTTCCTGTGAACAGCAAGACTAGGGTCTGTATTTTAATTTCTTAGTAATATGTTTGATGAAGTATTGTAGATTGTTAACATTCTCCTTGTAGAAAGAATTGTTGCAGTTCCATTGTAATTCTTGGTAAAACAAACAAAAACAAGTCTTAATAAACGCAATACCAAATTGGAGAGAATATTACATGTAACTAATACCAGAAAAATAGGAAATGTTAACCAACAATGGTCAAGTATAAATATTAGTTTAATACTGCCCCTTACCAGCTGTAAGACCGTGGGTGCGTTTCTTCACCTTCCCACACCACATTTCCCTCATTTGAGAAAGTTGGATGATCATAACCAACCTGGCCATGTTTTTGTGTGATAGAAGCCTAGAATATACTTCACAAGCAGTGAAGTGTCAACACTGTTATTATGTTGGCAATAACCAAAATGACAAGTGTTTACCTAACTTGCTCGAATCATTTGGATTGCAGGTTCACACTTTAAAAAGAATTTTAAGACAAGTTTCAGGTATTCAATTTGAACTGAAACTGATTGATATCAACATAAGAAGAATGTTTATTACTACAGAACTAGTTTTCATAGAATCTAGGGGAGATAGAAGCATATGAGCTTCAATATCTCTTCCATGACAAGAAAACTATTAAGCATCATATTCCAAGTGGCAACTAAGAGGAAATGCTGATGAGATGGTCAAATCTAAGCCAATTCAGGATAAATGAAAGAATGTGCTGTTTTGTCACAATGACTGTGGGCTTTAGAACAGACATAAGTTCAAATCTCAGTTTACCCATCCAGACCTGGGATGCTAAGGGTGTACGACATTAACAATCTTGTTTTCTCTTGGCAAAACACATTTCCTTATATTCATTTTTGAAGGGCTATTGGGAGGACCAAATGAGATAACATCACCAAAGATGCCCAGAACAGGCTTAATAATTTTAGTCGCTATTTAATACTGGTTAGTTTTTTTCCCTTTTTATCCATAGAACTGTTCGTGAACTACTGTGCAAGTTCATAAATAACACATTTCAAAAGAGTGAGGTAAAAATAAGCAATTGTGCCAGGGAGCTATGCCCATTTAGCAAAGGACTTCTTGATAATTAGGGAGGAAATTAAAATTCCATATTTAGCTAACAGACGTTGACGAAAGATAAAGGTAGTATCAAGCAGCCCTCAAAATGTGTTGTCTTTTCCTCATTTTCTACTCAAACTAATTACTAACGACCACAGAACCTCTTTGTTAATTCACACTGATGATGAGGAGTCCCACTGTAAATTACTGAATACCCCAGATTAGTCACTACATAAATAAGTCCCATAGCAAAGAAACATAATGGTGCTGAGATACAGGAGGCAATATGCTCTTCTGTAATTGCAGCTGAATTTTAATTATTTTGGCTAATCCTTTATTCACATATGTGAATGTTTTCAACACTTTTAAAGTAATATCAGATGCCCCACCATTTCCATTTGTGACTGGAATCATTACCTAAATACTGCATAAGTCAGCTGAAGAATCTGGATGACTGATTTATCGGAACTTATGCCACATTCATATTTTAAAGTAGTTTTTATTATCTTTTCATTTTTCTTTTAAGTCTTTTTTTAAAAATATATTTTATTGATTTCTTACAGAGAGGAAGGGAGAGGAATAGAGAGTCAGAAACATCGATCAGCTGCCTCCTTCACACTTCCTACTGGATATGTGCCCGCAACCAAGGTACATGCCCTTGACCGGAATCGAACCCGGGACCCTTGAGTCCACAGGCCGATGCTCTATCCACTGAGCCAAACTGGTCAGGGCTTCTTTTAAGTCTTGATTATTGCTTGAACACCAGAGCACCATAATTACTACTGAGTCAGGTCACGTGAGCTGGGCAAGCCACAGAGCAGCCACAGCATTAATAATCGGCTCTCCTAGACTGTCTTTTCAATCAATAATGACTACAACAGCTGAGGCAATCATGTAATAATCTGCTGTCTATTAGAATGGCTGCAATACATAGTTCAGCTCTCTTCAAACTGTTCAGTTTTATATGAAAAGGCATTTACTATCCACTAGACCAAGCGTGTTGAAATGAGGTAGTCAGAAATGAAAGCCAAGTTTGCTCGAGAAAGCAAACCATTATTCCCAAGCTCAGAGCACTCTAACACACTTAACAAGGTTGCAGTAGAAACACATTATCCATGCCTGATCCACTAACGTGAACATATTTGATAACAAACAACTTATTCTTGAAGAAAGGGCCCCAAAGTCAATTTATATCTCACAGTCCAAGTAAATAAGAAAAGACTGACAAACTCCCTCGATAAATCCCCACGATTTTATGTTCCTTTTGGTCATATTGGGGAGAATGCAGAGCAGAAAATGAGGTTTTGCTCTGCCAATAGGCTACAGAAACAGAAAGTCTGTTTTTCAAGTACTCCAGAAGATCAAATATGTAAAGAAGATGGCTATCACAGAAAAAAATATATTTTCAGAAATTTAAAGGGAATTAAAAGGAAAAGAGAGTAGATGTAATAAAAACTTTTTTAATTGGAAAATAATTATCGAGTCATTAATAGCACATGGAAGAAAGGTTCCCTTAAGTTTATTTGGGTTTGAAGAAAGTAAAAATTGTCCTTCCGACAATAGATATGCTACTAGTAAGAAAAGGTAAACAGATGCTATTCATTTCTGATCACCTTGCATAGTTAATTTTCAGTTCAAAATGAAATGAACAGTTGCATGGAGAGGAACTCACTACAACTGAAACCATGGGGACTGGAGAGCTATGGCAGCCATCCAAGGCCCTTTGTATTCACAGACAAGATTATAATTCACAGCTAGCAGTTGGCATTGGCTGAAACCACTGCTGGAGGATGAGGCTACTCACCTTTTCCCCACTTTCAAAAATGACTTCTTTATGTCATAGTTTGTCTACATTGGTACTAGTAAAGCATCTAATATCATGCTTAATTTGAATAAAAGAACCTTGATTCTACCTTCTGTCCTTTTGATATATATATATATATATTTTTAACTTTATGGACCTCTTTTAAAATTGCAACACAAAATATCTTAACTTTTCAGTTCTTGCCTTTGATTGAAACCTTGAAGTTTATGCTTTTCCAATTCATATTAAAGATGGAACTAGAATTTATCCATATATCTGCATATTCTAAATTTTATCCTAAGGCCATGACTGACCATCAGAAAATGTGTGTTTACCAGTATACTGTTTTTGTAGACTTTTGTACAGACACTCTGAATAAAGCATCATCACTCTGCTGTTAAGACACACTGAGAGACGTTGAGTATTGAGAATAAGCGCATCAATCACTATTCACTGAGGTGATCATATTAAAGACATTGCCTGGTACATCAGCAGGGATCACCTTAAGAGGACTAATGGAAAACATTTCTTCAGGCTTCAAAATGAAGGAAAGCTATTGATTCTCCTAAACAATTGAGTTGTATTCATTGTCTGGAAGCTATATTTCTTGTAAATGGTCATATCTCTCTTTGCTTTGGCTCTTTAACTTAGAGAAAAGATTTTTAGCTTCCTTCTAGCAACTGTGTATCAACTACACTAGATTAGATGGGTAGATGATAGATTAGATAGATAGATAGATAGATAGATAGATAGATAGATAGATAGATGATAGATAGAAAGATAGATGATGATGATAGATAGATAGATAGATGATAGATAGATGATAGATAGATAGATAGATAGATAGATAGATAGATAGATAGATAGATGATAAATAGATAGATAGATGATAGATTTAGTGGCTATCATGTCTCCACTTAAAACTAGATTGAATAATTTCAATACAGAAAGTATACCTCGTAAGTTTTTGAATTTTTATTAAGTGTATTTTAAGCTGACTTTTCTTTCTGCATCATGTACTTCCTATGACATATCTCTTACTCACCTCTCAAAAATATGTGACCTTGTACAGAGCCGTGAGGAGCTTCACTGCCCTGGGCCTCTGTTTGTCCAGCAATCCCTTACAATTTTCCAATGCCTGCACTTCCTCTTGATACGTCTTAGTGCCGTGTGCCGACAGAAATCAGGCTGCTGGTGGTTTCCTTGCCTTTGATGTTATTTTGTCAAGTGCTGATAGCGGACATAAATATAAAAATTCCCTAACTAAAGTTACTACAATGGTTTATTCTATAATTTTTTCACTGTTCTCCTTTCATAAATTGACAAAGAATCTCATCAGTCAATGCCTAGGAAAGAAAATTTTCTAATTCTTTTAAACAGTTTAACAAAGGCTGTGTCATTTTTAATCTCATACGTGGGGATCGATGCTAGAAGGAATAAACAGAAACTCTCCCTGAAGGAAATTGATAGCAAATGAACCTAAAAAGTCGTCTTTGGTTTGGTATCAATCATGTGCTTAATTATCCCTATCTTTGGTGCTCTTTGAATTTTTCAGAGACAAGACAATTCCAGAGAATGTAGAAGACGCCCTTTGTTCCTTGAATTAAAGGCTCTTCCGCTGCCTGTCTCTCCTCCTCATTTATTACGTCTAACAAGCTGGAAGTGAATGTGCTTAATAGGCTTTCCCTGTGAAGAGCTTTGCTTCTTTTCTGCAAGGGAAGCTGTAGCCCTGGAATTGTCTCCTCGTGCACTCCACCTTCTGACAGCACGGAATCGTTATTTATTAAAGAGGTTTAATTAATGCCCTTGGATAAACTGTTAACCTTTGAAATGGTTTCCTGATGCATGGAGGCCCTTTCTCTTCTGCCAGGAATTGATTCTGGAGATGGCCCTGCCTCCTCATGACTTATGATTCAAAGAGAGGAAGAGATCATGTGAAGAAATGTAGCAGGGCGGGGGTGAGAGCCCTGTGAAGCTCAGTGATGAAGGGTTTGCATCACTATCTGGAAAATATAGGCCATTGGAAACGTGTGGAATCAACTTCAAAGGAAGAGGATGGTTTTGCAAAGAGATGATAATATCATACCATTGAAACAGAGCAATAACACTGAAAATATAAGGCAGTTTTCAAATGAACTAAAAGAAGGCTCTCAAATTTCCGATAAAATAATAAAGATTAAAAAAAAAAAAAAGAACTGCATAGACGATGGATACGTAGAGAGGGGAAGAAAGGACACAACTTTTAAGCTAGTAAATTTTATTGTATTTTCCTGGCATGGCTCCCAGAGACCTTTTCAAAGAAAATGATGCCAAAGAATTATTCTTTGGAGGCTTTACTCATATTAATGTAGTTATTGTTCAATGTACAGTTGTTTAAAGGAACAGATGTTTTTTAATTAAATGCTATTTCAGAAAAGTGATTTTTCCATAGCAGAAGCAATGTGTTTAGGGCAAACTATGTAAGGGAAAGTATTGCAGATGTTTCCACGTGTTTGTTACCTTCTCCAATAGTCGCTCCTGGTAAAACAACAAGAAAGCCGACTGCATGGGAGAACATATTTACTAATGTTATCTCTGATAAGGGTTTAATCTCCAAAATTTATAGGGAACTCATACAACTTAACAAAAGGAAGATAAACAATCCAATTAAAAAAAAATGGGCACAGGACCTAAATAGACACTTTTCAAAAGAAGACATACAGATGGACAAGAGACATATGAAAACATACTCAGAGTCACTAATCATCCAAGAGATGCAGATAAAAACAACAATGAGGTACCACCTCACACCTGTCAGAATGGCTATCAACAAATCAACAAACGACAAGTGCTGGCTCTGGAGTTTCTCCAACTTGAGTGGGGAACCAATGTCCTGGAGGCGCCTTCTTCTGTTTCGGTTCCTTCTATATTTTATCACTAATATTCAGGATCTTAGATGCTGGAGGACCATACAATCTAATTTCTCTTTTGCTGATGAGAAAATATGAGGACTAGGGAGCAGTGACTTTCCCAATGATGCCCAGCTTATTAAGAAACAGCACAGCATTTAAAGCATTCTATTCTCCATATTCTTAGTCTGAGGTTTTTTACTATATGTAAAAAGGAAATATAATTTTGATGTATAACTAAAAGAGAAACAGCCAAGAATGCAATTTTCCCTCAGCAATGGTAAGAGATTGTGATGGAAAGTGTTTGCATCTGTCCAGCATATACTCAGCACCAAAAGGGGTATCATTCCATTGCTATTGAACCTCCCCACGAATTTTTAGGAGGGATAAGGCAGCAGTCTAAGTATTTCCTCTTACTAAAAGCTACAAGTACACCAGGATTAAACTAAGATCTCATTTTGGCATTTATCTTTATTCGTTGACCTATAATGAAAAGTATTCACTTTTCTAATTTTCCAGGAGACAGCAAACATCATGTTGTCATTTCTGAGCATTGTCCAACAGTCTGGTTTTGGGGAATTATAGTCAAGAATGGAAGTTTGTCTTAGCCACTTGGAAAAATATATAACGATTCCAGTCATCACTTTTAATATAACTTACTAAGTACCTGAATAAATTACTGATGTCTAGTATGCACACATTTGGTCACATCCTCTATTGCTCCTTATTTCTTTCCCTGTACTGTAATTTATAACATAATTATAAAATACAATTTTTTATATTTTTTTATCATCTGCACTGTGAACTCTCAAGGTCAGTGGTTCTTGAACTTCAGAGCACATTGGATTACTGTCCCCCATTCCTTGAGTTTCTGATTCAGTGGTAGGTGTGGGTTAGAGTGTGAGAATATGCAATTCTAACAACCTCCCATGTGTTGCTGATGCTGCTGACCAGGGGACCACCATTAGAGAACCATCATGAAATGGTACTTGAAAATGGATACATAAAATTAATAAGCAGAAAAGCTTGGAAGAAAAGAATAGTTCTAAAAATACATATTAAAAAGATGAAATAATCTTTTATAATTTGAGAATTGATTTAGGAAATCAAAAGAATAAGCATTCTAGAGATAGAGAAAATTGAGAAGAAAATTTTATATTAAAAAACATACAAAGTATGTACTAGTTTTCTAGAGAATAATTAATTCATCAGTGACCAATATTATATTATGCTGACTTAGCCCAAATTGTGAAATAATTATATTCATGTCATGCTTCTTATAATAAGATGGAAATAGATGTCAGCAGTTAAAAAGTCAAGTGCTGGCCTCATAAGCATATTATTGAGAGATATGAAGGCCTGCCACCAATGGAATGAGCTAAAGGAATCAAATGTCTTTCAATCTAGACAGTAATTCTAGAGAATGGAGAAAGATGAATGGAGGAGATAAACATTTCCTACTAAATCTCCTTTTGTATTCATTATTTAAGTATTTACTATATGCATGTGTTACTTAAATGAAAATAAGAATTTCTTTTAAAAGTAAATTATTAGAAACTTACATTTTGAGAAACACACAAAAGAATGTCTGACTATTTTTGTTCATCAGTTTATGTTGTTCATTATATTCCACAAATGAATGAGATCATGTGATATTTATCTTTCTCTGACTGGCTTGTTTCGCTTAGCATAATGCTCTCAAGTTCCATCCATGCTGTTGCAAATGGTAAGAATTCCTTCTTTTTTTACCGCTGCAAATGATTCCATCGTGTAGATGTACCACAGTTTTCTAATCCACTCATCTGCTGATGGGCACTTAGGCTGTTTCCAAATCTTAGCTATGGTAAATTGTGCTGCTAAAACAGATTCAGAGAGCGAGAAGCATCGATCAGACTGTCAAACCTCACAGGGAAGATAGGGGAGGAAGGGAAGAAGGGGGAGAGATCAACCAAAGGACTTGTATGCATGCATATAAGCTTAACCAATGGACACAGACACCAGGGTGGTGAGGGCATGAGTGGGAGGGGGGGGAGAGGGCAATAGGGGGATAAGGACACATATGTGATACCTTAATCAATAAAGAAAAAAAAAGAATGTCTGACTAATGTTTGGGTATTCATAATTAATAGTATAAAATGTTGACAAGATGTGTCTATCATTTCAATCCCTCTTCTCACATAGTCAATATGTCTTTCTTCCCAGCTCCTCCTCCTGTCCCCACAGGAGATTAGAGAATTCCTTGGAGTTTTTAAACACAGAAACTACAGATTTGAGACAACTTGACAGAAGAAAACTGCAAAAAGAAGAGCAATACTCACTCCTGCTCATGGAAAGGATGAATTGTTTCTTCTACTCTTTAAACAATAAAGTTTGCAGAATACATTGGTAATTTTTATTACATCAAAAATGTATTTTATAAGATGATTTTAATCCTACATCTGCAAACCTTTGTATAAAAGATATTTAAAAAATACTGCATTGTGTTATTTAGCAGACAGGATGTTGCCTAGTAATTAAGAGAGCACAATTTTCAAGTTAGAAAGCTGGATTTGAATGCTGTTGCCCCCAGTTCCCAGTGGTGAGATCTCAAAAGTATTTTTAACCTCGTTACACAGTTATTAAAGGAGGGTGATAACAATGGCCACCTGATGGGTCTGTGCAGCATGTGAAACCCTTAGTTCAGTGCTTGGTGCTACATAAAAAGCAATAAATAAATTTGAAGTCATGGGACTGACAGCAATAGTCATAGTAATACTCATTACGACTAAAGAATGTAGGCTAATAATAAGGTGAAGAAAGTTTATGATCCTAAGGGAAATAGTTCCCAAATCTAATGTTAGTCTTTTGTTCAAGTCTTTGCCTCCCTAAAATATGTTTGCTCTGTGAATGACAATTAGAATTGACAGATCTGGATTTAAGATCTTTCTTTTTGGTATTCGCCATTAGAGTGGGAACGCTAGATAGAAGGTAAGAAAAGGAATGAATGGCTAGATATTTCAAATATTAGATTCTCTGAGTCTAATTAATCACTCCATGTGAAGAAACAGCTGTAGAAGACTGGTTCTGGAGCTGTTCACAGTGATGAAGACTGGCTCTCAGAACATTTGTGAACCTGGAGTGTTACTTCCAAAGCCGGATTTCTCTTGTGTGGCTGTTGAGTGCTATGTTCCAGGAAGCAGATGCTGTGGGTAGCATTTTGGCTCTCAATAAAAAATAAGATTTTAGCCCTAACCAGTTTGGCTCAGTGGATAGAGCGTCAGCCTGCGGACTCAAGGGTCCCAGGTTCAATTTCGGTCAAGGGCACGTACCTTGGTTGCAGGCACATCCCCAGTGGGGTGTGTGCAGGAGGCAGCTGATTCATGATACTCTCTCATTGATGTTTCTAACTCTCTATCCCTCTCCGTTCCTCTCTGTAAAAAAAAATCAATAAAATATATTTTATTAAAAAAAATAATAATAAAAAAATAAGATTTTATTCTTCCCTAAGTGTTTCCAGGTTTTATTTCTTCTGGGGACTAGAGAGGTGTTTTGAGTAGGTAGACTGAAATCTAGGACTTGATCCTTTTGGGCTTAGTCTGCAAATCCTCTGTGTAGTGACCTTTAGTGTGGTCCAAGGCTGATGGATTTGCAAAGGGGTGAAGCGGAATGATGGGCGAGAAAGCTGTCCCCTGGGCTCCCCAAGTAGGCAGGGAGTTTTCCCTGTGACTGTATCATTTGTTAATAATGCAGCCTTGCTTTAATATGAAGAAAGTGTTCATTAAAATCGAAAAGTGACTTACAAGGCACCGCAGATATAAAGATTATGCCCTTTTTAAGTGACAAGTGAAATGAAGCAAAGAAAGGTGAAGTACAGTCCCATAGGCCACACAGTAAGTGTCAGAAACATCCTTCAAAAGTTTTGATCTTGAAGTTGCTGTCAGCATTGACTTTTCACATCCAGCCCCACTCGTGCCGGTCTTGGCTTCAATGAGGAGCCAATTTGTCTCTTCTGAGAAGGAATTTCTGTAAAGATGGGAGAAGTCGTGAGTCCTCAGAGGATGTTCTCTTTCACCAATCATTTAATTTAAAAGTCAGAGAAACTGCTCTGAAAGCCAGAGAGAAAATGAAACATGATTAATTAAGCATGTAAACTAACTAAAGAGATGTACAGCGATGTTAATACTGTAATAACCATCATGGTCAATTTGTGCAACTTCAGAATTTACATCACACAGCTCCAAATGAGGCAACATGAATTACTTCTTTTGAAGTGATTGTGATATGTCCAAGATAGGCACATTCCAAAGATATTAGAATATAATTTAGGTTTTTATCTACCATCCTGCATATCCAGAAAGTCTACCGAATGCTTTGCAAGAGAGTAATTTAAATAGACATGGAAAATGAATACGTCCTCTACAAAGAATGTTTATATGTTCCAAAGATATTTCCACAGTCTTATTATTAAAACTTAGCTCAGATGACGAGTTTATTTCTCTGTGTGAGTGCATACGCACCCAAATGAGTCTCTGTCCAACTGAATCTCCACAAACCTAGCCATTTCCTCTATAAAACTGACATATTTTTAGGGATAGTTTATTTGTGAGATGTTTGATTCCATTTAACAGAATTCTACCTGTAGAATGTGCCCAGAACATCCAACTTCCCAAACCACTAAGATCTACATTAATGGCCTTTATCTCTACAACTAATTTCACATTTCCTTCTTATAGTCCTTTGCTTAAATGTTATATACAAAGAACTGTTGGCAACAACAGGCTAAATGAAAGTGTTTTAGGGTTAGATGAGAAAAGCAGCATTGAATCATTATAATATACATTTCTTAAAAACTATTTAAGAGCTGCTTAATAATATTTTCTCAGCTTTAGGTTAATAAATCATATTTTTAAATATCTCCTAGGCTAGAGAAAGGAGGCATGAAAGTCCAGATGACTGAGCATCAAGTGACTTCATATTTTCATCCAACATTGGGAAAGTGGCAATAATGACTGTGATCCACACGTAGTCAGCTGGCTAGTGGTTTTAAAAATATTTGTACAAGAATGAAGATTTACATGCACTATACATAGAACATCCCTCAAAACATTTGCTCCATTGGTTCAGATCTAAGGAATACCACAAAGGCTCTTTAAAAATAGAACTCAAGATCAACCTTGAAATATGTAAAAATAAAAAGTATGATTCCATCTTCCTATTGTTTATACTGGACTTTGTTTTCTCCTGGGACCACCCTTACACTTCACTTCCTTCCCTTTCCCTTCTCTTGCACAGACATATAGTACCCTCTCAGATTCTCTGGTTCTGTTTCCATGAGGGGCGGGTGGGAGGGGAAGTAATAGAAATAGAAAATGGAAAGTGAGCAGGACAAAGATATGGCAATACGTATTAAAGTAGCCCCATCTGATGTAATATTATTTATGTTGAAATGTTCACCCACACACTCAACTGAAAATTTCCATTTTACTTATGCTCTGTGGGTAGAAATGCATGGTTTCAAAAGTCTGTGGATGACATTAACTTCAATCTCTACAGGGTCCCCCCATCCAAAAATCTCTTAACTGAGAGTATGTATCATTATAGTTTATAAAATATGGATGTTTAGATGAAGCCAAGGTCTGCAGATATTTTAAGTTCTCAAGTCTCCTGGCCCCATAACAAATAGATTTCTATTGCCCTGAGAACCCGACTTGAGTGTATGGATTCCATTTACTATGTAAATATCTTCTATGGTAGCAGGCTGACATACTCTCTTTTCCTGAAATATGTTTTGATGTATATAATTTTGTGTGAATACACACTCTGAAATTAGGCACTGTGCTATAACAATGTCTCCACAGATTTACTTGTGCATAATAGTTAACTATCAATTAAGATGAGAAAAAATGGTAAGCTGGATTGTTGTAGGAAGAGAGATTTATCACTTTCTTAGTTTGTCTCTAGTTATGTGTTTTTTAAATGTCTGAAATACTCTTGTGATTTCAAAAACTAGTGAGTGGTACATAATAAATTAGGAGCAGTGAGAAATTAAAAAGGTTCAAGCAGGTAGTAATTCTTTAAAAGTTCAATTTAATGCCTTTAGAGCATTTTCTGTTATGATTCATCAGAGTTTTAATCAGTATATTTAATATATGTTGTTTATTAACACATATTTCTTGAGGACTAACATTCACACTTCACAGTTTACATATATTACATCAGCATGTATAATCTTTCTGGTATCCCACTATTAATTCTATGGGAAACCTTTTCTTCTAACCTCTTGTATCATGTCAAAGTGCTCACTCTGATATTAATAGGAATTAAGCAAAGATTAGAAATTATGTCCGGCCATTGTGACTCAGTGGTTGAGCATTGACCTATGAACCAGGAGGTCATGGTTCGATTCCCAGTCAGGGCATATAATCAGGTTGCAGGCTCAGTCCCCAGTGTGGGGTGTACAGGAGGCAGCCAATCAATGATTCTCTCTCATCATTGATGTTCTATATCTCTTGCCCTTGCTCTCTTCTTCTCTGAAATCAATAAAAATATTTTTTTAAAGAAATTAGAATGACATAGGTCATAATTTGTGTGTTTTTACCATAGCTCTAAACACATTTTGTTGAAATTATACATTTATATCCTATGCATTATAGAGTGTGCATTATAAATTTACATATATCTTTTCTCACCACACATTAGATGATAAATTTATTGAAGGCAGGTGCTACATTTTAGCCAACACAAAAACTAGTACTGTGTTCACAAAGCAAGAAAGCAAGAATGCTTTTGTTGAACTAACTTAAACTGATGGTAAGAGATTATTTCTCTTTACTCTCAGGTGGAAGTGCCCAAATACAATAAACACTGCTCAGCCAAATTGGCTTTTAATAATGGCTAAATTGTATTTACTTAAACATTGAATGGCTCTTACTTTACACATAAGAACTAAAACTTAAAAATGTCTAATGACAGCATAAAGAACATCAACATGGTATTCCAAGAAGTTTATGGAATCAAAACTAGGCAACAGCTAAAATGTTATGAGTAAATTGGCATAATATTTTCTAAAAGGTTATTTAGTAAGTAAATACCTAATGGTAGAATTTAAAGCATTATATGTTTCATAAATCTATTATTTTAAATACCAATTAATAATTACTTAATGTTTTCATAAAAGATGCCTTCATTTTCCTTCCACTAAGTAGTAAAAATCTTTCAACTTTAAAATTTATACTCCAACAGTCTTGTGTCTGACCCACCACACATAGATGAGCACAAAATAATTACATAGCAAACTTTTCAGAGAGACAGCTATACAGACTTTACACAGTGGAAGAACATTGGACATGAACATTTTTCTCTCCCAGCGTAAGTCAAAATGATCTTTCTTCTAGTCCTGTATAAATAGGATCCAGTCAGGTTGTGTATAAATGTACTGGTAGGTGTCTGGGGATGATTGGTGTGAGTATTCAAGAGTGGCCAAAGTAAATTACCAGCCCAGAACCTGACTATATCACATATAATACAAATCCTGCCCATTCATCCCTGCTGGGAAACCCACAAAAAATTATCACTAGAATCCAATTTTTTTTCTCAATGATCTTGCATACTAAAGAGCAGGAAAATGGCCCATTTTTATGTAACACATCCTGCAGAAACAATTTTAAGCCAAAACTTGTAAAATTGCAGAAAATTCTAAAAAAAATTGAGTTATATACATAACATAAGGAAAGTTGAACTTCACAGACAGAATAGAGAAGTTCTATAATCAGTTTAGCAACCATGAAACAAGAATATGACCGTTAGAATGCAGACTAGCATAGAAACTAAAAGGACAACCTCACATATAATTAAGTCAACAGAGAGGACCAGAAACACAACATTTCCTTTGGCCACATAGCTTAGAGCAGTGATGGCGAACCTATGACACGCATGTCAGAGGTGACATGCAAACTCATTTTTTTGGTTGATTTTTCTTTGTTAAATGGCATTTAAATATATAAAATAAATATCAAAAATATAAGTCTTTGTTTTACTATGGTTGCAAATATCAAAAAATTTCTATATGTGACACGGCACCAGAGTTAAGTTAGGGTTTTTCAAAATGCTGACACGCCGAGCTCAAAAGGTTCGCCATCACTGGCTTAGAGAGTCTCACCAACACTTGAAAAAAGTAATAGACAATAAATACAATGTCTGGATGATTTACTTTATTATCTTTCATGAAGTCTATGTATGCTTACATGTACACACCTCCAGGACATTAACCATACATGCCCTAACTATAAACCTCTGTGAAGCAAGAGATTTTTTTTAATATGTTGTCATCACTGACATATATACAGTACCTAGAACAATGCCTAGCACGTAGTAGGTGTTTAATAAATACATGTGGATAAATGGATGAATGAATTATTCAATTTTTTTGTTTGTTTACCTCTGTCCCATTAAACCTATTCATTACTTGTAGTCCATCCCGTGCCGTGGCGTGACAATGAAGACATTCGTACAACCTTTTTGTTCACTCTTAGATATTAGAAAGCCTATGGGAACTTTAAGTAACAATATGATCTCAAGTAATGTAAATTTCCTTTCCCAGATAAAATTAAATCAAGCTTGACTTGTTTGGAAGTTAAATCTCTGTTCCTCCCCAACCTAAATCCATAGGTCGGTGTCATGCTTTCTAGACCTTGCAGTGGGTTTAAAGCTGGCTTTCTTGTGCATTCTTTGAAGTTCCCTCCTTTAGGTTCCATCCATTGCAACTTTGTGACATGGGCAGTGTCTCTCCTTGAGTCTATAGCTTCTCATCTCACTTCAGCTTCTGTACCTTTTAGCCTATTACCACTTGAGTCCCCTTACCTTGGAAGCAAAACCCCTTGGGCAAGATTTACTTGTAAATGGCATCAGTTTCATGCCCTCTTACCCCGTGTTTCCACCCCTGTTGACTTGCATTGGTGGGTAATGCATTTGCTCCCAAGCGGCAGAGTTCTCCTCCTCCATGCTAGTCACTTAGGCTTTCCATTGTGATTGTGCCCTTTGACTGTAAATCTGCCAAGTTGTCCATGAAAGAGCCCCTCAGAAGCCTACATGAGGGTGAAGGAGCTATCACTCAGCATGGGGAGTGTGGCTCTTCCTGCCACCTCTACATAGAATTTGAGCTCACAAAATTCTCTCCCAGCTTTGCTCAACCTTTTGATTTTTGATCTTGTTGAAGAGCCTCTGCAAAGACACCCAAAATCGTGTAACTTGTTCTCACAAATAAAGTTAAATTTGAATCAGTAATTTTCTTCTTAATGATCTGTGTCAAACTTTACTTAGGTTTTTGTTGTCTATTGTGCCTGGCTTTTTAGGGTGAAACATTTACATATACATGTAAAAACCCAGCCAGGGATGGCAAATAGGTATTCATCCCCATGCCAGTTCTGATCCAATCATAGTGCCCTTGTTGATTAGTGATGTCTTCCAAGGGAACAGGAGTTAGAAACAGAAAACCTGGTGCTGGCAGTATCAATGGGGGCAGACGCCATGTTTTGTTCATGCTATATTTTCTGTCCTGGCACCGTGCCTGGAATCCAGTGAGTGCTTGGTAAATATGTGTTGAATATATAATCAAGAGTATGCATATATAGATGATTGGCCATATACATGTTTAGTTATATGAATCACATATATAATTTTTATAAATTAAGTTAATATATGTATGTTAACATTTTAATAAGCTAAGTATTGTTCAGTATGCTGTGGTATACGTTTAACTATTTTTTACTTCTATAAGAGTAATTTATAAAACCCTGAGACAATATAACTCCTTGAGGCATTAGTAAAGACATAAATTTGAATTCAACTCAAATAACAATTGTGACAATTTTAGTATCCCTTTAAAAGAGATGCTTAAACAAGGTCAACTGCTGGGTATGTTGCCATATAAAATAGGATTTTTAAAAAAATATATGTTATTGATTTTTTTTGCAGAGAGGAAGGGAGAGGGATAGAGAGTTAGAAACATTGATGAGAGAGAAACATTGATCAGCTGCCTCCAGCACACCCCCTACTGGAGATGTGCCCACAGCCAAGGCACATGCCCTTCACCGGAATCAAACCCAGGACCTTTCAGTCTGCAGGCTGACGCTCTATCCACTGAGCCAAACTGGTTAGGGCCAAAATATGATTTTAAATAAAGGAAACAAGTTTTAGGATGATATTAACGCAATATCATCTATGAGGAAGTGATAGGTAGGCAGAGATAGATAGATGATAGATAGATAGATAGATAGATAGATAGATAGATAGATAGATAGATAGATAGATAGACAGATATAGATAACTTTGTGGCCTTAGGTACATATTAATTGGTAATGCTTGGTAATTATTCATCTTCTTTCTGCTGGTATTAAATTAATAATAGGCTTAATGGCCATGTTAAGTAATTGATGAGACAGATCTGAAGATACCGTTGAGAACACAATGCCCATATAAATGTAAATGTAGTTACATTATAAGAGATGAGGTAATGAGAAAGATCAGTTTTAAACCATTAATTACATCATATTTCTGGAGAGGCAGCATTCGTCTTCAGTGTCTTATACAGAATAACATTGGGGAGACTTCAGAAGAATCTATATGGATGGCATCTTCACATGAAGGGCAAAGACCTTAAACACTGAGGAGAGTTTCTCCACAAAATGCCATAAATGTGGGAATTTATAAGACATTTGGATATTTGCCTGATTTTTTTTTAAGTTTTCCTTTGAGTATTTAATTTCATGAAGCTATGCTGCTACATGTTGATATGTAGGAAACCTGTTACAGAGTAGTTAAGATATCTAGCTTGGTTGTGTATAGGTTAATAGGATTCAAATCCATTTGAATATGAATATGACACAGAAAAAAGGTGTGGCTTGGTTTTTATTAGAAGTAAAGTCGTTTTTATATAAAAATAAAGTCAGTCATGCCAGAATGTCATCATTCTTTATCTATTGTCCCTGACATGCATCTCCGCAGCCGCACAAGGCTGCTGAGGGGCCCACTCGGGACTTATCCAGAAGAACATGTGAAGAAGCAACTACAGCAAGGGGACATTTAGATGATAAATCCTGAGAGGACTATTAAAGAGGTGTGGTTGGGACCAGGAGACTCATTGCTAACCTTAAAAAATGCTCTGAAGATCCTTGGGGCATTTAGTCCTGTTTTAGAGAGGTGCTCCTTGTAGACAGTGCTGATAAGCACCACAGTGCATGTGAAGAGACGAGTACACCTGCCACATTCGTGTCTGAGTTCCCTAGCAATGTGCTCTAGCAACAGGCTACTTTTACTGTAGAGCTGGCAGAAAATCACTTCTATATTGCTTGCCATCTCTCCTGGGTGACTCCTCATATAAAAGGTACACCTCTGTTAAAATTTGGACTTCATTCCACCCATCTCCCCTCACCTGGAACAGTGGTGTGATTAATCTGTCATTTGTTTGGAGTACGTTATTTCTTTATTTGGCTTATTAAGAAAGATTACCCTGTACGCAATTGTCTTGTGAAATTATATGCCTTCCCACAGAAAACTTATGCTAAATAAATTGTTGGCAAAGACAGAAATCAGTCTCTGTTATAACTTTTGATGCCTCCCACAAAACAAAAACAAGCAGTATGTTTTTGTATAGATTGACAATGGACTTAATTAGATAACAATAAACAGTCCAAAAGGCGAGAAGCATGCACTAGGGATTATGAAAATCTACTGGTTATAGATGATGATAAAGATTTCAAACAAGTACTTACATTATCAATGGTTTGCAAATCGAAGATAGGTGATATTTTAAAAAATGAACAAAGAAACCTAGTTTTGAAACTAGTAAATCTGATTCATGCAATGGTAATTGTTGGTTCTTAGCCAAAAGTATCGGTTTCATATATGTAAAGGAATTTTCAGAAAGTGCAGATTTTATAAAGAAAACCTTGGTTCACAGAGCCACTATGCAAGGGGAAAGGAAGGAAGGAAGGAAGGAAGGAAGGGAGGGAGGGAGGGAGGGAGGGAGTGAGGGAGGAAGGAAGGAAGGAAGGAAGGAAGGAAGGAAGGAAGGAAGGAAGGAAGGAAGGAAGGAAGGAAGGAAATGGAAAATATATATGCTTGGTTGTACTTAATTGTGAATTGTTAATGTGAGCCAGTGGAAAGAAGCATACAGGGTGTGGCAAAAGTAGGTTTATAGTTGTGAGTACACAAAACACAAGTTTATACCTGTATTATTATTTATTAATTATTGTCCCACCCTATACTATCCCCTGATGACAAAATTAACCACTAACTATAAGTCCACCCAATATTCATAAGACCAGCAAGTGGAGGGAATGTGAATAGCATGAGACAAATCCCCACTGGTAGTGTTCAAGGGGCACTTCTTTCACTAGTTTTTAGTAGCATCATTTGGATTTATGAAAAATAACTCATTGTAGTAAACACAGAAGTATCTTAACTTTTAACTTTGCAGAACTATAGCCTCAGTAATGTTAATTTTTCCACATGGCAAACCTCACCATGATTGAATTCTTAGTAACCAATCCACACATGCAGAGAAGTGGGTATTGGGGATTAATTTAATTTTAAAGAAGATTGATATTATTTTATGAGAGTAGTAAATATAACATTAAAAGGAAATATTTTTAAAGACCATTTTCAAAATTAAGAGGACAAATTATGTCTTTAGTATGAATTGGTCCTAAACCATCCTAAATAGACAAGATACCTGGGAATATTTAGGGAACCACATTGCACAATTCATAAATATCAACTCAATACCTCCTCTGAGCATCTGTCTTGTACTAATACTGTGCTAGGCTCTGGGAGCAGAGACAGAAATAGATACATTTATCCTTGAACTCTTGTAATTGACTAGAGGCCTGGTGCACGAATCTGTGGGGTCCCTCGGCCTAGCCTGCTCCCTCTCCCAATCCAGAACCACTCAGGGGATGTCAGAGAGCCAGTTTCAGCCCAATCCCTGCAGGCTAGGTTGAGGGAACCCACTGGTGCACAAATCCGTGCACTGGGCCTCTAGTATGCATATAAGATCTTTGGTTAATCTCTTCCCACCTTCCCCTTCCCCCCCTTCCCTCTGAGATTCATCAGTCTGTTCCATGTTTCCATGCCTGTGCATTGAGCATCTGCCCCCTGGTGGTCAGTGGGCATCATAGCTACCAGTGGAACAGTTGAATTGTTGAATGGTCGCTTAGGCTTTTATATATATATATATATATGTAGATGTTTTCACGCCTACTGAAGGGCTACCCAGTACCAATGATTCTTTATTTTAAAATTTAGCCTCTCCAAACACTTAAACAAATCTAATTGACAATGAAGCCCAGGACTATCATCAGAAGAGAATGAATTTATTTTTCTGCCCCAGACCCAGTATCTATAATCCAGTGTCCACTAGGGTTAGAATAAAGCCTCAGTTTCTCCTAAGGCTGACCTTTTGCCTTTCTGAGAAAACTTATTATTCCTGCCACTGGGGCTGGAGTTCCGCTCTGAAATGTAGCTCTTTGGGCTGGACTATGAACCCATAAAGCTTTTATCAACCCTCTAGCCTCAGAGGTTAGACCTACTCCCTCTGTCCTTGTACCAGGAGCTGGGACCCTCCCTAAAGTTAGAACTCTCTGAAATTAAGGCGAGAGCACTCCCTAACTGCCTCCTACCCCTCTCTTGTGAGCACTCCCTAACCCCTCCTACCCCTTTCCTGCTTGATTTCCTGTTCAACAGATTAAATCTCTGGGACAAGAACCCAACCCTGGTTGTCATCAGAGTCACCAGTGTTCCCCGGGCACTACTGTGTGAAACACCAGCCTTCCCCACACAGAGACCAGCTCTCGACAAGGAGAATCCCCTTAGCCTGGATTCTGACTACACTGTTTTCTCTCTCCCTATCTGTTGAGGTCCCAGCATGTCTCACAACTGAGGAGAAACAATACTTGCACACATAGAATAATTAGAAAATAAGGCAAACATTATCTAGTAAATGACCAAATCAATACAACCAAAGCCGACATCATGTTATAGCCTACAGATGTCACAGGAGAATATCATAAGGAACACATGATCTATAAAGAATTCATGGCAGCACTCTGCATTATGGACATTTATGCAAGATTTCTGATTGGGATGATGCACAATGGAGCCTCTATGTTACTTCTGAGAAGAAATTTCTTCAGATTACCATTGAAATCACTTAGAGTCTGAAACTTTTTCACATTATAATTCCTCCTCTCAAAATGCAAAATACCTTCTATTAGGCTTCATGATGAACATAATGAAACTGTTTTATAAAGAACCTAAAGGTCACTGTTCAGAACTCCAAGTTGAAGTTATTTGTGAGAGGCACTCCGTGTGACTCATTGGACTTCTCCGTTGCCACGTGGTTGAGATGAATGAGCATGGAGAGCAAGAGGGAGCTCATAGATGTGTTGCTATTTTTCAACTGAAGACAGTTTCCCAGAGGCTAGATTAACAGAGCATAACCTGTCAGGCTCAGCTTTGAAGGCTGGAATTTCACAATGAAAAACAAAACAAAACATCAGAGGAACAAAATGCAAGACTGGTTTATGCCAAATTGCAGAATCCAAAGCTTGCCATCTTAAAGTCTAGTAGCCTCTCTCATCCTATGCTATGCTGTCACCTCTTTTTTTCTAATTGGAAAGCACTCTTTTAGAAAATGTTTCTAAACGTATTATGGTATTCAGTTTTCTCCCCAAAATATCTTTATCTAATAAGGTAACTGTGCCTTGTCTTATATTCTCCTAAACTCAAAACAAGCACTCTTGCCCTAGCCAGTTGCTCAGTGGGGTAGAGCATTGGCCTGTGGACTGAAGGGTTCCTGGTTCAATTCTGGTCAGGGGCACTTGCCTGGGCTGTAGGCTCGATCCCCAGTAGGGGGCATGCAGGAGGTAGCCTATCAACGATTCTCTCTCATCATTGATAGTTCTATTTCTCTCTCTCTCTCCCTTCTTCTCTGAAATCAATAAAAATATATATTTAAAACAAACAAATAAACAACAAAAAAAACCAACAAGAAATCTTGTCTTACCTCAGGTGGGTCTTTCTTGTGACATTGTTCCTGTGAGAAAAGCATCTTGGATGAGGGCATGCAGAAGGTTTGCTCAATATCACTCTTTTTGTATTTTAATGTCAGTTTTATTATAAATTGAATGGCTATTATTTCCTTTAAGATACCTGTACTAAAATATATAACATTTTTAAAGATCCAAGTTGTACCTAGCAGATCCGATTGCTCTGAAAGTCTTCAAAATCAATGGCCAGACAAATCATTTATAGTCACTTATCATCATTCTGACAGGACAAATCACAATAATTAGAACTATCACAGTAAATCAGATAGACAAAGTTTCAGTTTGACTAATTCACTAATAATCAAGCAATAATTTGGGCTCCTTTGGAATCTTCATTCCAAATAACAATTGAAAAAGTAGACAAAAATAATGAAATGAAACAGTCTAACATGAAACATCCTGAGTTTAACCCATTTTTACAGGCAGTATAGAGAAGAGGTGAGGCAGGAAGTTGCTTGGCAAAATGTGATTTTGACTCCATAGCTGCACTGCCTAATATGTGACCTTGAGCAAGTTACATAACCACTCCGTGCCTCCAAATAACCTTCCTCTTCTCAATGAGCTGGGAGAGGCTGAGGAGCTGAATGAGATCATGGCACCTCATACCTGGTCCTGGGCAGGTGTGTGATCAATGCTATTTTTCAGAATCATTGGACATTTTTCAACATGATGTGTCATCTTAGGGCCTCAAACTTATAGAATAATATAATTTAATATCTTGCTTCATTGGACTAGCTATTATACTTATCTTGAATGTAATTATCTTGCACTCCTGCAGCAGTACATCACATTTTTTTCTATTTTAATTTGAAATTTTTCAAAAATCCAGAATAGTTGTAAAAATCATAAAGAACTACCAATATATGACTTTCAACAATTGTAACATTTTGACACATTTGCTTTCTCTCTCTTTCTCAAATATAAGTAGACATATACCTATATGTATGAGTGTATATGTATATTTGTGAATATATTATTTTGCTGTATGATTTGAGACTAAGTTGCAGATATTGTAACCCAAATACTTCAGCATGTTTCCTAAAAACAAGGATATTCTCTTAAATAACCATGATAATAATTATTACATTCAGTAAATTTAACATTCACTCAAATACAGTTTTCCTACAATTTTCATTATAGCACTCATTTTTTTTTTCTGATTCAGTATCAAATCCAGGATCTTAAATTATGTTTAGTTACATTGTGATTTATTATAACATTGCTTTGCTAATTTTATCATTAGTCTCCCAGTATTGGGCTAGATTATAAACTCCTGATAACACATGCTATATTTTATTAATCAATGTACTTTTGGTATAAGCACATCTATTAGCACAAGAAAGGGACTTAATAACTATTTGATGAAAGACTAGCTGGAAGTTGTTTGTCAGTTTTTCCCATATTCACTTGAGTACCAAGCAAGAAACCTGCCATAGTGATATTTTATATTTAAAAATGCTGGAAGGGATTCAGAAAGTATTTTGTCCAAATCCTTTCTTCTTAGATGAAATCCCAAAGAATAACTCTCCAATATCACAAAGCCAAAGAGGGCCAGGGCAGGACCAGAATCATGTTCCCAACTCCTGCGGCCCCATGCACGCTCATGCCACGCTGGCTTTCTCCACTGCTCTCGGCATCCATTATAGACATGCAAAATGTAATTGCCTTGCTCAGCATCTTTTAATCTGGGCAACTTCACTAATGAAAAGAATAAGCATGATTTAACATCCTGCACTGCCCTTCTCTGGTGCGAGCCATTCACATTTAGGAAAACAACCATGGCCTGAAACAACCTCTCACAATTGAGATCAATGTGGACCTGCTATCACGGGGCATCAAGCAACACGCTCTTTTCTGTCATCACGGGGGACACCGTGGAGTGCTCAGCTGGAGTGTAGGAACGTGAATATCACAATCAATGGAACAATTAGCATTTTCCAAGACAATGGACACATTATTGGTTGGAAAGTAGCATGCTCTTTGAACAGAGGACCATTGAACCCACTTAATGGCTGCATCAGTCCCTTTTATGTAAGCTTAATGAACAAGGATGCACATTAGGGGAAATTTATTTGGAAATTCATTTAAGAAAACATATTTTATTCAAGCAATATATTTTCCATGTCTCTTCCCCAACTACCCATGAAGAAAATAACATGGATTTTAAGGATTAACTAACTCCTTTACTGATTCTCAGTGGCATACATACAAATTCACTGACATTTTAATACAATGTCATAATAGAATATTATAATAGAACCAATATTGCATGTTACTACACATTCTCTATATTTTACCAGCATACAAAGGTAGTTTGCATCCTAAAGAGGAGCCCAATTCATACTGTATTTCACAATTTTACGCTAATAAAATTATTCATTTCACACAAAAGTTGTTAAATTGCAGCCTTCTCTATGATAGGAAAGGGAATGCAGAGTTTCTCAAGATTTAAGAATCAAAGAAATAAATTCCATTTTATCCCTGTAGTCATTAGGCAGATAAAGTCTCTGGAGTTCTGCTAGGTTGACTCAGGCATTTCCTTTCCCTGATAATATTTATAGCCGTCAGTGAAAAGCTGGCCCAGGCCACCTAGTCCATAAAAACCAAAGAGTGGGGAAAGGATGTGTTGGGGGAGGGAAGGGGTGAAGATTGTTGATCAAGGGGTTGATTCAATTCTAACTGAAACAAAATTTTTGGACTCGAACCTGGATTCTTTGTCCACCAGAGTTGAAGAGTGAATCTACAGACAGAGGGTAGTATAGCAAAGGTGGAGATTTATTGAAGAACAAGTACAGACGTCCACATAGGGAGAGGAAAAGCGTCCAGCAGAACGAACTCCCACAGGGGAGGGGGAAAGAGTCTCCCGGACTTCCTGTTTCCATGGTTTATAGCTGCAGTTCCTGTTCCCTGATATCCTCTCTGATTGGTCAATATTCCCTTTCAAATTGGTTACTATGGTGACTCCTGAGGCCCTCCTCCCTCATCATCCCTCCTCCCTCATCATCCCTCCATTCCTTCTGGGCTTTCTTCCTCCTTCTTTATTTTGTAAATATAGGCCTTTCTTAGCTACTTCCAGTTCCCTTGTCTTATGGAAATGTAGCTGCCCCCGGCTTCCTTGGGTTATGGAAATGTACCTTCTCCCAGTCTGTAGCCCTGTGTTTTCCATGGACCCCAATTCTAAAAATTCCCTAACCCTGCCTATATCCCCCTAAAGTTCCTGTTTCATAACCATCAGAGTGGCAGAAGAACAATTTAGTTTAATCAAACTTTTTTGTTCATTGGTTTTCTTTTGTTTTGTTTTGTCTATGTGTCTCTCCTTTCCTACTGAACTATAAATACTAGTAATTCAAGAGCAGAAATTAATTTATTAATTTTTTTTGCCTTTACTCCCCACAGTATTTCACTCAGTGCCTTGAATATGGAAAATGCTTAATAACTGTTTGCTCAATAAAGGAAGGAAGTAGAGAGAGGAAGGAAGGGAGAGAGGGAGGGAGGGAGAGAGAGAGAGAGAGAGAGAGAGAGAGAGAGAGAGAGAGAGAGAGAGAAAGAAAGAAAGAAAGAAAGAAAGAAAGAAAGAAAGAAAGAAAGAAAGAAAGAAAGAAAAGAAAGAAACCTGCCAATGAAAAATGAAATTTTCTTGTCTCTTCCTGTTGGGTAACATTCCTTAACTTGTTTGCTTGGAGCATTTTCCTTCCTCACACTCCTTCATCCAATTCTCAACAGAATGCAACCACAGAGATTTTTTACCACTTGTCTCATTCTTGCCTAACCCCTAAGTATAATGTTCTTGATGGGTACCTGAGAACCTTAGGTATTAAATCTGCAGGGGATTTAAGATAATTTATCCCTCATTTAAGAGATGAAAAAATGGGAACAGCCAGATCATAACACAGCCAGTCCTGGAAAATAGCCTGTTTTGGAATCCTGACTTACTTTTTTCCTTTGAAAGGATTTAAACTTGGCAAAACAGTTTTGCTGCCTTGATGCCTCCTTGCCTCCAAATATGTTGGAATGTATTTCCTACAAGTAATACATTTTCCTACAAAGCCCCAATCTAAAAATCAACATAAAGAATTTAGTATTAACATATTACTACCACTTAATTCACATACAAGTTTCACCAATTGACCAGGAATATGTGTTTTAGCTAAAAGGTCCAAATCTGGGACCCTATTTGGTCTCTTTCATCTCATTCAATCTCAAATAGATCCTCAAAGTTTTCTTAGCTTTCACAACATTGACACTTTTGAAGACTGCAGGCCAGTTATGTAGAAGGATGTCCTTCATTCTGGCTGTCTGATTTCTCCTCATGACTACACTGAGGTTGTATATTTGGGGCAGGAATATCATAAATGCGATGCTGTGTCCTCATGCACACTCTCAGGTGCTACATAATTTTGCTTTGTCCCACTTGGTAATTGCCCCTTGGTAACTTGGTTAAGCTGCTGTCTGACAAATTCCTCGGCTGTTGTTACTCTTTGTCCCTTTGTTAAGAGACTGTAAGACAATGTCCCATTCCTCAGCAAACTTCTACCACTAATTTTAGCATGCATTGCTGCTCCTTGCCTGAGTTATTATGGCTTCCAAATGATTTTCTTGTTCCTTATACATTAATCAGTTGGTAGTCTACTATAAGGAAAAGGTTTGGAATCATTTATTTTGATTTTAAAATTGTCCCCTCTTTGGCCACCTGTCTTCTATGTCCTTTTGATATGCCCCCATCATCCTTTGAGTGCTTCTTGATTTTCTAGCACAATGAGTGCCTCACATTTATTTTGTAACTTCTCAGGCCCTCTCTCTAGACAGAGTTAGTAAATGCATGCACGTATGTACATGCACATACTACACATGTATATGTACACACACATGCATCCATATCAATATGTATTTACATATGTATATATCTATTTCTATATATTGAAAACCATGACTTCAGAACATACCTGAATTCTAAACTAACACCATAGGGTTCTCCCTTCCGCTATCTTCCTTCTACAATGAGAAACCCGTCTCTCTTTATCTCCATCAAACTTATTTATTCACTTAGTCCCCTGAGAGTAACCAATTTCCCACGAAACCACCCCCACCACCAATCTCCATGTGGCTGCTCTCTTCACCTCTCCCAGCTATGCTCCCTGAACACTGAGACACACACAGCCTCGGCTCCAATACCCATGCACCATGCTGCTGCCATCACCTTTGTCTTCCATCAGGATGCTCTCTTCACCCAGTTCTCAGGCTTGATGACCCACGGTGGGGCATCCCACCAGTGCCGGTACACAGGCAGCCTCCTCCGCCCTCCTGGGCTCTGATATACCTTGACAAGCTTTGCACCTGCCCTTTGCACCCACTGGAGCTCCAACTCCCCACATGTGGACTTGCCCTCCTCCCCCTTCTATACACATCACTGGGCCACCAGGACCTCTGTCTCCTTGCAAGGAGTCAGTCTTCGCCACTCCTGACTCCAACACCCTCACTGGGGCTTCCACAAGCATCCCACCTGCCCCTCCCAGTGCAGAAACCTTGCTGCTCTGAATGGACTTTAGTAACCCACCTTAGTGGACACAGACATCCACAACCTGCTCAAGTAACAACACCTGTACGTGTCACTGCAGGTGGCTATCGTGCTCAACCCCATCTAAAGGCTTTCAGACTGAGAAGGAAGGAGGAATGGAAAAGAACAGACTCTGGACTTAGAGGAGAGCCAGTGTTCTACCTAATAATTGTTTGTATCTTGAAGTGTCTTTATTGAAAACATATTATCAGTATGTCTCTATTAAAAATCTAAGAAAGACAAGTATCCTATCTGCCTCCACATCATATATAATTCTTGAAAAAGGATATCAAACACACTGGACAGAATAATGCATCTTCTGGGTTCTCAAAAAATTTTCATTAGTTGAGAAAAAAATTTCTGTTACCAAATACATACTAGTTCAATTGAAATTGAACTTCACATTATATTTTGTGAGAGCCATAAATTATGTATTATAAATTATAATTAATGAATTAGATGCATACAAGTGATTGAATTAATAAATTCAATTCAATTATATTTCTGCAATTGTTCACATCACCCTTTTGTCTTCTGGCTATAAGAACCAAAGAAAGTTATTTTCTTTCAGTAGATATATTAATGAAAAATCTGTAGTGAATAATGTTTTATTTTGAACTAAATCATTTCAATAGGCAGGGTGACACAATTGTGGTTTAAATCTTGCCATCAAATTGACAATAACATGTCTATTTTTTTAAAAAACGATTTGATTTGAAATGGCCATAACCTTCTGTCATAACACTGGCCACTTAAAATGAATTTCTTCTTATGCCTCAGCATTTGTAAAACTGAAGGAAAATCTATTCTTATAATAAGCCCACACTGAAGGAATAAAAGTTTTAAATAGTCGATGCCAAATATTAGAAGCCTAAGTCAATATAAGCTATGCCATTTTAATTTAATTTATTATTGGGTACCTTCTAAGAATTTTGGTTATGATTGGTTTTGGTGGCGAAGTTTTGCTATGGTTTTTGTGGGTTTATGACTTATCTAAATATTATGGAAACCTCATCGACAATGCACTGCATACTCACATAGAAAATAATGAAGACAATGACCTGTTTTAGCATCCAGCCTTTGAGGTGATTGGAACTTTGACAAACTAGAAAAAGGGGGGGTGGGGGAGGAGGACTGGGAATGGGTGGAAAGAAACGGGTAGTTTCCATCTCTCTACACTCATAAACCAAAATTAGTTCTATGCTCAGACCAAGAAACTGAAAATTGGAGAGGATTTACATGGAAATTTATTTGGTATGGTTTGCACTGTCTTGAATTGAACAAAACAGCACTTCTCTCAACATACAAGATGCTTGGACATCCTGCGTCTATATGTCTCCCAGGGACTCTGCTTTCATTGTGTGCATCTGGAGGGAAAAAGCACAGACATCTTGCCGTCTTTCAACTACAGACTTCCCATAAATTTGAAACTTTGAGAGGCTGGGCCAATATCAGTGAAAATCTTGCTCAGCTAGCAAAAACACTGAATTACTGGTAGATTTAGTTCCCTTCACTGCAGAGGGTTGTGTATTTTAAAGCCCTTCTCTTAGAAAGAAGGCTTTTATCAGTTCAACAATGCCCCATAATCTCAAGTGTTTATCGGGCCTAATGCCCCCAAATGATTTGTCCATCAGACAACAGCAGCTCCACGCTTGGGTGCCCTATGCAGCTACCCACTTCTTTCAAACAGGTCTCTGCATCTCCCCAGCCTTACTCTGCAGATTCTGTGTTGTCAATTAGCCTATAACACATATTGTGATTCTAATCAGATTAGCATGTGTTAATTACTATCTTTATTTCTGTGGCTTATTTTACACTAATTAAAGCTAGTAAAATTCCCACTGCTAATTTAATTAACAGAGCCACTCATCTTTGTCAGGCATCATCTTTCTTGCTTCATCCACCTATTTAAACAGAGTCTGAAGCCTGCAGGTGAATCAATTAAGTATCATTTTAGAAGGCAGGAGTTACGCCCATCTCTGACCAAGGGCAAGCCTTTATTTCCTCAGAAGCTTCTTTATATAATGACAGCTATGACCATCAGCACTAAGAAACTACTCTCTTATTCAGCACCTGAAGTGATCTGGACTTGCAATAACTTAAATTTCATCGGTCACATTCCATATCCATGATCCCAACATAATATACTAAAGTAATCATTTTAACCAAAAGCTTGACAGATAAGGAGAAAATTAAGAAACCTTGTTTGCATTGCCGGAATGGAATTGAATTAATTGGTTGGTTTAGCTAAAAACACAGTAGTGTGGTGAAGCCTGGAGAGGGGGTGGGAGTAGGGTAGAGAGAGTCAATGGTGGGGAAAAAAGAGGACATCTGTAATACTTTCAACACTAAAGATGTATTTTAAAAAGAGTCTATCTAAAATTCTCATATAGATTCAGCTTTTATTAATATATTAGAGGCCCAGCACAGGAAATCACCTAGCCTGTGATCAGAGCCATGTCTGTCACTCCATGATGCTGCTCGCTGCCACCCCGGAACGTTCTGCAATGCAGCTTGCCGCTGCCCCACGACACTCCACGAAGCTGCCGCTGCCCTGCGAGTCCAGTCCCCAGTACCACTCTGGTGCCACCCAGTGAGTCCAGTCCCCAGTACCACTCCGGTGTTCCCCATTGGCCATCCAGCAATAGGAGCCTGCGGGCTAGGGGG
Organism: Myotis myotis; assembly: GCF_014108235.1. Lineage (NCBI taxonomy): Eukaryota > Metazoa > Chordata > Mammalia > Chiroptera > Vespertilionidae > Myotis > Myotis myotis. Next base: position 8,247,012 of record NW_023416335.1, on the reverse strand, counting down.
AAGGACAGAGAGGTGGTCAATGCACCTCATAGTCATTCTGGGCATGACGCTTGGCCTTTTATTAGTATAGATTCTGAAATAAACACATCTCAGATTAAGCTCAATTTGCCAAGGAATTGTATTTGTAAAACTATTTGCTCAATTATCTTTTTCTAATATAATGCCACTGACAGTGGGCTTTCCTGGTTGTCTCAAAGAGTATATTTAATCCATAACTAACATTAAAACTACCCACCAAACCCTACAGCTTGGAAGCAGGTCACCAATACTTATGGGGCAGTGCCCAGACTACTCAGCTTCCTTCCCCTCCTCTACTTTCAATCCCACCTCTTTGCTAAAATATCTCAGGTGTTCTCATCAAGGCAGCAGAGACTCTAATGCAGATGGGGATCCACACCACAGACAGAGCCAGTAATGAATTAATTTTGACTACTTTGGATTTGGAAATAATGCTTTGTCACCCACTAAAAACATGGTAACTGCTTGTATTTTTTTTCCAGAAAACTACTGGAGAACACTTGTGTGATGTGGTCATTTATACAGGAGTTAGTGTGTCCTAATGTCGGGATGCTCTGACGCTTGGACTTCCTCATGCAAAGAGCACCGCACCTTCAACGCAGCTCAAGGTTCAACCTTCAGAATCAGCTACATGACTACTAAGATCTCTAAAATTACCCTGTTCTAAAAGTAAATAATGTTACATTAGGAAGGGGTGGAATTGGGGTTCCCAATTGTGATTATTGAGGAAATAGTGGGGGTTCTTTTGGTTTCCCCAAAGTTTTATGATCCTAAGGAAAATCATAAGGAACCATTCTATTTCTCTTTAACTTTAGTTTCTAGTCTCTAGTGTTAGCTACTGAATAGGATGTGGGGCTGTATGGATTGGGAATTTGTAGAATATAGAGTAAGTCTCAATGACCGAAAACTATTGCTTTGAAATAGCTGGTTTGGTAAACTAGTTTGATTCACCAGAAACTTGGTTCTCTTCACATTCAAATCAGCTACTTCTTCCCTGTTGCTGAAAACTGTAGTGGATTGACCCCAGTTTTGCCTTCAATTTGTCCATACTTCCCTGTACTCATCTTCAGTAGAACTCTTCCAAGTTGACTCTGTTATGGCATTGTCACTTGCATTGACCAGTGGACAATTAGAGAAGGAGAGATAGCAGACTTGAAAAGCCTTCCCTGTTGATGTTGTTGACACCTTGCTGCCATGGGAACAAGCTCAAGCCAGTCAGATGGATAATGAGAAACACCTAGCCCAGTCACCCACCATTGCTCCCACTGACATCCAGTTAACCCCCAGAGGCAGAACTGCCAAGATGACTGGCAGCTGACAACAGACACATCACAGAGAGTGGAAGAAAAAATCCTCAGCTAAGCACATCTCAAATTGCTGACTCGTAGAACTGTGAGCTAAATAAATGGTTGCTCTTTTTAAGCCACTAGTTTTGAGGACTATTATGTTGCAAAAGCTAACTTATACAAGAGTCAATAAAAAGAGCCTAACATTTACAGAGCCAAAGACGATCCCCTTTTTCATTATTGTTTTTTCAGGAGTAGAAATTTAACCATGGCCTATAGTGGAAGGAGTAATATTATGCTAATGATTTGGTTTCATTTACAAACAAAGAATAAAGTATTAGGACTTTCATTACCCAACTTCAAAATTTGCTATAAAGCTACAGTAATCAAGGCGGTGTGATTAGCATAAAGGCTGGCATGTAAATCAATGAAACAGAATAGAAAGTTCAGAAATGAAACCTTATATTTATGGCCAATTGATTTTTGATAAAGAGCCAAAGAAATTCAGTGGGGAAAGGATAATATTTTCAACAAATGATATTGGAATAATGGGATATCCATATGCTAAAAAGTGCATATAAAAGATTAATAATAATCTTAAATCACACACCATATACAAAAGTCAACTCAAAATGGAGCATGGAGTTAAATGTAAAAGATAAAACTAAAAATTCTAATGGAAACATGAAAGAAAATATTTTTAAAATTGGGTTAGACAAAGATTTCTTAGATATGCCACTAAAGTAATGATCTATAAAACAAAATTAATAAGTTGGACTTCATCAAAATTTTTAAACTTTTGTTTTTCAATAGACACCATTAAAATTAAAAGACAAGTAACAGATGATGGAAATATTTTCAAATAATATACATCATAAAAAACTTATTCAGGATATATAAAGAGATTCTACAACTCAATAATAAAGAAATGAACAACCAAATTAAAAAATGGGTAAAGGATTTGAATAAACATTTGTCCAAATAAGATTATATATATATATATATATATATATATATATATATATCCAATATACACATGAAAAAAATGCTCATCATAAATCATTAAGTAAGTGCAAATCAAAACTACAGTGAGATACCTTTTATACCCTCAAGGCTGGCTATACAAGCATTGGCAAGGAAAAATTGAACCCTCAGTATTGCTGAAGGGAATGTAAAATGATACAGTCAATTTGAAATACTATTTCTGTTTCCTAGAAAAAGTTAAATATAAACTTATCATATGATACAGAAAGTCCATTCTTGGTCATACACTCAAGAGAAATGAAAACTGACATTTACACAAAGACTTGTACCTGAATGTTCACAGCAGTGTATTCATGATAGCCAAAAATTGGAAAATGCCCAAACATCTATCAACTGGTGAGTTAATAAAAAAGCCCAATATGGTATACCATGCATTGGAATAATATTTATTCAGCAATAAAAAGACACAACTACTTAACCATGCTATAACACAGATGAACTTCAAAAACATTATGCTAAGTGAAAGAAGCATTCAAAAGAGACCCCATATTGGATTATTTGATTTATATAAAACTTTTAGCAGAAGCAAATCTATAGAGTATAAAGCAGTCATTTCTTGCCTAGGGCTGGGTCTGGAGAGGGGATTGACTGCAAATGGGCACAGGAAACTTACTGGGGTGATGGGAACACCCTAAAACTGGGTTGTAGGAATGATGACAGTTTCATTAATTCACTACAAAACATTGATCTGAATGCATACCTGCATTTTCAGGTAAGTAAATAAATAATCTATATATATAAAAGACTAAGTGACCAGCTGACCAGCCGGTAGGTCTGATGTGCACTGACCACCAGGGGCAGTCGCTTAACGCAGGAGCTGCTGAGCAACAGGAACTTTGCAGAGTGCCCTCTCACACTCCGGGACCCCTCAGGGGATGTAGGACTGCCAGTTTTGGCCTGATCCCCGCAGGACAGGCCGAGTGACCCCACCTGACAGAGGGCTCTGCTCACTCCACAGATGCCCTTTGAACCCCAGCACCAACACAGGTGCGGCCATCCAGGGAGGAACCACAGGAGGTTGGCTCCAGGGTGTGTCTGGCCACCTTCTAATTAATTTCCTTTCAATGTGCTCGAATCCGTGCACCAGGCCTCTAGTACTTCAATAAAACTGATCTGTTTAAAACAAACTTTAGATTCCCTCTTGAAAGAAAGAAGGGGAAAAGGAATTGGCAAATGCCTGAATTAGTATGATTTGGAATTCAACTATGGATAAAATGCAGTTTTAAAACACTGACTCACCACGATGCCTCTCTGCATCTATGTGTATTGATGATCGATGTCCTGAAATGATAACACTATTCTTTTCTTTTGGCATTTCTTAGAAATATGCAATGAAAACTTTCATGACATAATCACTCTGAACAATGTAGGGTGGGGAGGGAGAGATTGGGCAGCAGAGAACTCACGCCTGCTCACAGTGTCTGGAGGCCAGCAGGAGGGGTGATGTATGCAGAACCGGGCCTGGGCTGACACAGGCTGTGACCATATCTCTGTCCCCAGTCCCCTCCTCTGACCAGGTTCCCAGCTTCTAAGTCACATGAGGAATGTGAAGGTGGTCCTGATGTAACATATGGTTCCGTTTTGCAGGTCTGGTCCAGCTGTTTGAAAACCTACTGTCTTCAGTAACATGCTACTTATCATTTTTCACTATCTTTCCATAGGAGTTTTAAAAGGGGGAAACACATCAGACATTTTTCTGATTTAATCTTACTTTCTCTAATTTGAGAAATAAACTGTTTTATTACTTTACAATGGAAAAGGAGATTGCACCCCGTTTTTGTTTTACTACATCCATAAGAACATGAATTCTTGTGATAAATTAAATCTGGCAAGGATTAGGGGGAAACTTCTCCCCCTAAGTGATCACGCAGCTTAAAGCAACGCCAATAGGTCAACTAAACCAGCTCTCGCCAAAGACAGACTGTGCTTAAACCACACCCAGACAACTGAAAGTTTGTTCTATTTTTAAAGATTTCAGGGAGAGAGGATCATAGGAATTTTGCCCCTGAAGGCATTTAGTCTGTCTGAGAAATTCATTTTGCATAGGAACATGGTAGAAACAAAGAGAACACAACCCTCTGGCTGCCAAATCCGAGGATTTTTGTTATTATCATCATCATTCTGAAATACAAAGGACGAAGCGGGAGATAAAATTCATGCACCGTGTCTGGTGTGTTTCAGATTAATGAAACAGACCCTTATATTTTATTAAGGTTAAGTAAGCGAGCCCAGCCAAGCCGACTTTTGCATTTTAATTTGGGGAATTTCAACAATAATAAGGCTGCTGAGCATAAAGAAGTTAAAGCCAAGAACTGCTTCCTCTAGAATTCTGCTCTGCTTTTCCCCAGGTAGCCCACCAAAGGAAATGTGGTTTAGCTAGGGAGAGAAAGTCTCATAAATGTAAAGTATTTATGGGGCATCCCCAATTATTATTCTGAGATGCAGAACATCCTCCAGCATAAATAGAAAAGTTAGCTCACAAGTGGCTTAAAATGAGAAAGGCTGAGTAACAGAAAAGTTATTTGAATATATATATAAACTATAAATAAGCTCTGGGCATATTTTAATTTAAAAGAAGTCAAAGCTTTTCTAAAATAATTTTAATCACTCAAAGTGCCCATTGCCATTATGAACCAAGCCTCATTCTTTTTCTAATTAAATGTGATCATTTGCTCAAATTGCCCTCCTCTCCGTGACTAATGGGCATAAACTGACCTTGTGAAAAAAAAAAAAAACTAACTTCCTAAAAATGAAGATTTCCCCCACTTCCAGTTGTGATTTACACACACACACACACACACACACACACACACACACACACACACACACACGAGAGGAGAGGCACAGACAACCAATCAGCTTAAAAATGCCCATTGGCAGTGAGATAACAAGCTTACTCCCCCACATCTGGGGTGCATGCAGGGCGGGGCGGGGGGCGGGGGGGGGGGGGAGGGCGGGACAGGCACAGCCCACAGGAAGGAAGAGCTAGCTTGCTGTGGCTCAGCCTAGAGCAGGGCCTCTGAGCTCCAGCAGAGGGCGCTCTGCAGGAGTCCCCACTGAGTTCTCCTCCCACCTCCCTCCTGTCCCTCAGCCCCACCCACGTGGACAAGAGCTAATAAATGAATACATGTATAAAGACTCCAAAGTTGAGTTCTAAGGTAAACATTAACCCTTATCTCTCCTACATTTGCCATCTCACCGGAAAGATATTAGCATAGGTATTACCCGTCTGACTTCCTTATAAGTCATATATATGGTATCTTTAAAGAAGAAAAGGAGCATGCTGGGAAGCAGGAGTCGCCAGCCAGTCTGCAGTGCTGGGTGGATGGGAAGAAGCGGCCTTCCAGCCCGGTGCCCTGGGACAATGCCAATGTCTTCATAACTCTCTCAGTCAGGAGCAGCCCAGGTGGATCTACCTTTAAGAGGGAATGAGGAACATGGGGTGCATATATCCTTTCAAAGTGGTGTTTTGGATTTCCTCGGATCAATCCTCAGAAGGGAATCACTGGGTGATAAGGCAGATCCATTTTCAATTTTTTGAGGAAGCTCCATACTGCTTTCCACAGTGGCTGCACCAACCTGTATTCCCACCCACAATGCATAAGGGCTCCCTTTTCTCCACAAGCTTGCCAACACTTGTTATTTGTGAATTCATTGATGATAGCTATTGCCAAGCTATGGAAACAAGCCATGTGCCTATCAATAGATGAGTAGGTAAAAAAAAAAAAAAAAAAAAAAAAAAAAACCCACAATGGTACATATATGCAATGGATTATCATTGGGCCATAAAAAAGAATTAAATCTTACCATTTACAACAGCATGGATGGACCTACAGGGTATTATGTTTAGTGGAACAAGTCAGTCAGAGAAAGACAAATACCATATGATTTCACTCATATGTGGAATTTAAAGAACAAAATAAATAAACAAACAAGAGTTGAAGGGATAAAGAAGCACAAATTGGTAGTTACAACATTGTCATGGGGAAGTAAATAAAGCATAGGAAATCCTATATAATCAAAGCGTAGTATGCAAATTGTCCCCTCGACCGAGTTCATCCGGGAGTTCGACCAGGGGACGGGGCTGGCCAGGGGAAGGGAGAGAGGCCCCGGCTGGCAGCCAGCAGCCACTAAGGACCCTACCAGTGCATGTATGTCATGCACTGGGCCTCGAGTATAGTCAACAATATTGTCATAACTATGTATGGTGCCAATTGGGATACTGGAAGTATCAGGGGAACACTTTATAAAGTAGATGGTTATCTAACCACTAAGCTGAAACCAATACATAATAATTTTTTAAGGGAATGGGGAACCCTGGAGATGTGGCCCTGGGGAGATAGGTGACCCCAGTGAGGATGCCTGTGACCACAACCAACTCATGCCCAAGAGTAAAGGAAAGTAGGGCTTCCCTTGGCTCACGTGGGATCCCAGGGGCTGTGTATCCTGCCCGGTGGACTAGACAGACGTCTCCTTGAAATGACAGGCATTGGAGCATTTGGTATGTGGGCTTGGCACTCATGTGCCTTTTTCATGGGCACAGGAACAATGTTCCCAGGCCAGTCTTAAGCTACAACAAAGGGAACTATAGAGTTCTATCAAAAGTGTGGATATTAACTGGCATGAAAACATTTGATTGCCTTAAAAGTAACAGCATCCAGAGCAGAGGAAAACCAAAGATAAATAATTGGTTTTCATGAGTTTCATCATGAAGCACTTTTTTTTCCAGAAAAGAGAGAACTCATTGAACAGAGAAGGGAATAGTCTCTTTGGAGTTTGGTTAATTCACTGAGGATTTGAATAAGGCTTCATAACTCCAGGTTAAAGCTAGAAGAACATCAATATAAAGAAAGGACAAAGCAGAAAGGCCACGAACTGCTCCAGAGATTTTTGGTTAGCTGCAAAGACAAGTTCTCTATAATAAAAGTCACAAAAACTTGGCTGATTTGAGATGAGGATTCCTAAACATATCCCACAAAGTCTTTAAACACGAAGCAAATGGTATATTTAAGCCAGGAGCTAGAATCTCTCAATTAAAAAGAGACTGTGTACTCTTATAAGTTAGACACTGTGATATATGCTTTGCATAAATTTTCTGTCTTAAACATCACAATGGTCATTTGAGGTGGTTTTCACTATTATTATTTTCAGACAAAGACACTGAAAATTAGAAAGGTGAAATGAGTAACCTCATATATTTGATTCCATGATTACAAGAGCAAGGATTTGAAACCTGAGTTTTCTTGATGTTAAAAACTTTGCTTTTCTGTTTCTCTCTGTGATTTGTAAAGATTTGGATTTTGGTAAATGCTTTATAGGCCTCAGCTCGGGACATTTGCTATGGCCCTGACTAAACAATCTTAGCCTGTGAGAGGCAGGGACTTTGGCTATAGCTGAGGCCAGAGCTCTCCCACTATGGGCTGAGAGTCAATTCCAGAGGATGAGCATGAGCCTGCAGAGCTAATTGTGAGGATTCCAAATGGGATTGACTTCTGGATTTCCTCCTCCCTCCTTTACTCTCTAACTCCCTCATTGAGTCTCAATACACAGGAAGGTTCAAGGTGCTCTCCATCTTTGGTGGGTTCTCTGAAAAACAGGTCTGAGATGGAGATTTACAGGCAGGAAGCTTATTGGTAGGTTTCTGCAAGATTGATACCCCTGGAGAATTCAAGAGAGTAGGATCCGGTAGATAGAAAAGAATGAGTATGAGTTGCAGCAAAGGCTTGCCAATCCTTCAGCTGCCAGCACTCCCGGAAGTTGGTGGAATAAATAAATATCTCTCTGTCCTAATGGGTGTGCACTCATGGCTTCCACAATAACGAAGCCTTCTGGGCATCCTCTTAGACCAGCTTGACTCAGCAAAGCAGAGACATGACTAATTCAGCAAGCATGACATTCTCTGAGCCAACAGCTGCCAGCAGTGCAAGGAGCAACCCTAGCTTACTCAGAGCCACGGTTTCCCAGAAGCAATGTCACACCTACAAAGTGCTCCTTTTCTTAAAAACCCAGAGATAAGGCACTAGCAAGGATTTAGCTGTACATTTAACTGTATACACTAGCAAGGAAACAAAGTTAAAGGCACTAGCAAGGATTTTACTGTACACATTGATAGAACTGATGGGGGTTGGTGGTCCACACTCAAATTAGAGATGCTCTGTGCAAGGGAACATGGCACCCAGCTCTCTCTTTGGCCTGGTGCTTAACAAGAGCACCCGAGAAGGGGAAAAATGGAGGAGAAGGATTTGGTGTCAACCCAGTGTGAGCTAGGGCATCACATCCAGACAGCATTGAGGAAAAGGAAGCGATTTGCTGGGTTGAACGCACTCCTGTACGTGACACTGAATGTTTTCCCACTTTATTTTATTAAAGAGAGTGGAGTGTTGCACTCCCTTACTGTTGGGCTGCTTTCACTAACTACTTCCAAAGACCAGATTTTAAATCCAATTACACCCTAAGATCTTTGGCTGCAAGTGATGGCTATGGACTAGAGAGCTTTTCATTCATTCAATAAAATTTTATTAAACACCTACTATGTGCCAAGCACTCTTCTAGACACTGGGAACAAAAACTTTACTGCAATAGTGTTCCCCGACACCAAAATGTATATGCACTGAAGACATATAAACAGCTAGTTATTAAGCAATTTGATAAATTCTACAATAGAGTTACGTACCACTTGCTATAGGAGCCCAGAGGAAGAAGTAATCAGACAGGCATGGCAATAACAGACTTGGAAGTGATGGCCGGTGTGGAACTGGATACAGGGGCTATAGTTGGGACTCCACAGGCCCTGGAGTCTAGCAGCTCTGCCTTATTAGCTTGAGCTAACGCCACTGCTATGTATGGTATCATCCTGGCAGGGAAGCAGGGGAATTTTAGAGCAATGGCAAAAGAAAAGGCAGGGGGAGAGAAATACTCAAGTAAGGGATGTAGTAGGTCTTCTGAAATTATTTTCTATAAGACCTAAACAGAACTTGATATTTTCCTTCAAAGAATGCAGTTATTAAAAAAGAAAGAAAGAAAGGAAGAACATAAGCACAATTAAACCACCAAATCCATTATAATCTTTTTTCTGTTGTAGCAACCACAGCCTTTCTGATTTACACACACCTTATTATCAAAGAAAATTGACCTTGATTTCAAAGCCACAATTTAATAACTCACCCACACATACCCACTGTCATCCTCCACTCCCCACCCCCCAACAGCTATCTTTTAAAAAAAAGAGAGTTATTCAATAGCTTGTTTTTTGTTTAGTGTTTTTTAAATGGCAGTTAGTAAGCAAGAAAGGACCCAGCTCTTTGGAAAGCAATGTAGTGACTGGATACATGTTTGTTCTGCCACCTGGGAAGATGTTTTCCGAAGGCTCTCATGGATTGCACAGACTTCCTAAGCTCCCGCCCGCCAGGCAGGGCATTCCTTTCCTGGGGCAGTAAGTGGAGGGAGAGAACGTGCTGTGTAAGGTTAGAGACAGTGAGCAATGCCCTCTAAGGCTGCCAATAGATCCTTCATCACTAGTAGCCTAAAAGCAGGAGGGTAGCACCATCCACTTTCCATCCAAGATGGGGGAAATGTGGGGTATTTAAAAAATGGAAAAAGTGGCATATGAGTATTGTTAACTTCAGATAAGACTTGACATGGAGGGGAAGGAAATGGGGAAGATGGGGAAGTGTTTCTGCTCGTTTAAAACTTTGCATGAGGCTTTCAAAGTTGTGCACTTCTAAAAATTGAGGACAGCTTTCCAATAGAGTTCTAAATAAATGATTAGTGACCGAATGAATTAAATGAATGCTATCTGTATAAGAACACTCGTGTTCTCATGCTGCACTGTTTTATTATTTCTTTCCTATGAAACAAGGTTTCCAAAGAATGAAAATTTGCCAAGAGAGTGATGGACAGCTGTCTTTGAAGATGTGCTCCGTGGAGTGCCCACTTTGTAGAGAAACAGCTAGCCCGGCCCACCGCTCCCACGAGAGCTGTGCTCTGTGTTCCCAGCAAGCATGGAGCAGCGCTCCCCTTCCCTCCTGATGTTGTCATTACCTGTGTTCAGTAGACACGATGGATCTTTGCCAGGCCTTTGCTTCCTCATTTTGTTCAGGGACCAGCTTGGACTGCATGTGGTCTGTCTCTTGACAATCCTTGGAAATATTAGCCGAGTGTGTTTCTTGTGCATGTTTCACCCGTAGGAAATAATGACTGTATCAAGCTGATGACAGTGACTGAGAGAATAGGTATTGGAGTCATCCCAACCTGCTGTCAAACCCAGGATCTGTCACCCTGAGCTACATGACCTCTGGATACTATTTAATTTCTCTAAGCTCACACTTCCTCATTTGTAAATTATAGATAATAAGACCTAATTCAAACGTACTCTTACTGTGCAAATCCAATCAGACAATGTTCATGGAACACTTAGCACAGTGTCTGACATCTATTAAGTGTGAAATAATTGTTAGCTGTAGATATTTTAAAACAACAAGCAATCACATTTTATTGACCGCATCAGTTAGGATTTGACATAGCTGCCCCTCAGGGGAAATATTAGCGGTGCTTACAGACGATAGATAGGAACTTCTCTCCATCAAAAAGCAGCACAAAGCAGGCCTCCAAGACAGATGTGGGGACTCCGGGGTGTCATTAAGGGAAGCCCAAGATGTTTCCATCCTCTGAACAATGGCTTTGATTGTCAAGGTCAGCTGTTGGTGCAAGGTGGCTTGTAAAGCTTAAACTAGGTAATCTGAGTCATGAGCCTAAAAGAAAAAAAAAGAAAGACAAAAGGGCCCCTTAAAACTAAGTGAGCTCCCTGTAAGCTACCTTCTCAAAGTCCCTACAACTCGTCTGCTTCCACTTCCTTCCCTGATTTTAGTTACTCACTGCACTAGGTATGCCACAGGAAAACTCAGAAGTGTGGGCTTTTGTGTGGTTTTTTTTCTAGGAAAAAAAAATGTGCCCAGATAAAAATATCAGGATTTGTTTCTGAAGCGGAAGGGAAAGACAGTGTTAGAAAAGGCAGCTGACAGTCCCTGCCACATGGATAAGAATATGACACAGATCAGAGCATGTGAGGGCTGATGGAAGGTGCACATGAGCGATCCCTCAGTCCCATCAGTCATGCTAAGGTGAGTCAGCTCTCACCCAGGGAGATAAGATGGATGGAGGATGGCCTGGTGAGTCAGTGGCCGTGCCCAAAGAGAACTCAGACCTATTGACTTCCAGTTGGTCAATGTTCTTTCCATCAAATTCATTGTCTTTCTAAGAAATGACTTTGGTTTTATTTTTTAAAATCCCCAAATTCCCATTTTAAGTGTTTTGCCTCAGTCAGTATTTTAAGGCTTTCAGTTCTTACTTCATTCACCACATTGGTGAACAGCGGGTCACCCTCCAACACAAAATGTATTTACCGTTGCAAACGCTGTTTGTAATCACCTAATAGCCACTTTACCAAAGGCAATGAATATAATTGTCAATTGCTCTATAGATATTCTTCTCTAAGCCTTTAATTATTTTGTTACTCTCCCCTGAGTCCATGTCATTGTTCTTTCAGTCTGAAGTGTATCCTACAAAGATGTAGTTTGCCCTTCCTGGGGTGATAGCCCATAGAAACAAGCGTCTGTAATTTGCAAGCTTGTGTTTTTATTAAAGGAAATTTGCTTCACATGGTCCTATGTCATTTAAACTAAAATCTATAAAATACTGGCATGTTATTTAATATCTCTGCACTCCTCAGGGCCTTTTCAAGAGGCTTTTGAGGAACCTTTTTTTTCTTTTTTTCTTTTTTGGAATAGGAAGCTATGTATTCTTTAAAGCACACTAGTACATGGACACAAGCAATGAAAGACTAGAATTTAAGTCCACTCCAGTAAATTTTAAATGAATCCTAAATTAGAGTGAATTCTCTAGCTCCTAACTAAAGAGGTTTTACTTACAGACAAAGACTAAAGAGCATAAAAATAGATGTGACATAAGGCAAGAAATCATCATTCTTTAGTTGGAAGGAAGCTGTGCTTGAAAAAATATCTGTGCAGTCACATTAGCTTGCCATACCTTCCAGGCATGATTTCAAAGAGAAACATAAGAATTCCCTTCCTCTCTTTAGAAGCCTGGATTTACCTCCATCACAGATTCCTTTGAAAATGAGTTAGTAAGGAATTCTAAATTTTAGGAACATGTCTTCTCATGGGAAAATGTCGATCCTAAGTTGGTAAATGAAAGAAAAAAGACAGCAGGCTTTAAATAGAGTCTAGAAAAAGATCTCTTTTTACAAATAATATATAAAAGCATGTTTATTTTAAAAGTTCTAAAAGGATCCCTCCCCCTTTCCTTATCTGTAAATTTTTAAGAATATGTACAGTTTTTCTAAGCAGAAAAAATATATATTTTTATGTCTTAATTTTAAAAGACACACTTACCTGATGACAAACAAATGGTTTTGAAATAAATAAAATAGGCTAATTCCCAAATGTACATGTTCATGAATGAACAAAATCCATCCCATGACAGGTTTATGTTGTGTGGACAGAGATTGTAGGAAAATTATGGCTCCATTTATTCAACAAAACATTTACTTCTTTCAAGGTACCAGAGTTTGCCTTTTCTTTTTTTTAAAAAAATTTGCAGGAATAAGAATTCTTTGATTTCCCACTAGACACATGATGGTACTATTGCTTTTACTATGGCAAATTGGGGAACAAATAAACAACAGAACAGTAATGGATTTATATTAATTTATTAACATTTAAGATTAAATTTGTATCATTGAAAATTAGTAGCACAAGTAAATGACATATATTATTTATTCAATCTATAAATGATGACAATTTCCTTGGTATATCTTGATTGATAACCATTGGCAATAATTCCAAATGCCCAGGGACCCGAGACCCAGAGACTGGTATACCTGCCGGGGTCCAACCCCAGCAGGTCCAGGGGTTCCCAAAGGCGTAGACGGAGTCGGCGAAGAAGGAATGACACAGAGACAGCGTTCAGTTGATCAGCAGCCTAGCCAGGATCTCCAGCCAGGATCTCCAGCCAAGTTCTGGTCTGGATCTCCTGAGAGGTTCTGCTTTTTATTGTCTTGTTACATCCGTATTTATACCAGTTGATTTTAATCCTGTCAATTTCTATTGCAAAGGTTAGGGCTTTTCTTATCTCCATTCCAGGGAGTAAAGATTATGTAGCTTAAGCATGATTGTTTGTAGTTAAAGTGATTAACTACCCGCCTGGCACTTAGTTAAGGAGTTTTACCCCCTCCCTGACTTCAGGGAAAAATCCCTACCTGGGGAAACAACCTTTCTCGGAGAGGTGACCTTGGTTAAAACACACAGTGCTAAGGGGAGCAAACATATTAAGAACAGTATGCTATATACGCCAGGTCCCTTGAAACATATGCTGTGCAGATGTTTCTATCCTGCAGCGACTGTGTCAAGCAGCAAGGATGGACCGGCTTCCGGCATATACCCACTCAGTTCTTGCCCTCTCCAGTGTGTGCACTACCAGAATTATCTACAGCAGAGTCACCTCAAGTGAATTAGGACTCAAAGGGAAGCAAGGCAGAGCAGAGGTGAGTCAAGCCAAAATCAGAACAGCCTCGGATAAACAGACTATGGTCAGAAATGAAGATCTGTGCTTGTCATTGAGATGTATTGGTTTATGAAACAACTTACCAAGTCTTAAGCTACCAATAAAGAAGTGAGAGTTGGTATTTCTACCTTGGTGGGACTGAGCCTCTTGTGGCCAACCTGCTTCACAAGAGAGCAACTCAGGGTCACCATTGTCTTGTCAGTTCTGACCTGTGAGGATTCTAAGGATGTGACCCGGGATAAATAAAGAGTAGATGTCCAAACTTCAGACTTCAGATGTTATACCAATTTTTCCACCTCTTGCCTGTTAAAATATACCCCCAAACCCGTTCTTATATTATGCTAAATTCCTTCCCTGGGCAATTTCTGGGCTTCCTCATCCTGGATGTCTATCTCCTTTGATCAAATGTTTTCAGGAATTTACTGCACTTTGTAGGTGAATTTCACTGGAGAATATAGCTTTTCCTCTTGGTTTATCCATCATCTGCTTGTTTATACATATGCATGAATGAGCAGGAGACCAGCTGCCAAGACCCAGGCTGTATCATTCCCTCCTGAGGACTGGCCACTGACCGCATGTGCTGAGCAGAATGCCATGTCCAGCTCCCACAGGCAGGCTTGCCTAGAGCCCAGCCGGACCCACAGATTGTTGATTGCCTCCCCCTGGACCTTTCCAGAAGCTGTGAGTGAAATTTTCACCAAGCTCCAGGACCTATACCTGGCTTTATCCACATGCCTTCCTGTCAGGGTGAGTGCTCAGTGTAAGGGATTGGGATGTCCAGAAGCAAATGCATCATGTGAAATACCTAAGAGACACAGAGTATAGGGATTTTATGGAGAAGAGAAGAGAACTAAGTTCAGAATAGGCTCCACTACTGTGTTAGTTTTCTGGTATTGCTGTATATCACCAAGGGCCACAAACGTAGTAGCTTCAAACAATAGAAATGTATTCTCTTACAGGTCTACAAGTCACAAGGCCAAAATCAGTCTCATTGGACTGAAGATAAAATGTCAGCAGGCTGATTCCTTCTAGAGACTGGTTTCTTCCTCAGTGGTCAGCAAACTGCAGATCGCGAGCCACATGTGGCTCTTTGACCCCTTGAGTGTGGCTCTTCCACAAAATACCAACTTCTGCACATGGACCATGAAGTTTCAATTGCACTGTACCACACCCGCACGTGGTATTTTGTGGTATTTTGTGGAAGAGCCACACTCAAGGGGCCAAAGAGCCGCATGTGGCTCTCGAGCCGCAGTTTGCCGACCACAGTTCTAGGGTAAATCTATTTTCTTGCTTTTCCCATTTCTGGAGGCAGGTGTCCCCTACCCTCCCTCCATCTTGCTTCTGTCACCACAGTGCCTTCTGTAATAGAATCTCCTTATCCCCTTCTCTACTAAGGACTGTTGTGATTGCAGTAGAGACCACCAGCAGCATCCCAGATAATCTCTCCAGATCGAGATTCTCACCTGCATCACATCAGCAAAGTCCTTTTAGCCAAATAAAGTCATTAAGAGTTTTCTGGTTTTAAAATATGGATTTTTGATTTTTTTTATTTTATTTTATTTTATTTTTTTTTGCGAGATCATTGTTCAACCCAGCACAACCACCAAGTCAAGGTGTTTATAGTTGTACTAGAGGCCCGATGCACAAAAATTTGTGCATTGGCCTGGGAGGGGAGGTGGGGGGGTGTCCTCAGCCCCACAGCCCCACTTGTGCCCTCTCACAGTCTGGGACACCTCAGGAGATAACCACCTGCTGGCTTAAGCCCACTTCCAGGGTGGCAGATGGCAGGCCCGATCCCTCGGTGCCTGCCCCGCCTCCCTGGGTTGCGCACACGGCAGGCCCGATCCTGGGGTTGGGGCGCCGCCCCAGGTCGGGTCGCACACAGGACACCCTGGGCAGGTCGCATAAGGGACGCCCGGGCAGGGTGGCCAATCACTGCTGCCCCGCCTGGCCGCCCCCGGTTGGGTCGCACACGGGATGCCCGGATGGAAGCCAGGCAGGCTGGCTGATCACTGCTGCACCACCTAGCCACCCCGGATCTGGTCGTACACGAACGCCCGCCACCCGGGTCACAGATAGCAGGCCCGATGGCAGCAGGGCAGGCAGGATGGCGCTGTCCCGCCCTGCCCGCAGTATGCAAATTAGCTGCCATCTTTGTTGGAGGTTAATTTGCATATCGTGCTGATTAGCCAATGGGAGGCGTAGTGAAGGTATGGTCAATTATCATGTTTGTCTATTATTAGATAGGATTAGGCAGGGTTCTTTAAGAACCAGAACTAATAAAATATATATAATGTTTTAATTAAATACTTTACTATGTATGTTAAATCTCCATGTATATACAGGGTGGAGCAAAAGTAGGTTTACAGTTGTGAATATGCAAAACACAGAGTTTATTCTTGTATTATTACTTTTTAATTATTGTTTTATTTTATATACACACAAATATATATAAATATATATACACATATATGCATGTGTATATATGTATAGTACTGACTCACATGATTATGGAGGTTGAGAAGTCCCCCAGTCTGCCATCTGCAAGCTGGAGGTCCAGGAAAGCCAGTGGTGTAGTTTGGTGGCCTGAAAGCTGGAGAATTTATTATATAGATGCCAGTCTGGGTCTGAAGGCCTGAGAGCCAGGAGCATCAAAGGGAGTAGAGATTGATGTCTGGGCTCAAGCTATCAGGAGGAAAGCGAATCTAACCTGCCTCCACCTTTTTGTTCTATTAAGCCCTCAATGGAATGGATGATGCCCACTAGTACTAAGGAGGGCCATCAGCTTTACTCAGTCCATGAATTCAAACGCTAATCTTTTCTAGAAATACCCTCACAGATACAATAAGGAAATAATGCTTAACTAGCTTAGACTTCCCTTGGCTCAGTCAAGCTGACCCATAAAATTAACAATCACACTTCTATGAGACATTTTATATTCTGAACGACATTTTATATTCTATAGATATACAGCAAATGATTTCTGGGTTGCAAAAGAGTCTATATTTTACTATTAATGGAAATAAAATAAGCAAATCTTTGTCATGTATACCTGATTTTTTGTCTTGGAAATACAGTGTTTATACTGATGGATGAAATTGGTAGAATCTAATTTCTACCTCTACTAAATATTTCTGAATAAGCCAAATTAATCCTGTTTGCCTACCTTTTATTCTTTTGCCATGTAAGGTGGATTTGTCCTACTCTAATTGTAGAAGATAATTCCTGAATTATTAAAGTCCAAATGGACATGTGGCCCTTGAGTTCTGTTATGCAAAAATCTATAATTCATAAGGCATCTGCTTCTGCAGGTTGGAGGTGGTGGCAGTTGTTGGATACATGGCACAAAACTCAACGGGCTACCAAATACATAGAGGAATTTGCACCACATCACGCAGTTCAGATTTGTTGATGAAAATGGGATGTAAAATAAGAGAATTAGAAGGCATTGATACATTTTTGTCGATGGAAATGGTGATTCAATATTACAGAACCTAACTATTCAACATTTACGTAATTCAGTTTTTATGATATTCTGAAAGTCAGAGGCTTTTAGTCTATCAAAAATTGACAAAACCCTTTAAAACATTTTCTTTTAAAACTAACTTACTATAATTATTATTTGTAGTCAATACTAAAAATTTCAAAAATATCAAATTCATAAGGTAGTAGAATGTAGTAGAAAGAATGTTCGATTTATAGCAAAAAAATAACTGAATTTTGGCTCTGATTATGCTGCTAATAAGCTGTGTACGTTAAGACAAACAGTTTGATTTCCCTGAGCCTCCATTTCCTCATTTATAAAATATGAATTATGTTGCCTCTGAAAGATTATTGCCATAAGTAAATGAAATATTGTACACTAAGTGTTTTATGAATTGCTACACAAAAAAGATGTTATTATGGAGACCCACCATGAACCATAACTTACCTACAAGTACATACTTTGTTAATTATATATACATATGTTCATATATATTTCAGTAGTTTAATTTTTTTGGTGTTCTTAAAATGAAAAGTTGTTATAACAAAACTCTTTTGTAGCCCCAGAAGACATCTCTAAACTTACCATGTTATTAAAGGTACTATTGGTACTATAACATCTGAAGAAATACCAACTTTTAGACATGAAAGTAGCTACAGAAAAAAGAATGCAATTGTAGTGTCCAAGTGGCTGAAGTGAATGACATGAAAGTTAGCCATTTTATTTGGTGTGAAAGTAGTCTAAAGAGTAGTTATAGAGATATTTACTTGACTGAGAGAGTGGCAGAGAAACCTGAGGAGAAAACAGCAATTTAAACCAATAAAACCTACAAATGTGTCCACTTAGTACATATACAGTGTTTTAATAGTTCTCCCATCCTTTTTTTCTTTTTAAATATATTTTATTGATTTTTCACAGAGAGGAAGGGAGAGGGATAGAGAGTTGGAAACATTGATGAGAGAGAAACATCGATCAGCTTCCTCCTGCACACTCCCCACTGGGGATGTGCCCGCAACCAAAGTACATGCCCTTGACCGGAATCGAACCTGGGACCCTTGAGTCCGCAGGCCGATGCTCTATCCACTGAGCCAAACCGGTCAGGGCAGTTCTCCCATCCTCTTATCCAAATATCTGTTTCTAGGAAGTTGACATAAGACCTAATCATAATGTGGTATGCTTAAATTTTATATAATTAAAAAGGGACTAATAAGACTTAAGTACACAAATGTTTATCAAAGAATCACTCATAATAGCAACAAAAAAGAAATACTACATAAATGCCCAATTATAGTTAGAGAAATAAATTATCTTTTTATATAATTAACTAGAGGCCTGGCGCAGGAAATTCGTGTGCGGGTACAGTCCCTAGGCCTGACCTGTGATCAGGGACATCTTCCCTAGCTGCCTGCAGCTGGCCCCACCCCCTGCCACCACCCACCCCCAGTTCCCCATTTGCCATTGGGCGATCAGAGCCTGCTGGCCAGGGGAAGGAACCAAGAAGTGGTCAGTGCACTTCATAGTGAATGGTCAAGCAGTCATTCTGGTCATTCCACCATTAGGGTCAATTTGCATATTACCCTTTTATTACAAAGGGTAGAGGCCCAGTGCACTAGTTGGGGCTGGCCAGCCTGCCCTGATGGGGGTCCCAGATCAGGATGGGGTCCCCACTGGGTGGCAGGGCTGGCCGGGGTGAGGGGCCGCTGTCATTCTGGTCTCTGGTCATTCTGGTCATTCCATGATTTCAGTCGCTGGGCTTTTATTATATAGGATTCACATAATACTTCCATTAAATACACTGTATACAAATGCTAAATTATACAATTGTATGCTCTGTTTAAATTTTAAAAATAAAATTAAATACATATAAAATTAAAAAATAAATGTATATCTACATATTTTATCTAAAAGGATTTAGATCAAAATAGAAATAGTGGGGGTTTTTTTAGAGTCAAGTCATTTTTTTAAATTATTTTCCCTTTATATTTTCTTTTGTATTTTCCTAATTTTTACAATAAACATGTATTAATTTTATAATTAGGAAAAAAAACTCTCTATAATTGAAATAACACACTGAGGCAAATAAATGTCCAATGTAGCAACAATGACTTCCATCTTACAATAATAAATTTTCTCATAGCCAATGCTTTTATTGTGGATGAGGCTCTGTGGATTGAACAAGGTCATTACCTACATGCCATTCATCAAAATTAATGTTTAAAATATCTTTCTGTTTAATGCTGTCACAAAGGGATGTGCCAAAATGCCTGCTTCAATGTTTTATTAAGTATGTCCAGGAGGATATGGTTTGCTTTTATAAGGCCACTTCACAAGACAATGAACACAGGCACCACAACATTCTCAAGTGAATTATAACCAATCTGCCTCTGGTCAATGGTACCTTGATGGCCCTCATATCAGCTATGTCAATACAATCTCTCTCGTGCAGTGATTTTTCAACCTTTTTCATCTCATGGCACATAAACTAATTATTTAAATTCTGCAGCACACCAAAAAATACAATTTTTGCTGATCTGACAAAAAAAAAATAAGTATGATTTTGATTCATTCATACCAGATAGCTATCGTTATGTTGGCTATTGTCATTTTTTTAAAAACATTTTGACAATCTAAGGGAAAAGAAGTCAGTGCCCCTGACTAATAGTGCATCTTTGGAAGATTCTTGCAGTGCACTGGTTTAAAATCGCTGCCCTAGTGCATCTCCATCATCTGAATTTGGCTCATGGGAAGAATATTGTCTATTTGCAATTCATGTGACCATTTTTGCTTGCTTGATTAGAGATTTTTCAATCCCTTAGAAAAGAGCTCTTACCATCTTGGGCTCTCAGATGACCACTAATGCTTTAATAACAATTTTCACATTTTTAATTAATTGAAACAATTAGTGTGCTAGCGTCTGCTTTGTCAGAGAAGAGATCTTCAGCAAAATAAACATAGTAACTATGTGTTGGGTGGCACAGAGTTTCAGGGATTTATTATGCAGAGGCTTTCCTCAAGATGAATTTCCCACATACATGTTTATGGCAGATCCAGTGGAAACTTACATACAACAGATGGTTCTTAGAAAGGACAAGGAATTAGAAATTCATGGGGAGCCATGAAAAGTCAGGGCTGCTTTCACATGATACAAAGGAAACAAGGCAATCAGTTGAGCTCAAAATGGTTTTAAACATCTTTTTTTAAAAATATATTTTTATTGATTTCAGAGAGAAAGGAAGAGGGAGAGAAACATAGAAACATCAATGATGAGAGAGAATCATTGATTGGCTGCCTCCTGCACCCCACCCCTACTGGGGATTAAGCCCACAACCTTGGGCATGTGCCCTTGACCGGAATCAAACCTGGGACCCTTTTGTCCACAGGTCGACGCTCTAGCCACTGAGCCAAACCAGCTAGAGTTGATTTTGAACATCCAAATAGACTTTTCATAAACTTAAATGCTATTGCATTTATTCTTAAAAATTAAATTACTTTATTTTCTCTCCTCACCCACTCAACTTATTCATTCAGACTTCAACTAATTGTATCAGTGCTCTAAGAATCCCACTATCTTAGGAGCTGCTTTATCTACGCAGTCTGATTTTACTGCAATATATTCCTTTACTATGAAAATATTTTGCGGGATTCTTTACTGGAATGTGAATTCCTTTTGAGATGTTTCAATAACTTCATGGATGGAGTCTAAAATGCACCTGGGGTTGTTATAAATTCCAGGTGGGAATTACCACTGCATCCACCAGTGCAGGGGGTAAATAGAATAGAAACGCGGTGCTGATGTAGGTGTCTGCAAGGAATAGTGCCTTATTTGATAGCATGCTTTCATTTTACAGAAGAATATTGCAAGCTTCTAAATTGGGTATACAATGACAAATTGTTTCACAACTGCTTTTATCTATAAGGCAATGGAGTTGCACAAAATTATTTCTAAGTTCTCATCCATTTTTGAAATACTATGATTCTTCCTTTTCCACTCAAGACATGACAGTAATAGGGCCCAATGCTGCAGCAGCATTCCAAGAATGTTTTTAATGACCGTCAACTGCCAACTATCATTTTCCATGTCTACAGCTCAGAAAAAGGCTTGGGGTCCATTTAGGATTTACAGCAAGTGAGGCACTAGGAGCACAGATGGGTTTTTATTGGAATAACTAGTAGATTTTTTGTAAGTATTTCTTAATTTCTTACAAATAGAAATGATTAGAGTGTTGATGACCCATCTTTAGTGCCAGTTCTCAGAAAGTAAAATGTATCTCAAAATATCCCTGAAAAGTCATCTTGCCAGTTACCGTCAGCAAAGGTGACAGATGAATAAGCAACACCATCCTCCTCTGCAAATATCCGTTTGCCTGATAATACTTTCTGGAAAGGGAAGGCTTTGGGGGACAAAGAGAGAGTAAAAGGAAGGAGAGAAATGGCATCTGAGTACTGGTTCTCAAGGATTCAGTAAAAGTGTGTGAAGGTGTTATATGGATCTGCCCCGGCCTGGTAGTTCAGTTGGTTAGAGCATCATCCCACTCCAAGGTTGTGGATTTGATCCCTGGTCAGGGCACATACAAGAAACAACCAATGAATGCATAAATAAAAGGAACAACAAATTGAGATATCTCTCTCTCTCTCTCTCTCTCTCTCTCTCTCTCTCTCTCTCTCTCTCTCTAATACATTTTAAAAGTACTGCCCTGGGACCCAAGTGGTCACACAGCGAGTAGCCACAGAGCGTGGCCCTGCTTGGCACAGAACACGGAACATAACAGCAGCATCTTAAAGCAGCGGCTTTGGACTTGGGAACAGCAGATCTCAAAGAAGAATCTGGAAGAAAAGAACATTAAGAGCTGTGTTCCTGAGTAAGTCATCGTTTTGAGGATCCTTGAGGTTGCTTGGGAAGGGACTGGCCCTGAGGTTCTGTGTGGGCAGGTGGGCATTGGAGTAATTAGAATTGATTGCCAATGTTAATATGATCACATTTTTACTTGCAAGATAATGAAGGTTGAATATGCATACTAACTAGTAAATGAACTTCAGAAGCAATTTCTATTAACTTTTTACTCCGCATGACGACACAGATGTCCTCTATATTGGTGATAAAGAGATTAAATTTGAGGCCAAACTAAAATGTGTTTTTCACAGTGAGTTAAGCTGAAGTTTTCAAGGAGAGACATAAAGAGTATCATTGATGTGCAAATATCATAATTGTACTTTAAAGAAGCATTATCCCTGGCCATTAACTATGGAAACTAAACAACTCAACTCAATTCTCTGGCCTTAGTTTTTGTTACAAAATGAAAGATAAATAATGTGATAATGTGACCCTTAAAACCTCTATAAATTATAATATTGCAAATATTCTATGATCTGTCAACTGCTTCTAAGAATATGTATTTAAAGATACATATATTTAAATATATATTATTATATAAAAAGTATATCTGATTGTATGTATACATTCAAATATATATAATTACATATATATATTCAGATATAATCAAAAAAATGTGTATAATCAAAGAGGAGGTTGGTAATTTGGTAATTTCGGAGTTCAGTACTTTGATTGATGGTTCCTTTTACTTTGATATTTTGCATCAAGTTCGACTTGTCAATGACCCTGGGGAACTAGTAAATTCCTATTACAGTTAGTTTGACTTCTTAATCTTCTAAAAAAATATGAGTCAACATTCCTAGCTGCAGGCATTTGAAAAATCAATACCTTCACATTCTGATTTTAGTCTTTAATTTTAAATATTACCTCCATCTAGACCCATAGAAGTCTGAGAAATTTCCTACTTGACCTATTTAATTTCTCAGTCACGTCCTCTGTGGCAGTCACAAATTACGACGAAAGAAAGCCTTCACCTTCCCTGTGTGCCTGCCAACCAGTAAAAGAGAAAAGCAACCCACGCACTGGGCTCTTCCGGAGGGAGACGCCCCAGGCGGACTCAGATATTCTTTTTGGTTTAGTCACTCATTTCACACAAATCACGTCAATGAAGTTGCTGTTTCTCACCTAGGCTAGTTCATTCCTGCTATCGAGTCTCACTGAAGCTTCCATTTGCTTCACTAATGGAACTCATTTATTTCCTTTAAGCTCTGCCTTTGATTATTCATCGTGACACAGGAAAAGCAGGGATAAAACACTTTCATTGATGCCACTCCCAGGATATCCGTTACACCTGCTATAAAGTAATTATTTATTCAGCTATAATAACTGCTTATTAAAATGAATGCAATATATACTAGAAAATCTGTAAGTCGGGTTAGCCTCTTTAAAAAGCTGTGGCTTTAAGGTACCAAGAAGTTTATCTGGATATATGTATGATCTGCACTGTTTTCCATGTAGTACACTCTGTGTTGTGAGCCCTCAGGTCAGTTCTTTCAAACGGGTGTCCTGATTTTACAAAAAGTGTAAATGGCCATAAAACACTCCCTCATGGAGATGACTGTTCAACCCCAGCCCGAGTGGGAAGGTCTGCTCTGCTCTGCGTAATGCCCGTCTGGAGAATAGACTTGACTTCGGAGACTAACATAAGCCATAAAGATAAATTATTTCCAGAACGACTCATTCTCACCAAAAGCTTCCTCTGCTGCCCCTGGGAGTGACTTTGACTTTGCTGGTGGCAGACAAGGAGTACAGTGAACACAAAATATGATGCTGCGATACAACAGTGGATTTTAATAAGCAAATAGTACAACCAGCATGCTGTCTCTGTGTTTCAAAAGAAACTGGCCTCTAAACGGAAAAAAGGAAAGTCTACTTTTGAACTTTTTTTTTGGACTGTCTGAAAAAAAACACGTAATCAAAACATGAGAAAGCACAAAAGGGGTTCAAGAAAACCAAGATTTGATTTTCTTTGGTCTCCATTTTCTGAAGTCATCTCACCTGCCCAGCTCACTTACTCTTTGGATCCCATACCTTCTCATTTCTTGGTTATTCTGGAATAATTATTCTGGAATAATATTTTTAGGAATGATTGCCTCATGGTACTAGGAGGGTTTGATGACTGAAGAGAAAAAAGTTTTTACCCACACAAGCACACACTCCACTGTTTATTCATCTTCTTAGCTTCAGTGTCAGTCATTTATATTTTAACAAAATGTTCAAATGTCTATGCATAACTGGCCACTCAAATACATAGTAGGCTCATTATATTATATGTTATATTATATTACATGTTATGTGTTATATGTTATATATTATGTTATTATATATTAAGTCAGGCTTTCAACTGCAAGCCATCTGTTGCTCTGTAGACATTCTGAGGTGGACTCTTATAATTCATCTTTGTGGAATATACTGGGCAGACTAACATAAGGAGCAGAACCTCCTGAAATTCTTCATGAAAAGACTCAGTGTGGGAGACCTGGGTCAGATGAAGGCGAGTCCCCTGATAACCCACATATCAGACCTTTTGTTTTTATCCTTCCCTGGTAAAATATCCTCATTACATACTACAAAGGATGAATTTCTGAAGCTCCCTCCTTGACTTACTTTGTTCAGTGAAGAGAGAGTTGCCCTATTCATCAGTTCAAAAATGAGAAGAACCGAAGTTTAAAGTAAATAAAATTGGGATTATAAACGTATGCTTTTTCAACTTGACTGTCTAAAATTGATATGCACAAGCTCATGACTCTTCACCTTATATTAATACAATGAGAAGACAAGTTTTCAGACCCCTAATTCTTTAGCAATTAACTTGACGTCCTTCAGAGAGGCATTTTTAACTAGTTCTGTGCCGTGCCAGAATGGCCAAGGGTGAACCTGAGGAGGAGTGGTGAAGGATTAAAGAAGACACACAGAGAATACAGCTGGAGCTAGGTGGGATCACTGTGCCTGGATGAGGAAACAGTGACTCAGCCTGAAAACCGAAGCTTTATTTTACAGTCAGAGCACAAAAAGCAAAACAAGGGAAGTGGTCAACATGTTTACAATGTTCTTATCAGTTTCAACTTGTTTTGGCAGCACTTGCTGCACCTCCCACAGCCCATTAGCTACTAGGGGAACTAGGGAGGAACTAGGGAGGACTATAAGGTCAAGCTTAATTATGCTAGGAAGGCTCTGCCCTCCAAGCTGGGACTTGTTTGTGGCGCTGCCACAGGTCAGTCTGAGGCTTGGCCCTACAGCCACTC
This sequence comes from Myotis myotis, assembly GCF_014108235.1. NCBI lineage: Eukaryota > Metazoa > Chordata > Mammalia > Chiroptera > Vespertilionidae > Myotis > Myotis myotis. Next base: position 8,221,464 of record NW_023416335.1, on the reverse strand, counting down.
CCTACACAGCCCTCCCTGCTACTTCTCTATCCTAATAGCCCCCAAAGCTGGATTGAATGAGAAAGGCAGAATTCATAGGTGACTTAAGGAGGTTCATTCAAACACTGAAATTATAGGCTAAATTTTTTTCTTACCTTTATGTGTATTAGGTGAATTGTAAACAACAGAAACCAATTCGGTGAACTTAAGTAGGAAAGAAATTTACTGAAAGGATATCGGATAGTTTGCAGAATTTCATGGAAAAATACTGTCGAGCCTAGAAATCAATTATAAAACCAAGTGAAACTAGGCATCCAAAACAATAATGAAAATCAGACCACAGGAAGAGACTGGCTTGGACCCCACTGCTGACAGACACAATGTCTCACCACTGACAGTACAGCTCTGGCTGGTCTGGAACATTGAATGCTGCTCCCACTTGTGCCTCCAGAATAAAGGCAAAGCAATCCCTGTCTTGTTGTAAGAGTAGCTATGGACTCAAAGTCCCAGGACTGGACAGAATGCCAGCATCCCACCTATGCAGGCTTAGGGAGCACCAGGGCCTTGGCAGACTCTGGGTTCCATGCTGGCTGGCTTGATTGGCATGAAAACTTGCACAAAGACTGCTCACCCAACAGAAGTCACCATCACCTGGCAGCTTTAAAGAAAAGAAACACATGTATTTAACATAATTATATGAATATAATTACATACATATACTTATTGTTTAAGAAACAGTACATTTTGCAGGGCAGGCATGGCTCAGTGGTTGAGCATCGACCCACGAACCAGGAGATCATGGTTCGATTCCTGGTCAGGACACATGCCTGGGTTGTGGGCTCAATCCCCAGTGTGGGTGTGCAGGAGGCAGCCCATCAGTGATTCTCTCTCAACATTGATGTATCTATCTCTTTCTCCCTCTCTGAAATACATATATATATATGTAATATATATATATACAGACTGAGTGGCCAGATTATTATGACCACTTGACGTTTGTAGGCAAATCGGCTATAATTTCGCACTGAAATTGCTAGAGGGCCAGACCATTATAAATAGGGAAGCAGGTTGTTTACCACGACAGTATGAGTAATTTTTTTCTGAAGATATGGGTAAATAATGTGATTTAATGCCTTTGAATGTGGGATGATTGTTGGCACTAGGAGCCATGGAGCGAGTATCAGCAAAACTGCCAAAGGCCTGTTCGCCTGTTCGAACGCCTTTGCTGCCTACAGTTACCAAAATAAAACGTCTCCAATTCACACAGAACACAAGGATTGAACAGTCGAGCATTGGAAAAAAGTCATGTGGTCCGATGAATCACATTTCCAGTTGCATCATGCAGATGGCAGAGTGAGAATTTGGCGGAAATAGCATGAAAGCATGCACCCGACATGCATGAGTACAACCCTTCAAGCTGGTGGGGCAGTGTTATGGTTTGGGGAATGTTTTCCTGGCATGATTTGGGCCCTTTAATCCATGTGGAACAGTGGTTCTCAACCTTCTGGCCCTTTAAATACAGTTCCTCATGTGGTGACCCAACCATAAAATTATTTTCGTTGCTACTTCATAACTGTAATGTTGCTATTGTTATGAATCGTAATGTAAATATCTGATATGCAGGATGGTCTTAGGCGACCCCTGTGAAAGGGTCGTTAGACCGCCAAAGGGGTCGCGACCCACAGGTTGAGAACCACTGGTGTGGAACAACGTCTGAATAGGATAACATACCTAAGTATCATTGCTGATCAAGTTCATCCTATCATGTTGATGGCGTATCCCAATGGAGATGGCTTCTTCCAATAAGACAATGCGCCATGCCACGGTGCTCATATTGTGCAGGAGTGGTTTCAAGAACATGAGGGAGACTTAACCTTGCTTAGGTGGCCCCCACAATCACCAGATCTCAATCCAATTGAGCATTTGTGGGACGAAGTTAAAAGAGCCATCAGGCAGCTGGTTCCACAACCATCAAATCTCACAGAACTGGACAGTGCTATTCATCAGGCATGGTGTCAGATTCCTCTCATCACCTTTCAACGTCTCGTGGAGTCAATGCCAAGAAGAATCAGTGCTGAATACTGCAATATTGAAGACGAAGTACTGATGGGGTGGTCATAATAATCTGGCCACTCCGTGTATATATATTTTTATGGGGAAGACAATTCATAACATTTATCAGATTCTTATAAATATTGATTTCCCAACCAGGCTGAGAATCACTATTGCATAGCATCATAGAACTTTACCTCCAGAAGGGACCAGAGACCCAAAGAGAATAAGAGGTCATACATTGCCTCCCTTTACCAAAATTAGCATCAGGGCTAGAGCAGGGGGATTCAGAAAAGAGAAGCTCCTTTTGCTCAGACAAACCTAATCCTATTTATAGGCCTTCCATTTGAAATGTATATTTCCCCAATAACTTTTCAGTGTATGAAATCATCACATTCCTTCATTGGTCACCAGATAAAGAAAGCTTGCTGGAAGAATAGAAAAGATTTTCATCTTGGGAAAAATAAGGTTTTTAAGAACTGGGTGCTGTTACTCAGCTGCAATTTAATTCTTTTCTTTAAGACTGCATTTAAACAGGCACCACTGTATCTACTTAATTCCAGGACACACGATGCAATTAGGTTTCTGAGACCTATATGGTCCTATTATAAAATATTCTGTTTTTAACTCACAGTTTGAGTAAATGAGTTCCTCAAAAACTTGCTAGCAAATTCTTTATCATTTGCTTTTAGAACTTTTTCCTTTCCTTTTTTCTTATTTCCTTCCCTTCTTCCTTTCCTTCTTTCCTTCCTTCCTTTTTTACTATAAGAAATGCACATAAACAGAGAAAGAACTTCATATCATGCATAGTTCTGGTTTACTCTACACTACAATGATCACAATTTGACCTTTTATTGAAAAATTATTTGTTTAATTAATACCTTGTTTGTTTGTTTTTAAATCTTTATTGTTGAAAGTATTACATACGTCCTCTTTTTTTCCCCATTGACCTCTTTTAACCTGCCTCCACCCCGCCCCCTAGCCCCAGGCCTTCACCACCCTATTGTCTGTGTGCATGGGTTATGCATATATGCATACAAGTTCTTTGGTTGATCTCTTCCCACCCACCCACCTTCCCCACTCTTCCCTCTGAGATTCCACAGTCTGTTCCATTTTTTTAAAGCTGAGAAAAGAATAAATTTCTCAAAAGCAGTTTGATATAAATAATAAGAAGAAACAGAAAAATAAAACTGGCAACCAAATATAAATATGTACATTAATCTTTCTTCAAGAAATATTTCTGCCCTGGCCAGTTGGCTCAGTTGGTTGGAGCCTTGACTCCATACACCAGAAAAGTTGCAGGTTTGATTGGTCAGGCCACATACCCAGGTTGCAGGCTGAGTTCAATCCCCAGTTTGAGGCATGCATGTGAGTAAACGGATCCATTTTTCTCTCTCTCTTCTCCCTTCCTCTCTATAAAATCAATAAAAAACATATCCTCAGGTAAGGATTTTTAAAAATAGAAACCTTTCATAATGCTTTCATTAACTGATAAAATCTCATGAAGATCTATGAAAAGAAAAAGGAAATGCTCCTCATTCTATGTATCAGAAAACCAAAGCAAAGAAAATGAAGGTTTTCTTAAGCATACATTGTGAAGCAGTAATCAGTGGGCTACAAAACAATTAATACAATACTAACATAATTCAGGCCTCTAGACTATGAACAAGGCAAAATTCTAGGTGGTGTGAATGCTTCAATTTGTTATTAAATGAAATGAATATATTGATATCTAGGAAATCAAGGTAAGATGGGGCTTGGGGACTTGAATAATAGATTAGATTAAGACAGGCAAAAGGAGGGCAGTTAGCGGAGGTATGACTGGAGAATTATCCCAGTTCCTTACTGGGCTCAGAAATGAGGTCTGGTGAGAGCAGAGAATTTAGAATAAGTATGTGGTAGTTCTTAAGCATTACACCAAGGAGTTCGACTTTGGGCAAGTACTTTATCAAAGACATGTCTGGTATTTCCACAAATAGATGACCTAGAGCCCTCATAAGGAGAATAAAAGGGAAGAGGAAAAACATTACAAAAATACTATGATAACACATGTCATACTGGTAATGCTATTCACTTTCAATGATTATAGAACAGAATTTGCAAGAAGTTAAGCTAGGTCCCAAACTCAAGTGTTCTGCCTTCAAATTATGGGTTCCTTCTACCTGTATATCATGTTAAATGCATTGTATTAAATGAGAGATAAATTTGAATTTACACATGAGTTTACGATGGAAGTGATAAGAGTATCAACAGAGCACCATTTTCTCAGTAGCAGGGATCAAACTCAGAATCAAGCTAAGACCTAGAGACAGAGCTGACAGGGCAACTTAGGAAAACAAGAGTTTCTAGAGAAGACATCAGTCTTTGTGTGACGTGGGGTTACAAATTATTTATTGACAGAGGGAGACACGGCTACTGGGTCTAATCAATCCACTGAGGGATAGACATTTCTCGAGACTTTTACACTTGGTGTAATAGCAGAGAGAATTGATGGGGAGGTAAAGGGGGTTAGTCTTCAGAAATGGATCATTGATCACAATCGAAGAGTAAGGAGAAAATAAGTAGGAGGTGTTGGTGAGAATTATTTGACTGATTAAAGAGGCAGAGCCTGGAAGGAAGCCCTAAGAAGACTCCTGGGTTGAGGGAATATGGAAAGAGTCAAGCATCCGGAGGGTGAGAGCATGAAGACAGTTCAGGGTGCACCTGCCCTAAAACATTAGCACCCACCATGCAGAGTGAGCAGAGAGAAGCTTGGCTACATGGGAGGTCTCCGATGCATGGCTCAGCCAAAAGCTTAGAGAAATGGGCTGCATGCTATTGGAAGTGCGTCCATAGCATCACTTGATCCTGGAAGAGGAACTCTCTGGCCCCATCACGGAGTTTCAAGGAACACACTCAAACTCCCAGCCATCTGGTGCTACCTTCTCTGCATCCCGTGGGGCCAGGAGCTGGTCACCTGCATCAGATCTGAAAGCTCCACTTCCTCCTCACACTGAGTCCCCCGAATCCTTAGATGGATCGCTAGGCAACTACAGAATCCACACAGTTCTAAGTGTCAAACCTTTAAATCAAAAGGTTAGCCTCAGGGCCACAAGGTTAACTGAAAGTCAGCATTGTAAAGTCCATAAAACAGAAGGAATAAAATAAAATGAGAAGCCTGGACAGAGCAGTCTCTGGAAAGGGAGTTTATGCCTTTATTATACATACTACAGACTCTTATACAGGAAATGTAATGTAAGACTTGATCCAAAAAAAAGTTTTGGAGAAAGAGTTTTAAGAGATTATTTTAAGTGCATATTGCCCTTTATCTGTAAAGGGCATTATCAGATATACCATGAAAACCACCTCTTAATTTGGTCAGGATTATCCTCTTCTACTTTATTGGTGACTGATCTACTAGTAAAGGATACTAAGAAAATACAAGCCTGCTTTGAAGCAAGTACATAAAAGAAGTCTTGGAATTTAGTCGCCATAATCCTCTGTCCTGGTGCCAAGTGTTGCAATCTTACAAAAGAGCAAACAGTTTTCAGTGAGGCCACAAGAACATGAAAAAAAAAAAAAAAAAAAAAAAAAAAGCCCTTTTAATGTCATTGTTAAGGTTCAGTGGCAGGGGTGAGCTTTGAAAACAAAAAAAAAGAAATGAAAGAAAGAAATCACATTTGCCAAGAATATATTTGGGAGTTCTCTCAACAACGTCTGAGAAAGTCAAAGCAACACACAGGCAGTTACTACTGAGACCTCACCTGGGTGCCTGTCCAATTAACTTAATATTTCCTTTCCTATGCCCACACCATTAAAAGGCACTCATTTTATGGACTGTGGGGTGATCACAAGGGTTATTTTGCCTGTATCAGCGATGGTGACTGGAGAACTGCAGCACTTAAGTTCCTCCCATGGACAGTTCGTAAATTCAGGGGCAAACCCTCCCCCACGCCCAGCTTCTTCCAACCCTGAGGCTTCGCCAAGGAAGTCAAGAGCAGAAGAAAACAGATGCTCATCGGCTGGAAGGGCAGCGGAAGTGGAGGACGCTCTCTGTGATGCAGAAGGAAAGACCTGCAGAGAAAGATGGGGACAACCTTGCTCGCTACTTTGCTTTCATGAAACACATGTCAACTGAGTGGCCATCAGGACTCTGCAGTGAATTCAGTATGATCAAGGGAAGAACTGCTTTTCCTTTCTGATAGACTGTGTGTGTACACACACACACACACACACAACACACACAACCCATAGCACATACACACACTACACATAACACATACAACACACACAACACGTACACACACTGCACATACACTCACACACAATACATACATACATACACAACACACATCATACACAACACATACATACAACACACATAACACACATAACCACACTCCACATACACTCATACACAACACATACATACACACACAACACACACCATACACAACACATACACACAACACACATAACACATAACCACACTCCACGTGCACTTACACACAACACATACATACACACACAACACACACCATACACATACACACCATGCACACACCACACACACCATACACGCAAACACACACCAAACACATACACCATACATACACACACCATACACACACACCACACACACACACATTCCACATACACTCACACACAAATACACACAGCACATACACACACATATACTGCTTTCTTTTTTATCTATAATAATAAAAGCATAATATGCTAATTAGACCATATAGCTAAACCACTTTCGGGACATCATTCCAGAGTTCTTCCAGATGAACCCACCGTGGCAGGGGCCAAGGCAGAGGCGGTTAGGGGCGATCAGGCAGGCAGGCAGAGACAGTTAGGGGTGATCAGGCAGGCAGGCAAGTCAGACATCCCCCGAGGGGTCCCGGATTGCCAGGGCTGAGGGACCCCACCCCCAAATTTCAATATAAAAAAAATAAATATATTGAAAGGAAAGTGAACCTGTCCCCGGAGAAATGTTCAAGGCTTGAAAAAAAGCGCAAATCAGCAAATGGCTAAAAACTGTTATTTTAGTGGAAATTCTGATGGCTTTTATAGCATGAGGCAAGATACATGTAAAGGTTTGGGGGTTCTTTGTTTTGTTTTCTCTTAATTTAGTCAACAAATATTTACTGGTGCTCAGTGGACATACAGTTGTCTGAGGATACAATCAGCAACAACACATAGTTTCTCTTTGTCAGCTGACATTTTTGAGAACTACGCTGCTGTCAAATTTCTGGTCCTCACCAACTCAGTACAAGTTATTTCACTCTATTTCTTCTGCAAATAAATGAGAAGCAGAGTCGTGTTGAATAGTTCAGCAATATGGCCTGCTAATGAGTTTGCTCATCATCAAAGACAAGGGTTAGTCCCATGAATAAATGTACAGTGTGGTCTGGAAATGGACACATAAAAATGCAGTGTGAGAATGCCATCACAGAAATATTTGGCACACCCAGAGACAAAGCACCGAATGAAACTTCTGTCCTCAGGGCCATTGGGACCGATTTGCCAGACTGAGAAGCTGGAGTGGACTGTGCAGAGGAGGAAGGACTGGGGACTCCAGGCCAGGGAGCATTTTCTCAGGGTGGTGCCACAGTGGGTCCCGGTGTGGCACTTGCAGAGATATTTGCCTCTAGCAAGCGGGCATTGGCTAGTGGCACATATTCTCTGCTTCCTGCCACAGGAGAAAGAAACTTAATGTGTAAAGTTATGGACACTCGAGCAACTATCAGTACTTGTTTTAGCTCTAGAAAATATCGGCCCTCATCTTCATATGTGGTAGAAGAAAAATATCCTGTTTCAATTACAGTCCCATTTCCAAAGGAAAATGCCGCTGAACCTCCTCTCAGAAGGAGGGCCCGAGAAGTCCCATTTTCATTTGCTGACTGAGATGCCACAGTGCTATGAATGCACACGTTTTATTTCCTACAGCAAAAGCATAATGAGACCTAGACTAGAATCATATCCCCAATCACTAGGTTCAAGAAAAGAAATACACTAGATAGGTGGTATATATTTTTAAGTCTGTATTTTAGTGTTATACAATTTAATGGGCATTCCTCGAAAAATTCAAGATTTTTCAGTTGAGCAGTGTCAGAAAGCCTTCCTTGGATCAAACCTAACAGACCTAATTACCATGTATGCAATATCAGATCACACCAACTCAGTGTATAATATTTTCTAGGTTTTTTGCAAACTCTAAAATTCTATTAATGTGTCTGGGATCCTTAAGGGTAGCCCTATGTCTCAAGATCTTTCCCAGGCCAATGGATAAGTGAAGAATGGCCCCATAATCGCTTTGAATAGAATTACTTTGCCTATGGTTTCCATATTGTCATATCACAATATTATAGTATAGTTATGCTGTCAATATCTGTTTTTAGAGTAGATATTAATATCCCTTTCTTCAGAACTATCCATCAGCTTCTTTGATTCAAGATGTTTTCTCATACAGATCTTTGTTTCACCTGAACTCAACTGAACCATGAGATATGGTTGTGTTTAAGGTGCTTTTGAAATTGGAAATAAATTGTACCCAACACCATATTATTAAGGTTTTTATTGAAAATCTTAATTTCGTATTTAAAATCATGTTTAATTTTACTCTTTTGAACAAATTAATGTTTGTTTTTCCTTCCCTGTCCCATGATGATGATAAATTTTCTGATTATCTTGCAAATAAGTAGTGCACCTCAAAGACAATGGATGCATAACAGATGTTATCAGCTCATGGGCCAAATAAGTAGGAAGTTTTGTGATTGAAGTTTGTATCAAGCAGTCAGTGGGGAGGCAATAAATCTGCCAAAAGTGTAATAAAGGGACTATTTATAAGATGAGGGCAAGATGATAGGAAACCATAAGAGTCAGAGCAGTATTCTGGAGATAGGAATGGTGGCATTCAATTACCATTTCCAGGCTTACAGAGGTCCTGGGATGGGAGGCGAGAGAGAGAAATTTTGTGGAGAGGCGCAGCTAGCTTACTGCTTTCCTTCCACTCTCTTTATAGGTTGGACCCAACTCAAAGTCTGAAGTAAAGAGAGACTCACTGATGTGCAACCCATTGGTCAACCTCCAGAGCAGGGTAGAGAGGGTATCTGGAAGGGAAAAGGAAGAGATCCCACACAGCAATAGACCTACAATTTAGGGCTTGAAGTTTCACCTCCTTTCCCTTGAATATGCCAGCAATGGATTTTGAACTCAAACTTTCCTCTTCGTGGTTGGAATCATTACCTGCTAGTCTCTTAGCAAGTTTGATGATCACAATATAATATTGCTGGCTATATCCACTACACTGTGCATTAGATCTTTAGGGTTTATTTCCTACTCTTTGCAAGTGTATGCCCTTAAACATCCGCCCTTCCTCCCCATCCCCCAACCACCATTTTATTTTCCCCTTTTATAAGTTTGGTTTTTTAGATTCCACAAATAAGTGACATCATGCAATACTTGTCTTTCTCTGTATGTCTTACCTAACACAGCATAATATGCTCAAGATTCATTAAGTGGGTCAACGTGACTATTTAACACAGCTTTAAAAGACAAGAAAAGGAAAGTTTTCTCAAACCCCAAGGTTAAAAGGTTTTAATAGATAAAATGTACATAATTTCCTAAAGCTGCCTTTTAGTTTCTGGGCGCGTGTTTTTCTCTTTACTGTCATGAGCTGGATGCATCAAGAAACTTTGGGGTGGTTAGAGAGGCAGTAGAATGGAACAGCTCCATCCTATTGGAATTCTCATTTGATAACTATGGTATGTTCTATATAGGGAAACATCCCAGCTCAGATTCACTGAGGACAATGGCCAAGAAAATTCTTTGTTGAAGCATGGTGTAAGTGGCAGAAATAGATATTTACTTTATCTCCCATCCTAAATTATGTTCCAAATTTAATAAGGCATTATATTCATGCATAGTTTACCTTCAAAATCTTAAATATTTCAAAATATTCTCATAACCTCACAAGTGAGAACATGTGTCATTTTAACCACAACTGCTCCATTGGAGGTGGGAGGGGTTGAAACTCAAAAAAATACCCAAACAAGCCCTAGCAGGTTTGGCTCAGTGGATAGAGCATAGACCTACAGGCTGAAGGGTCCCAGGTTCAATTCCAGTTAAGGGCACATGCCTGGGTTGTGGCCTCGATCCCCCAGTGTGAGGCATGCAGGAGGCAGCCGATCAATGAGTTTCTCGCATCATTGATGTTTCTCTCTCTCTCTCTCTCTCTCTCTCTTTCCCTTCCTCTCTGAAATTAATAAAAATATATACTTTTTAAAAACACCCAACCAAGACAGCAGTATGGTGATTGACGCATGAAGGGAGGTGAGAGAGTGCCAGGGGGAAATAAATGGTGGCAGGAAGAGCCTTTATTTTGGGTGGTGAGGGCATGAAGCAGTATGGAGGTCTTGTATTATAGAATTATATACTTGAAACATGTACGGTTTTATTACTACTGTCACCCCAGTAAATTTAATAGCAAAGAATGAAAAAGTCTGCTTAATATAGTACTACCATAGTAAAAATAACCCTTGTGTTTTTATCTGAAGATGCCAAAGAATTTTGAAAACATCAATTCAGTAATCTTCACAAAAACCCTTCAATTTAGGTTAAGATAAACCTGCGCCAAAGTGGACCTCTCTTCCACATTGCACATTCCCCTTCAGGATAGAAAAGAGGCTGACATTTGCCCCGCAATTGCAAGTAAGAACAGCCTGGACTTTTCAGTGCTTATGGGGTAATAAGCCAAAGAAAGATCTGAAGGAAAGATGCTTGTGATTTTCAGATGCAGGAGATGCACTAGAGATATGGAGCAAAATACAAGTAAATAGTTTTCTAGAGCCGCGATTTGTTTTGTTCCTTAAGAAAGCACCGAATTTTGTAATTTGTAAAAAGATGTTGAACACACACACTCACACACACACACACACACACACACACACACACACAGAGGCCATGTCTTTAAATCCCAGGAGGTTCTCTCTCTGAACCACCAGTCTTGCTGGGCGGTGGACACTTTCCATTGGTCGGTAAGCGTGTACTTTCAGAAAATCAGCCTTTGCTGACATCAGGGTGACTTGTTTTCTCACTTGTGTTTCCTGAGCAGATTTCTCAGTAAAGTCTACAGTTGATCCAACATGAGAGGGTGATCCCTAACCCACTTGCCCTTACTAACCCAAAAAAAACATATAAAACAAAAGACCTTCCCACTTAGTCACATAGCAGCACCTGAGGTGGGGGAGGTGGGGGACAAGTCTACTTCATCTCCCACCCAAAGTGCTGCTTGAGGCTCCACTATCTGGTTTCCCCATATCATTACCATTATGACATATTATTATGTCTTAGAGCTTTTGCATCGACAGTTTACTTTTGCCCCAGATAGTCCAACAGGTTGTTCCCTTACTTCACTTAAGTCTGTACTCAACGTCTTCTCTTTCTGAGAGAAGCCAATTCAAATTACTTTCTCTAGAACAGCGCCTCTCTAGTATGCTGACCACAGTACTCTGCTTCTCTTTCCCGGCACTCATTATTCTTTGACTTTTTTTGTTGTTTGCTTATTCTCTGTATCTCCACATTAGAATTCAAATTTCCTGAGCATAGGCACTATGTTCTATTTTGTTCTGTTTTTGTCCCCTGTGCTCTTCCTAAAGCAGAGGGGACAAAATATAGTAAAGATGTATTCAATGTCTGAATGTGTCAGCTACACCTGTAACCGCCACTGCTGCGCTGTCTGGATCCATTCAGTTGCTAAAACAAAAACACCATTGACTGGGAGCTTAACTAACAAACATGTATTTCCCACAGTTCTGGAGACTGGGAAGTCCAAGATCAAAGAGCGTGCAGATCTGGTGTTTGATGGGCTTGCTTCCTGAGTTGCAGAAGGCCACTAATCACATTCATGAGGACTCACCTTCATTAGTAATTACCTCCCAAAGGCCTTATCTCCTAATTCCATCGAAAAATGACAGAATATGCAAATTAACCATCACACTGTCACAAAGATGGCGGCACCCAGTCCCCTCAGCCCCATCAGAGTCCCACAGTCCTTTCAGCCCAGCCAAGGGGGCAGCAGGCACACAGTGCAGCCAGACGGCCCTCAGCCCCCAAACCGCCCAGGGCCGCCTGAGGGTCAGGTAACCAGGGCCAGCAGTGGCAGCAGCAGAGGTGTGATGGGGGCGTCGCCTTCTCCTGATCACCGGGTTGCCTCCTGCTCCTGAGGGCTCCCGGACTGTGAGAGGGGGCAGGACGGGCTGAGGGACACGCCCTCCAGTGCATGAATTTTCATACATTGGGCCACTAGTACAATCATGTTAGGGGTTATAATTTCAACATATGAATTTTGGAAAAACATGAAGATTCAATCCAAAATCTGCATCCACTATACTCTTGTCCAGGGAATATCTTTCACAGGGAGTATTTCCACCTAGTGTTGTCCTTCCCCTTAAACCTCCACAGCACAACCAATAAGGGGCTGTTATTTGTAAGGGGATCTGCTGAAGTTCCTACAATAGGGGAAAGTAACACAAAGGATAACTTACAAAGATGGCGCAGTCCCATACCACCATCCCCTTTCCCAAGACTACCTCAAGGACCTCCCTGGGATACTTGGCTCTCAATCTCCAGGGAACAATGACTTCAAACATTAGCTAGATAGACAAGACACACAGACCAAGAACAAGCAATAATAAAAATATGTATGACCATCTAAATCTAGATTTTGAAAACAAATAGTTCTGAAAAGAAAGCAAAATCTGTGGAGATTGCCTTGAACAATAGAATTCAGAGCAGTTTAGTTCTTTGGAGGCATCACTTCAAACCTCTCTATTCCAGATCAGAATTTTCTCTAAATGTAACTATAAAATGATTTTCCAGGAAAATATACCTCAAAGATGGATTCTTCCTTGTGATGGCTAATTATGTGTGAACGTGGTTGGGCCACAGTGCCAAGATATTTGGACAAACATTATTTTGAATGTTTCTCTGAGGGTGTTTTTGGATGAGATTTACACTTAAATCTGTGGACTCTGAGTAAAGTAGACTGTAATGTGGGTATGCCTAGTCCAATCAGTTGAAGATCCAAATAGCACAAAAGACTGACTGCTCTGAACAAGAGAGAATTCTCCAGAAGACTGTCTTTGGAATCACACTTCAACTCTTTCCTCAGCCTCCAACCTTCCAGTCACGCCCATCAGATTTTGGATTTGCCAAGCCTCCACAATCACATGAGCAGCCAGTTACTTGAAATAGATCTCTTCCTGTATGTATACAAATCCAATTGGCTCTGTTTCTCTGGAGAACCCTGACTAATACACTTCTCTTAGCAAAGTCATTTCTTATAACTTTTGATGAACCATTTTTCTAGTCTCTCTTCATGTCAGGTTAAAAATACTTTCTGAGTCCAGACCAAACCGAGGTCACTTTGTTACATTACTATAACAGTTATTTTATCTAAATACTAGAGGCCTGGTGCATGAAAATCGTGCACTGGAGGGTGGGATCAGCCAGGCCTCTGCCTTCTCGCAGTCCAGGAGCCCTTGGGGGATGCGGGGCCTAAGCCGTCAGTCAGACCACTTTAGCGCTGCCATGGAGGTGGGAGAGACACCTGCCAATGCCTCTGTGCTCACCAGCAGTGAGCCCAGCTTCTGACTGAGTGCACTGACCACCAGAGGCAGCTCCTGCATTGAGCATCTGCCCCCTGGTGGTCAGTGCACGTCATAGTGACTGGTCATTCCATCATTAGGTTGATTTACATATTAGCCTTTTATTACATAGGATGATGGTCCAGTAAACATTCATGTTTTGAGGCCACATTGAAGAAGCAGACTAATTGATAAAGGGGTCTGAAGATAAGAAAAAACAATGATTAATGAAAAGTAGCCAGAGAAAAATTTTTAATGTTTTTATGTCACCCACCTCAAACTAGGCAGGGAGATTAGCTGCCTTCTCTCAAGAGAAGACTGTCCTATTGATCATGCAACAAAAATCCTATGTACTGAGGGAAGTAATGACAAACAAGTAATATTATGGGACATATTTGATAAATGTATCTCTCTTAACAATTTCACATTGTGAAATGAGATTGAAATACACAAGAAATGGAATTATTAATAGCTCCACTTGAAATGTGGCATCCTGAAAAATGGTTGATGACCATCTCACGTATGACTGCAATTCTTAATATGCTGCTTTCTATAGAAAACATTTATAATTTGTTATTAACAATAATAATTAAATTGCCCCTGGCCCTTTTCTTGTTGTCATTTGCATTTTATTACCAAATATTAATGATTGGAAGAACTACTTAGGACTCTCATGTGGGAGATGTTCTATGACTTTGCATGTAACTATGCAATATTTATGAGCTCACTCTTTCTCAAAGGTACCTAGGTAATAAACAGAAATAAGTGTCTTGCTAGATTGATATAAATTGTTTCTTCAAGCTCCTTAAGAGGGTTTATTTTATCATCTGTAAAAAATAAAGATAATATCTATATCACAGAGCTTTAGTGAAAATTAAACCATATAATGTATGTGAGTCACCTAGTTGAGTTGAAAGGCAAATTGAATAAATAAGATAATATTTTAATTTATTCTATAACAATGATGATAACAATTATAATTGGACTTGAATTCAAGTTCCCAGCTGGTGATTACTAGTGTTAAATAAGAATAACAGCTATTTCTAAGCAAGGGGGCGCTTGCTAATCAGGGGCTAGTAAATGTAGTTGGGATAGTTATTTATGACCTACTAGTATGTGCATATCTTGCTTTTAACAAAATTAAATTTTTAAACTGTATTTATTTAAAGCCCAAATTTCTATCACTGCTATCTGTGAGCTGCAAGCATTGCAAATCACATTCAGCTCCTGGTTTTCTTCTATTTATTGCCTGACCTCTCCTACTGTCATAGATTACACAGTAAAATCAATTCATTTTATCATTGGAAAAATTCACCACAGATGACAAAAGAAAAAGAATTTAAACAACACATTTTCCCATTTGACTCAGCTTCAGGTAGAGAGTCCAATGCAATTATATTTTCCTGGAAAACCTGACTGGTAGTATCCCTAATACTGATATTCAATCTGTGAGTCACTAAACCACAAATTATCTCTGCAAGTTTAACATCTGACAAAAGCCAAGGAAAGACTATTAACAATGGTTCCTCCAGCCTCCCCAGAAGATAAGCAGTGTCTTCCTTTCAGAAGAAATATGCATAAACACAGCCTTGTATTGTAAGAGGACAGCCACAGTTACCCTCTTTCCATTCTTTTTCAGTGCTTCTCATTAGTTCTGAGTTTTTCTAGGAGGAAGTCTCCATTTGGGAAAAGTACATTTTTAATAACCTCCCTAAGTATATGGTAAGTTTCCATTTTATAAACAGAAGAGCAGGTCTCAGGTGCAGAAGCTTCAAGAAGGCTTCAGGACACAGAAATAAAATAATGCAATTCTTTTATTTTTATAACTAGAGCCCTGGTGCATGAAATTCGTGCATGGGGGCGGGGGGTCCCCTCAGCCCAGCCTGCACCCTCTCCAATCCGGGACCGCTCAGGGGATGTCTGACTGCTGGTTTAGGCCCGATCTGGCAGTCGGGCATCCCTTTCACAATCCAGGACCACTGTCTCCTAACTGCTCACCTGCCTGCCTGCCTGATTGCCCCTAACTGCCCCCCCTGTTGGCCTGGTCACCTCCAACTGCCCCCACCGCCGGTCTGGTCTCCCCTAACTGCATCCACTGCTGGCCTGGTCACCTCTTACTGCCCCCCTGCTGGCCTGGTAGCCCCCAACTGCATCCCCTCCAGCCTGGTCACCCCAAGCAGCCTGCTGCTCAGTCGTTTGGTCGGCCCTCACTAACGACCCTGCCAGCCTGGTTGCCCCATGCAACCTGCTGCTCAGTCATTTGGTCAGCCCTCACTAACCCCGCTTCAAGCCTGGTCGCCCTACACAGCCTGCTGCTCAGTCATTTGGTCAGCCCTCACTAACCCCCCTGCTGGTCTGGTCGCCCATGCAGCCTGTTCGGTAATCTGTTTCGTTGAGACGGTCACTTGGGATTTTTTATATATAGAGATAATCATCTCCATATATAATGATTTGGGTTTCTACTCAAACTTCTTCTCAAATGCATTTGCTTAAGTAAAAATAGTAAATCAATTGAAGGAAAACATTAGTATATAAGAAAGTGTATAGGGAAACATTAAGTGCATAGGGGAAAGGTATAACAAAAATCATGGCACCCGGCCGACATGGCTCAGTGGTTGAGCGTCAACTTATGAACCTGTGTTCATGGATCGATTCCCAGTCAGGGCACATGCCTGGGTTGTGGGTTTGACCCCCCAGTGTGGCGCGTGCAGGAGGCAGCCAATGTTGATTCTCTCTCAACCTTGAGGTATCTATCTCTTTCTCCCTCTTTGTTCCTCTCTGAAATCAATAAAAAATATATTTTTAAAAAATCGTGGCTATGATTCAATGGTACCATAAATATCAAAATGTGGGACAGACTGCCCTAAAGGCTGTTTTATCTGAAGAAAGATTAGACAGGAAAAATAAGGGTTTAGAATGGATTCAGGGAAAAATGGATATGCTCTTTAAAATACAAGGTTCCTTACTTCTGTTCACAAAGTTGTTTTGTTTTGTTTTTGTCTAAAGCTTCTGCTATTTCCTTCTTCATAGGTAATTTACTCATTTCAAGTTTCAACTAAGTCTAGACTCACAACAAAGAAATTATGAAACATGTCCATCTCCCCGTATTTCCTTGTGTTAGTTGCATCATTTTGTATGCAGGGTGGGGCAAAAGTAGGTCTACAGTCATGAGTACATGAGGCACAGAGTTTATTCCAGCATTATTATTTTCCATCCAAACAACTGTAAACCTCCTTTCATCTCACTCTGTAAATTTCTTTTTTCTACACTAGATTATAAGTTCCTTGAGAGTAGAGACCATGTATGATACTTAGAAAATGTCTGCGTATAGTACCTGCACTTATAGGTGATTAATTTTAATACATTTATAGCAATTCAAGTAAGGAAAATAAATCCAGGTGATATAGCAAGACCACTCAATGCCTTACTTCTTATAAGACTTGGTGTAAGACATTGAGAATTGAGTTCAGTTGAAAAGGTACTAACAAGTCTAGTGTTGAACCCATGTCATAGCATTTAGGAGCTAGAGGGACTTGAGAAATACACTAACCCAACTCCTTAATTCAAGGAAACTTAAGTCTAGGCTAGTTAAGATTTCAGATCTAAATAGTCATAGTTCATAACATGACCCTAAAATTTACTGATTCTGTCCAGTTCATGCTTTGTCTCCACTATAAGATTATTCATTCAATACGTATTTACTGAACACTTGCCTGTATGTATGCCAGGCATTTCAACTACTGAGTAATCTTGGTTTATAAGTACCTTAAAGTCCCAGGGCTGACATATGTTACTACTAGGTAACACCCAGAAAAGAAGGCTCAAAAGATATTCACAGTTGTTTTAATAATAGAAAAACTACATAAAATGTCATAGTAAGTCAAACCTTCTGATACAAATCCCTTATCTTGAGAAATTCTAGTATAATTCACCCAGGAGCTACCTCTAAATGTTTTCCTCTGAAAGGGCTGCCAGTAACCAAGACATATGCCAATTCAGGGTGCTTACATTTTTTAAATTTCAAGCAGGCATATATTGCTTTTCGTATGGTATACTTATGTTAAGAGGTGGCAAAATTACCAACTTCCTGCCTTTAAAGGTTGGTCTGTGCTTATGTATCTCTTTAATTCTGACAGGAACATTAATATCATTTCCACCCTCTCAAAAATAAATTGGTATGCAGTTGTGTTATTCTAATGGCTGTCCACCATCATCACTCAAAACCTTGAAAGCATTACTATCCATGTGTCTTTTCAAACATTCTTTCTGAAACTAATATTCACGATGATAATATCAATATTGGTATCTAGGAGATGTATATGTGACATATAAACCATAGCTCTGTATTTTCAAATCGAGTTAGTTTGTTATCTGAATGACCAACTATTATATATGACCAACTATATACATATTTATATATATATAGTTATATGTATATATATATATATATATATATATATAAGCTTTTTAAAAACATTAACTTGACATCTCAGAAAAATGAATCTAACTGAGAAAATAAACTGTAAAATATTTTTCTCTTTCTAGTTTAAACAAACTTCCAATTAAGAGTAACTCTGATTATTTGTGTATGGTTAAGTGAAATGGAAAATCAAGGTAGATGTCTGAATACATTATAACATTCATTTCTCAATTATATTCCTATTTATTTGGATAACTACCTCATATTGTCAACATATTTTATACGTGTAGAGTCTACCTAATAGAAGTTAAGCTTTGTCTATGGCATAAAATTATTTTTATCCCCCTCTCCTATATTTCTAAATATATCATTTCATTTTGAAAGTGGTATGAGCCATTGTTTTGGCAGAAAGGGTTAGTGTTTGTGAATTTTTTATTATTGCCAAATCCCAAACATTTTCATTTAAATTTTCATACCTTCAATTTAATTATCAGTATTTACCCACTTATAAAAGTAAACTTCTAAAAATGACGACACTGGTAAATACGACAACCATTTAAGGAAGAATTAATGCCAATCCTTCTCAAATTCTTCCAAAAAGTAGAAGAAGAAGGAATATCTCTTTATTCAGTCTATTAGGTCAGAATTACCCTCATACTAAGCCAGACAAAGACATCCCAAAGAAAGAACACCATAGACTAATATGCTTCATGAATATAGATGTGAAATACACAAGAAAATAGTAGCAAACCAAATCCAGAAGCATATTTGAAGGATTATAACCAATGATCAAGTGGAATTTGTCCCATAAATGTAAGAGTGGTTCAAAATACAAAAAGCAATCAATACAATACACCACATTATAGAATGGTGGGAGGATCATGTGTCCATTTCCAGTGATCACAAACAGCATTTGAAAAAAATCCAGCGCCCTTTCATGATAAAAAACATTTAACAAACAAGGAATACAAGTGAACTTCCTCATTCTGATAAAGGGCATTTATTAAAAACTCACAGCTTACAACATCATATCCATGGTGAAAAATTGAAAACTTTCTGATCAATAATCATACAGAGGCTGTTTTTACTAATTCTATTCAGCATTGTACTGGAAGTTCTAGCCAGTGTAATTAGACAAGAAAAAGAGCCCCAGCCTGTTTGGCTCAGTGGATAGAGTGTCGGCCTACAGTCCAAAGGATCCTGGGTTTGATTCCGGTCAAGGGCATGTACCTTGGTTTCTAGCTTTTCCCTGGACCAGGCCCTGGTCCGGGCTCCTGCAGGAAGCAACCACCTGATGTGTTTCTCTCACATTGATGTTTCTCTCTGTCTTTCCCCCTCACTTCTTCTCTCCCTAAAAATCAATGGAAAAATATCCTCATGTGAGGATTAACAAAAAAAAAAAGAAAAGAAAAGAAAAGAAAAGAAAAGAAAAAGAAGTGAAAGAGCATCCAAATTGGAAAGAAAGAAGTAAAACTGTTTCATTCTACAAATGACATGATCTTATATGTAGAAAAACCCTAAAGAAGTCACAAAAAATGTATTAGAGTTAATAAATTCAACAAAGTTATAAGATCAACAGGCAAGAAGCATTTGTGTTTTTATGGACTAAAAATGAACAATTCCAAAATTAGGAAAAAAAAAAAAACAGAGATATTGAAGACCTTGGATTTTGCAATAAAGTCTTATATAGGACACCTAAAGCACAGTCAACTGAAAAAAATAGATAAATTGGCCTTCATCAAAATTACAATGTGGTAAAGAACACTATCGAGAAAGTGAAAAACGATGTATAGAAGAGAATATTTGCAAAGCATCTGTCTATTAATGACTTATCCATGCAATGGAATATTAGTCAGTCATAAAAAGGAACGAAGTACTGATAAATGCTTTCACATGGATGAACCTTCAAAATATTATGCTAAGTGAAAGAAGCCAGACACAAAAGATTATATAGTGTACTAGAGGTCCTGTGCACAAAATGTGTGTACTGGGGTGGTGGGTCCCTCAGGCAGTCTGTGCCCTCTTGCAGTGCAGGAGTACTGCAATTAATCACCCACAGAAGCAGGCCCTGCCCACCCACCGCAGCCCAAAGGTCTGTGGCCTGGGCCTCCCTCTTTGAGGCAATCTTGGAGTCCCCCAATTGATCACCCCGCCAGCTGGTGGCCTGGGTCTCCCTCTG
This sequence comes from Myotis myotis, assembly GCF_014108235.1. Classification (NCBI taxonomy): domain Eukaryota; kingdom Metazoa; phylum Chordata; class Mammalia; order Chiroptera; family Vespertilionidae; genus Myotis; species Myotis myotis. Next base: position 8,201,198 of record NW_023416335.1, on the reverse strand, counting down.
CAAGGTGATCATGGGGTGATGGTGGGGCCCCCAACCAATTGCATAGCACCAGCCTTAACTGGCCTGGCGCCAGTGGTTGTCATAGCATGGTTGTCAGGATGGTTGTTCCACTGTTCGGCCTTTCAGTTGATTTGCATATTACCCTTTTATTATTATAGATGATTCCATTTATTTCAAATGTCTGGACTAGGTAAACCCTCAGAGCCATAAAGCAGGTTCATTGTTGATGGGGCTGTAAAGATAGCAGAATGAAAAGGGACTGCTTAATGGGTCCGGGATCTCTTTTGGAGCTGATGAAAATGTTTTAGCACCATATGGACTTGATGGGCACACAACATCGTGAGTGTCCTAAATGCCACTGAATTATACACATTAAAATGGTCAATTCTATGTTAGTGGATTTAACCTCATTAGAAATAACCCTGTCCATTGAGATTATTTTTGTCTATTTTTAGTGAAGTTAAATTTAATTACAAGCCCACAAACTTTCAATTTTTAAAATTGTTCCAGTCATTTGTTTGAGCACTTTGTTTTTTGTTGTTATTTTTATTGTTGGGATTTTTTGTTTGTTTGTTTGTTTTGCCAAGGGATAGAGGGACCCCCTTTCATTGATGATTGGATTTTTGTTTGTTTAATTTTTAAGTCAAGCTAGAATCAACTGAACATAAAATGATCTTCTGAGTTTCCTAGACGACATACAACAGATAGAATCTCTGAGATATATTTTTCAAAGCTTTAACTACTACTTGACTATTTACTCATTTATTTCCCTAATGGCTTTGTATACTAATCTAATATTATCAATTAAATGACAAGTTACTTGAGTGAAAGAACAGTGTCTTTTACTTCTCTTCAGGTCGCTCATGTCATTGTGGAAATATAGTGGGTGTTTTAAGAACCAGCTTTGCTTGATAACCCAATTTTCTTCTATTTTGAAAGTAACTAAACTTAAACTGTAATCTCTTATATCAATGGATAATATTTTGGAATATTTTTAATACTCTTGTTTAGAAATTTAAAGAATGGGGGTTAAACTACATTTCTCAATTGACCAGAATGCTTACCTAGACAACAGAAATCCTTAAGGTCACTTGTTATGTACATTATTCCAAAAGGAAAACTTTGCCTTTGAATATTTAACCTTTAAAACCACACTCCATTCAGAAGCTCTAACATCACCTAAACAAAACTAGAAGCAGTTTTTATGCAATCAGCACATTTATTTAGGTACCTGCTGTCTTGTTTCTTCAACATGTCTTTGAAACACTAAACTTGACAGTTTTTGAAAAGGTGCCTTGTTTCAACATAAAACTATGAGAACACCCATAACGCGGCTGTTTCCTTTCAAAAGAAGGAATGCAGAGGAGATTTTTTTTCTGTTTAAACAAATGCTATTGTTTTATTGCCAATTTTTCTTTAAAAGTGCCCATTAATAAATCTAGCAACCTCATTAAGTATTTTTAAGCAGTTTACAATGCTGTTAGAACTTGTTATAAATTCTTATCCACTGTATGAAAGTTCCTTGGTCTTTAGTCCTTCTTTGAACCTGTAACTACATACCTGACAATTTATTTACAGAATGCTGCTTTAATGTTGCATACAGTTCATTATGTTATGGTAGTATTTCCTTAAAACAGAACAAAACCAATTTTCATCATTTTGTGAAATTGATGATAAATTCATATTAGATTATTTCAGTATTTTTGCAGCTTTTAAATCTGTGCATGCCTGTGAAGTGGCACACTAAATATTAATTTCTCTCTGTTGTAAACTCTTGGAAACACCAGCAAATGCTCTGTTTAGCCTGCCTAGTAAAGGGTCTTCTACCCAAAATCAAACCAATCTGAAGTTCATTTAAAAATCAACAAATGATATTTCATTCGTTTATGTCAATCTTATGGAAATTCTGGTTTGTTTGTACTGCTTTGGTTTCAAGAATCTAAGCATGATTACATGAAATGCTATATCATTCCAAAAATCAATGATGTTTTCTAATGCTCAATTAATTTGTTATTGTAAAAAAACACACCATAAAACTAAAATATGACCTGAAAATGGACTATAAAGAAATTCAAAGTTCTAGATTAACAAAGTAGAGACTAATGGAACTGTTATTCCCAACACTTACCCCATCAAAAGATTGTGTGTTACTTCAACCTGCATACATAAATTTTCTATTTTTCCTTGCTTTGATTCACAAACATCTCTCTGTCGTCATGGTATAACCAAAGCAAACAACAATTTATAAAGCTAAATCCAGAGTCTATACATCATATTTTAACTACATGTTTGATGCCCTCTCTCATTTTCTCAAAATGGAAAGACAAAGTGAGACTGACAAATTAGAATTTAAGTTGTTCATTGCCTGTCATTCATTTAACCGCAAAGCGCTTAGGAGTTCTGTTCTCAGCACGTAACCAAAATTATGTTAAGTCCTCAGAGAACATCAATGAAGTAGATGGTTCTCTGGCTCTGCAGTACAAACAACAAATTTACTCCCTTCTGCACAAATACTAGGTAGGTGCTGATATGCAATAATATTGCCAAAACAGGGAAAGAGAAAGAGGACTCTGGTTCCTAAATACCAGTTATGTATAGGTGTTCTCAGCAGGCAGACCATTCCAGACCAATCGTCCCAAATCCCCCTTCTAAAGAAACTGAAGGCAATTAAAGATGAAAACCTGCAAAAGGATAGAAAAATTACCCCACACGTAAACTTGGCCTCAGAAGATAGGAAGCATTCCCAGCGTGCACAGTTCGCGATGGGCCGTTAACCTGCCCCAGCAGGACATCTCCGCCTTGCTTACCGCCTCACGTGTTTCACCTTGAACGTTAGAAACTATAGCCCCTCACTGTCTGGTAAATAACATCACATCAATCAACACGAGCGATGAAAGTCAGGTATGAAAAAGTGCTAAAACATGCTGCATTTATAAGAAGTTGAGCAACCATCCATCATTTGCCTTTGATCATTTGTCGGGGAGGGAAAAGAGGAAGAACTGCAAAATAAGCAATATCCGAGCTGCTGGGGAAAATGGATTGGAAAGATTGCCATGCTTTGACTTTTAAATCAACAAATCTTTACATAGTAAAGTTTATTCGTTACTAAACATGGTGCGAGAGAAGACTGTACAATGTGACAAAGACGCAGTCTTTGTCTCAAATGTTCATAGCTAATCATCCATGTGAAATACACTTTATTTCTATACAGCTTATCGACGATTCCCATAATGACATACTGTTAGAGTTACAAAAATATGTCTAATATTCCAACCTTAACGAACACCTATAATTTATATATTACTACACAAATCATAGCTAGGAGCATGACCAGTATAGGTAAGCTTTGTATCACCAATGCACATTTTAAATAATACAGGAAATGTAATGGTCTCTAATCCATTTCTGAATTGTGAACTAGAAAGTGCTACAGAAACCCATTATATTTAGAGATTAAGGGGGAAAATACTAGATTGTCAACGTTTCAAACTGCAAACCTTTGCTAAAAAAAAAAAGACATTTCCAAGCGCTGAAATAACCATGACTCCATTTGTATTTATCGTCTTTTCTTTGCAAATTTGCTGAAAGGCCGTGACTGAAAAATTTCTTGCAGGGGAAAAAAATGTGACCACCATTCAATTCTTACAGAGTATATTTCCTTTCAAAATGCCTGGAACATGTTCATGCTTTATCCATTACCCAAACCCTTGCAATATGTAATCCACAGTAAAACAAGAGGAGGTGAAGATGAGCTTCTTTAAGAAGGATCAAAGGCATTTGTGGCACCAGTTCTACTACTCGGGGTGAGAATATTTGGCTTAAGACCAGACACCTAGAGTTCTTACCTGCAAAGACAGGACACATCACAGAAGGAGATGCTAAAGGACATGCTTGAACTTGGGCCAGGACAGATAATAGAACAAAAGACAAACACTTGAGCCAAAAGGCCCATTGCCAATTAGTCTTTTATGGTAAAAGTGAGGCCATTCATACATAAGCACATTCATGAACAAGCAAACCAAAAGGAGTTTTTGCTCCCAGATTTAGGGGTAGAACCGAGTGAGGACAAATCATTAGAAGAACTTTTATGGCGGGGGTGGGGGAGGGTGAAGAAACAGCTTTCTTTTCAAAGAATCTGAAAATGCCTTGAGTCAAAAAGGATAGCATGCAGTGGACGTATCACCATGACAAAAACAAGTTAGAGAAAAAAAATATCTGGCTGCAACAAGTAGCCCTGCTAACAATGAAAAGAAATGGAAAGTCCATGTTTTCCATGATGAATACTCGGCAGTCAGTATGAGCCATTCAAGGTCAAAGGCAAAGGCTAATTGATTAATTGATTTGTATGAATGTTTTATTCTTTAAAAATTAAGTGCATCCTGGCACTTCAAAGTATTCATTTTTATTTAAACCAGAACAGAAAGGTCTCAAAGGCAATTATCTCATGAACTACTGTAAGCACAGTGGCTTTGTGCTAAACGTGCTAATATGCTCAGTGCTGAGAATGGCCCCATAAAATTCTGAGAGTAAAAGCTATCGCCTGTTCAACATTTTCTCCAGGGCTGTGTCTTAAAACATAAGGAAATGGGAAATTTACTTGCCTAAAGTTTTGGTCTCATCATTTTAGTCAAATTAATTTGACATAAACCAGAACTTTGAAGCTAACAAACAGAATTTCTGCCTTCATTACTTTTGCCAATTTCAGGGGCAGATTGTAGGGGTGTTGAAATTGATTATGTTATCCCTTGAGTTTCTATGCGCTGAGACAAGAAAAAGAAAACATACATTATTATATCTTCTCCTAAGGGGGACAAGTATTATAAAGTCTGAGTTACCAAATAGTTTTTATGGAAAGGCCTTACTCCATTAATAACACTGTATCAGAATTTTTTTTTTATTTCAATCAAGTTTCTCAGCTTCAGCATTATTAAAATTACAGGCCAGATACTTCTTTGTTTTAGGTAGCTATTCTCTGCATTGTGGGATGTTTAACAGAATCCCTGCCTCTAGCCAACAAAACCAATAGCGTCTTCCTCCCATTTATGACAACTAAAAATTGCTAAATGTCTCCGAGGGAACAAATTATTCCATTTCAGAACCATGATTTGCCTTTTCCACTAATATTTATATTAATAAAACAGAAACAATGATGGGCAAAACTGGCACCTTGGCACAGATTGAATAGTTATACTTTGTTTTTATAATGAACCCCTATGGTCATCATTTGAGTGACAATGGAAATTTAGGTTATAAAGTTACACTTATCATTAGGAGATAGAATGAAAGGATGATGGTTGTAGTGGGCACATTCTCACTCCACTGATTTCAACGCAGGTACCCAAAATGCACCATCTGCTCTTCCTACTCCCTCACCCCTGAGAACAAATGAAATTTTGTCTAAAGTGGATGTCTAAGGTGGGGTATCTAAAACAAGGATGCTTGTCCCAGGCTCTGAGGGATTGATTCCAGGAGGAATCTGAAGGAAAGTGAGGGGACAGGATAGGGAAAGAGAAAAACCCAAAAAGAAGTGATTTTTGTTGTGATCTAGCTTCAGCCTGAACCATGAAAAACTCTGGAACATAAAAGTTGCACACAGAGTAGGTCCTGCCTAGAGTACGTGTTGCTTGGAGGCAAGGGTTGGCCTTTTATACCACACTAGAGGCCTGGCACAAAAATTTGTGCACAGGTAGGGTCCCTAGGCCTGGCCTAGGACCAGGGCCATCTTCCCCAGCTGCCGGAAGCTGGCCCCGCCCACCGCTGCCGCCACCCACCCCTGGTTCCCAGTTCCCCATGGGGCGATTGGGGCCTTTGGGCTGGGGGCAGCTCCTGCATTGAGTGTCTGCACCCTGGTGGTCAGTGTGCCTCATAGCCAGCTGGTCGTTCTGCCTTCCTGTCGATTTGCATCATATATATATATATATATATATATATATATATATATATATCATGTCAGCCACTGGCAGTCACCTGCCAAGAGTGACACATAACCTCCTGGGCAATCCTTCAAAAAGACTGAAGCTGTGGGCCCTTAGCAGTCAACACCCATACAGGTGGAGGATGGGAGCCCCAGTACAACAAAGGGACCTGGGCACCCATAGTTTCTACTATAGGTGACTTAAACAAGGGAACAAACAAACCAATAAAAACTACCTCCAAAGACAATTTGTTTAGTCTATTGATTATGATATCTTTCTCATTATAATTTGCATAATTACATATTATCTTACAAAATGATAATTATAGAAATCATTTGGAACTTAACAGAAAAATATGTATCTTCATTTTGTGGTAAATGACATGAAATTTGGTTTATGAATGAAAAAATGAAATGTTACAAAATAATTCTTTGCTCTCAGGTTTGATAACATTGTGGAATATTAAAATGAGACAATTTTTTGTTTAATTTACTCTAAAATTTTTTCCAAAATATCTGGATAAAGTAGCAGTTTTTAAACTTCATAGTCTCAGGACATCCCTTTTAGATTCTGAAAAAATACTGAGGATCACAGAAACTTTTGTTTATGTGGGTATCTACCCATACTAACTGTGCTAGAAATTAATACAAGAATATGTTAAATATTTATTGTTATTTATTTAAAGGTAATGGTAACCTAATGCATGTTAACATATAGAATATCTTTTCATTCAAAATAGCCATATTTTTCAAAAAAAAAATAATGAGAAGAAGGGCATTATTTTGCATTTTGCAACTCTCTGTAGAGTCTGACAATAGAAGAAGAGCTGAAAAACTGGTTTGGTTTAACAAAATCATCCTCACTCATATCTGAAGCGGGACGAGCATTTTTTTAAAATATATTTTGTTGATTTTTTACAGAGAGGAAGGGAGAGAGATAGAGAGTTAGAAACATCAATGGGAAAGAAACATCGATCAGCTGCCTCCTGCACACCCTCCGCTGGGGATGTGCCCGCAACCAAGGTACATGCCCCTGACTGGAATCGAACCTAGGACCCTTCAGTCCACAGGCCGATGCTCCATCCCCTGAGCCAAACCGGTCAGGGCGGGATGAGCATTTTAATTGCCTTTTAAGATCATTATGGATGGTCTTTTTTACTGCTACACCAAAATTTGGCAATTGGTAGTTTTTAAAGGATAGTGGCAATGTGGAATCTGAAACCATACCAGTGAACTCTGTATACTCTGGTATATTAAAATTCACAGCTCCCTCTTACAACTTGAATGCATTTTTTCCTAGGCATGATTTTGTAATGTCATGCATTTCCATGTGGAAAATATTAATTTATGAGATATATAAATCTTCCAAATATTGACACATTCCATTAGTTAATATTTTTAAAAATCACGTTTAATATTGCCACAGAAAAGCTTTTAAGTATTAGGGAGAAAGTCAAGTTCACAGGGACAGACACAAGATTTCCAAAATTCTGATTTTCACTGACAACAAACATTATTAGTTCCTTTCCCTGAGGGGCCACAATCGCTTTATTCATTAAAAAAAAAAAATGTGTACCAAGTATGCAACTCTGATTGGCCATAGTCCATCTGTAACTTACTCTTTCAAGTAAAAGTTCTATTCCATGAACTAACCTGCAACTCAAACAATTGCTGGAAGACTTTTCCTCAGGACAATCATAATTCAGTAAGCAGGAGAGATGCCTTATGTGTATGTCTCATTTCTTCCCACAGAAATATTAAAAAGACATGTACTCAGAGATTGAGATTAATAAAATAAATAATGTTTACTGTTTCATCAAGAATATTCTTAAGCAAAACTAGGTGTGTGTGTGTGTGTGTGTGTGTGTGTGTGTGTGTGTGTGTGTGTGTGTAAAGCAAGTGTATGGCAGTGAAGATTACAATAACTACCACTACAACTGTCTACTGCCTTCATCTGTACCAAGGTGCCAGCTGTTTTCCCCATCATAGTGTAAATATTAGTGAAAAAGGAAAATAATGCCTTAGTATCACCATGAAGATAGTCTTGACTCTCAGATCTCCTGAAAGCTACTCCCAGAAACCCGCAAAGGACCATAGATCACATTTTTAGAACCACTGTGATAGGTAAACAAGCCTTCAGAGACATCCTGCTATATTCTCACTGTGTTTTCACAAATTGGCTTTCCACTGAAAGGCCACTCCGACGGGGAACTGGACCACAGCCTGAAGGAAAACAGTTGGTGAACAGTTTGATCTCAGTCCAAAAATCAAGACAACAGTCTCAAGGAACCCCCACTTCCTTGTCTTTTCCCCTGAATCTCAGATGTGTTTATGGAGACCTGATTTCAAACGGTGCAAATCTGGGTCTTGGATGGGAAAAGAAAGGATGAGAAACAGAATATCTACTGGGCATATGAAAGGGGATGAAGATGGTGACGTTAGTAATTACCACACACACCTTTTTATTTAACATTTCAACTACTTATTAAGTAAAGTATCAACCAATCAAAGTATTTCTGTGATCACTGTCCATTCTACTACTCTATAATTATAAGAAGTGGAAAACATTTATTGTAGTGCTGTTCATATGCAATCCCCTTTCTAGTCACTGGAATCCATGACTGGCTAAAATTTGAGTTGTGCCTAAGAAACAGTTGAATATGGAAAAGTCATTGCACTTCCTTGTAATCAAGCATAGTGCATTTTATAGCTATCTGGAGAAAACAGAAGCTCTAAGGAAATTTCTTCATATCACATTTAGGAATAATTAATTCCCAAAAGACTATATGATACTCTATACACTGCCAACCCAATCATGCCACAGAATTTCATTAAAGTTTTATTAAATAGAGGGGTTGGGGACTGTCTGTGTGAAATTTATCTTTCCTTTATTGGATTGTTGTGAGTTCCTATTTGACCCAGCCTGAAGCTTTTCCATACCCCAGTAGGACTTTGGGTTTATTCCATGCCAAATCTATCCACTGTATAGTATTTCATTTACCTTTGCCTCACTGCACATTGGAAAAATGTGTGCAGAACCTTGGGCCAGCTGCTATAATGGGATCGGTAGCATTTCTGGTGTGGATTACATTGTAAAGTGGTTTCTCAGGCAAAGTATATTGAGGAATTATGTGAAGCCAACAATGACCAAGACTCATTAATCTACAATCAATAAATTGTGTGTAAATTAAATTGAAGAATACCAAGTTATAATAAGAATGTACTCAATTATTTCCTAATTGTACATAGAGAATATTACAGTATCAGTGCAGAAGAATATTTTGCATATCCAAATTTAAGCAAAAGTCTTGAGATTTAAGAATTATGCTTCCTGACATTAAATAACCTCTTGTGACTTATACAACTTATTGAAGAACTACAGAGGAAAATTTCCTTAATAAATGATGTTTAAGAATACTCAACTTTTATCCTCAGAATTTGTTTATCAAACTGATAGATGCAGGAAAAATTCATCTTCTTTTGAGAATTTTTTACCATTCAACATTTTTTACATATATCAATAAAAGTAGGGAAATCGTGTCACTTTCCAATCGATTCAAATAAAAATCAGTTTTTCTAAAAGTAGTTATCCATTTCATTTTCTCATTTCTTCATTTCCATTTACATGAGCAAAGCCTAAATGTGTTTTTTACCATATGTAGAATTTAAGGATGAAAACCACTTCTAGGACCTCATATATGACTAGCATGTTAAATATATGTACATTTAACAGATTAAGCAGAACCATATATGCCTATATTATACAAAACATTAAGCACAGTTACATTTTTTTCTTTATACGTGACACTACTATTCCCATTTTATGTTAGACGTAAGCTGCCCTACTTGAATCTTTTGATATTGTGGGTCTTTGTCATCTCACTTTTGGAATTAAATCTTTATCCTAACAGAACACTTCTTCAACTATTCTCTAAAGGTCTCACCTTGAAATTGATTCGACAGGACTATCACAAGTTTGTAGGTGGCTGATCACAAGAGCCTCTAGCATGTTCTTCAAAAAGAAACCTACAGATAGCTTTCAGAAGCTTCCTATTTTTCCAAGAGAGTGAAATCTATCTTAATGGATCCCTGTGAATATAATTTAGAGGAAAAAACCTCTGCTGAGTTCACCCTTATGTTACTAGAGTAACTGAGTTAGCAGTTAAAGAAATATAAAACCTTTTGGAGAGGTATTAATGGGTTTTATTCTATTTCTTGACTCTGTACAGCTTGGTAATGTTGAGAAAATACTATTTCCCCTAGCAGATCAATATTTCCATGGTTATATCTTGTCACAAGCAGGAAATTCAGAAGAATATGGTTACCTGTCTCTGTTCTCCATGCTCTCAAAATCCAATAAAAAGAGATCCATGATATCCCAACATTCAACTGATATTGACTCACCAAATTATCAATTTCACCTTAAGAATTTCTGAATGAAATGTTATTGAAACCCAATCAATTTTTGCTTTATTGAGACCATGTCATGCTATTGTCAATTTGTGATCCAAAGGGCTTGCCTTGAAAGACAGTAGATTAAAGGTGCCTTGTCCCATCCTAAGGCTCATTAAAGTGAACTTCAAAAATAAATAAATGTGTAAACCCCATTGTGCTCCTGCATTCAATATATGGCAAATAGCCATAGCATGTTTTTAATGTTGTCTTACAGGCACCAATTGTTCTATTAAAGTGACCTAACTTCTTTCACTATTCTTGATTCTATTTTTAATGTAATTCTATTTTGTTGTCAGATTATCAAGTCTAATCTATATAATAAAAGCCTAAGTGGCCATTACAGGAGAACTACTAGAACAACCGATCATTATGATGCGCGCTGACCTCCAGGGAGCAGATTCTCAATGCAGGAGCTGCCCACTGGTGGTCAGTGTGCTCCCACAGGGGGAGCACTACTCAGCCAGAAGCCAGGCTCATAGCTGACAAGCACAGTGGCAATAGCATCTCCCGCCTCTGTGGCTGCGCTAAGGAGCAGCCAACCAAGCAGTAAGGAGCAGCGAGCAGGTGGGCGGTAAGGAGCGAGGGATCCTGGACTGCAAGAGGGCACAGGCCAGGCTGAGGGGACACCCCCCCCCCTTGAGTGCATGAATTTCATGCACCGGACCTCTAGTTTTATATGAGCAACCATGAAACACATATGCATCCCATTATTAATGTATTCTGTAGGAACCACTAAGGAGTAAAGTATAAATATTGTAAAAGGGACATAATTTTTTTTAATTATTTGTAGACATTATTTCACCAGTTGCATCATTTCATTATTTGCCTAGATGCTCAATCCAAGAAAATCATTATTTTTATAAAAAGGTAAATATCCTATATAATAAAAGGATAATATCCAAATTGACCCTAATGGCAGAACAACTGGGGACGACTGGTCACTATGACAGGCGCTGACCACCAGGGGGCAGACGCTCAATGCAGGAGCTTCCCCCTCGTGGTCAGTGTGCTCCCACAGTGGGAGTGCCACTCAGCTGACCCGACAGGCAGGGCTCATGGCTGGCAAGGGCCACTGTGGTAGCAAGAGCCTCTCCCGATCAGAACTGACTGGGCGTGAGCTCGCAGCAAGTGCAGCAAGCCAGGATGAAAGGGAGTGGCAGGCAGGAGCAGCAGGCAGTGTTAGACTACTGGTTTCAGCCCGATCACTGCAGGCTACCCTGAGGGACTCCATCAGCACACGAATCCATGCACTGGGCCTCTAGTCTAAATAATAAATATTTATACAAAGTCTATTGGACACAAGGTTTAGTCGTTTCCAAGGATTTGCAGTGGAAAATCACAAACCAGACATAGAATCATGGAAGTGAGTCAAAACTAGCAAGAGCCTTGAGGAGTCAAGAAATGAGACCAAGTTAACTAGAAGAATTATGTTACTCTGCCTTCTACTTTCAGTGCCTATCTTCAGGATAAATTTTCTAAATAGAACTCATTTGTCTCCAAGATTCTATTTGCCAATCAATCAACAAATAATGAAGGACTTACTATGTGCCAAGCATTTGCTAGGTGACAGGAACACAGAGTTAACAAAGTAGACTAGTTCCTGCCCTCTAAAACTTACAAACTTAGTGGAAGAAGATAGACAATAAAGAAATTATATATGTGATTAACACAATCAAGGAATACTGTGAGAACACATATGGACAGGAACTAAGTCATTTGGGGAAAGAAAGAATCCTGGTGTTAGTCAAACAAACCTAATTTCCGAAAAAATTTAATGGTGTTAACACAAATAATGATCACACCACAGTTAGTTCATTGTGTAAAATTCCCAGAAATTAGCTGTTTCCAATTTTTCTCTGAATTGCATAATTTTGCATAAAAATGCTTGTGGGTGAGCATTTCTTTGAATTGTCTTTCAGGCTCTCCTATTGTAGAATGCAACTCTAAAAATTCCTAGGGTGCTGTTTTGACCATCCAGTTCTGCAAATATCGCTCCTTGACTGATTAGAGTTCAGATCTGACACCAAAAATCTTCCAGGCTATTTGTCTTCCTCAGGTCTACAGAGAGGCCTTTAGACCAAACTCTTGGTTTTCTTTCTCTCCAACTCTAAGCATTTGTGAATTGGCTTTGCACATGAATAATGCAAACTTGGTCAAGCTTCTTCTCTGGTAAAAACTTTTGTGACTCTCCCACACAAACAGGAGTCATCCAGATGACAGAACAGTAAGTTCTTACTCAGAACACCATGTGAACTCAGTTAAATGAAGTGCTGGAAAATAAAAGAAGCTTAATTCAAAATTAACCAAAAGGAAGGGAAAATGTCTTGAGGAAGTAAAACTAAAAGCTCAAGCAATTTGCCAAAGATACTAAACTGTATAAATAACCGTGCAAGGGTATTGGGAAAAGGGGAACATGGGTTTCTAAATTGTTTAATCTAATTGTATTTTTTTAAAAAATAAGTCTGGATGCCTAGTCACCGTGGGGATTTTAAAAACTCATGCGATTGAGTTGCCTGAAACAGGGTGGAGGAGAAAATTAAGATAGTTGTTTATTTTTTCTGCATCAGCACTGTGCTCAGATCCAAATCACTCCAACAGATGCACTAGTCTCCTTTTAGATTCTTTCTCTATATGTGTAATACACTGAAGTCTTTGGTATTCTTTGACTATTTTATTTAATTATTCAACAACCGATCATTTTTCATAGTTTTTAAATTATTTTGTTTGCCTTATTCTTCCACCACCCCATATTTAATAAAACAATCTGGGGGTAAGGGAGTAACTTAGACATGATTTGGAACAGAGTAAGTGTTAAATCTAGTCCCCTTTTCATTTTTTAAAATTGTTATTTAATCTTATTGTTGGGTTCAGACAGTCAGAGGCTGACGCCCAAGAGTTTGGAGCAAGTGAGCAAAGAAGCTGGGTCAGAGGACAATTTTGTTCCAGAGACAGTGGGAACATTTCTCTTTCCAACACAGTCGAGCCAGAGATGGTTCCCAGGGCTGCGCTGGTGGCACCATCCAGGACCAGCACACGCGTGCATTGTCCCCTGTGATAACAAAAGCATCCCTGCCAGACTGGCCCAGATGGAAGTTTGGCTGTGGTTGATATTCATCGCCTCCCTCGGTTCCTGCCCGTTTCCCTTGTCTGATTCTCCATCTAGTCTGGCAATTCTGTGAATTACCCAGGATCCTTTCAATAAAATCTTTTCTGTTGAAACCAGCCAGAGTTGGTTTCTATTTCTAGCCACAAGTACCCTGAGTAAACAGGGAGATTGATTGGACTCTCAGACCATCATTGTACCATTTTCTGGATAGTGCTGGATGCTACCCTAAATTTAAACTTGCATATATTCCTTAGCAACCTAAAGTAACAGGTAAAACAGAGCTGGACTCATTATACTAAATAGAGTGGTCTCATTCTCACACCAGATTTCAGGTAGTCACAGGAATTCCATTTAATAAGCCTGGAGTTAAACACAGTCATATACCTGGATTGAATCTGAAACTTCTGGAATCAGGTACAGTTCAGTCCATGTTCATTGGACCTTCTACAAGTAAACCAACACCAAAGGAAGATTTAGGTCTTCAGTACTTCTGGACTAATTTTTCATATTGTTTTTTTTCTGTTAAATTTCTGCTAAAGCAAAAATGGTATCTGGAATAAACATCATGAAATTCTTCTCATTTTATGCATTAATGACTGGCATAACCTGAAGACATGTATGCCTCCTCCAGAGTATCCAGTTTAAATTAAGTTTATATGTCACAGGAAATTTTGATACAAAAATCTAAAAAAAAATCATTCTCGGTTTTCAGTTAAGAATACACTCAGCTGTGAATAGTAGAACATCTTACCACAGTGGCTTAGACAGTAAGTGGAATATTTGACACTTTAACAAGGAGTCTAGACTAATCCTTCACCCCAACAATGCTTTCAGGAACCAAAGAACCTCCAGCTTCCTACTCCACCATTCTTTTTTCTTGGGGGGGGGGGGTAGGTGGGGGGGGGTTTTTTTATTTTCTACTCCACCATTCTTAGCATGTGGTCTTTCCTCCCCATGATCATGTCCTGCACTTTTAAGCATCACTTTCACGTTCAAGGCAGAAAGAACAGAAGAGGCCAAACCAAACGCTTTTCCGGGAAGAATTTGGTTTTTAATCTGAAAAGTGAAACTTTCCTGGGAAACTTCGCCTTTGTATTGTTGTCCAGAACTATGCTCCTGATTATTTTTAGTTGCAAGAAAAGCTGGAAATTCAATATTTTTTTTCAGCTTAATGGTTCAAAAAGGCAAGGAATTAGGGAGTTTAAATGAGTATTCAATGAGTCAGTCTACAGTATCTGCCACGCCTCATGACAATTAGATCAAGTAGACCCAATGATTCCAAGGTCTTAATGAAAATGTGATGAGATTTTTGTTTTGTGTTTTTGGTTATTTATTTGGCCCATAGGACACTAAGTAAATCATAGTTCTCATTTTGAAGAACCTAATCATGAACATTTCTCTTTAGCTGGTTGTTTATTTTATTTTAATTGTCTGCATTAGTTATCTACTGCTACATACCAAATTACACCAAAGGTTAAAACCACCAACAGTTATTTCACTATTTCTGTGAGTCAGGATTCCAGGTGTGGCTTAGCTGAGTGTCTCTGCCTCAAGGTCTCTCTCAAAAGGTTGCAGTCCACGTTTGTGACCATCGGGTGCAGTCTCATCTGAAGGCTCACCTGGGGGAGGATGGACTCGAAGGCTCAGTCACAGGATTCAGTGTCTCTCCAGCAGCTGCCAAAGTGTCTATTTCTTTTCTAGATACTTTTAAAATGTGGTCTTTGATATTTTAAATTAAATATAATGTGTCATGATTTTAGGTTTTCCTTATCAATGTAGTCTGGTGCTCTATGGGCCCTTTTGACCGAATTTTTCTATTTTTCTTTCATTCTCGGCCACTATTTCAACAACAACAACCACAAATTCTGTTCCCTTTAGCTTTATCTAATAGGACAAAGTTGACCTTTCTCCTTCTATCTTTTCTATATAATTTTGTTCTTCGAAATTGCCCATCCTTCCATGCCTTTATTGCACCTTCTAGGAAGTTCATACCTAGATCCTTGATCTCACTGATTTGTTCTTTTGCTATATCCATTCTGCTATTACATGTTCCCTTCCTTTTGGTTAATTTTATACTTCTGCTAATCAGTAACTGACATTTGTGTGTCAGGCATTTCCAAGTATATTATCTCATGTGTTTTTGGCACTCACCTTCAGAAACATCCTTAGAGGTAAAGAAAGTTGAAAAGCTATGACTTATCCAAGATCACCCAGGTGCTAAATGGTGGTGAGATCCAGGTGGAATGCTCTTTTATTCTGTCTTATTTGCATTTATGTTGTTTAAATGGCCTTGAGGATACACATCATAAAATAAGGGTAATTACTCAGAAAATATTTACATTTGTCAGAAGCTGTCTTGGGTACACACCTGGAAACCGCGTCCTCTGACTTAATATTTTATTTATTTTGTGCCTTAAAACTTTTTTTTAATTTGCATATTATTTCAGAAACATATTGCTACCTCTCTGGGGGTAAACATGTGGTGTTTCCAGGATGAAGTCATAGGAGCAAGCACCTGGGCTCTGTGGTTTCCCATGTGGCCATCATTCAGGGAGCTTTTATTTAAGCAATAAGTAAGGGTCTTTTCTCCACTTTAGGGATTGGAACAGAGGCTAGAATGAGTGTAGGTAATAACTTTGCAAAGAGTTATTTAAGCAAAAGTTAACTGTGTTTAGAATTTAAAATATAGGAACATATGTAGTTTTATTGCTTAAACCAGCTTCCTACTATAATATTAGCTTCTTCTCAGTGTATCCAAGTTATAGTAGAGCTTAGTATAAGTCTCATAATTGCCCCTCATGAAACAAATTAGATAGATGTACACTTACATGCTTTGTGTGCTCAAATACAGTGGGGCCTTGACATACGAGTTTAATTCATTCCATGATGGAGCTCGTAACTCAAATGACTCGTATGTCAAATCAATTTTCACCATTACAATGGCACGTGATGCTGGGCTGATGTTGTGGCGTTCACTGTGACGTTTGCTGCGCCAACTAGCGGTGGGGTATCTGAAGCTGGCTTGTAACCTGAATTTTAGCTCGCAACTCAAAGCAAAAAATCAGCCGAGAGCTCGTATCTCAAAAAACTCGTTAGTTGGGACACTCGTAAGTCAAGGCCCCACTCTATTAAGGTCAGAAATTTCTTCCCAGTAATTCTTAATTGTGAGGGGCTGTCCCGTGCAATGTAGAACTTTTAGCTGCATCTTCCTTCTACATGCCAGCACCCCTTCCCCAGCTGTGACAACCCAAAACATCTCCAGATATCGCTAGATGTCTCCCTGATGGGTTAATCACCTCCAACTGAAGAAAACTGGTCTAGACATTTTACGTTTAATATTAGAATGTCAATACAGCTATTACTACATTTTCTGGCTAATCAATTCTGAGTAAGAAAAATCTGAGTTGAAGTGGGAGAAGAGGCATTAATAAGGTTGGGACAAGAATGAAGATGGAAGAGGGAGAGACTGTCTCTCTCTCTCTCTTTTCTTCCCCAGAGCCTGAGAAAGCCTTCAGGAGGAAGTGAACTTGAGCCAGCGTTAGTTTTAAGCAACACACCAGTCCACCCCAACCTTGTGTGCACCTGGGCCCAGGCAAGCTTCCTGCATCTGGCCTCACGATGTCCCTGGATATCTGCACTCTGAGTGCTACCCACGAGCGCTGGAGGCAATGGAGGAAGCAGGTTGGTGGTGCCCCAGTCCGTCTGTTCCCCTAACCACGGAACCATGTTCCCTCCCTCAAGGGTGTTCCTTCAAACATCCCTAAACAGCACATCCAGGCCACATCCACCCTCTCTGAGGACCCAAGCCAACAATTACTAAAGCTCCCTCCTATGAGTCTATGCATCTCAGAGACCTCACGCTTGGTCCCGGCCATAGGGACACTAGCCTCCTTAGAAAAGGGAACCACAGCATAGAGCCAGGGTTGGCACGAATAGGCGAGGCTCTTGTTTTTTGACCTAGGTTAGAAAACTAGAGTTAAAGAAAAACAGTGCTAAAGAAATAGAGTCAAAGTCACATGGACGTTATCAGCTCTGCTTGCCTTTTCCAAGCTCACGGAATTGAAAGCTGTTTAATTAAAATCAAGTGGTCTGAGCTAACCTCCCACTTCTCTCTCCATCTGTGGAGTATTTGCTTCCAGATACACACGGGCTGTTCCAATCTTTCTGGGCTGACATTGGTCCAGCTCACCCCACCGCAGTGTCAACACCCGGAAGCTAGCAACACTTCCCCAGAGATATCTCTTGGGGATGAGAGGCCTGACTTCCCCCAGCTCTCCATGTTCGGGAACAATGTCTGTTCTACACCTTTTCTCTCTTCACTGGTAAAAACACACCCACAAACGTACCCATTCCTTTATTCCTGCTCTCCATCTTTTTCTGAAAATCGCTGGTGTTTGTACTAGTAGATGATAATTTTGTAAGCAAGGAAGGTGAAGGCTTATTTTAGCTGCACAATCAATGTGACTTCTTTTTCTTCTCACCTCTCTTCCCTTTTGAAGCAAAGAATATCTCTGATTGTGAGCCCCTTGCAACAAGCACCCCATCTTCCTTCTTCTGTCTCCCCTGCAACGCTCCCTTCACTGCTGAGCACGTAGCAGAAAAGCCCGAGGAATGTCTTGGATGGAACTGGATGCTATTTCCAAAGGGGAGCTTGGCTGCCTCTGCGCTGCCTCCCAGAGATGCCTTCCTGCCATCCACTCGGTGGCTGAGTGCCGTGCCTCAGGTCGGAGGGCTGCCTAGCGGCAGGCTGGCTTTCTGCAGTGGAGCCCTGTCTCTCTAAGACAAAGCTGAGTCACCACCTAATTCCACACGCTGCTGGGCACGGAGAAGGCAGCTTGGAGTCTGGCTCGGCCTGAGTCAGATTCATTCTGGAAATGCAGTAGCACACAGGGTAAAGGGCACATGTGCCTTCCCAGGGTTGCAGCACCCCTTGGACTTGTGAGTTCTCCGTACCCTTCTGCGATTCCGTGAAGGCGTGTTTGCCTCCCTGCAGAACAGCACAGCAGCGTTTTTCAGATGATGGGAAAGTGACAGGAAGATCAAGAGCTGCCTTTCCCAGTGACCTCAGTTTGCCGCCACTGGAGGGACTGGCCTAGGACCGGCACCTGCTCAGCGGGGCAGACAGCTGTTCTGCATCCGGTTCCCCCTAAGTCACTGCACAATTCGTGTACATGTATCTGGAATTTTACTGAACGTAAAGGCCTGCAGAGATTCATTGTGTTTACGTCTTCTCTTACGAACTTGGCCTCTGAGCGTCCTTCCACTTTTGTTTTGATGTACTAACCTCATTGTTTATATGAGCATTGCATATGTTTCTCAGACATTAACCCCATTATTATAAACCCGCCCAAGGCCCTATCTGATAGGTTGGAATTGGGCCTATTTTGGAGATCTTACAATGCACACAGGCCTTTTAAGGGTTTTTAACATATACCAACCAGAGAAAGGCAATTCGAGGGCCAGAATTTTACAACCAAGTGAATATGAGCATGTTAACCCTGTAAGTGCCAGCATTCTGCAAGGCATTTATACAAAAAAAAAAAAAAAAAAAAAAAAAGATAAACCAAGCTCTTCCCTGAAGCCCCCTAATGCTGATTCTGTGCGGGTTCCATAATGTTGCGTTTAGTCAACTCTCTTATCACATCCCAAGTTGACTAGCAAGGGGTCTGTTCATTCATCACAAGCCGGAAACAGCAAAGCACTGCAGGAATGCACAGCAGCGGGTCTTACCGCATTGCTGAGCGAGTGGCAGCTAGCACAGGTCCTGGAAAACAAGCCAGCTTTGCCTACTACACGCCAAAAGGCACGGGCACTGTGACTCACCACGGGGTCTATTTCCTTGAGAAAGTTCCCCATGTGCACAAGAACACGTGTTCAAAATGTTCACAGCAGCGTTATTTTTAATAACAGAAACACTGGAAACAACTTAAATGTATGCCGACAAGGGAATGGATAACTTAATTGTGTGTTAAAGAAATCACTACACCATCTTGTACATGGGCAAGTGGACTTGACTGCCTCCTGACCCTAAGCTTGCTGGCGACTTCCACGGTTCATTGCAGAGAACTGGACCAGATTAAGTCCCCGCTCAAAAGCCACCAGGCTATGATAATGACCCAGGCGAAGAGATGCTTGTCAATCCCCTCTGTATTCAATCAAAAAGTGCCTTTCAGAATCCTGCTTGATGTGGAAGCTCTCAGGAAGACTCCCTAAACTGACACCAGAATAATGCTGCTCTAAACATTAAATTCAGACTCAACACATACTATTCTTAGTCTTTGTTATCCTTAGATACATGTTATAATCATTCAATTGAGTATTAAATATCAGTGTAAATAAGGAACTGTAGTACATATGCCAATAGGAATCTGTCTTACAAATGTAATACAGTATTGGTTAGAGATACATTCGTGTACATGTATATATGTAAAGTCTGTGTGTTTGTGTGCTTAAACAAAAAAATGATTGATGCAAAATAAAGAATGGCAATAGTCAGCCCTCAGCATTTCCAGTCATCTCAGCCCAGGAGACAGACATGTGAGTGAGGGAGCTATCTGGGATAGTCCAGTGTTAGTTTCCTCAACATAAAACCAGGACACAAATTATTGTTTCACAGAACTCTTGTTGAGATGAAATAACATAATGTGTATAAAGACCTTGTCATGATGCTTCAAACATAGTTGGCTACTCGATAAATGATAGCCAAGTAGCAGCATCGCAAGATGCCAAAGGCTCAGGTGAACACGGCATTTCACGCATAGGGTCTTCTTTTCCAAATCGTGTTCAGTCTTATAACCTGAGTCAAACACGCGTGGGATGCTTTCCACAATGCAACTGTGTGCTCCTTGCAAACCTACAGAATTAGAACCTCTGTAGGTGGGGCCAGGGAACCTGCATTTTAACAAATATTCCAGGTGATTCCTCAACAATAAAGGACTAAGAACCATGAGCTTAGAGAGTCCATCTCAGTGGTCTGTGAAGTAGCCTGAGAGGGGATAAGAAAGGAGTGGGAACTAGAGCTGTGCAAGCTGCCTCAGTGATGCTTGTCAGGAGGATGAAGTACAGAGATTTTAATGAATAATAATTAATTATGCCTACTACTTACCTACTGAGTGCTTGCACTGTAATAGATATAATGAGCACAATACAGTATATCCAATAATTTCTTAAATGGTGTAACTACCCCTGTTTTTACAGGTGGGGAAACTGAGGCTCAGAACTGTGACTACTTAAGGACATGCATCTAATAAGTAGGAGAGGCAGGATCTCAAACCAGAGTTGACCAACTCTTTCTACAAAGATAGAGGCCATCAGATAATGTAGTTGCCGTTAGGGATGAAACAAGGTTCTATTTACAAGTATGTGTATCTTAAGGGGCCACAAGGTACATTAATACATAGGAGCCAAGAGAATTCTTATCTTGCTACAGTCGTTCTCCTTTAGAGCTTAGGCATTGCACAAGCCATGCTCTGATTGACTATAGGCCACAACTACAGGGCACTGAAAACAAACCAATGTGTTGCTTTCATAAAAATCAACACTGGTATTTAATACACTCCCCAGCTCTCCCAAAACTTACTTCAAATGGAGTTTCTGGTTGTCTGATTAGCAGGGCAGGTGGTCCTTCTCCATGACTAGACCTCAATGGATGTCTGTGCTAAGAGCCAGACGGAGTTTCAATTCCTGTCCCAGGTTCAGTCTGCTAGGACAGTGCATGAGAAGGGAAGCAGGTGGAGTTATGGATACCCTGATGCAGACGCCTGAGGCTGCAGCTACCCTCCCCCACCTATCACGTCCCAATTCCCACTGGTCTCCGCTGCCAACCTGTGGCCTGAGACGGGAGGCCAGGGAGGCCAGAGCAAGCTCCTCCCTGTTGGGAGGCTGCCAGGCCTCCAGGCCACAGGCCTGACCTCTGTCTCTAGAGGCAGCCGTGCTTCTAGATTCCGTGGGAAAGGATGATGTCAGTGTGGAGGAGTAGCTACAGGATCACAGCGACAGAGGACTGTCCCCTGAGAGCAATTAACCTTAAAATAATTTCCAAGCGGGCACTTCCCATTCTGGGATATACAAGACACGAGCAATTCCGGGGATAATGGGAGACAGGAAAAGGAGAAAGCACACGCTGCGGTCTTTCCAACCGCTCAAATCAGCCACCAGGCACACTCCACCTGATTGACGCTAACTCCTGCAGCTGTGGGGTCTCTCACTGGCCTCCCAGAGCCTGACCCGGTCAGACCTCACCGCCAGGCATTGAAGAGGCTAATGAAGCTCCTAATCTGATTTCTCCACAGACTGCATCCTGACTTTGCAGGGAGGAGAGTACTGTCTTTACTGCCACGAACACAGCGGGCAGACTGCATTTTCTTTCCAGGCATATAGTGTGCAAACATGCTTTTATCATCTGTAAGCGTTCCCAAAATAAGCGCCTCTGGGGAAGAAAGAGGGTCGGGCTGACATCCCATTCCAGTCCCTGATGTCCCTGGGAACTGTCTTATCACAGAAAGCAAGTCACAATGCTCTCACTCCCATGTTTGAAATGCCTGCTTAGTGACTTCACATTCTATGAGCTATTTTTAATTGTTAAACATTCACTTCTTAGGAGCAAAAGCCCTTCCTGTCCACTGTGATCTGGGAATAAAAAGTATCTCAATTCATTATATTGATAAAGTGTTCAGCCCTATTCCATTGATCTTCTCTGGCCAGAAACTACCTAAATATTTCATCAGGGCAGAAAATATAGCTGACACCCTAAAATACTGGTATAACAGGGTGTTTTTCTTACAAGGATATTAAAATCATTTAATGTTCAAAAATAATCTTAAGACATTTCCAAATTGGAAATGATCAATGACCATTATTTCTCAAAATATCAAAACCCTACATTTTGAGAATTAAAGCCCAAAATGTTCCAAAGACCAAATGAGCAATGGATCAAGTTAGATTTTATTTTACTTTTATTTTTATTTTGAGGGAGGGAGAGGTGGGGAATAGTATAATAGTATACCAAAGAGAGAATCGATTTCAGAGTTGTAGCATAATGATACATCTCTCTTTGGGACCACATTTTTTTAAGCTTGCATTGCTTTTTTACCATATTCTGCTCTGATAATCTCAAATGAGAAAGTAGGTTCACAAGACAATAAACGTTGTCTTTAATTTGCATAGCAGTGTTTTCCAATGGGAAAATACAAAATTCTCTCTTGGAAAAATAAAATGTGTAGGAAGGATAATTTGTCAACCAAATTACAACAGGGTATCAATTACATCTGACTTTTTCCCTAACCAAAATCTGAATCATTATTTTAGACTCCTAATCCTGAAGCAAGAATTGCCTAATCATCCTGAGGGTTCCTCGCTCCCTGCAAAGCAGCAACCCTCCACTGAAAAGCGTCACATCCTCCGCCTTGCTGGTTGGCATCACCGACAAAGAGGGGCTGTTTGGGCAGCGTTTCCAAGTGAGGAACCCAGGGCGGTGTTGAGTTGAATGTGATGCTTCATTTCTTCATCGCACGTCAGTTTGTCTCTGGGAAAATACAGAAGCAAGCTGAATGCTTTTTCTGTTCAAGTGGCCATTTATCTGGGATTCAACATTATGAGCTTGAATGAATGGGGGCCAGCAGGCTGAGCTCTCAGGGACCCAGCCAAGCAGAGAGGTGGAGGCAGCTGGAGTCAGGGGTAGGGGGGACGGGCCAGGGAGGCGGTGTTGGGGTGGGGGGGAACTGTGGGAAATTCCCCCTGCTGGTTCAGAGCTGAGGTCCCAGAGGGATGGGGAACGCGGGCTTGTTCAGGTCTGGTTCACGTCCATGTCAGGGTCCATGAGTGCTTATCAGAGAGCAAAGGATGGTACCAAGAGGAAGGTGGTAAGTGACCTTAAAGTCCAGATAGGAGGAAAGCAAAGTCCCCTGACGACAAACACTAAGCTACGTGAGAGTCAGGAAAACGCAGGACTCGCCTGCAGGAGGCTGAGATCAGCGTGCCCAAGGCTCACCCCAAGGCCGCACGGAGGCAGCCAGGATCAGGAGCTGCAAAGCCTGCTTAGCGGGTCACCTGGGCGGAGTCCCGTCAGCACCGAATAGCCTGGGATCTGCAGTGACTGCAGCTGGGAGGGGAAGATAAACATTATATAAAATTACTTATGTGCATGTAGGACTCTTCCAGATTCTTTCAATGGTTCTTAGCCATTAAATTATTTTGGTTAGACAGTCATCCTATTCTCTCATTAGCAACGTGGAAGTTTGCCCTCTTGCATTCCATAAGCCTGGGAAAAATGCAGTTCTTAAAGACTCTTAGATAGTTGGGTTGTTAAAATTCAGAATAAAGGAAGCTTTTGGTTAGAACATTAAAAAAAAAAAATCCCTGGACTTTGGCATAGATAGTTCTTCAACAAATCTTTAACAGCCTTTCCTGGACTCCCCGCCTGTGTCTGAGGCGGGCCTGTGGACACCTGTGCACTCTGCCCCCGGGCTCCCAAAGCAGCCTTTGCTCAGCTGGTCAGCCTACTCCTTAGATCTCAGCACGCTTTATGATGGAATCCACCGTGGACCTTGAGTTGTAAAATACAGGTCTGTATATTCATTGACCTGACTGCATCATTTAACACTTTTTGTTGTTGAACTCATTGAGTAGACTCAGATTACCCATGAGTTCAACCCTATTTGAATTTATTTTTAACCACAAAACTTAAAGTATGCTTTAAGAGAATAGTCATTGCCACATGACTGTGTGTTGTATTGGCTGATAAATTTCCTCCCACAGAACAGATTTCTTTGGAAATCCTGATAAACCCTGAGTCACATCACCACCAGTGGACATAATTGCAACTGCAGCCTGGCTGGGCTGTGTGTGCTCCCGGCAAGCCAAAGTCCAAGATTCTTCTTCAGTTTACTTATAAATAAAACAACTGTTGCTATGGATGCGTCATCCAAAATCTGCCACCAGGAAGGAGGGGAGCAGCCATAAAAAATGCCAACTCGGGGAAAGATCGGCAGCTTCGTTCTCAAAGTATATAATCAGGTTTAAAAGGAGACTTCCTGCAGGACAGTGGGACGGATCCTAAAGCTAAATTATATGATAGTGAAGACAAGTTAAATTTACTGAAAGAAAATGGAAACTACCAAGCCCCTCCCCTGTAGGATCCTATTGCAGAACAGTATTTGGGTACACATGAGACTGTACTAGTATAAATATTTTCAACCAGAACAATCAAACTTACATGGGAAGCTTTTCATACACCGAGGAGCAGGAAGGAAAGACGTTGCCAGCTTTGGAAATTGCAGTGTAAACAAAACATGGAAGCCTTTTTTAGAGGCAATGGCATGTGAACTTTGTTTAAAAAGTATCTTGTGTTCCTTGCGCTGATGGTTGACGAAACATGGAATATTTATGACTGACCATGCTGCAGGGATTTTACTTGGCGATTCTTACACATTACAATGCAACATGGAGCAACAAGAAGCAGGGAAAGATAAACAGCAAGGGGCAAAATAACTTGTTACATTATCTTTGCTCCCAGAGAAGAATTCAAAGTCAGAATCAGAGTTAAATGGTGGGCTTCTCATTTCTTTCCCAGGAAGAAATTCCAGGGTATCCAGTGACAATAGCCTCACTGACAACACTCAGGATTCCGGACTCACAGATAGAACTAAAGATTTTATTTTTTTTTTAGGGAGGGGTGCCAACTTAGGAAGTCAGATTTGTGTGTGACATTATTATTTTCCCAATTACCTTGAGTTCCTAGGGGCTAATTATGTGTTTTCCAGGCTCAACATTTTCCCTTTTTTTCTTTAGGTTGCTCATCTATTTGACCAATTTCTGTTTATTACCCATTTTGTCAGAGAAGGTTAACAGCTGGAGTTATAACTCAGGACTATAAGACTTCCTTGGGAAAATATCTTAAGCTCCATGACTTTAGAGTCTGACTTTTACATTGTTATCTCCCTAGCATCTAGAAAGTTCACGAATAGATACTCAATAGATGTTTCTCAAATTAAGGGGGAAAGTGAGTCAAATTAGACAAATAAATCTGAAATTTGTCAATTATCCGAGATATTCTTGTCTTCCATGTCTATGAATATTGAGAGCTGGCACTGGGAACAGCCACATGACATACAAAAGCCACACAAGTTGGTGCTGAGGGTGTCCCAGTTTAGCTGTTCGGTATTGCAGGGTGGTTGTAATTCCTTGATCAACATCCAAACTCCAGGTTGCTTCAGAGTTTCTACGACAGCAGCTTTCAGACTGTTTTTACTGCAACCCAGAGTAAGAAACAAATTTTACATCAAGACCCAGCACATATCACACCACACTCCCCCACCCCCTTCCACAACACAGACTTTTAAAAAGTTTAATAGAACAACACTTACTCTTACTGTGTAAAATACACTGGTATGTTCTACTGTATTCCATTTTTTAAAATATATTTTATTAATTTTTTACAGAGAGGAAAGGAGAGGGACAGAGAGTCAGAAACATCGATGAGAGAGAAACATCGATCAGCTGCCTCCTGGGGATGTGCCCGCAACCACGGTACATGCCCTTGACCGGAATCGAACCTGGGAACTTTCAGTTCGCAGACCGACGCTCTATCCACTGAGCCAAACCAGTTAGGGCTGTATTTCATTTCTAAGTTAATTTCATGACCAATTAATGGGTTATGACTGGTAATTTAAAACACCCTTTAGACATTGGTTCTCAACCTGTGGGTCATGACCCCTTTGGCGGTCGAACGACCCTTTCTCAGGGGTCGCCTAAGACCATCCTGTGTATCAGATATTTACATTATGATTCATAACAGTAGCAACATTACAGTTATGAAGTAGCAACGAAAATAATTTTATGGTTGGGTCACAACCATAAAACTGTATTTAAAGGGCCAGAAGGTTGAGAACCACTGCTTTAGGACCACCTTAGCTAAGCATGAGGGTTGTGAAAATGTCGGATAGAGTAACCTAGATCTTAAGTCACATCCCTTGTACAGAGAATCTCTGAGGGCACAATGTTTCATGCTGCTCTCAGCAATTGACTAGATTCTAGATTTTTCATTTCTGGATTAAAAAAAAAATTATTAGAATGTCTTCAGATGAGTTCAGAATTCTCACAGTGGCTCTGAAGCCAGGCCACATACATAGCTCTTCACAGTCAGCCCTGCGATGAGCTGTAAGCCACATCCTGGCCCTATGCATCAATCACTCACAGTGAGTGACTTGCAGCTTTCACAGAGCACATGCAGTTGGGTTTTGAAGGTTGTGTACAAGTTTCTCAGCATGTCCCACACTGGGGAGAACATTATGGAGGTGTGGTTAGAAGTGAGGATGGAGAAGGAAGACACTCTGACATGGACATCTGGGAAAACTCCTGCTAAACACAATGAGTCGTTCTAAAGACTAAAATCCCACTAAGGAACTAAAGCACCTACCTGAATAAGTGCAAAAAAACACACACTGAGTTTTCATCTTTAATTTAACCAGATACTGTCTCTCTTTGCTTTCAAACAATGCTGATTACTGACACACTCCTGTTGGTAGAATTATTTCTCACTCCCCCTTTTCTGTGCTATGTGTGAGACGACATTAGAGCTTTCAAACAGGATACTATTTGGCATATTCGTCGTTGCATAATTTGCAAGTTGCAGAATTAATTCTTCCCAAGGTGATTCCAAAGCCTAGTGGACAGAGTCACCTCAAATGCATTAGGCCAGGGGAACTACGACAACAGAACTGTGCTTTGGGGGCCTCTAAATTTCCTGAGAAACGGAGGCTAGTTTATACTTACAGCAACTGTTGAATATAAATCAAGTGAGAACTTCTGAAGCCAGATGCTCGATTTATTTTAATGTGCATTTTTCTTTTCTAAAGAATTGTCCGTTATCTTCTTTACTCAAAAATTGAGTGGCTGAAACAATCTCTGTCTTTGAGGGTAGAAGCCTTCATGGTCAATTAACACTCAACCTGTCCTATGAACTTGACTTCTTGGGTAATTTTACTTGTGACTGGATTTCAAAGTTCTAGCTAGCTAGCTTTGTGAGACTGACAATTTAAATGGCCCTCACAAAAGTCACACACAAAAATGCTGGGCCGATTGGGTAATAAAGTAGTTCCTTTAAAGTTAAATGAGTCATAATTTAGCCTGAAGTGGATTGATTAGAGAAACACTTGGGAGTTGGCAGGCAGTTGGGATCCTGGCGTCATCTTGGTAATTAGGACTGTTATGGTGGCTATTGGCACTACAGATACAGCAAAGATGGGTCATGTCAAGAGTCCATTCAAACACTCGTGGGTTCAGAGATGCAAACCCAAGTTGAACCTTTTGGTGTTTGAGTTTGTTAACTGTTGGCTAACTGCCACTTCCTGTTCCTAAGAAAAGAGGCTTGAAAAAGTCTCATAAAAAATGACTTAAAAGGCTTCCTTGACTTCAAAGGGCTCTTACAAAACAACATT
The DNA here is from genome assembly GCF_014108235.1 of Myotis myotis. NCBI lineage: Eukaryota > Metazoa > Chordata > Mammalia > Chiroptera > Vespertilionidae > Myotis > Myotis myotis. Next base: position 8,173,288 of record NW_023416335.1, on the reverse strand, counting down.
TTGATGAGTTAAGTGTAAAGGAATCAGAAACATACGGATTAAATTTCCCTTTATAGAGTCATGTGTCTATAAATGGAGGAGGCAAAAGTGGCAACTGCATCTTGCTCAACATGTTACAAAAATGTCCAGAGGAGCTATTGATTCCCCAAGTAACCAAATTCCTTCCCAAACTAATCGAATTCTTCCTATCCAATATAATACTAACATAGTAACATCTAGAAAGGCCCGTCAAAGGGTCCAACCGAATCAAGACCAAAGCACGTGGTTAGGTCAGGTTACACCAGGCCATCCTCTCTCCGGTCCATTATGCCAGCCTCCACTTTAAAGGGAACAGCCGAGTATCACAGGACAGAGCCACAGAGAACAAAGAGAACCTCTCAGACAGGCCTTTCACTCAGGTCAAGAATGTCATCAGCTCACCACGCTGATGCATTAAAACGGACCTTACTGCCTGATTGAAGAGAATACAAACAAACACTCCTTGGCCATGAAGTGTCATGCAAAAGGCAGCATTACCTCTTATATGTATTTAATTTCCACATCTTCTATCATAATTTTGTGGATTGCTAAGTCTTGAAAATAAATGAACTAGTGATTATTTTCTAAAGGGAGGAAAATGCCTTTGGGCAAGAATATATTATGGAATATAGAAAGACATAAAAATCATTTGAGCCAGCAATGAACAACTGCAAAGTCTAGTCAAGAATTACTCCTCATTATTTTTGCCACTAATTTAACTGGCAGACAGGTAAGACCTGATTTATTCTGTGTTTGAAAATCTTATGAAGAACAAAGCACTTAACCTTTGAAGGCAAATAAAAACAAGACCATATATGTTTAACAATGAAACATTAGCTATCAGTGGATATAAGTTTGCTGACTATTAGATACTCAGTACAACCTAGCTAAATGTTTTGTATTTAGCCAAATATAATGGTATGAACTTTTATAGCAATGTTTCACTAGATTGTGGTTATGGCAGTTTCAGACAAGAAAAGAGAAATTTCTAAAAGTAGACATTTCTTATTTAAATTTTTTTTTAAGATATTAACTGTTACAGTAATATATAAATGTCTAACTTCTTAAAACAAAATTAGTGAGAGAAAAAGGTCCAAATTAATGGAATGCATAAGTACCTTTCTAAATGGTATAGCTTTAATTATGTCAATATAGTTTATAGAAAAGGAAATTAATAAAATCTTTGAATATTGGCTTAAGGAGTCTATTAATGTTTATATATAATTCCAATGAATATAAGTTGGTAAATTCGTTTATAAAAGTAAATAACATTACTGTTTTTACTTTCTTTAATATATTTTTATATTATGTACTATTTTAGCAACTACCAAGTGATTAAAAAAAAAAAAAAACACTGCAGATTTTTATTTCTTTACTAGAGGCTCGATGCATGAAATTCGTGCAAGGGGCTCAGCCCTCGCAGCCCCCGATTTGTCTGGAAGGTCATCTGGAAGGACTTCCAGAAGGATGTCCAAAAGGTCGTTTGACTGCCCTGTCTAATTAGCATATTACATTATTATTATTATATATATGCCAAAATCACCAAAGCACGTCCCGTGATCCAAAGACCCTAGAGGACAAAGAACCAACCTCACCATGCTTCTACACCCCAGTAAAGTTTAGGACTTCTGCGTGATGTTGCCAGTGATCTCATGTAATCTTAGCCTTAGTCACGGGCGCAGAATTTTGAATGACCCTTAAGGGAAGAGTTTTAGGAGACCTGCTAAACCAATTGCTGAAGAAAAACATAATGTTAAGAGGACCAACAAGTCCCAATATGTCAGAAGTGTCCAAAGAAATGATTTCACCTAATTGCTTGCTAAATCCCTGGAGAGAAATATTTACCTTGATGGCTTCAGGTAACCACTAAATTCCTGTCTTCATTCTTCAGGAGAGGTAAGCCGCACAGGGCAACCACAGAGCAGACACTGCTGTCCTTTCTTTCAAAAAAGATGATTTGCAATTTCCTGTTTTCCAGTCTTCTCTAAATCTTGAGATTATCTACTCAAATTCCTGCCCAAAGATCTTGAATATTTTTCAAGGTGTCTTTATATATATTGAGTGGTTATGCTCTCTGACGGTGTAATTGTCCAGGAAGCCTTTAGTCCAGCAAATAACTCCCCTTCAAGGAATGCAGCTCTTAAATTCTGCTATTGGAGAGCTTCTCATTGGGTTAAATATTCTCCCCTGAGGTTCTTCTTACAAAACGTATGCCCTTCCAGACACTAGTAAGTATGCCCTTAAAACATCTGTGATAACTAATTCATTAAGAAGCTCTCTAAGTTGGGAGCATACTCTATCAGTGAGCATGAGGAAGAGGAAGAGCAGAAGAATAAGAAGGAGCAAGCTGACTCAGTCAAGTTTTGTCTAATTTGCCAGTTTGTTTAAAACTAGTCCCACTTCCTATCCCCCAGACTGAGCTCTACCACCAAAATCATATTTTTTCTTCCATATTTTAGAACAATTTTATGTGCATTATTGAAAGTTACCTAATTATCAAATTCAAATATTGGGATGTGATCTTGAAATACCTATTTTAAAAAATGACAACAGCAACAGCGCCTCTCTCTAGGGTTTAGTAACCTTTTCCTCACAGCCCAACCTGTGTTGATCATCATTGCACTGCCTTTACTGAGAGACTGTTTTCTAGTTTTTCCAAACCCCAATAGAAGGGCAGAATAAAGGGGTAAATAAAACCTCAGGGATCTGGTTTTAAGATGAACTTGTGCAATACTGGGGATCAAAGCAGCAACTAAAATTGATCATATATTTGCAATGCACAGAACAGAGACTGTCCACACTTCTCAATAATTTTTCTACCAGTGGTAGTGAAATAATCATTTTCTCACAGAGGAGGTCCAACTTCACTTACAAAAATAGGAATTCTAGGAACTATAGTACTCACCAGCTAGTTCGGTAGGTGGTAGCAATCTTTCATTAATTACTTTTGTTTCAACGTGCTGGGTAATGTCTTAGTCTCTTCAGGTTGCTATAACAAAATATCATTGAGTGGGGAGCTTGTAAACTACAGAGATTCATTGCTCACTGTTCTGGAGTTTGGAAGTCTGAGGTCAGGGTGCCAGTGCAGTTAGGGCAGGACCCGCTTCAGGTTGCCTACTTCTCATTGTACCTTCACATTGTGCAAAGGGCTAAGGATCTTTCTGCAGCCTCTTATAAGGCACTACTCCCATTCATGAAGGTTCCACCCTCATGATTTAAGCACTTCCGAAATGTCCTACCTCCTAATAGCATCACTTTGGGGCTTGTGATTCCAATATGTAAATTTGGGAAGGACATATTAAGATCATAACAGGTACTATGATACAAGTCTTTACATTTTCTATTTAGATCTCTGCGATGCTAAGATGATGTCTATATATTGGTAAAAACTAAAAAAGAAAATGGAAAAATTAAGTCAATTCATTAGGATAGTGAGATACTGGGAGGCATCTTTGTAGCTATAATTATTATAATTTTGTTTGTAAAATATTGTTTGTTAAGAAGAATGCTAAGCATGCAATCACTTATTTAAAGCCTTACCTTCATGATCCAGGATTGCTGGAACTTTTGAACTATTCTAGAAGGAGATGATTCAACAAGTTCCACCCTCTTTTTGTGACTGGGTCAAAGTACCCACAATGTTCAGTCACCATCTTTTGGTTATCACATGTGCCTATAAAACAGGTATCTAAAGTCCAAACTGGAGTTACCGAGGCTCAGCCACAGCCCCAGAAAGCAACAACCCAGAGGCCTGGGAATAACAGAGACACAGTTATTCCATAGAAGTCGCACACTGGAAATTCCATGAGACAGAGTAGGGGAATAAAAGAACATTGCCATGATTTATTTTGGTCAAACGCTAACTCAATTTCCCCAATTCTGGGAACCAGCACGATATCAGAACCTGGGTTGAACTAAACCTCCCAAGTTCAGCTGGGAAGACATAAAATCACTCCAGCTTGGGAGTTGGGTGTGGGTCAAACAAACCAGCCAGGCTTCCACACCAGTGAGTTCTACTTCCTCCTCCTCCCTCAGACACCTCAGAGTATACTCGCACTTCCAGCCCCTCCCTCAGTTTCCCCTCAGTAGAATGTCCTATCCCTCCTTTCTAACACTCTTATTTTTTACTCTATTTTAAAAACCTAAAGCCACTACCGTTTGTTTCACAAAGCAATTCAGAGCCTTCTAACCAATGTCAGCTCTCCACACCCCACATAGCCCATTCATGGTGGTGCTTGGAAATATTAGTTATTTATATCAGCCACACTAAGAATGATTGCATGGATTATAATTAACCCTGCCTAACCCTCCTTTCAGGGCAGTTGGTCACCCTGACAGAGAAACTATTTAGGGGCAAGACTACCACCTAAATTGACAAATGCCTGTGGCTCAACCGCCTGCTTCTATAACATTTAAGCCTTTGACTCATTTTATTCTTCCTTTCTATCCTGCTTCAACTCATCCCAGCCTCTGACCTCATGATTCATATCTCTCTTTGGTTTCTCCACCAAGCCTTGCGACGGCTTCAAACTTTTACTTCCCTTCTCAACCTGGATTCCTTTTCTTCTCACTGACTCTGCAACAATTAAGTAAAGATATCTGTTTATTTACGCTGCTAGGGCCCGACACACCAACACAGGCTCAGACCGTGGCAACCCTTCCCATAGAACCAAGAGTAAGTGACAGTATGTAGGTGTTCTGTTCTACCAGGAGTACTCTAAATCCTGCCAAATAATAATGATAATAGCAACTATTCAAGGGCCCTCTGAAGAGAACATGAAAGGTAAACTTAAAACTTGGAATAGGATAAAAAAAATCTAAATATTTTTATTAAAATACACATTAAAGGGGACTCTTTCATATTGTCTTTATATTTTATTTTTAATTTGCAATTTTTATTTAATAAAACAATAATAATTTTTTAAAAAAAAAAACTTTACTTTGTTCAATCCTTCATTCAATTAATAGGCAAAGAACTTCTTGTAGAGAACTGAGAGGGCGGTTCAGCCATTAGAGCTCACTGACTGAAGTCACTTGCCTTTAATGTACTAAATAAAACCTTTTCTCGCAATTATGTAATTTTGGAAGAACTAAGCTTCAAAACTGACTTTATTGTCAAAAGTGGTCTTCCCCTAAAATTAAAGCCTTAGTGTGGTGGCTCTTCATAACACTGAGAAAGAATGGAAATCTGTTTTATATTTGGAAATAAACATAGTTCATAAGTGCATGAGTTGGTGTGTACTGTATAACAGTCCATTGAAGACAAACAGTTCATCTATTATTATTTTAAAAAAAAAACATGATATTCTGTTGCTTGTTTTCCCTTTTCAATCTTGAACAATAGATTTAGAGATATCCAAAAATTCCATCTTCTAGAGTATTTCCTTTCCAAAAAATACCAGAATCATCTTCCTCTACAAGTCGGGACTAGCTATCTTCCAAGAATAGAAAAAAGTGAATTTTCCAGGTCTAGAGGTTGAAAGCTTATAGTACCCCCAAATACACACACACACACACACACACACACACACACAAATTATTTTTTAAATAATGGGTCAGCCAGGATCAATCTTATTTTCTAATTAAATGAGAAGTTGAAAATAGTACATATGATTCAATTCAGGGTCTTTGAGAGAGTTAAAAAATCACATTCTAAATCATCCTAATGAAAAATTCATACCAAAATTTTTAATTCATTTTAACTACCTGTATGGCTCTCCTCCAATAAAAGTTATTCTCTTAAAATCAATAATTTGAAAAAAATGGAATGATTTATAATGATAGCATTGTACCTTTCTTTCCTTTTGTCAGAAGCTTCATCAAAATGAAAGAAGCATTTATGACAAAGCCTGATGAAACATTTGTAGACAAAAATAAAAGACATTCAGGTTGAGTCTATTGCCTAATCTATCTCCCAGGTTAACTATCTGTCAAGCCATAAAATCTAAAGAAAATATAATGTTAATCTAAAGACAGATGAGCAACTACCAAATGAAGTACTCTTCTCATGAGACCATTTTGTTTTTTGTAATTTTTGTCAGATAAATTGCACTAACATTTTATCCATATGGTTGGAAGTAACCACCAGGCCCTTTTCACTTATAAAAAAAATTAACTAATTGAATTTTCACTGCCTATCATAAGCATAAAATTACAAATACAAAATGGAAATAAACACTTTCTATTGATAAATGACATAAATCAATAAGATTTAGTATATAGGAAGCAATTATGAATTTTACTTTTTGGCCTATCAGCTGAAATTTTTATAAATAATTAGAATAACTGGGTAAAATAAACAATTACAGTAAAAAGGTTTATTTTCCCCAGTGATTTGTAAGAAAACAACATTAATTTGAACTCAACTTTTAAATGTATTTATAATTTTAAGTGAATACTTGAAACAGTTATATGGGAAGTAGAATTTTGCTGAAAACATCTACATATTGAAGTAAAGATATATAAGGGTTTGAATTATTTCCATTCATCTTTGTCTTCATTTTTTACTTTGGTAAATATAGTAAACTTAGTACACTTCCAAATCAATAGTCAACATTTTTATAGTAACATGCCAATAGAAACTATAGCCCTAATGAGAACCAAAGGATACCTTTAAGAGTATTCTTCATTATAGAATATTAACTGATTGGCTATATTTCATACAACTTCTACATTTACTGTATTTGAGAAGGGGAGTAATTACAATATCTGCACGTATGAGATGCTAGCAATCCTTAAAAACATATAAAGACTGTACAACCAATAAGATATTTTCATAGAGAACTTTAAATACCTTCTTCATAAAGCCAATGTCTTGCCATCAAAAAAAAAAAATCACTTCTTAGATTGTACTTAGAAAACAAAATTAAATAAAGAATTACTGGAATGTATCATACAATCTCATTAAGTCTAGAAGTACAATATAGGGTAAAATATTAAGTGACTGATTTTTCCTTCTGAAGTCCAGCGTCTGACTAGCAGGAAGTAATAGGAGACCATTTTTAAATATGTGACTTCCTTTATTACACCCTTGAGATCTCAGACTATAAATGGAATTATATGTTTTATGCGGGTGAAATCATGTTTCAAGATTTACCAGTGTGACAAAATTTGAGACTGAGAAAGGAATTTTCCCTTAGAACACTTTAGGATAATCTCGGGGTAGTTTGTATTTTTTCCTTCTGCTTGTGGGATTAGGGAATGGAGGCTAACATTAATGAGGACCAACATAAAAGTGGAAGGATGGGCATCGTGATGGGCCTTTTCATCCCTAGCTTTGTACTTCACTGTAAGACTTGGCATCTGGAATATCATTTCATCTTGAAGGTCCTCTGTGGCTGAATGATTTTTGACTGAGTTATATCCTCCCCAGTACAGGAGAATTGATTGTCACGTGCTCTGTAGAAACTAGCATTGAGACCATGAGGATTTGTAATGCCTGCTGAGGCTGTGTAGGGATGTAAACGTGACAATAGAAAAGGTTGTTCAAAGAACTTGGGAATTCCATTACAGCTTGGAGCTTCTCTCCTTTGTCTAGATTGAACTGTGAAATATATTTGAAAACTAAATTCCTTGGGTGGGAGGGCGGGGGGGGGGGGCTGTTTTAGTAAGTGATAATAAAATTTAGAGTCTTCAAATTAAGGATTGTCCTGAAAATCATTTTTGTGACAGTAAAGAAAAACTAACAATGTGACTTGAAATGCTTATATTGATCAGAAACTCCCAGGATGATCTACTGCTTTTCTGTTCTTAAAAGTACTATTAGAGAAAAAAACAAATTTGGAAGTAAATGTACCTTGGAAGTAAATCACACATATTGTTTTACTATTTTAAAAAATCCAAGGTTCAAAATCTACAAAGCAATAAAAAAAAATATTTCTTTTTAAAGGACGTCATTTATTTCATTTAACCCTTAAATGTATCTCTTGCTGGCTATATTAGTGACCATGCCATTTTATCTTGATTTTACAACAAAAGAAAATAAATATCATGATCCATTCTTAACAGATTAATCCTCATGTTTACATTGGCATTGACATTTTATGATTTTTTTCCAGGGTAGGAAGACCGTGGCTAGGGAAGCTTGGTGGTGCTCTTATCAAGCTCCTAGCAACAAGACACTTAACCTGTGTGATCTCTGCTCATGTGCAATAGGTGGGTACTTTGAACCAACAAACCCAAGCGGATTAACCTTTTAAAAATGACTTAACAGTAGTTTGTGTGACTTTAATATGCAATTTTACCTGAATTCATTAGGGACAAAAATCAATGACTTATATAACACCAGAGGCCCAGTGCACGAATCTGTGCATGGGTGGGGTCTGGCCGGCCTGACCCCAATTGGGGTGGGTCAGGCCAGGCCTGTCTGGAGGAGGAGATGGCAGGAGGTTGGCCAGCCCAACCACCCAGATTGGGGCCCAGGGCCGGGCCAGCTTGGGGGAGAGGCTGTGGGCAGTTGGCCAGCTGACCCTGCCCCTGATCGGGGTTTCGGGGGCAATATAGGGTGGGGCCAAGCAGGAGGAGGGGAATGCAGGAGGTTGGCTGGCCGGCCCCACCCCCATCCGGCCGGTTCGCTGGCCACAGTGGGTGTCATAGTGACTGGTCATTTTGGTCATTACGGCTCCGGTTGCTGGCTTTTTATATAGTATATAGACACCTAATCTTGTTTCTTGTTAGTTGCTCATATAGCCTGAAGCATGTAACGAACAATTGCTGGATTGATTGATATTTCAATACATTGAGTTTAATGAAGGCGAGCTATACTGAACAATAAAAAGGGATTTATTATTTTTCTTTTTCTATTATTTTCTATTTCAAAATGTAAATAATCCCTATGACAGCTTGCTGGGATAAAGTGGATTCATTTTACTCTTGGCTTTCTAATACATCTCCTAAGAAAAGCATTGAAAACTGCAGTATGTTGAAACCTTCCAATGAATATCCATATGAAATGGTTTCAAAGACTAACAAAGTATGCCTTTTATTTTTAATTTCACCACAGAGAGCAATACAATAATAGCACTCACTAAATTTGGGTCCAAATAAAACCAGAGCTGCCTTTTAGGATCTCACAGTATCTCTTTCCGTGTGAGCTGTGAAAGGAACAGCTGTCTGCCCGGGCATGTCCTAGGAGCATGCTCCCTCCAGTGAGATCATTAAACTATTAAACAATAATGAGCCCGCATTTTCTCAGTGATACAGAAGACTCTTTTCTTGCTATTGTTATTTTTAATTCTCAAATTTGAGTTTTCTTCTATGGCTATAATTTTTGCTTACGCTAGTCAGGCTGTCTATTGAGCTACTTCCAATATGGTATTTAATTGGACCCGGTTCCTTAACACTAACTCGGAGAGTAGATTCTAAGAAAATAAACCTACTGAACTGAGAAAGCAGAGAAATTAATGGCATTCCATTTCAGAATGTGACAGGCCATGTGAAAAGAATCCTTCCCTGACAAATGTATATTTTCCTTATCTGCTCTGTACTTGCTCAGTGCCTCACACTAACAAACTGAAACCACGTGGCTATAAGTCTATTATCTACAGTATATTTTTATTGGGGATGAATCCTCAGTGTAACCAAGATGTCAGAGTCTGGCAAAATCAGATTTGGCTATATTTACAGAATGCAGTTGTTGGGACACTTCAAACATTTCTGGGTGTTTTTAAAGTAAATGTATTAGAACCCCTGGGAGTATAGCATTGTCTTCAAAGTCAAAGAAAAATAACTTTTGAGGATTCCTAACAAACCAGGAAAAGAAGGGTGACATCCAGGTCCTGTGGCAGTTCATTTTTCTCTCGGGCAATGTCTGCCCCTCCCTGCTTTTTTTCCATTTGCACTGTGATGAAAAGTGATTTTAACATTTGACATCCTGGTGTGTTTCCTCCTTCTAAACAGTAAAAATCGTCTAAGTGGTTCTGTTTAACCTTTGTCTTTGGACCACCAGGAATCTGAGAAAAGTGCCAGTTCATCTTTGATACTGTTTAAGATTATCATGACAGGCATACCTGGTCATTGCTTTGTGTGGCCTGCATAGATATAGTCTTGCTATTCGTTTCATGGGGTCTGAACTTTCTCTTTTGTATTGCAAACCCCTCTCTTTCTCCTCCCCAACATCTCCATGATGCCCTGCAAGATGCCAAAAGACTTACTCTGATTTTTATACATAGTCTATTTTTGGAAAGAGTATTTGTTATTTGTGACCAGTTTCTGGGTTGCTTGTACTCCCTACCTCACCCCAGTCCAATCTGAGTCCAATGCAGCAATGCACTGGAGCCAGGCAGCACATTCCTCACTCTTACCTCCTCTCAGTGACTTTCTGGAGGTGCAGAATCCCCAAAGCTGCATAGCATGTGCCCACAAAGGCCTGTTCACACTGACCTAAATGGGCATATGACACCCCCAAACCTGCATCTTGAGTAATAATTTACCTTCCCCCCGATAAATAAACTGCCTGAATTTATAGAAAATATCTTTTAAACTAAGAAAATACATCATTCAATCATCCCTCCTGACACAGGGAGAGACAGCCTCCCAAGGTTTCAGGTCCTCTGGCTACCTCCGTTATTCTCGCCAGTAGAGAACAAACCACTCACCTCCCATTAATTCCCTCACCATCTCCAGTCATCTGGGGTAACATTCTTATTGTCCTACATAGAGCTCCTCACAGCATTCCATATATGTACACATCTTTGATGTGGGGCTTATTAATATACTGGTATATTACTTACCAGGGGAAAATATACAAAAGAAAAGATGGCCTAGAAAGAGAATAACAAAAAAATCTAGGCATGAATGAAAAAAAATTGATTTTGTCTTTTTGCAATAAAATGGCTAAAAGGAAGAGAAAGAGATTAGCAATGCCCGAAACATAACAATGCATGGACATGTGTATGCATTTTTTTATTTCTTCTGAAGACCTTTATCACAGATAATAATTAATATCACCCCTACTACAAAACAGTTTTCCATGGAGCATATAATCACTACAAAACTCTGATGCTTTTTTTCTCTCTCTGACAGAACCTTAAGGCTAGAATAACTTGATTTGTTTTGACCTCATCACATCACTTTGGGACAACTTCAACAAAATCTTCTTTGAACCAATGTCCAAATTCTGCTACAAAAGTTTGTTGCCATTGTTTGTTTTCTTCGTTTTGTTCTGTATTTGATCTGTGTATCATGATTTGCCTCACTATACCATCCATATAGCTACAAAGAGTCTGCGTCTGCCTCTTATAGGGTCAGTCATCATAGTAAAATGTGAGTAAGAGAGGTGATATGCATAGTGGTTATGCCTCTGGAGGGAGACCCATTGGGGTCTGTCCCTACCTCTTCACAAATATATAAACTTGGGCTACTTACTTAATCTTGCTGATCTCAATTGTCTTTCCATAAAGGGGACAGAAGAATAATGCCTATTAAATGAGTAGTACTTATTAAGAGACAGGAAAGATTCAATGAGATAATAACATGCTTACACAGTATCTGCTACACAGTAAGTGTTCAATAAATCATACTCAATAGTATCATCCTATATAATAAAGATGTAATATGCAAATGGTCGTTACGCCATGAAGCATAATGACCGACCGCGTAATGACCTGATCACGGATCAGCAGGAGGGTGGGGCAGCGAGCTACAAGCAGGCAGTGGAGAGCTACAGGAGGGGGCAGGGCAGCAAGCTATGAGGGGAGGTGGGGGGAGCAACAGGAGGGTAGGACAGTGGGCAGAGAGCTACTGGAGGGCGGCAGAAAGCTACTGGCACACAGATTCGTGTGCAGGGTTACTAGTTCAATAATAAATACTTTTGTTTCTGCTGTGCCCAAGCATCAGTCACCTTTTTCTGTACTTTGATTCTTCCTGTTTACATCCCTAAATGTGATTCTTTTTCTTCTTCTATATATCTACACAGGCCAAAACTTAAAGTTGATTGAAATGAGCTATTTCACTTACTTTTGAAATCCAGATCCTCTCTTCTCCCCCTGAATTACTAAAAAAAAAAAAAAAAAAAAAAAAAAAAAAAAAAAAAATACATTCTATGCTTCCATGCTTGTTCTTTTCTCTTGGTCTAATCTCTCTCTCTTATAGGGCAAAAGAAGGACAAAATAACCATTGTGCATTTTTAGTTCCTTGGACACATCATAAACTTAAAAAACTTGATGCTTTTGCATACTCTCTAGCCTGTAATTGGATGGAATCTTCCCATTTTCTTGGTTGTTGTTTTTGGGTTTTTTTGGTTTTTTTGCTAAATTCCTATTTATCCCAGACATCTAGGCAAAATGCAATATCCACTATTAAGCTTTGCTTGATCTCCCAAGACACAGTAAGAGTACCATAATAATGCAGACAGAACTCTGAGTTATCATGTAAAGTGTCATATGTATGGATATTTTTGTGTCCCTATCTCTCATAATACACTTAGTTCTTTATTTTTTATCATCTCTCTAGCTTCTGACATGTGGATGTCACATAATATATACTTAATAAAGATATTTTGAATGCATGAGAGTTTTCTATCTTCTACAAAAAGAGGCTAAATAATTTGTAAATGTACCTAAAACATGGCATTTGTAGACTGCAAATCCATAAAAAGGTTGTATGAAGAAAAGAGAAAATAGGCAAAGCCAAGTAAATGATCCAGAAGTGTAGTACACAGAAGGACCCTTCAACTTTTGTTGTCAGTTGATTTATTTTGATAAAAGGTGCTAGAGCCTTCCCTTTGAGCTCCACCATGCTTTATCAACAAACATAACTTGTTATGACATCAAATTACTTCCTTCTTCCCAGGGAACTCTTCACCATCACTTAGAATCTTAACCATGGGCAAGATTAAATATTAAAGACTATCATCCAACACAATCATGAGTATCTACTATACTAAGCTTCTCAATTTTTTTGTATCAACAAAGCTTTTACGAATTCCACCATGACATCAAGTAAAAGATCATTTTTCATACAAAATATGTATATGTTCATAGATACATGGATATTTTATTTACTATAAAATATAAGGGCATAAAATTGTCATAGGTTGTTTAAAACTATTGTAAATTGTTTTGCTATGAGGTTAAAAATTCCCATGTAATTAATTGCATTAAAATTATGCCATAATGCATAAATTACTTATGGAGTAACTAAAATATGAGACAGCAATATAATGTATAATGCTGGGAATAAATTTGATGGCTATGACTAAATTGTAGACAGACATAATTCAAGCTTTGCTATCCGTAAGCTATTATCTATATACTAGAGGTCTGGTGCACGAAATTCATGCATGGGCGGGGGGTGTCCCTCAGCCCAGCCTACACCCTCTCCAATCTGGGACCCCTCGGGGGATGTCCGACTGCCGGTTTAGGCCCGATCCCACAGGGATCATGCACCGGGCCTCTAGTCTTATAATATAAGCCACAGATTGGTGTCTCTGATCATTGGCTATTTCAGAAAGTAAGAAGATATCTGACAAGCTTCCTCCCAGTTCACAGTTGCTAGGAAATAGGTCTTAGCCTGAGGTCAGATAGCTAATTTATGTCTAAATGTCTGAGTTTAATCCTCTAAATCCACATTCCAAAGCAGAAGAACTATCCTCTCATTCTTTTGCCATTGTCAGTCTTTATTTTAAGAAGGTAAATTTATAACACAGAAATGATTCAATGCAATACAGCTATGACATGTAGAGAAGAAAAGATTTCCAAATGTCCAGCTATATTAAGATAAAAAAAATTAGGCAAAGGACAGAAGAGTCCCTTAAATAGCTAGCTTGTTCCTATCTTTGCCACAAGCAGTGGTTCTCCAACTTAAATAGTGTGGGAGAAACTTTGAAAGAAAAAAATCCTCAGGATTAACCTAAAGTTTATTTTTAAAAGGATAAGGAAATCATGGTGGGATTACTGAAATCTGCATGAAGTGTGAAACCATTTCAATTACTGTTGAAATCTATCAGGAAGATAATAATCTGAAATGAGTTTTCAATTCTTACAGATCTTGGAAAGATTTCTAATTTTGGCACACACTACCACCAAACCATTGAAGGAAAGGAATAAATCCTGGGCATCCTTCATTCATATCAATACAAAGATAGTTTGCGCATGAGTCAAATTTTCTTACATTGTTCACACTTTGTGTTCAACTTGGAGAACCTCATGAAGAATAACATTCATTTGGCTTTCTTTGATATGATAGCAGCTTTCACATTTAAGGTCAACTTCTTTTATTTTCTTGTTATCTCATTCAGAATTAAAGTACTTCTAATTGCCAATTTTAATCTCAAAAGAGAAATCATTTTTGTCTCTTCAACTGGAACCATAATTCTGCTGTGAGCACAATGGTGGACCCACATGGTAGCTGTCGTTTTGTGCTGCCTCAAACGCAGCCGCATCCCAGCATGGTGGAAATTCAACATTCTCACTGTAGAAATCAGTCTGGTTTTAGACATAAGCCCAGACACAGGCATGGAAATGGGATTCGGTTACAAAATGGCCACTGAGATAAGGCAGAATATGCTTCTGTCAATTTTTTCAGGTTACCATAAACTCAAACACTGTTTTAAAATGCTTGTAAAGGACTCAAGGATCCCAAAGAACACATCTGAGAAAGATCCAAAAACCCCATTTTGAGAACCACTGAATTAGAGGATTGCACACTGCCTTCAGTTCTTAGAGCCCGTCCTAACTCAAATTTCTAGGCACCCTTTAAATCAGGAGGCAGCTGTTCTCAACAGGGTCATTGCCCTAAGGGCATGAACTAAATAAAAATGCCAGATTTTCCTAAGTGAAACCAGTGAGCAAGACACGTCAAAGTCACCTGCAACAGCAGGTCAGGTAACAGTGAAGGCCAGGTGGCACTTACTGATGAGGACCAGACACGTGAGCCCAGAGCAGAAACACACGAATTCCCAGCTGGGCAGATCCAGAGCAAAGCTCTTCTGGCCATTAATGGACAATGAATAGTCTGAGGCAGGCAGGCTCAGCATTTGTAGGGGACGTCCTGGTAACACATCCCACTTCCCAAACGGACCTCAGATCAGACTCATGCTGATGGGGTGAACATCATTGGCTGCAGAATCCTACTCTTTAAATCTCCTAAAACCAGGTGTCTAACTTTTGGACAACCTCCCAAATACCTCCAATGTCAGGAAAATCTGCCTGAAAAGCCAATTTAGTTTATTTAGAGGGCTTCATAGTTGGAAATATTTGTTTTGATACTAGTTGTCATTGAGAGAGCATAAACTATGACCTGTTTATGTCCAGTATCATGTTAATTTCTCAGAATGATGCCATGAGGTCACGGATGTTATTTCCAGTTCGCGAATAAATAAGTTGAGAGTTTAGGTGTTAGAGAGAGTCAGTCACCCATGTCAGTTTTCGCTCTAGGTACTAGTGGGTGCTAAACTACTAAGACATATGTAGTATATGGTATACTGTCCAGTACAGAGCAAATATCTTCATTTATAACTATAAGTTCTATCTTGTGCCCATTAAGTTCAAACCTTTAGGTGTGCCCTCCCGTCAATTCGTGGCATTTGATGTATACTTTTTGAGTGACAGCCTCCCTGTCCTCAGCTCCTACTTCTGTACCCACATGTCTTCCTCCACTCACAGGAGAGAAAAAAAGCTTTGGGGTCTCCAGTTTATAAAAACACAGACCAACATATTTAGGGTATATATTAGGGAAGAAAATCACTTAAAAACTTTTAAGGGAATAATTCATCAACACTTTTACAAAAGATGAAAACCCACTTCTCAGGAAACACATGTGAAAGAAAATACAGTGCTATACATACAGTGAAAGCAATAAATATGAAAAAACAGTGAAAAGTAGGCAAGGTAACATGTGAGGGTCATTCTGTGGCCACAACATACATTTTATCTCACATCAAACACCCAATCTGTTGCCTACCATATGCTGTTCACTGTATAAGGTCTTGCCCAGAACATGAAATTGGTAACTGATGGAGTTTTCTACATTAGCTTTTAAATCTTTCTTCTTGAAAGTAGTTTTCGAGGTCTGGATTCCAGGTAATTATTTGTTTCTCCCATCTAGGTAATCATTGTAGTTTTCCCATCCTTTTTTGATACATGGGCGCGAACTATTTGATCATTTATTTTGATTGAATTTAGAATAAAGTATCAGATAAGTGATGTGGCGACATTTTGATTTAGATATCGTTTGGTCAAACCTAGCTGAATACTGTCCTCGATTGTCGTAATCTCATAGATGAGGGCCTGCAGACAGCCTATAGCACTGCTGTTTCTAACCCTCTTTCCAGTACCTGCTCCTGAAGTCGTACACAAGCATTGAATATTCATTTCAACGCCTTCTTCTGGGTTGGGTACAATTACTTGTAAGTTACTTTCAGTTTCACTAACTATGCTATAAACTCTGCAGAAACCTGAGCTTTGGTGCCATACTCTGGTTTTACTTATTAACTAAAGAGAAAAGTCTTTAACTTTTTCATTCTTACATTGAATGTATGTATTGTATACAAACCTCTTACTGCTATGACGTGCCGTACCTTACCAGTTCCAGCAACTCAATTGTCATGTCAGCAGTTCAGGAAAGAAAAGCCACACATTTTTTTAGCACAGTGTTTTTATAACTCTGTACACTTCCTGTAAACTCACTAATCATCAGGATCTTGGCAATAAAAACTTTCATACTCACACATCAAAAAGAAAATACCTACAGCATTCTTTCCCTTTCTGCCTACCTCCCACATTCATTAGCCCGCATTACCACCCATGTAAATATGAGTCACTTCTCTTGGACATATATTTTATAGTTATTCACCTCAGGATATACTCAGCTTAGATAAAGCCTGAGCTCTTTAGAAATTCCAGCCACCACCCATTATCAGTAGGCAAAGAAAAATGTTATGTCATAGAATAAAGGAAATAAGTACTATTTTTTAAAAGCACAAAAGAATAATTAAAATGTTATGTGCATTTATAGTTATGACTTGAGCAGAAGAAATTGATTTAGTTGTACTAGAGGAAAAAATAAGCAAAATCCCAAGTATGTGGTTTCATTCTTTTCAATAGAATCTTACCAAATTCCTAATGGAAATATTCAGATAACAATCACATAGTTAATAAACATTTAATAAGCAAATGTCTTGCATTGCCTACTTAAGTTAAAAAACTATGATTGGTTATTTATGTATGATTAATTGA
The DNA here is from genome assembly GCF_014108235.1 of Myotis myotis. Taxonomy (NCBI): domain Eukaryota; kingdom Metazoa; phylum Chordata; class Mammalia; order Chiroptera; family Vespertilionidae; genus Myotis; species Myotis myotis. The sequence goes on along the minus strand of NW_023416335.1, from coordinate 8,156,096 downwards.
TTGATTCGATGTTCATTCAAAAAATAATGTTCAGCTCCTATTAGTCATAAACCTATTCTGCACCATAAAGGTACAAAAGTGAACCAGGCAGACCCAGACATTGTATTGGGTACACAGTCACCGCATGAGGTACAGAGATAAGAAAGGAGGCAATTACAGCATATTGTAATGGGCCTTGTTTGGAGAGAGCATGTGGCAAGGGATGCAACCCAATAATCCAGACATGAGGTACCAGCGAACAGACTTTTAAACATAATCTAAATGATGGCCAGCAGTTAACCCAATGAGACAATGAAAGGGTGATAGAGGAAAGGGCAGAGAAGTAGGGTAGGAAGGGCACTTGTATTTGAAATTTGATCAAAGAATATACAGGAACCCCTTAATTTTGGTAAAATTAAAATCAACTAGGATTGGAAGATGGGATGGTTCAGGGAACTTTTATTTTCAAGAGCTTCTCTAATTTGTATAATTAGAAAAGTCCTGCTTCAGCAAAATTATAAAAGTTTACAAGTCACCTACTTTCAGGTTGCTCATAAATAGGAAAAACTAAATGTCTATTGTGCCCATTAAACACCTCTTAAACATTATACTAAAAGAAATGAGACCATATGCCTACCCTCTGGGAGTTTACAATTTTGTTGGGAATACCAGGCTTGCAAATAAATCAATTTGGGGGGGTGGATGGGAGAAAGGGGACTGAGATGGCTTATTGTAAAGTCCTAAATTAATGCAAAAATCAGAGATTAAGGTGTTATGGCCACAAGCCAAGGAAACCAGCCACCACTAAAACGAGAAGAGGAGTGAACAGGTTTTCCCTTAGGGTCTCTGTAGACAATGAAGCTCTAGGGAATACCTTCAAGTTTCTGGACTCCAGAACTGGGAGGTAATCAATTACTGTTTGTTTTAAGCCACCAAATGTATGGCCATTTGTTACAGTGGCCCTAGGACACCAAGACAGAGGCAGTGAGCCTCCATTGTTGCAAGTATTTAACAGGCTGGAGTCTACTTCTAAGATGAGTGCTTTGGAGACGATTCTTGTTCAAGGTGGGAGGCTGAATTTGGAAATATGTTATTTTCAACTCTAAGGTTTTCCACTTGCAATTTTCACATAGCTATCTCACCAGGATCATAGCCTCGTCCTGTTGTGTATTGTATCATTTCTCTGCAATTAGGTTTAATGACTAGAATATATTTGACTACCGATAGAATATTGGAGATCTTATTTCCAAAGTTGTTTATACACAAACTTGATCTATTACTTACACAGTCTCTTGCTTTTCCTTTCATTGCTTTCATTTGTTGACACAAAAGGTTGAATTAACTAACATGAAAACATTAACTGTTCTGATTACGCAGTTGTCAGTTTTTCATGCTCCTTGGGAATATTTGCTGGAAAAATAAATGGAGTTGGGCTGCTACATTTGTTACCAAATCATTGGAAATTCCCTTATTGCACTTTGAATCATCCTGAGACACACTTATTTTTAGCCATTTTTTGATGTTGTCATAAATCAGGGTTCATCGCTACAACCTTGTGACTCATGTCTCATCTGCATAAATAAATATTGAGAAACAGCAAGTACAAATTTCTCTGTTTTTAAGCAAAAGAACTGAAGCAGGTGACAAGGCATTCTTTATATCTAGAAGTTAAAGTCCATTGTACTAAATCTGACCTGTTTTGATGCTTTTCCACTCTTTCTTCAAACATTAAAAGTTAGTGATTACATAGAACCCTTTGGAGGGTTTTCTGGATATTTTTAGCCATTTAATTTTTTATATCTCAATTTAGGATAATATCTGATGATATTTTATGGAAGTACTGTACTTATAGCTGAGCATTGCATATTTACACATGTAATGGAACATTTGATTGTACATCAAATGTTAGTTTTAGTAATCATAAGCCTTGGAAATATTCGGTTTTATCTATAAAATGAATTGTGAAAACCACTAAAAACCAAAGAAGTGGCATGTGAGAGATCTCTACTTTCTTGCAATCCTGCTCACTCCTACTCATAAACCTGTCATCTCCTGTTATTCTCTTACAATATCCTTCACCCCTGATCTACTGAGGGGGCTCACAGTGTAGAGGGAGGGTCAGAGATACACCCAATAACTATAACACAGAAAGTGCTGCAGTAGAGTTATTAACACGGTACAATGGGAGAACAGGGGAGGGAGAGGTTTTCCTTCTGGAAAAGACTAGAGTAAGGAAAGTTTTAAGCAGTGAGCAGGACTTCCACAAACAGCCTTGAGGGAAAGTGGCTTTCACAAACTAGAAATAGAAGAAAAGGCCCAGAGAAGAGACTAGGTTAAAACAAGGTTTGAAGATCCCAAGGCAAAGAGGTGACAGGCAATGGGGGCAGGGATTGGAGGATGGGTCAGATTTGGGTTTTATTATACAAACTAGAGGCCCGGTGCACAAAATTAGTGCATGTGGGGGACGGGGTGTCCCTCAGCCCAGCCTGCACCCTCTCCAATCTGGGACCCCTCGGAGGATGTCCAACTGCCGGTTTAGGCCCAGTCCTATGGGCCTAAACCGGCAATCAAGCATGCCTCTCATAATCTGGGACTGCTGGCTCCCAACCGCTTGCCTGCCTGCCTGCCTGCCTGCCTAATTGCCCCTAACCGCTTTTGCCTGCCAGCCTGATCACCCCCTAACCACTCCCCTGACAGCCTGATCAATGCCTAAATGCTCCCCTGCCAGTCTGGTCACCTCTAACTGCCATCCCCTGCAGGCCTGGTCCCCCCAACTGCCCTCCCTCCCCTGCAGACCCGGTTGCCCCCAACTGCCCTCCCCTGCTGGCCTGGTTGCCCCTAACTGCCCTCCCCTGCTGGCCTGGTTGCCCACAACTTCCCTCTCCTGCCGGCCATCTTGTGGCAGCCATCTTGTGCCTACTTGGGAGCGGCCATCTTGTACAAGGGTGTGATGGTCAATTTGCATATTACCTTTTTATTATATAGGACTAGAGGTCCAATGCACAAAATCCGTGCACAGGAGGGGGTTCCCTCAGCCCAGCCTGCACCTTCTCACAATCCAGGACCGCTGGCTCCTAACTGCTCACCTGCCTGCCTGCCTGATCGCCCCTAACCACCTCTACCTGCTTGCTTGATCACCCCTAACCCCTTCTGCCTGCCAGCCTAATAACCCCTAATTGCCCTCCCCTGCTGGCCTGGTCACCCTTAACTGCCCTCCCCTGCCAGTCTGATTGCCCCTTACCACCTCTGCCTCGGCCCCGGCCACTGTGGCTTTGTCCAGAAGGACATCTGGATGGATGTCCAGTCTAATTAGCATATTACCTTTTTATTAGTATAGATAAAGGGGAGCCATTGAAGGCTTTTGAGTACAGAAAAGATTTGCTGTCTAGGAAGCTCAGATGACATGGACAGAAAGGTAAATTAGAGGGAGAAGAGCTGCCTTCAAGTCATTCTTCTTTCCAGGTCAGAAGGTGGGAAGCGGTTTTCTGGAAGAGGGATAGAGAAGGAGAAAATATGTGGGAGCCCCAGGGGGAAAACCAGCCTTCATTAATGCTGGGAAGTCAGAGAGGACAGCAGGTAAGACCAGTATATGATGCCTCGGAGTCTGTTCTGCTCCATAATTTCAGGCACGATGGTTCCAAAAAACTCAACAGCTGCCTATTCTGATGCTAAAGTAATGGGGAGTGAGAGTCCAGTAATATGCTTTCAAACTCATCACACAACTTGAAACACCATTTGAATTAAGTCCAAGTTGTTCAAAACAAAACTCCTAAAATTCAACTGACAGCTTTGCTGCCTTACTCTGTGCGGTTTGTGAGCAGGATAAGCAAACTTTCAACCATCTGTTGTTTTCCTGCATCGCTAAGGCAAACTCTAGAACTTCCCCTGCTATGCCGTCACTTAGTGCTTTATTAATTTTTAGCCCAAAGTAAAGGCATTTATATGGTTTTACACGGTTAGTGTAGGTGTGTACATGGTTAGTGAATATGTGCTGGGCGTGGGAGAAGAGTTTAATGTGAGGTCTACATTCTGCTTCTCCCAGTAATGACATAAAACGCAGCTGCTGCCTTCCAGCCCAGCCCATTGAGTCTGCAGTTGTCTTTTATGTGCAGCACTTGATGGAGCCAGTCCTAAGTGCCTTTTATCCTGGGCTGAATGGAGTCTGACCACTTAGCTGTCACATGTCCCCTTCCCTCCTGCCCCCTTTTTATGGGGTGTGCTCTCCCCAGCACAATTCTCTGCAGTTAAAGGTCTGGCTTCCTGTGGAGAGATGAAGGCTACACAGCCTATACTCCCCATCATATGCACCCCTCCCTCCCTCTATTGGGTTCTGACATGTTTGAGTGACGTTTTGGTTTGGTTTTCTTCTTGCAGCCAGGATCTTGGGGAGGCAGTATTTCATTTTTACATACTTGGGAAAGTGTTTGAAAGGGTAGGAGAGAGAGGTGCAGCCTGCACACTTAGACAGTTCCAGGCGTGCTCTCTGCCAAGTAGATGGTTCCTTGGGAGGGAGACCACTGTGGGGCAAAATTCTGCTCACCGCGCACCGTGATCCCTTCTTTCCTACAAGGGCCCCTGTGCTTTCCCGGGCAAGGCAGCAACCCTGCTTGCTGATGTCAGGTCTCAGAATTACTGTTTATAGTCTCTGTTGCCTGGTGGTAAACACTGATTTGCAGGCCTAGAAGTCTCTTAGTTGGCAGGAAGGGCCACTCAGCTAGTTCTCCAACCACATTTGGACAAATAGAACTGAATATTCTTTGGAAGGTAGATTTGCTCCTTCTTTGAAGACCTCCCTAGATTCAAAGGTATAATGGAAAATAGTAATAATTTCAGTGCTCCCTCTAACCCTCGCCCTAGTTTGGAGAAATCATTCTCTGGAGTTTTCACCAGCTGTTCAGACTCTGGAAGCCTTGTGGAAAGAGTGAGGGGCGGCGATCTGAACACTTTCTCCAGCAGAATGTGGTGGTGTTCCTCCGAGTTAGGCTAAGGCTTCCTCTAGATTCTTCAGCGCTGAAGATCTGGTTCTGAGAGCAGGCCGGAAAAGTAGTGCATGTAGGAAATGAAGCACTTTGCCAACAGCAAGAGATCAAGGTTCTAGTGTTGGCTATGCCGTTAATAAGCTCCATGACCCAGGACAAGTCACTGTTTCCTTGAAAATAAAAGCTACACTAAGTCAAAAGTTCTCACCTCAGAGAAGGGAGGATATTATGATCACCTAGAAGTGTTTGCGTCTGTATTCATGCGTGTGTGTGTGTGTGTGTGTGTGTAACATAACACTCAGGCCTGAGTGGCTCTCCCTGCCAATTAAAAGACTTCTAGAAACCAAGAAGTCAGGAATCAATGTCTTATAAAAGTTTCTAAGGTGTTTTTTTAAAGATTTTTAATTGTTTTTTTTAGAGAGAGAAGGAAGATGGAGAGAGAGAAACTATCCATCTACTTAGAATCAAACAGGCAACTCTTCAGTGCATGGGATGACACCCAACCAACTGAGCCACATCGGCTAGAGCTAAGGATTTTTTTTTTTTAATACAAATCATCCTTATCTTCATCCCCCATTTCCTGATAGAGAATCTCTGGATTACATCATATTTAAGATCCCTTTTGTCTCTAACACTGTATGACTCTACCTGAGAAAAAAAATTAGGGAAATGCAAACTAAGACAACAATAAAATGCCAGTACAGACCTACTATGACCAAAGCCCAAAACACTGGGAACACCAAATGCTGGCAAGAATATGGAGCAACAGGGACTCTCATTCATTGCTGGTGGAAATGAAAAATGGTGCAACCACTTTGGAAGACAGTGGGTGGCTTCTTATAAAACTAAACTTACTCCTACCATGTGATCTAGCAATCACACTCATTGGTATTCACTCAAAGGAATTGAAAACCTTTGTCCACACAAAAACCTGCACATGAATGTTTATAGCAACTTTATTCATAATCACCAAAACATGGAATCAGCCAAGATGACCTTCAGTAGCCGAGTGGATAAATAAACTGTGGTTACTTTTAAACAATGGAATATGATTCGGTACTAAAAGGAAATGAGCTTTCAAGTCATGAAAAGGCATGGAAGAACTCAAAATACATATTACTGAATGAAAGACACACATGATCTGAAAAGGCTGCATACTGAATTATTTCAACTATGTGACATTCTGGGAAAGGTAAAACTGTGGAGACAGTTAAAAGATCAGCGGTTGCAAGGGTTGGGAAGAGGGAGAGATAAATAGGTGAAGCACAGAGGATATTTAGGGCAGTGAAACTATTCTGTATGACACCATAATGAGGAATACATGTCATCATACATTTATTCAAACCTGTTCGACAGCACCTAAAGTGAATCCTAATGTGAACTATGGACTTTGGATGATAATGATGTGTCAATGTAGGTCCTTCAACTGTAACAAATGTACCACTCTGGTAGGCGATGCTGATAATGGGGGAGGCTGTGCATGTGTAGGGGCAGAGGATATATGAGAAATCTCTCTTCCTTTCTCTCAATTTCTCTGTGAACCTAAAACAGCTCTAAAAAATGAAGTCAATAAAATCGTGTATTATGATTTGAACCCAACAAACTGCTAAGAAACATATGTGATATCTTGTTTCCAAAGCCCAGGTAACCTTCATCTTGAGGTAATACAATTGAGGAAATTACAGGTCTCAATGCGAAATGCTTTACTATATAATCTTACAGTAAACTAAGAGAGAAACACCACAGAAGGAAAATGCGCCTTACCTTGTAATGAAGAAGCCTTGTGTATAAACACAGACAGAAAACTTTTCCATGGAAAACTAATGCAGCTCAACCATTAGTAGGGCATCTTGTATGTGATTTTTTAGTATTCAATGTTTTTTAAGTGTGTACTTTTAAAATGATGGGCTTTTTATTGTCATATCATGTAATTTGGCAAGGAAATGCCCAAACAAATCCAAACAAACAATTATCTATTAAAGTACTTTAATGATACTATGCTGAAACAATTTCCCTTTGAAAACATACAATTCATTGCATTAGACTTTCAAATGAGGTAACTTCCCATCTCTTCCTACTTCTACACTTTGGTTGGATTCTAGCCCTATCGTAAAAACAGAAATGAGAAACCCATCAGGGTAATTTGGAATAATCCTTTATGATGACCTATATGAATTTCTATGTTCCTTCCGCTCTCCCCTCACACCCACACAATAATCTCTTTTCACATACTCATAAAGGAATTGTAAAGTAAAAAAGGGCTGCCCTTGAAAACAAAGCATTCTAGTAAAGATCAGAATGGGAACTCTTCCTTTAATAAACATTGAGAGTCTATCTTTGGTCAAGTACTGGATTAGGCATTAGAAATACAAAGTCAAATTATATATAGTCTTGACTCTGAAAATATATGTATTTTAGTAGATGAAGCAGCAAAGTAAATCATCGTTTCAGTGATGGGATAGCAACCTTCAAAGGCTAATATGGAAGCACCTAGGAGGGGCTACTAAATTAGATTCAGAGATAAAGAAGGGTCTCTCTGAATAAGTGATGCTCATACTTTTGAAGATTATGTTGATGTTAGTTAGACAAAAAGGGGAAAAACAGAAGAGAGTGAAGAAAGCTTTAAAGGAAAGGAGGAGCACGGCCCATTGTTTCATTATCAAAGAGACTTAGGCTAAACAAATAAAGCTAGAGAAAGAAGCAAGACACCCCTGAAAGACACAAAAGCCATGAGTCCTAGGCAAAGGAATTTGAACTTTATTCATCAGATTATGGAGAGATGTTGAAGGATTTTCAAATAAGTTGATGACATGCTTGGGCAAGTACATTATAGCAATGGTTCTGACAGCCTTATGAATAATAGTTAAAAAGAGAGGCAAGGATTTTAATTAGGTGGTGAATGCAATAATTCAAGCATAAAGGGTAAAATCCTAACCTGAAGTGATGATGTTATTATAGAAGGAGTAAATAACTAAGTGAGAACTGTTGAAGAGGTAGAATTCAAAGACTTCATGACTCTTAAATGCAAAAGGTGCAGAAGAGAAAAAAAGTGAAGAAGTCACTTGGGTTTCTGGCTTTATCAATTGGTTGAGTAGTAATACTATTTGTTGAATAATACAGAAAATTTAAAAGTAACCAATTTTCTGGAAAATTGTTTGAAAATGTTAAGTTTGAGGCTTTTGGAAGGCATATAAGTAGAGAGATACCCAAGACCTTCTGATATAGAGATATGGAGCCTTTTCTAAAATTAGAATGTGCAACTTTGTGTGAATCTATATAAAATACGTATCTAATTGTGCAAGTAATACATACTCAGCAAAATGTTGAGAAGGGAACATCTTAAGTTTAATAGGTATTAATTTCATTTTGGTAGATTTAGAGATGAGATTTTCTTTATCTTGCATATACTTTTTCTATTTTCCAAATTTTATATAATTAATACATATGACTTTTATTATGGTTAAAGTCCCTTTTAAAGATAAAATAAAAAGTAATAAGGAAAAATAAAAAGGTCAACATGGTAAAAAATACCATAGAACAGTAGAGTAAACTTAAGAGAAGAAAGTATTTATTGGTTTGGCAATATGGAAGTCATTTGGGGATTTTATTAGAAGTCCCTTTCTTTGATGGGTAGCGTTGTAATTGGGCTCAGAGGAAGTAGAGATAGCAAGGACAGGGGATGCTTTTAAAAATCTTGACTGTAAAAAGAAGCAGCAGTATACACCGGAGGGTGAGGAAGATAGGAGTGAGCATGAGAAAGGTATTAGTTCAAAGGAATGTCTAATGATGGAATGATCTCAACGTGTTTATAGCCGACAGGAAAGAGCCAATACAGATTCAAAAGTACAAGATAGGGAAGGGGTGACAGCTGGAGCAATGCCGCTGAATAGACAGAAGGACATGGAATTTGAATGTTAGGTGAAGTAATAGCCTTAGACTAGAAAAGACTTCAACTAAAATAAGAGATAATGAGCAAAGGATGGGTAAGAATAGAAATAAAGAAGCAAAACTTAAACACATGCAATAGGCTCAACCCTCTCCCAAAGTCCATGTAGATAACAGTGAAGCTATTAATATATAAAAGGTATTAAATTCCAGTATAATTTTGGAAATTAAAAAGTAGATGGGTGAATGGTAACTGCCTTAGCAAAACTGAGAAAGTTAGCAGTGGAGAAAGCTAAAAAATAGCCCAATGTACTAGTACATCTCCCTATCTGCAGAAGACTCAGATCAGAGGAATACTCATTCATATGCTGTCACTGTGGGGTATTCCTCCCGGCAAGAGTTTGAGAAAGCCTTCCTTCCCTGGAGACCTGCTCCATCCATAGGGGAAAAAAGAATACTGACATTGGGGATTCTTCAAAAAAAATAGCCAGCCAACTAACCCTACAGTGAAGCCCACTATCAATAAAACACCACCAACAGCACAGAGAGGCCCAAAAAAGAACACTGGAAAACAATCTTGAAATTTAAAATACACAAATAGAAATGGAAAACTCAATAAAAAGATTGAAAAAATAAGGTGAAAAGTCTAGAATTAAGAAGAAATCTAGAAAACATACAAAATAGGAAATAAAAGAAAAATGATAAGAAAATTAGAGAACTATTCAAGAGAACAATAGGGGTTCCAGAAAGAGAAAATAAAATAATGGCAAATGAAATGGAGAAAATCATAAAATGAATAAGACTGAAAATTTCTCCAGAACTGAAGGATATGAGTTTCCAGATTATAAACATCCAGCAAGTGCCAAGTTCAATGAATAAAAATAGAACCTACTGGTACATTTCATTGGTCAATTAAAAGAAGGAAGTGGGGAGAAGGTCCATCCATCAGGGGAAAAAAAAATACTGAGGAGAAGGAGGGATTTTTTTCCATAGAGAAAAGGAAAAACAGGTCACATATAAAGGATTGGGGATTTGAATGGTTTGGACTTCACAACAGCAGTGCTGGGGGGAAAAAGACATGGAAAGTGGCCTAAAAATTCTGAGGAAAAATAGTTTCCATCCAAGAATTCTAAACCTGGTCAAACTATCAAGTAGAAGAATAACATTTTCAGGTGTGCTCAATCTCAAAAAAGGTGACATAGTTTTCAACCAGGCCAGACTGGAGCAGGTCAGAGACTCCTAGAAGATGCTTTGCCAAGAAGAGGAACCTGACACTAAGGGTTGAGAGATTCATGCAACTGGGAAGAGAATAGGGAAAACCAACTAGATTATTATCAGTCCTGGAAACACAGAGAGAAGTGTGTTTTAATTGCTTCCTGTCCATCCCTTTGGTGAGGGAGGAATCCCAATCCTAGGGTTATGTGGTGGCTGAACACAAGACAGCTATCACTGGGCAGATGAGATCAATAATGGTATCTTAGTAACAGATACAGCCTGGGGGTGGAGGACACCACACGCCATGCAGGGCCACACAGCGGTTGCACACAGCAACAGAGGGCACCACCAGGGGCTGAGGGAAGCACTCTGAGTAGTACCAAGAGGCAAGGTGACCCCTGGTTTCCGCAGGAAGATGTGATTAGTTTGTTTGAATAATTCCAAGTGCCAGCAGGGAACTGAAATTTATTACTCAAGGATAGGCAGGACCCACACCTGGTTCCCTTGATAAGGAGGGTTGTTTGGCTGGGGGACAGTATCCATGAGAGCAGAGTGGGGAAAGGAAACGTAATCAGACCCTTTGAGGCCTCCTGGTTTCACCAGATGTCAAGGCATCACATCATAGTAATATTGGGCCTTAGTTTCAGGCCTTACAACCAGAGTGTTCAGGAAATGAAAAGTAATTATGATATACCCATGACTTAGTCATGGTTAGCATTTACATTTTACAATATACAAATGAATATCACTGGTAGGGAACAAGAAGGGAAAGAAAATGTGCTATATATGTGTTCAGGGGAAGGGGTTTTGCTTTGTGCAAGAGCTCAATCCTCATATTTCATTGTGGGAAGGCAATAGAAAGTGGCTGACATGGACAGATCAGTAAGTAGCAGCATATGCCTGATATTTATAAATATGTAATACATGCCCAAAAGGTCACCTAAAAGTGGTTTCTTCTGGGGAAGAGGAAATTAAGCATAAGAAGGTCAGGGACTGCTGGGCTTTCAAGACTGGTTATCTCTTTAAATTATGTGCATGAATAACTCAGAAAAAAAATTTAAAACCTAATTTTTTTTTAATTAATGAAGATAAGTTTGTAGTTTATGGGAAAGAAAGTTGAAGAGTTTGTTGTTTGGTGCTGAAAAGGTGAGCTCTGGAGATAAGCCACAAGGATCTGAGTGCTGGCTATCATCCCCTCGCTGGCCCTACCTTGGGTAAATCACCCAACCTCTCTTAGCCTCTGCTGCTCCAGCCCCAAAATGTGGCAACAATGCCCTGATCTCCCTGAGGAAGCTCTGGTGAAGATGAGATGAGATGAGATGAGCCGATGTGCATAAAGGACTTGCCTCAATGTCCCTCACGCAGTCAGCACTCAGCTGATGTTGGCGATTATTCACAGGAATGAGTTTGATGTTCTCAGCAGAGTCGAAGGCAACATCATTTTCAGAAAGGGATGGGAGAGGTGGTGAGGTCAGGAGTTTGAGGAATGAGATGAAAACTGTGAAGAATCGCTGAGGGAAATGGGACTAGAACTGGAAACAATTGTGGGAAATTGAGGGCCCAGCTGAGGTGAGACCCAGAATGTGTGGGGTGAGTGGGGGGCACCACAGCCGTAAGGCAGCAGGGAAAGCCAGTGTTTAGGCTGAGTGAGGACTGGAGTTTTGCTGAGCAAAGAGGGCAACAGACTTAAAAAATAGTGGCAAGAGAGTGATTGAGATGATGGAGTGTAGTGTTTAGGCTGGAAATGGAGCCAGTGAAGATCAAGATGACCCGATGGATGGAGCCGGGAGTTTTTGCTGCAGTTGGAGAGGATTATAGGGAGTAAAAAGGGTCTGAGCTAGAGGAAGAGAAGATCTCCTAGTTCAGAAAGGAGATTGTTCACTTATATATGGAATCTAAAGAACAATATAGACCAGCAAACAAAACAGAAACAGACTCATGGATACAGAAAACAGATTGATGGCTGCCAGATGGACGGGGTGTTGGGGGACAGGGTGAAAGAAGTGAAGAGATTGAAAAGTACAAATTGATAATTACAAAATAGTCATGAGATGTAAAGCACAGCATAGGGAATATAGTCAATAATATTATAAAGCTATACATGGTGCCAGATGGGTATTGGATATAGCAGGGGGAACACATTATAAAGTATATGATTGTCTAACCAATATGCTGTACACCTGAAACAAATACAAAATAATATTGAATGCAAACTGTAGTTGAAAAAAAAGAAAAAAATATTGGGGAGGAGGATATGGGGTTTGGAGGTTTTATAGCTCCATGGTATGGGATAAAATCAAATACATGACATGAAAAAAATACTTATCTTATTCACAATGACCTTAGAGAAGAAAGAGGGAAGACTAAGGAGAGAATTAAAAATGCTGATAATCTGTTAAATACATAGCAGACATTTAGATTGTGGTAAGCCTGCTAAAAATTAATTCCAACTATTTTTCACAACAGTCTTATGAGGTAAATAATAATATCCCCATTTTGTAAATGAGTAAACTGTAGCTCAGAGAAATGGAATAATTGGTTCCAAAGTCAATGTAACTTCCACAGCACCCAGCTGATAATGAACTCAAAGACAGACCAAACAGTCTTGACTTAGGATGGTGGAACATCCAACACAATATATTGATGATGTACTATAGAATTGTATACCTGGAATCTATATAATTATATTAACCAAGTTCACCCCAATAAATTCAATTTTTAGAAAAAGACAGGCCAGCTGTGGGAATTAGGGAAAGACATGAATTTTTCTGAGGTTTAGTTTTCTCAAAACAAGTGGGCTGGACTAGGTATTCTTTAATTCACTTCCAGAATTAATACCTGTGCTTCTGAATAACAATGCCTGTGAGCATCATTTTTCTCATTTGTCAAGTAGAAGTAACAAAAATATAACTTACCCACATTGCAGAGTTTTTATGGAGAGCAAATAAGAGGTGGGCTCAGGACCATCTTCTGTGGAAGTCAAGCAGAACTTGAAACCAGAAACCCAAACTCAGAAGACAAAGAGCTTCCCTTCTTCCTCTTCACTCCTCCCAGGTCTCACTCATGTGGGTAGCGTTCAAGATCAAGAACCCAGGTCTCACTTTGCCCAAGAACCATCTCTCATGTGAAAATGTAAGCCCTGCTCTCAGTTTTCTCTCCTCTGTGACGATGTAGATGCCACCAACTGATACCAGAAGGGAGCAAGATTGTTCAAGAGAAGATGAAAAATTCAGTTTGGAGAAAGTTGAGTTTAAGATGATTTGAGGGTACCTTAGTCCATTCAGACTGCTATGATAAAATACCATAACCGGGTGGATCATAAACAACAGAAATTTATTTCTCACAGTTGTGGAAGCTGGGAAGTTCAAGATCAAGAGGTTGACAGATTCAGTGTCTGGTGGGAACTTATTTCCTGGTTCATGGACAGTGTCTTCACTGTAGCCTCATGTGGCAGAAGGGGAGCAGTTCTCCAGGCCAGAACCCTTTAGAAAGCTACTAATCCCATTCATGAGGGCTCCACCCTGTGACCTAATCACCTCTCAAAGACCTCATCCACCTCCTATTATCATCACCTTGGGGGTTAGGGTTTCAACATTGGAATTTGAAGGAGATGTAAAGATTCAATCCATTCCATGAAGATTTCCAGAATGGATATAAATCTGAAGCTCAGAAGGAAGGTGCTGACTGGAGATTAAATGGATGGATCTATGAAATGGATGGAGTCACCAGAGAAAGTGTTGGAAGGAAAAGAGCAGTATGGGGATGAAAGAACCCTGAGGACACCAACCTATAACATGTGGGGAAAGGAGTCCTAAATGGTGACAGAGGAAGCAGAATTCAGTCAATGAATTAGAATGAGTGAAGAAATCCTATCTAATAAAAGGGTAATATGCAAATTAACCATCACTCCACAACAAAGATGGCGGCACCCACAGCCAATAAGGAGGGAATATGCAAATTGAGGGTCACTCTGTGACAAAGATGGCGGCAGCTGGGCTGGGACACTTGTGTCATCGTGGCAACAACACAGGTGTTCCACCCCACCTCGCCCGCTTCGGGCCTGTGGGCAGCGCGCAGGCGCGGAGGCACGGAGCGGCCAGGGCAGGGCAGGATGCCTGACTTGGTTGCCAAGGTGATGAAGGCAGGTGTCCTGCCCCGCCCCAGCCTCTCCAGGTCAGTGGGCAGTGCGTGCAGGCGCAGAGCGTCCCACCCCACCCGGGCCGCTCCAGGTCGGTGGGCAGCACACCAAATGGGGGGAGGGTGAACTTTCGAGGTGGAACACTAATTGTGTTTCAGTGGCTCCCTGTGGGTAGATTTCCAGGGACTCTTGCAGGCACCCCAATAGTTGGCTCACAAGCCTTTTCCTACCAGTACCCAAGACAGATGCTCCGGGCCTATGGGCAGCATGCGCGGAGAGCCTCTGGGACATGGAGAGCCTCTGAGCAGGGGAGGCGGGCCAGCAGAGGGTGGCCTATACTCCCCACATGGCGGCAGTGGCAGCCATGAGCACTCAAGTGGAGCCTGCAGGCCAAGCTGAAGTAGTGCCTGCAGACCATCAGCGCCAAGGAGTGGCTGCACAAGTCCTGCCTCCTGGCCCAAAAGGTGCACAATTGCAGGAACAGCCACCGTGGCAGGCCAGATTGACATCCTCCTGGACACGCCATGGGCGTTTGCGGATCTGCGCAGCCACAGACCTCTGGTGCGCGCATCCTCTCCTCCCACCCCCTGCCTCCCCCCCCCCCCCGCCGGCATGTGAATGTCCCCAGCGCACTGTCACCCACGCGTACCTGCAACAGTCCTGGACCATGGTGCACGCAAGTTCCTCCTGCCCCTCCGCTGCACTTCCATCAACCCCAGCATGCCTATGTCCCCCACAGAGTGGAGTGGTGATGCCCTGTTTCCGTGGAGGCCAGTGCAGCAACGAGATCACCTCCATGGGGCTAATGCAGGTGCTGAGGCAGGAGCAGGTGTGGACAGACACACCTGGTGGGCACAGGCGGCCCTTGCTGAGATGCCTTTGGCCAGCATTCAAGGTCGAGAACCCAGAGAAGGCGAGGAGTTCTGTCCTCTCAGTGAAACGATGGGATAGTCAGGGCGACTGCAGAGGGGGAATGTGCACTTTGGGTGCCAGCACCCATGAGCGAAGGCTGCCCTGACTAAGCCTCACTCGCTTGCAGCCTAGCACACTCCTGCCAGGCAGCAGGTGACTGGACATGCTTTTCCGAGTTAATGAGAGAAAACATTGATTCTCCCGCTGCCTGTGAAGGTAGAAAGTGGAGTGGGGAGACATGCGTGGTGTGAGCGAGATTCCCTGTATGGGGGTTCCAAATCCCCCATTGGTTCCTTTCACTGCTGACTAGAGATATACAGGGTGTCCTCCCAAAATGTATACACACTTTGAATACCTACTAATTCCAATGGGTTTAAGCATGAAAAGAAAGAAACAACAATGGAGCTGTCATCTGTTAAAAGTGCGGGCACAAACCGGCAGTCCGACATTCCCCCAGGGGTCACAGATTGGAGAGGGTGCAGGCTTGACCAAGGTCCCCCCGCCCCCCATGCACAAAGTTTGTGTACCAGGCCTCTAGTATGCTATAAAGAGCTAGGGAGTAAAAGCTGCCAAGACAGATAGATTCCCATAGTGAAGCCTTCCTTAGAAGTTATCCCACCACCACCACCCTGCAATCTTATTTAAATGCAAGCTCTCCTCCATGAGAGCTGATGATGCTGAGTCACACGAAGGTTATTCTGACTGTGAGGCTTTCCTCAAGTCCAGGGAAGGGAAGTGAGGAGCAAAGGAAATCTAAAGACGAGGGTAATGGAGAAGGAGCATCAGGGAGGTGAGAAGAATGTAGCAGGGAGAGCTAAGAAACATTCTCTACTTCCCACTTCCAACCATGACTGTGAGGCAACGTGAACCTTCTCTCACTAATGTTCTCCTGAGCATGATGAGCCCTGTGTGCCACCTTCCTGGAGCCTGTGGTGTGGACCAGAAAGCCATAGTCTTTGCCTTCCAAAGTGAAGGATTCATTCTTCACAGTTGTTGGAGTGGAAAAGGTGAGAAAAGCCGGTTAAAGCACAAGGCAGAGAGCCTCAGAAGCCATAGATGGCCATTTCAAAAGCCATAGCTGTCTGATTCTTAAATTTGTAACAGAATGAATAGTTAACTTGAATGGGTATCGGTAAAAGATAATGCATTTTGATACAGTTATGAGGGCCTAGTCCCATATTACAATTTCAGAAGTCTATTTCGGTAAGTAACCTGGACTATCTGAAAACGTATCCTTTAAATTGGCCATTATTTTCATATTCTTTACTAAAACCACCTACGTTGTTATGAGGAAGTGTACCCATGTGTAAAGCATGTGACTGCCTGTTATCTATATATATAAAAGCCTAAACAACCATTATGAATGGTCAACTGGTCGACCGGTCACTATGACATGCACTGACCACCAAGGAGGGGCAGACACTCAATGCAGGAGCTGCCCCCTGGTGGTCAGTGCACTACCACGCCCAGCCAACTTCCCTCAGTCCCTCCCCCTGGCCAGCTGGCCCTGATCCACCCCTATCGGGACTGGGCAAGGGACTCCACCCATGCATGAATTTGTGCACAGGGCCTCTAGTTCTAATACAATATGCATTATAAACACTAACTCTGTCAGGTGCTTGCTGTTTAATGCAGTATCAAGGTATTTGTTCTGTCGATGATTATTTTGATTGCTGAAATCCTTTGTTTTGAATCAGAGGGAATATTTGTTCATTGCCCCAGAGTTTTATTTTGATTGTATCTGTTTTCCATTTCTTTTCCTAAGAGGATTGAAGCTATTTCGGTGAGAAGCTCAACACTGAATGACTTTTAAGATAAGAAATCAGATCCACTATCCCTCTGATAACTGTCAATTTGGGCTTTATTAATATATAGCATGGATTATGGGCAAGGAGTCCTCTGTAAATTCTACTACCTCCAAATGTATGGAATGTTTATCGAAAGCCTTGCAATTGCATTCTAAAATTGGGTCTAGTTTCAAAGATTCATTCTCAAATGCTCCGACGCTTGATCATTATAATTGCATTCCATATCTCTGAAGAGTGCCAGATTCATAATAGAACAGAGGAAGTGTGGCTAGAGGCATGCTCTGAAAAAACAATGGAAGAAAGCCCAGAAACAAAGTCCTTTTCGTGCTGCCTACCGAGCTAACCGCTGTGTAATCCGGAGAACACACACTTGCAAGAGGAATTGAAAAATTGACTCGATACCTAGAAACTAAAAAGGCCATTAAGGAAAGTGGGCTTGTCAAATGGGATTTTTCCCCTTCCATCTCGAGAACATTTATAATTTTCCCTTGTCCAGATAGCACAAAGGCCCTCTGCTATTCGTCATACAAAGACTATACCTTTCGAACAAAATTACTTCGCCCTTAGAATTTCCCTTTTTGCTGTAAATCACAGTAACTGAGGGGGAGTCCAGATCCTCTTTGCAGGCCCAGACTAGATTTTATCAGGAAATGTTTCATCACATTCTTTTCCTGTCATTACAGTCGATTATCATGTATATTTAT
Source organism: Myotis myotis (assembly GCF_014108235.1). Lineage (NCBI taxonomy): Eukaryota > Metazoa > Chordata > Mammalia > Chiroptera > Vespertilionidae > Myotis > Myotis myotis. Next base: position 8,138,476 of record NW_023416335.1, on the reverse strand, counting down.
GCATTCCTTTGAATAGAAGTGCAATTTGGGTCTGAAAAGAGCCTGTTCAAAAGGGCATTCTTAATTAGACAGCCTGTGTGTCTCCAGACTCATAAATGGCTATATAAAATTATACTTACCTGTACCGGACAAGCTCACAAAAGCAAGCTTCTACTGCTTAGCCATCCTTAGCTAATAGAGCTGGGGAGCAGTCAGCTGCATTCCACTCGCCCTTACACATCACCAGCTATATATCCGGCTGAGCTCAGAGCCCACGGGTTATTATTGGTAATGATGTTTAAAGCAAAAATTGTTTGAGCATTGCACCCTGAGCTTCTAATTTGACAGTTAGAGCAATCTTGTTGTGACTCGTAAACTTTGCACTTAATATGCCGGGTGGTTAATACATAAATTATGTGTAGGGCTGAATGCCATGTTGCCTACTTACTGCCATGAATTGTGTCTGGTCTGTGATCAGAAATGAGCATTCCTACATTTCCAGCCAAAAGGAAAAGAAAATTCGCTCTTCCCTTGCAAACAGGTGAAAAATTCTTTGGCAGATTTCATCATCTCTACAGTGTTTCTGAAGGGTTGTTTTATTCTTCTAGGTGAACAAAAAGAACAAAATAACTCTCTTCCTTTAAGAAGTAGTCAGCACCTATTGAGAGGGAGTCCAACTACCATTACTGAAACTGAAAATGCCTACCCAACCTTTGCCCTGGCCGCTGAGGTGAGGACATACAAGGGTTCATCCACACAAAGAGCTCAAGCAATCAAGCAGGCCCATTGCCTCTGAACCGGCAGCACTGGGAAGTGGGCCAGGTGAGAAGGGGCAAGCAGTTGCTGCAGCTACACTGGTTTCCAAGGCAGCAGTCTTGTCCAATGTCCTGTGATGGACACATCAGCAATGTGAGCCACAGAGTCTATGCCCAGCAGCGGCCGTTGTGAGGTTTTCACTGTTGGGAGGAAAACCTTGTTCTCTACCAGTGCTGGTCCAAATCGTGGAGGGCAGAAGGGGTAGAGAAACACCTGTGACTTAACTGAGGGTGGGCAGGTTAACAGGTGAGACATTGATTCAGCTTGCATGTGGGAAAGCCCTATAGAGAAGAGCTAGGGACAACGGAGGCTATATAGGCTCAATAAAAGGGTGGCTTAGGGCCTCAATTATAAATTTTATACATATGTTGAACCATCTAGAGCAGGGGTGGGCAAACTTTTTGACTCGAGGGCCACAATGGGTTCTTAAACTGGACCGGAGGGCCGGAACAAAAGCATGGATGGAGTGTTTGTGTGAACTAATATAAATTCAAAGTAAACATCATTACATAAAAGGGTACGGTCTTTTTTTTTTTAGTTTTATTCATTTCCAACGGGCCGGATCTGGCCCGCGGGCCGTAGTTTGCCCATGGCTGATCTAGAGTAATAACTACTAATTGTAATGTTAATAATAATTATTATTATTTTATAATTATTTAGTATAATATTATAATCTATACTACTAAAAGGGTACTATGCTAATTAGACTGGAGACCTTCCAGGAGACCTTCTGGACAAAGCCATGATGGCGGGGCCAAAGTAGAGGCCAAAGTAGAGGCGGTTAGAGTCCAAGAGGGGAGGGCAGTTGTGGGTGATCAGGCCAGGATGGGACGGCAGTTGTTGGTGATCAGGCCGGTGGGGGGGCTGTTGTGGGTGATCAGGCCAGTTGGGGAAGGCAGTTGGAGGTGAGCAGGCCAGCAAGAGGAGTGGGGGTGAGCAGGCCAGCAGGCAGAGTGGTTAGAGGCAATCAGGCAGGCAGGCAAGCAGTTAGGAGCCAGCAGTCCCTGATTGAGAGAGGGATGTCTGACTCCCGGTTTAGGCCCACAGGGATCAGGCCTAAACCGGCAGTCAGACATCCCTTGAGGGTTCCCAGATTGGAGAAGATGCAGGCCAGGCTGCGGGGACCTTGCACTCCCCATGCATGAATTTTATGCACCGGGCCACTACTACTTAATAATTATTAGGAAGAAGAATACTTTAGAGTAGTCTAATGAACCATGCAAAGGCCAAATTCTATGTAATTTTATATGTAAAAATGGCCTGTTAATAGCTTGGTTTTCTCTCTCATAGATTATGAGACAATCCTCTGTTCACATTTCCTACTCTGTTGCAGCCTGTTGATTCTTCTGCTACTATTTCTTTGCATTTCACAATCTATAATCACCAATGCTGCATAGGAATGTATTCCATTTCCTGCCCGAGTGTCAGCCCACTGCTGCAGGGCTGCCTAGAAAATGTGTTTTCACCTGTCTTCCTACCTTCCAGAACCAAGACTTGAACCACAAAAATGGGTTTCCACACTGATGACTCAGCCCCATCTAGTATCTCATCATCAGCTAGCTTGTCTTCCTATTTTATCTTGAGAATGGCTTGTTGGCTATATTAATAAAATGTTTTTGAAATTTCAGACCCTCATGTGTAGTGGGTTTGCTTCTAATTGTTAGTTTTAGGTCACATATTTGCAGATTGTTTTGTAGATTTAGTTGCAAGTTGACTGTTTTGCTATGCAATGTCTGAGAGGATCCTGATGGTTGTGCTGGGTTGTTATTAATAGTGTTCCTATGATTATTTTAGTGGACTGTCTGCAAATTTCTTATGGAGCAGAATTGAGACATGTATTAGCAACAAAAATTTAAATGGGATTCTTCTCTGGTGATATTCATGTCAAATGGCACAATTTCTCTCGCCTAGCTTTCTGAATGTGCTTCATATTGTCTAACTGTGGGCCACTGCTGTCTGCATGACCATGTGGAGAAGTCTGCTTTGTGTGAAAAGAGCTTCTTGCAGGAGCAGCTGAAGTGAGTATGGTCAGACATCAGCAACCAGGTTTTTGATAGCGTTCCTTAAATATCTGAAACATCACCAAAGGTGAGACCTGCAGAAGCTGTGCTCCGTCATGCAGCCATTCTCTTTCTGTGGCACGTAGCTTTGAAATGTGTCCAAGACCATCCCCTCTGGCCTTGGAGGAGTCTTCCTTCCCATGTATGCAGGGAGGACAGGAATCAGTCTGATTACATCTGATCTGTCAAGCCATCAGTGTGGTGACCAAATCAACAAACTGCCTAGAATTCCAGCAGAAACTGGGCCTGTGCAGCTAACATTAGCTTGAGCAAAGAGACGTCTTGGTAAAATGCCTAGAACTGCTGGTGCCATGATATTTTCCTTTTTTGTTGAAAGCAGATGTTCAGCACAGCACCCATCACAGGGAACTGCCAAGCCAGCTTGCCTGACACTGTTTTACAGCATAACCTCTGTGGTTTCACTCTCTGCATATTTGTTCTGACTCTATAACCAACAACTTTGCCCACTTACTTATTATAATTCCTTTGTCTCTTCTGGGGAAATGCATTTTTTCCCCCAAGAAGGATGTATTTTTCCACACCTGCCTTTTCTTAGTCACATAAACTATGTAATTGATTGTGATAATTATTGTGAGCCTAATTTATGCTCCTACAGCCATTTATATTTTCCTGGCGTTTCCACAACAATTTTAAAGAGTGACATATAAAAATGTAAGATTCACCAATGTTTTCTTTGGTTTATAGTTGAATATATGGTAGACATGAATATATTTTACTTTCTAAGCAAAATATTTTGGGTAACTCTAGATTCATGTAAACTCTATACAAGTAGCTGGGTGTCTTCTTTAACTAACCAAGGACTCATAAAATAATAGACACTTAGAGCTGGATTAAAAGTTCTCTAAATAATAATTTTTAAATTAAATTCCTAAAATTACAAGGAATTCTGCAGTTGTTCCACAGGAGGAAAGGAATTATAAGACCAGAGCTCAAACGACCACTCTCCAAAACACACACACACACACACACACACACACACACACACACACACACTTCCACTCCACATAGAGCAAATCTGCTGTTAGTGGACTTCTGTCTATAACATGTATGTAAATGGCTCCCCTGCTGTAAATATCAGCATAAAAATTCATATTATTGGGATACAATCTTATTGTTCTGAAGAGATATAGACAGCCCAAATGGAATAAATGGTTAACCACGGCATTGGTTTCCTGTCTCCTGGTCAAGTAATTTCTTCAATCCCTTACTTTCTTCTTGTATTTGTAATTTGCTTATAAAATACGATATGATCTTCAAAGTTTTTTTTAAATTTATAGTTATTTTAATTTTTAGAATTAAGTCTTATATTTGTTATATATTTAAGAATTTAATTTACAATTATAGCTATAAAGGAAGGAAGTTTAAGTTTGACGACATAACCCTTGCTGGTTTGGCTCAGTGGATAGAGTCCCGGGTTCGTCCAGTCAAGGGCACATGCCTGGGTTGCAGGCTCAGTCCCCAGTGGGGGGCATGTGGGAGGCAGCCGATCCATGATTCTCTCTCATCCTGGATATTTTTATCTCTCTCTTCCTCTCCCTTCTCTGAAATCAATAAAAATATATTTTTTTAAAAAGTTTGACGACATAAGCAGAAAGCTCTTTTCACTTCCCTTGAGCACCTAAAACAGTCAACATGAAGTATGCTAAAAAGTCATATTTTATGTACCCTAGTGTTGGCCTCATCAAAATTACAATGCATTTATCTTATTTTATATATAGATCAGTGAACTGTAAAATACAGGACCAAGAAAAATTATATGTGAAAATAGCAGAATTTTATTCTACTTTTCAAAACAATTTATGATGCTTCTTTGGCCATTTTGCAGAGTTTACCCACATGCTCCTCAAGTTAGCTAATAAAATATATTTGACAGTCCTGAAAAAAAAAAGGTTAAATATTCCAGAAGTATTTATGGCATGCACTTAAGAAGAGGTTTTTTTTTGGGGGGGGGGGGGGGGGTTGTGTTTTTTTTTTGTTTTTTTTTTTTGTTTTTTTTTTTTTGAGCTGTTAAGGATAGCACCAAAAAAGGATTAGAAATCCCATTATTCTATCTAAAAGGATAGGTTTCCTCACATTAATATTTTCAAAACTGGCTTTTCCTTCACAAGTTAGTATCAAACGCTTTCAGTAAACAGTGAAGTGGGCTCTGAGGTTCCTCAAGGAGGTGATGTAATTAGGACCTCCTTTTAGCCAGGTCTCCACGGTGACTTCAGGCAATTCTATCTTGCTTTCTCCATATAGAGAGCAATGCTAACTAATCTTATAAGGTTCTTATGAAATATTTTATGAAAAAATATTACTAATGGTAGCAGAACTCTTTATAAAATTAGATGCAAAGGAGTCTTATTTAACTATGAAATTTGAATCATGATCACTATAATGACAACTAGATTCCTGGGTGGTTATGACCAAATAAGGAGAGACAGTATTTAAGCAGTATGTACTGTTGACAAACGAGGTTGCCAGATGGGTGGGGGGTGTTTGGATGGGTGAAAAGGGTGAAGGGAGTACAAAGTTACAACATAGTCACAGGAATGTAAAGTACAGCATAGGAAATATAGTCAACAATATGATAATAACTATGTATAGTGCCGAATGAGTACTCGAATTATCAGGGAGATCACTTCATAAAGTATATGATTGTCTAACCACCACTACACTGTGCACCTGAAACAAACATAAAGCAAACAATGTTTTAAATTTTTGAAATAAGCAGTCTATATATGTACATGCACACACACATGCATACATATATGGATATATATTTATACATCTATATATACAGACACAAAAGCTTTGTAACCAGATAGACATGAGTTTCAAACTTAGTTCTATTACATACAAGCTACAAGACCTTAATCAAGTTACTGAATCTCTCTCAGCCTCATTTTTTACAATGAAGGTTATAGAAATCAATAGTGTATGAGTCAAATAAAACTAGATGAGAAACTTTACATACATTTATGCATCTATCATACAGTAAACACACCAAAAATTGTGTAACATTTTATGTTAGTAAGTTTTTCAGGTCTTGCAAAAGAGATTATTCTATAATTGCAACAAGATCCACAGGTCTTACCAAGCTCAGCTCTTAGAGACACGTGATATTTTGATAGAAATCTTGACTTTAGTATTCTTGTTTTTCCAGTATGTGTTTTCGCTTAGTATAGACTCATTAAAGTGGGCTGATGAAAATGAAGCATAACAATTTACCTGTAGGCAGATCTGCCCCAAGGAAACCATTGTTCATAATACATATGTGTTAGATCATGGATACATGAATCTGATGGCAGGAAGACTTTCCTATGAACCAAAGATAGAGGGATATCACAGTTCATGACAGTTTAAATATTATGGTTACTATTAACTCTTAAAATAGCAGAGTCTTTCACCTAAAAATCTCTACCCATCCTTCTGGTCACTCCTCTGTCTCATCTTCCCTTGAAGTGTGGTCTCTTTGTGAGGCAGTGACTTCTCCTTTCTTGCTAGATTTTTCTATGCTGGTTGCTATGTGTTTACACTCTTTTTACATTAAAAAAAACCCACCAGCCTGTATTTGTAAAAGGCCATTAAATCATCACAAAGAACTTTTAAGGCTGAGTAGATTGGATACACTTAACTTTGAATAATGAAATAATTCATTTGATTTGAACAAATATTGAAGATTTGGAACCCTTCTGTCATTAAAATTCTACATGCTTGCCCAGCGGGCATAGCTCAATGGTTGAGCATCAATCAGCCTATAAATCTGGAGGTCCTAGGTCAATTTCCAGTCAGGACACAGGCCTGGGTTGTGGGCTAGATCCCCAGTAGGGGGTTTACAAAGCTGGGTTGAGGGGCCTGGAATCTTATCTCTCTACTAGAGGCCCAGTGCAAGAAATTCATGCATGGGGAGGGGGTGTGTCCTTCAGCCCAGCCTGCACCCTCTCCAATCAGGGACCCCCCAAGGGATGTCCAACCCCACCGGAATCGGGCCTAAACGGGCAGTCAGATATCCCTCTCACAATCCAGGACTGCTGGCTTCCAACCGCTAGCCTGCCTGCCTGCCTGATTGCCCCTAGCTGCTTCTGCCTGCCAGCCTGATCAACCCCTAACCACTCCCCTGCCAGCTTGATTGATGCCTAACTGCTCCCCTGCTGGCCCAATTGCCCCCAACTGCCCTCTCTTGCCAGCCTGGTCACCCCTAACTGCCCTCCCCTGCTGGCCTGGTTGCCCCTAACTGTCCTCTCCTGCAGGCCTGGTCACCCCCAATTGCCCTCTCCTGCTGGCCGGGTCACCCCTAACTTCCCTCCCTTGCCAGCCCTATTGCCCCTAACTGCCCTCCCCTGCCAGCCTGGTCCCCCCTAACTGCCCTCCCCTGACGGTCTGGTGGCCCCTAACTGCCCTCTCCTGCCGGCCTGGTTGCCCCTAACTGCCCTCCCTTGCCAGCCTGGTTGCCCCTAACTGCCCTCCCCTGCTGGCTTGGTCCCCCTCAACTGCCTTCCCCTGCAGACCTGGTCCCTCCCAACTGCCCTCTTCTGCCGGACATCTTGTGTCTACATGGGGGCGGCCATCCTTGAACACATGGGGGTGGCCAATCGTGTGTGTTGGAGTGATGGTCAATTTGCATATTGCCTCTTTATTAGATAGGATTTCCACCCCATTTGTCTCTTTCACTATCAACACCAACATTGTCACAACCATGGTGGCCCCAAAGGAGCACCGTTCCAAACCACAGAGCACTGTGGAACTGTCTCTCTACAGCCTGTGTGGGGAAGGATGGCTTTTGGCTCTGGTGGCAAGAGGAACTCTGCATGAAGGATAAGGAATGACTGCGCTATCCTGAAGTAAGAGAGGTCTCCCAGAAGAGCCCGGGCCCTCCACAGTGAGAGGAAACTGGAGCCGTGGACAGAGGACAGAGAGAAAGGCAACGAGAAGCTGAGGCAGGTGCCAGTTTAACCTCTGTGGCCAGGAGGCTGAGCCTTGGGCTTGCAGCAAGGTAGGAAAGCTGAGCCCTAGATGACAGAACCATGAAACCTAGACAGGGCCTAGCTAATATTTAATTAGGAAAAGGAAAGAGAAACACACATCTTGAGAATGGGGGGGAGGGGTGTAGGGGAAATGAATGAAAGGAGTCAAAGGTACAAATTTCCAGTTACAAGATGACTAAGTCATGGTTATGTCATGTACAGCATGGTGACTATAATTAATAACACTAGCTTATATTTGAAAGTAACTTGGAAAGTGGATCTCGAAAGTTCTCATCATAAAAAAAATTGCAACTATGTGTGGTGGTGGATGTTAACTGGACTTATGTGCTGATCATTTTGAAATATAGACAAATATTGAATCATTACATTGTACACCTTAAACAAAATGTATGTCAATTATACCTCAATCATTTTTTTAATTAAAAAATAATAAGTGAGAGAAATCAACCCTATTTGAGGGCTAAACTTCAAAGCCATGGAATGACAGGTGTGTTTGAAGAGTGAAGGAGGTGACCAGCTTGCAGGCCTGTCTGAAGCCCAGGAAGGAATCTGGGGAGAGGCCCAATAAGGAAGTTTGCTTTCACTCCTGGGCCTCAGCGGGCAGCTCGGAGATCCCTATTCAGAGACAAGGATAAGAAACAGGCGTCGAGGGCACTGAAACTTCTACTGGATGATTCCCCAAGACAGCTTCCAAAACCACCCAAGAACTATCAGAAAGTTATTAAAGAGCTGGGTTTCTTGACTTACTTACTGGGCCATCAAGGACAGAGTTATTGAGAGAGCAAAAAAATGTTCATTCTGTGGCCAATCAGGGCAGAAAGAAATCCAGGAGCAAATAATAAAGTGTCAACCTCCAAAGATGAAATTATTCTGAATCCCTGGGGCTTGAGGAAAATGGAAGGGCATATAAATTATAGGGCAGCCAAATGTCTGTCCCAAACACTGGGCACAGGGGCATCCTTACTGTGCCCAGGCTCCTCCTACTTATCTAAGATGTATAGATTAATTTGTGTTCTTATTATTTGCTGCACAATGATATTTGCTTCTTATAAAACCTTGTGGGATGATTATATTCACTTAAGAATGATAGAGAAAAACTGGCTAAAAACTATAAAGTATGCATCTACAAAGATTAAATTCACAGGAACACGGGAGAGGTATTTGGCTTATAAAATAAGGGCCTACATAGTAAACATTAAATACATAAAATAATATATTATGTGTAATAAATATAAAATAATGTATAGTTTACATAAATCAGATGAAAAAGATTTTGTAAGCTAACAGCGTGTGCAGTCAGCTATACTGTTTTTTAAGCTACTGCCAATTACCTACGGTTATGAAGAGTAAAGGCCTGCATCAGTCTTCTGTCACATAACTACATTTTCCAGAGATCCATTCACCTTCATTTAGCCTCATCTGTGGATTCATTCATTCAATAAAACTAACTCTGGGCCTACCGTTTGCTGGGCACTGAAGAAATAGTTAGGAATCTCTGCCCTCAAGGAGATTATAGTTCATCAAGGAAGGTAGAGAAATAAAACAAACACTATAGTTTTTAAAAGATCAGGTTTTTGCATAGGGAGCACTGGGCAGTTAAATAATGTAACAACTGATTTGAATTTTTTTAAAATATATTTTTATTGATTTCAGAGAGGAAGGAAGAGGGTGAGATAGAAACATCAATGAGAGAGAATCATTGATTGGCTGCCTCCTGCACGCCCCCCACTGGGGATAGAGCCTGCAACCAGAGCATGTGCCCTTGACCAGAATCAAACCTGGGACCCTTCAGTTCACAGTCTGACACTCTATCCACTGAGCCAAACTGGCTAAGGCCTGATTTGAATTTTAAGACATTCAGTGTTAGCTGGAGATATGCTGACTTTGAGGAATCGTGAGATGCCCAAGTAAGAAGAAACATCTCATAGGCAATCTATAATAATAAAAGTATAATATGCAAATCAACCGAACGGCCAAACAGTGGAACGACCGTCCAGATGACCTTTTGGACTAAGCCAGGGCTGCAAGCGCCTACTCTTGCACGAATTTTGTGCACTGGGCCTCTAGTTTAATATATGTATCTACCCTCAAAAACAAGGTTTGGATTTAAGATTTAGATGTGTCTGCCTTCACAAATAGCTGCTGATATATATGTTGGAAAATTAGGATAGTATAGAGTGAGAAGAACATGGCACCATGAAGATAACCTCTCAAGGACCAAGACAGGAAGAATGGCTACAAGAGGCTAAAAGGAACATCTGGAGAGGAAGAACAAAAGCAACAGAGCTCTGTGTCACAGAGCCCAAGAACAAAAAAAAAGGAGGGTAGCCCTAACCGGTTTGGCTCAGTGGATAGAGCGTCGGCCTGCGGACTCAGGGGTCCCAGGTTCAATTCCGGTCAGGGGCGTGTACCTTGGTTGCGGGCACATCTCCAGTGGGGAGTGTGCAGGGGGCAGCTGATCGATGTTTCTCTCTCATTGATGTTTCTAACTCTCTATCCTTCTCCGTTCCTCTCTGTAAAAATTCAATAAAATATATTTTTTTAAAAAAAAGGAAAGGAGGGTAAAGAAGATGAAAAATTATTCATAAACCACTCATTGGGCTTATGAGTCAGTAGGACAAGGGCAGTGCTGGGGAGCAGATTAGGTGGAGTGATGGGGCAGATATGGGGTTGTAATGTGAAGTGGGGGAGAAAGAATGAGGTGCGGCAATGGAGAGATTTTGACTGAACAGAACTCTTTCCAGAAGGTTGGCCACGGAGTCAAGAAAAGACATGGCTAGAGGGGCTCAAGGGATCGAGGGAGGGGCTTGGCCCAATGTGTTTGTACAGAGGTCACAAATTCACAAGTACTACCTTCAGGTACACAAAAATGAATTCTTTATTTTTTAATAACTGATCTTCCACTGGGCAATGTGCAATAAACCTAATTATTAGAGATGTTCTCATTCTCTTACAGGTTAAATGGTCTCTTTTGGTGAATCAGTCTCTCAAATAAATGCTCCTTCCCGAATAACAACCTACATGAATGAGACAGTTGGTGATTTTATGTATGTGAGACAGCCTTTCAAATATCTTATAAATGTTACCTTATTTAAGCTGTCATAACAACTCTATCTTTACATCACAAATGAGTAAAATGAGTAACTGGACTGAGGTCGGGCAGCTAACAAGTTAGTGTTGGAACCCACTATTCAAGCTTGGGCCGTCTGACATCAGCGCCTGTGCTCTTAGCCACAGCACTTGGCTGACACCAAGAAGTCATCTGAGTCCCTCGTATCCTCCCTGTATCGGACCATCTGATGATTCCATCTGCTCCCTAGATTGGTGGATGGTGAGGTGCAATGGCCATCGAGCTGGTAAGCACTACTAGGTTCCATGGTCCTAAGTAGGGCCTTTGGACACTAAACCTCCCACACACTCTGACGCTTTTATCCTATGCTTAGCTTTGCTCAGAGCTCTTTGTCCCTCTCCAAAGCACCTAAACATCTGAAAGTCCCACGTGTCTCCTACAGGCCTGGAAACAAGAAACTGCTCTAGGCACCTCCTTTTTAAGCACTGGGCACTATTTCTGTACTCTGAACGGACCGCTAGCTGCACCCTCCCCATAATACCTCCCGTTATTGCCCTGTGTCTTCCTTTCATTGTACTCCTTCATCCCTCAGGTAAAAAGGGAAATATTTCTCATTGCACTCTGTCTCCAATTCTGAGTTCCAGATATACTTTGCATATAATAATCAACCACATTTTTATGTGAATGAAAGCTAAAAAATATATATGTATATATTTTTTGAAATAGCATTTCCTTCCCATCAAAGTCTGGCTTCCAAAATGATTGTCTGACTGCACACCCAGGAAACAGCTGTGTGACTAAGGGGCAATGCGCCTCATGGCTCAGCCGCAGAGGTGGGAGGCTAGAAGGGAACCAATATTAAAGGGGAAATTAAAATTCATTGGTTTAATATCTCCAAACTATGACCACCAGACCTGCACCTGAAAACCTTCCGGAGTGTTCTTAGTAAGCATACATAAGCTCTCCTCACTCCCCTCCCCCGAGGTTGCTCTTCCTTTCAGTCTGAAAATTGAGTCCTGTTTTGGGGCACCGATTTGCCTTCTATACTTTTATTATAGCCCTTTTTAATTTTTGCAGCCAGAATGGGAGAGACTCCAGCTTGTCAACATTTTACATCTTGAGGAAAAAGATTATTGTAACAGGGGTTCTTTTATTTAGGAACATATCTGAGTTAGAAGCCTATTTTAATGAGTCGTACACAAATGAGAAATTTAATACGACACAAGCAAATATTTTCATTACATAAAGGAGACATATTTTCCTTACAGGAGTTCAGCTTACAGATTTAGAGAGTAATAAAAGAACTACTGGCATTATTTACATCAGTAACACAGATATTCCCGCTTTAAAAGGTAGCATTCATAATTATTATCAGCCTGACTTCCCTATCTGCTTTAATGAATGCTTGCATGAGTTATACGTATCTGTGTGCAGCAAGCCATCAACCAACATATCTCATTGCTGGTTCTTTTAACATAAGTCAGAAAATCATCCACAAGCTCATACAAATTAACAAGGGAAGCAATAAAACTCTAATAGATTAGCATATAAGAAACATGATCAGACATTTTATACAAAAGAAAAAAGAACTAATAAATATACAGGGAAATAGCATTGTTCATAATGAAGAAGGCAAACAAAAAGACCAATGATGTACTATTAGTAATCATTAAACTAAGAAAAACAGTGATAAAACCCAATTAGAAAGTGGGATGAAAGTGGCATACCTATATATTGTCGGTAGCATTATAAGTCAATAAAACAGCTTTAGAAAACAATTTGGAAATACTCTTTGAGACCATGTTATACTCATACACTTGAGCCAAGTAATTCCAAACATGGAACTTTATCTTAATGAAATTATCCAAAGTTAGGAAAACAATTTGGCTATTACAATAGTAATTTGGAGTTGGCAAACTTTTTCTGTAAAGGGCCAGATAATAAATATTTTAGGCTTTGTGAGCCATATGGTTCCTACTCAACTCTAATGCGAAAGCAGTAATAGATTATATGTAAATGAATATGTGGCTGTGTTCCAATGAAACTTTATTTACAAAAGTAAGTAGTGGACAGGATTTGGCCCATGGACCAAACTCAGCTTTGGGTATTGCTTATTAATAGCAAATAAGTTGGGAAAATTTTAACAATGATCTCAACAATTAGAACATAATTTCATAAAATATGATAATCAACTCAATGGTTTATTGTGTAGCCATTGAGATAAAAACAATTATAAAAATTGTAGCAGCATGGGAAATGTTAAAAACAAAGAGGATACAAAGGTGTATGTACAGCAAGATTATAAGCATAAAATTCTATCAGCAGAAAGACCAAGGCTTCAAGGGCATACATAAAATATGCAAATAATTGTTTGCCATTTTCACCATTAGTATTAACAAATACTCAAGAGGTTTCCATAAACCTTAACACACTCATGGTGACATTGCATCTGTCCCTTGGTTAGAAAAACACGGAGGAGACTTTGGGTATTTCGGTAGTTCTAGGATGACCATGCGTAGTTTCACAGCCACAAATGCACTCCTAATCCTGATCCATTATCTCACAATGCAAATAAACCTCATTGGCCACAGATAATAAGATGAAAAATTTGCATTATTTAAACATAACCACATGCAAGTCATGAAACCAACTCAAAGGGCCTATCAAGCTACTGGGAGAATAACAACATTGTCATCACAGTGGATGGTGGCTCACATATTTTAGAAAAACAGTGATAAAACCCAATTAGAAAGTGGAATGAAAGTGGCATACTTATATAATGTCGGTAGCATTATAAATCAATATAACAGCTTTAAAAAACAATTTGTAAATACTCTTTGAGACCAATTTTAGTCCTTGTTGAAGCAGACCAGAGGCCTTTCCTAAACCAGGTCCCATATTTACCAGCACTTGAGCATGGCTTAAAGTCATAGTCATAAAATCTTCATGCTGCTATATATTACTTAATGCTACTTACTTTGTTTATGCTGTCTCCTTCATCCCACAGAACTCACTGTACAAAGCTAAATTATTTAATATAATACTTAATCTATTATAACACATTAAAATCATACGTAACCACTCTATAGCCTGATGGGTAAGAGCATGGATCTGGATCCAGACTGCTGGATTCAAATTCTAACTCTGACTTACTAGATACGTGAACTTAGGAAAATGTATTAATTTCCCTATGTGTTAGTTTTCTCATTTGTAAATGGGTACAATTAGCAAATCCTACCTCCTAGGATTTTTCTAAATATTAAATAAATCATTGTACTTAAATTGCTTAGAATATGGTTTTGCATACTTGGTAATATTGAGGATGCAATATTTGTGAATGCTCTGTAATAATCTATTATTATCCTGAGGAATAATATCCTACTAATGTCTTATTTCAAATCACTGTTGCTTATAAAAAAATTTTAAAATATATTTTATTGATTTTTTTACAGAGAGGAAGGAAGAAGGATAGAGAGTTAGAAACATCAATGAGAGAGAAACATCGATCAGCTGCCTCCTGCACACTCCCTACTGGGGATGTGCCCACAACCAAGGTACATACCCTTGACCAGAATCGAACCTGGGACCCTTCAGTTTGCAGGCTGACGCTCTATCCACTGAGCCAAACCGGTTAGGGCTGTTGCTTATAGAATTTTATCTCTCTAGTCTATTTACATTATTTTCTCCTCAGGCAGCATATAAAAATTAGTCCAACTTCCTAAGCACACAATGGTTTAAGCCCCAGATCTCACAAATCTATGACACTGTAAGTAGAATGGAAAAAAAATCAGATTTACTCTGATAATAATCTTAACTTCACTGTTCCTCACAAACACTGTTTACTATCTAAAAGCAACATTGACAATCACCCCCAATCAGTCTCGAAGAAATGTTGCTAAGGTAAAAAAAAAAAAAAAAAAAAAAAAAAAAATTCATCTTGGATGTTCAAGTGAGCTACGTGGGAGACAGCAGGTCCTCCCGAGATCATACCTAGGAAGCAGGTGGAAAAAGGACCTGGGATTTGTGCTGTCAGACAAAAACAAGGATCCAACAAAGCAGAAGCACAATGAATGTTGTATTTTTATTGTAAGTCACAATCAGCATTCATATGATTTTCATTAGCGGCTGTTGACAACCTACATTTTCTATCCAAGTGTTACAGATTGAGCAAATTCTTAAGGTATCCATCATATTCTGAAGACAATTTAAGAGAGTTCTGAAAAGTCCATAATATAGGGTGTCCCAAAATTCACTCAAGAGTTGCAATTCAAAATTTGCAAATCTTGCGTGAATTTTGGGACACCCTATATATGTAAGTGGATAATCACATGTTTTATTTGAGGCTGTTTGCCATAGTAAATATATTTATATTTTCCCTATTTGTGCTAACTTCTTCTTTGGCAAATATTCTGAGAATACCTCTTAATTGGCCTAAGAACCAAAAAAAAATGTGAAATGGGGTGTGATTTACCATCACAAGTCATGAAGCACTAGGATAATCCAGTTATGGAATTCCTATGTCAAGCTTAACTAAAGAAAGAATTTTATCTAAGTGAAAGGTTCCAACACCATTTGGGTAAGATGAGGAAAAGAAGGAATTTTAGCACAAATGAGCCCACTGAACTGAGAGTAACAATAGATCTTTAGGTATTAAAGATGGTCATTTTACTAGAAGGAAAGAAATTATTGGACAATACATCAAAGAATTCTTCCAGGAAATGTAAAATTACTATTTTTTTAAATTCCAAAATCTATTTGTCATTTCAGTTCAATTCAACAAAATTCACCATTGTCTGAAATATGCAAATGTATAACTTATTTTACTACTAGAGGCCCAGCGCACAATTAACTAGTGTGTGTATAGGGTCCCCTAGGCCTAACCTGCCATCAGGGCCAGAAGTCCCGCCCGCCACAGCCGCTGCGGGATCCATCAATGCAACTTCTGGTGAGTCCAGTAGTTGGTCATGACGCCGTGATGGCATCATGACTGCAAGCCTTTTATGATATAGTCTTCAGATTATGTTCCACATACTATAGGTTGAACACAATGTATTGGCAAATAATTAAATATATTAAAAATAATATTCATTACCATATTGTTTTCTGAATTAATAAGTTATTACATGTTGCATGATATACTCTGGCTATCTCTTTTGAATTAATTGCGGTTGCAAGCACTCAACTCTAGAGAATATGCAAAAGCATCTGTCAAATAATATGAAGAGACAGAGCCAGGCTGCAGCTACATCTTATAAAACATACAATTTTCACCTCTGTAGATCATAATTTCAGTATTTGCAACATTTTGTGCTGACACCACAGGCAGTAATAACTGGCTTAAATGCCTTTATGGTTCAGCTGTTTGCAGCAATACCCCCATTCATAACTCTCAAAACGTAAGATGACAGCTACAAGTGCCTCGAATGAATATATGCTCCTCTTTACATTGTCCCACAGGTTGACTCCCAAGGTGCTCTCAGCTCCGCACAACAGTAGCTGTAAATGAAAGCATTGCACCCAAAGTTATTACACAAGGCCATGGGCAATGACAAACATCCTTGTGTTTTGTCAGCAAGGAATCTATATTTGAATTACACTGTGAAATCATTCTTTGTGTTATAGTGTATTTGTTCATATTAGCATAAAACCTTCAAAATATCTTATCTGATTGTTGCTCACACTATAGGGAAAAGGGAGAGAGAGAGAGGAGCTCTCTCCTTTCTACCTCTGAGCTATGCTGATCTTCACTCATATCATAGGCAGACTTTTTCTGTGCATGTGTCAGACAAGATGACGTCACTCAGCCCCAGGGGCACATTTGCCCTGCTTAGCGATCACCATGGAATTAGATGTCCCTCGCCCAGCAAAGCTCTCTATCAATCTTAGAAAAGACACTTATTTATCTTTCTTGAGTTACATGCACATTCCTGAAGCAATCCTTGGCACTCCGATAATGAGGCTTAGTCACATGCTTACTCAGGAAGTGGGGACAGGCTGTTCTGATTGACATTGCCACCTGGACCACTAAGAGTGGGGAGGAGTAGAGGAAGATGGGAAATGATGCTGAGCAGACAAAAACTCCACTTTCCACCAAGCCCTGTAGACTTTCTCCCTTCCTGAGGAAGCAACAGGCCCTGGAGAAAAGATTTCCACACTGGGAAAGATCACCCCAATAAAGAGGATGAATGCTAGAGATTTTTATAACTTATCATTTGTGAAAACCTTTAAACCAATCATTCAGCACCGAAAGACCACTTGCACCTGAACCAACACATCAGTGATCATTTGTATATCATATTTCCAATAGGGACGGTGACATTGGACATTTTCTGAAAATTCTTAAATTGTGTGACTAACATAAAGTCATGATTTGGGAGAATATAATGCTTATATAGAAAATAAATCAGGTGAATCTTGATACTTTATACTCAAAGCTTGGGGGGTGGGGAAACACTTCGATTTTATAATGTTGGAAATAAACTACTAAGGAAACTTGATCACTTTCATAAATGAAAGGGATGAGGCATCTCACATTAGTGTACATTATCAATTTAAAAGTCTTTCTACTTAATTATGCAACTTACAGAATATAGTTTTTCAGTATCACTAGTAACCCCTGTTTCCCCTCTTAAAATAGCAAAAACCATTAGGTTCAAAAGTAGCCTGGCTGGAGTGCCTCGGTTGTTGAGCAGCATCCTGTGCACCGAAAGGTTGCTGCTTCAATTCCTAATAAAGGCACATACCTGGGTTGCAGGTTTGGTACCTGGTCCGGGCATGTACAGAAGGCAACCGATAGGTAGGATATATTTCTCTCTCATGCCAATGTTTCTATCTCTCTTTCCCTTCCTCTCTCAAAGCATGTACTAAGATGAGGATAAAACACACATAAAAAGATAAAAACAGGCCAGCCAGTAGGAGGTCACAGTTCGATTCCCAGTCAAGACACATGCCCGGGTTGTGGGCTCAATCCCAGGTAGGGGGCGTGCAGGGGGCAGCCAATCAATGATAACCTCTCATCATTGATGTTTCTATCTCTTTCTCCCTCTCCCTTCCTCTCTGAAATCAATAAAAATATTTTTAAAAGAATAATAAAAACAAATGGTTAGTCTTCTAGCTCTTTCTTTAAATGTTGGCAAAACTGTGGAATTAGAACTTACAGGTTTGAACATTCACACTGACCTCTGCTGCTCAGGAAAAGAGCTCTTCTAGCTAGCAGGACAGGATTTCAGGTTTCTGAAAGGAGAAAAAAGAAATCTCTGAACCTAAGAACAGTAATTTCCTGCTTATGAAGCAAAGGTTGGAATCTATATATTCTGCCTGCTGTGTAGCCTTTATGTCATTGTGGAGAACTTGTCTAGGGGATGAAAAATTGTTAGAAACCAGAAAAATAACTATAGAAACCGTGAAAAACAAAACACTTCACTGTAAATGTAACGTTGCTGTTATTACACATGCTGTATGAGAGACAAAACAATAGCTGGGTTAAAAATTAAGAGAAAGGGTATAATTTAGTAAATTGACTGAACCCAAACATCTTAGAAATAGGTACGAGCTTTTGCTAAAATCACCAATCTGTTATGAAAGGCATTTCTTCAGCAGGGGTGCCAACCAATACGGGAGGATATATTTCACAGTCTTTCAAATTGACATCATGGAATCCTAACAGCACTTCTTGTCGTTTCTGAGATATGACAGAAATCTCTTCTAAGGACATTGGTTCTGTTTCACCACACTAGATAAAAGAACTCACACAATTGTTTTTAAAACTTTGTTTCTTTACTAAAATCCAGCTGAAATTGAGAGGCAGTTATTTATCTTTAAACTGAAGTTTTTCTCCCACTTCATAAATCCTTTCTTAATTATTGGTATTATCATTTTACTGAACTTTTCTTAGTTTGTATATAAAGTTTTTCTTCCTCTCAAATATCCCAGGTACAGAAGCTTTAAATAACCACTTGGTTAGTGCTGTTCTCAGAAGAATATTCACCTAGAATTGCCTTGAAAATAGATTTTTTATTAATATTTTCACTTACTTTTATTTAAATGTAAATACAAATCTAGGATTTCATCTGCCATATAGTCTCTTCACTATTCTAGAAAACAAGTCTTCTAGTCAAGTATAATTCAAAACTTGATGTAATTAATAATGGTTAACTTCTTTAATCTTAGCAGTCCATTTAATCAAGTAAGTACTCTTTCACTCTGTAGGTTTTATTTACACAGAAAACTAAATTAAAATATAACTAGAACAGGGTATGAAATATAAAATGGTTAACAATTACAGAAGGTATCCTTTAATAAAACATTTTGATCTTTGATTTCAGCTTATCTGGAGATGTGTTTTCAGAGAGGTTGGACATGCCATAAAGAGGGTGGGAAAGATGCCGTGACTCAGTTTTACTGCTGATGGTGATGTAGATCAGTTCCACCCATGTCACTTCAAGGTCAACTGACTTAGCAAAAAATCATCTCCCATGCCTGGGCTGTGAAAGATTCCAATCTGTCTGAGCATGTCTAAAAAACCAAAAGTGTAGGCATTATAATCCAGAAACCTCTTCTAAAGCCATATCACTTTGGAATCCAGCTCACTGAGTATAACACAACATGGAAAGAGTCCTTTGTCTTCTTGGATCTTCTTCACTACTAAAACCCACCCAGCTCTGGCAGTCTAGGGGACTTCAGTTCTGAAGCCTGGTGGCGCGCCTGTCTGGTCATACCATGCCATCCAAGTAACAGGAAAACTATGGTGTCTGCTGGAATGGCTGCTGAGAAAAATCCCAATCTGACTTCAGTGCTAAAAATTGTTATGTCTCTCCAAAACAACTGTGAATTGCTTTTCTCCTGGCCTCTGAGACCATGTAATTGATTATATTTTCCTCTTCCCATTGGCTGCTAGAGCCAACTTTTGTTTCTGGCAAAACTATAGACCAGATAACCTGAAAGGCCCTGCCAATATAAATGACTAAAATGTTGAACTAAGAAAAAAATAGACTTATGATTGCATTGTTGAAGTGGCACAAAAGAAAGGAATCCACATAGGCCAAAATTAAAGTGAAAGCAGAAACCCAGAAGTTAGACAAGTGCCAATGCCAGCTTTTCCTCTGAGGACTTCTGCTAAACCCTGAAGGCTTTGAGTTTCCACCAGACCAGTTGCATGGGGTGTGGAGGACTGGAGGTTAAAATACATCCCAGGTGGGCAAGAGCTACACAACCGTAGCCTGAAGACAACTGAAAAATAAGCCCATTTCCCACCTCACAGAAATGGGCAGCCCAGAAATTTGCCTGTCTCAACCTTAGAGCAAAGTAGAAAAATAAGAAAATATTTTGAGAATTTACACCATTAAATTTCAAAGTCACCTACCTATGTGATGCAGGAAACTTAGCAAAGAATTTTATTTAAAGTGGTTCAGTGAAAGAGGATGTGTACCTAAGATGTCTGACAAAAGCAAATGCGAACTCTCTTTGGAAGAGGATTACTTTAATCTAGACATTAATGAATTTCCATTGTTAAAAAGTATATGAGCTCCGAGTAAAAGTAGTCACAAAATACTCATGGAGACAAAAAACAAATGGGGAAGTCAACCAAAACAACAGACAGCAGGAAGTAACCATGAAGACTTCAGATATTTGAATTTTTGGATTCGGAATATAGCATAATTATGTGTGTGATCTTAAAAAAAAAATAAGAAAAAGTAAGGGACTTGAAAATAGGATTAAGGAACATCAGATTATAAAAAACACACAAAGTAGATTATTAAAAGAACCAAATAGAAGTTTAAGAAATAAAAATCTCAATAGCCAGAGTAAATAGAATAGATATAGCTAAAGAGAGAATTAGAAAACTGAAAGATAAATCCAAAGAAACTATCCTGAATTCAGCTAATGGAGTAAAAAAAGAACAAAATATTTTTTAAAAAAAATTAAGACCTAAAAAATAAAGAAGGTCTGCCATTTTTTTCAACCAGAGTTTCAAGAGCCAGAAACTAGTTGAAAAGACAATGTTCAAGAGAGAATGACAGAGCACTTTCTAAGTGGCGATCCCCATGAGCAGGATGCACTCTGACATTTTAGCTCTGGGGTCTTTTGGATAGCACCCAGATGATAAAGCCAGACTCATCGGAAGGTACCTGTAGTAAAGAAGGAGTTGATGCTTAATCAGTGGCTGGTCGGGCCTCAAAAGATCTCCCAAAAGAACCTGGCAGGGCAACAGGTATAAATGCCTGAGGCAGAAAAGGTGAAGTCTAGTGGCTTCAGCAGTCACACCTAGGCCATGTAACAGACCCACAAAAATCCTGGGGTAAGTTTGCCAAGACTTCAGAAAGGACATGATGACACTGAATGTCTGCAATTTTACTGCTAAGGGTTTAGAAGTCAAATTACAGATATAGCAATCCAAAATCCCTGGATTATACTTTCCAAGGGGTCAGAAAAGTATAAAGTGGAGAAATTTTTATCATCTTCTCTTTCACCTCTTTGTATTCTCTTTGCTATTCTCTGGGCCTAAAATTCCCCCCTTTTTCCTCTAATCACTTAGATTTCCCCTAATAACCACATGCCCATCATAGCACTTAATCTACCTCAGAGAATTTTAATCTTTTCATAATCTGTTTAACTGTCTGTTCCCTCCACTTCTAGCTTCAAACTGTATGTTCCTATAAAATACCTTATAGTATTAATCTTTGTAGCTTTAGAATCTCTTGGGATTCAATGCCTTGTATATAGTTCAGTATGTTCAAGAAATATATATATTCCTAGCTATTACACCCTCATGAGTCAAAAAGGCTAAACTTTGCTCTTTGGATCATAAACTAAGTATAAAGAGAATTGTAATCATTAATTGAGCATAAAGAGAATTGCATTTACTTGAAAGCAACAGACAAAAAGAGCTTAAGAATAGCACAAAGGAATGAAATAAATTGCATTCTGAAGCTAAAAAAAATAAATAAATTTTAACATTTCTTGCATTTCTCTTACTATCTTGATCTAAGTAATTTCGCTAAGAATTAATTTGCTTCCAAAATTGTTGAAAGATGATTAGCATTCCTTATTTTCCAGGCTGCATGAATTTTATAAAACTTCTTTTTAAACTTTTCTCCCCCTGAGCCTCCCAGGCCTCCACAGCTGGATGTGTTTTGCCTGCATGGAATGAAACAGTATTAATGCCTCCCATCAACTGGAGCTATCATTCAACACACATATCCCCCCCCCCCTCCTCCAACCTGAAAACATTATTAACACTTCACCAGATTCCTCATTAATTACAGCAGACGGTTTTGAAAAAGCTGGTGCCCGTCTGGTAGGTAATGTGAACCCCAAGAACAGAGTTAGAAAACAAAATATAAACATAAACATAAAGATCATAAAGTCCTTAAAATGAGAATGCAAGAGACCTTGTGGGAAGATCTGGGAGACAGGGACATTTGCATATTAAGGGAAAGCAAGCTGCTAATAGCTTCAGAGGATATGTAATAAACTGGGGGTCATTTTTAAAAAATTAATTTGAATTCCCCTAGATTCCTTTTCCGGAACATAATTATGTTTATAAGTCATAACTGCTTCATGACAATGGAAATTTTTTGTTCGTTTCTGGCAAAAAAAAAAAAAAAAAGTGATTTATTTTTAAATTTCCTTTGGTTCAAAAGCTTTTAATTTTATAGCAAAATTATAACATGTGTGAATAAACATAAAAATATAGTATATCGATTAATATGTACGTATATGTGGACTAGTATAAATACACATATTTTAATGTCTACCAAAAAATGGAAAATTTGTTTCTTTCTGTTAATAAAAATCATAATCCACAAAGCTAACTGAGCTAAAATCACCTTGGTTTGCCACTTTTCCCAGTTATGAAGTTTCCATGTGTAACAGGCAGCATTTTCATGTACAAATGATACTCAGAAATCTCCTGTGGTAGTTTTATTCTATTCCCACAATTGGATAGAGCGCAATGCTATTTAGAGTAAAGTAGAAGGGAATTTCAATACATTACAGCGTGCAAACTGTAATTTCAGTCCCAATTTTCAGAAATCGTTCTGCTAGAAAAAATAGCTTCACTGCCAGGCTCAGCCCATGCTCTTTTTATGCGGCCCTCTCGGCTGTAGACCTGAGGGCCTGCAGTGCTCACAGAGGTTACTTCCTTTCTTGTTTGGCTAAGAGCTCAGTTCACTCGGCACTGAAGTGGGAGGTGAAGAGATCTTTTCTTCAGATAATCCCATGGTGGCAAGAAGCAGGACAGGGAGTTACACTTTCTGGTCTTCATCCTTATCATCCTCCAAAACTCAAAGACGTGAATTGTAATGAGACTAACTCATGTGCAAGTCACCATTGGAAAATATGGGATAGAATTATAAGAAGAAGACATCCCACCACTGGAGCCGTTTAATAGCACCTAAGGATTGTGAAATAGAACAAATACAAATAATTTCTAGATGAAGTTGCCATAAGATATTACAGTAATTAACAAGTCACTCTGTGAGAGAAGGCATCCAACACAGATTTGTAAAAACAGGGTGGTAGAGGAGCCGGTTGACTGAGCTCTGTGTGAGTCTCGAGTTGAGAATCCTCCTAGACCAGTGGTCAGCAAACTGCAGCTCGCGAGCCACATGCGGCTCTTTGGCCCCTTGAGTGTGGCCACGAAGTTTCAATCGCACTGTACGTGCACGCCCGCACGTGGTATTTTGTGGAAGAGCCACACTCAAAGGGCCGCAGTTTGCCGACCACTGTCCTAGACATTTAATCCCCAGGGAAATTTGATTTTTTTTAAAAAATAGTTCTGTCTTAGACATCAGCAGACAATCTTTCTACCCTTCTAAACTTCTGACATGGGGTCTAAAATGTGAAGTTGTGCAAAGGTAAGGGGCATTCATGGCCAAATGAAGAACATTTCTAACACATTGTTGTTCTAACAGGTTTCCTTGTGTCCCATCCACTCTACACAATTATGCACTTTCTCTTTGGATCATCTTTCAACAGCTGAGCCCGCATGAGTGTTCCACCAGAAGGACTCATGGAGAAACTTGGCCATGGCCTTGTATTTACAGCTTCTGGTTCCTGAGAAGATAAGAAAACTTGGCCACTTCTTCATGTCAAATCACTTGATCAGATGGAGAAATGAGTGAATTATTCCGTCATGAAGTGAATCACTGGCAGAGGAAGCAATGGCTGACTCTTGGATCCCGCTCATTACTCTTCCTGTGGGCCTTGCATGTCACACGCATGAGAAAACCTGTATAAAATGCACAGCAACACCATTAACCAGGAAGTGGACGATTCGGCACCAGCTCCTCATGAGCTACTGCTACTCACAGAAGGCTCTGCGGGAGCCTTAAAAATAACCCTATTTATATAGGAGGCCTTACAGGAGAGCTGGTCATTTTTACTCTTTTATTTTTATCTCAATGGAAAAGGCAGGAAGCTGTTTATATGAGAATTGCTGCTTGTTGCCACGGGTGAGATGCAGTGAGGCTGAAGAAAGGATAGGACAGGCTAAGGCATAACAACAGATATGAATATATGTAAAAGAAATGCTGCAACCTCTATAGGCAGGAAGCCATAGTTCTTTAAAGCAGTTACTTCTTTTCTGAAAGCAGTTCCTCCAGTTAGGAACTTTGGCTGGTTTTCACACAGATCGCAGAGACTAATCTGAAAGAAGACTACATTCCATGCTGTTTGAAGTGAGATGAAAGAGATAAGTCCACGGAGTTTAAGAACTGAAATGTACCAGACTCGTGGTCAGTTAGGTTCTTGCAAAGTGGAAATCATTGCCTATTTTCCTGGTGACAGCCTCCTCTTTGGGGGTCATGAAAATAATATCGACCTTAACTGGTCAATGTGAGCATCCCTGTGCCCACAAGAGCAGCACCGCGTGGTTTGAATCCGATGTTCTCTTTATAACTGATGTACAACCTCACTTTTCTAATCTAAAAAGAAAGTAGACATAGAAAGCAGCAAAGGATGCCCATGGATGGCCTGGCCTCCGGGCCTGATCTCAGAGCAGGAAAAAACAACTTAGACAATGAGGCTTTGAAGTGGTTTTTCTTTATGAATCGAAGGGACCACTTGAATCTCTCGCATATTTTACCTAATCCAGGTCCTGAAAAAAGAGTTTTGGAAGCGATTCAGATATGGCGAGCCCCCTAAGCCTAACATTTCCACAGCTGACACGATTTGTTGGCTTCTGAGCTTGACGTTAAAAATGTCTCCAGCATAAACCCCACAGGGGCCTGGTGCACAAAACAGTCCCTCTCCTCTCCTCCTCCCACGCTCCTGGGTGCTGCCGTCCAGAGGGGACTGGGAACTGTGGGAAAGAAACTGATTCAAGCTCCCATTGTGGATTTAACTTCTAAAGCAACAAAATCAGAAGTGTGCTAGCAGCCCTGGGCAAACTACGGTCCGCGGGCTGGATCTGGCCCGTTGGAAATGAATAAAACTAAAAAAAAAAAAAGACCGTACCCTTTTATGTAATGATGTTTACTTTGAATTTATATTAGTTCACACAAACACTCCATCCATGCTTTTGTTCCGGCCCTCCGGTCCAGTTTAAGAACCCATTGTGGCCCTCGAGTCAAAAAGTTTGCCCACCCCTGTGAGGCAGCGGCCGCTCCTGGCGGGGTCTCTCTTTCCGTAATTCATTCCTGGTAGGTTTGTTTATAACAAAGAAAAAATGAAAGACAACAAAATCATCTATTTTTAAGAGCTAGTTAAATATGTTATGGTCTAATGAGCCAATTGAAGATGACCCAGAAGTTTAAAATCCATGAGGTAGATGGTATGTATCGATATGGAAAAATAACCAAGACATTGTTAAGGGGGGAAAAAGCAACTTGCAGGTTAACAGGAATACACTGAGGCCATTTGAGGAGAAAAAAAAAGTGAAAAAAATAGACATATGTATTTTAAAATCTCTGAAAAATTATGGAAAACATAGCTGGCAGTTGTCACTCCAGGCGGGGGTCTCTCAGTAGAGGCCCGAATGACACTTTGGGCTGGTTAATTGCTTGTTCTGGGGGCTTCCTGAGCATTGAAGGATGTTTTGCAGCAACTCTGGGCCTTTCTGCTAAATGCTCTCAG
This sequence comes from Myotis myotis, assembly GCF_014108235.1. Lineage (NCBI taxonomy): Eukaryota > Metazoa > Chordata > Mammalia > Chiroptera > Vespertilionidae > Myotis > Myotis myotis. The sequence continues at coordinate 8,112,485 of NW_023416335.1, read as the reverse complement.
CAAACCCCCCACCCCCCGGGATGACAATCTAAATGCCTCCAGACACTGTGTCCCCTGGGAGTCAAAATTGTCCCCCAGTTGAGAAGCACTGCTGAGGAGTGAGGCTGGAGGGAAGATTTTACTTTTCATCTCTCCTATTCTGAAACATGTTTTTTGTTTCTTTGTTTGAATTTACCATGAACATGTTCTACTTTTATAAGAAAAAAAAAGAGTTATTATTTTTTTAATAAAAGGAAAAAAGTTTCCAGGTTCACCTCAGGCAGAAGTCATATATAATCTGGGGGTGGGCGAAGGAGGGGAATGAAGTGTATAACTAATAAAAATACTCAATAAAGGTGTGTTGCCATTTTGATTGATTTAGTGGCTTCATGTAGTACTTTTACTCCAAAGAGCTTAAAGCTTTGTAAAAAAATTTTTTTCAGAAAATACATTCTGAAATTTTTATTCCCATCAAATAGCAGCAAAAAACAATAGGGAATATGGCAGCCCAAACCCAGCAATTTAATGAAGGGCATTGGCATTGGCATCCAGGGTTAAAAATGTGTTTCTGCCCGGTAGAGCCAGCCCTCAGCAAGACTTCAAGGAATGTGCAATGTGTCTCCAATACCGTTCCATCCTCTCCTGCCACCAGCTCGATCATCTTCATTTATTTACTCAAATACACAGGAAGACTGCATCAGACACTGAATTCTTTGGGATTTGAGAAGCATCAACAGCTTTGGAGCAGATTAATTGATGGTTTTATCCTTGCCAGCAACCTCTGCACTTTAACACGCTACTCAGAGACAGGAGCGTTCTTCTGGGGCAACTTCAGAGACCAGTGTCTCCTGGCAGGAGCTGCCAGGGGAGCAGGGCTGCCTGCCAAATGCTACCACAAAGCAGCTGCTGGTGCTGGCGGGGGAGGCCAGGCTGCTCCTGAGGAAGGGATGCTAAGCGTGCAAGCCATGAGAGGGGAGGATGGCCATGCGGTCTCCTCCGTAAAGAGGAATTGCAGAAGATGGAGAACCTCCAACCTTCATTTTTAAAAAATACTTTATTGATTTTTTTAAATATATATATTTTTTATTGATTTCAGAGAGGCAGAGAGAGGGAGAGAGAGAGAAACATCAATGATGAGAATCATTGATCGGCTGCCTCCTGCACGCCCCATACTGGGGATCCAGCCCACCATCCAGGCATGTGCCCTTGACAGGAATCAAACCCAGGACCCTTCAGTCTGCAGGCCGATGCTCTAGCCACTGAGCCAAACCAGCTAGGTCCTTAAAACCTTTTGCAAGGGAAAAGGGAACAGGTTTGGCCAAACGGAGGGGAAAGCAAGCAACACATGGAATGAGGGGAAGAGAGGAGAGGGAAGGCAGAGAAGAAGGGGAGCAGCAAGGCTGAGCAAAGCGGAGTGAAGAGGAAGAGGCTCAGGAAATGAGGAGTGCAGAGCAGTGCCCGCTGCTGGTGCGCAGGGCTGGGAAGCTGGGAAGCTGGGAACGGAAACTTGGAGCAACTGGAAAAGCGCGTGGAGGCCAAGGGTGTTTTCTCAAAGCACAGACCAGTGGTGAGTGGTGAGGGCGGGGCTGATGAGGTACCATTCCTGAAGCCAGAGGCATGAATAAGTAGGTTCTACTTTAAAAAAATAAAATTAAAAAAAAATGCATTCGTCTTCTTCCAGTCACCACATTTTAACTTCACGGTGTTTATCCATTACTCAGCTTTGACTTTCCTTGGTGCTCAGCCAAGCCTTGAACTGCCGGTCCCTTCTGGGGGTGGTGAGGATAATGAGGGGAGTTCTGTGGCTGAGCTTTGTCAATGGTCCCTCCCTCCGGGAGGGTGTGTGCTCCCTTCGCTCTACTCCATAAAAGATACTGTCACATGGGAAGGCTGCCTGTGTGTGGCCCTGGAGCCCCTCCAGCCTGCGCCTTCGTAAGAACAGCGGCAGCCAGAAAAGGCAGAAAATGGATTATAAACCTCACTGTTAATGTTGGGAGGGGCTGCGGCCATGGTGTGGCTGCTCTTTTTATATTTTCTTCTTTCTTTTTTTTTTTTTTAACAGAAGCAAAAAGAATGAATGTCTTGGGCTGTCTGTGAAATTGGCCATCTTTGCAAAAATTGTTCTTCCTGGGACCTCAAGACAGTTGTGATGTTGACTTTTGAAAACATTGGTGGTCTTACTATTTAGAAAATCATAAAATCAAGAATTTTTCATTAAAAAATAAGCAAGTCTTTTTTTTTTTTTTTTTTTTTTTTGCCTTCCTCTTAATCTTATTTATGGCCATGTTTAAATAATTGACCTAAAATGGAAGTGTTAAGAATTATGAAATTGCAAACTAGAAGCGCCCTTTACATAACCTGCTTCTAGCAGGGGCTCCTAATCTGCGAGAAATAGAGTTTCTGAAGCCACTCTCCATATTCTGAATTAAACAGAAAATGCAAGTTTACTCTCAGTCCCATTGCAAAGCTAATTGAAATGTCAAGCACCTTCGATCCTGCCTGGAATTATATTAATGGAAAGGGGCAACACTGGTTGTCTCTTGCAGATCAGGCTTTCTCCAAAAGGGGAAAGGAAAGGAAGGTGACGGAAAGGAGGGAAGGAGGGAATAAGAAGTGGAGGGAGGGAGAGAGGAAGAGAGAGAAGGAAGGATGGAGAAAGGGAGGGAGACAAGAGGAAAGGAACAGGATTTGGCTCTAGGCCTGAATCAGTCTTTGTTCAATTGGCCTCAACAAATCTCAAGAGGCCTCAGTTTTCTCATCTGTAAACTGGGCATTAGGCCATGCCGTGCTCCTATGAGCCCTGAGAATAATCTATGCAAGCACCCAGGTTACATAGTGCGGGATCACCAACATTTCTTAAAGCTCACTATGACCTAGACACTGTGCTAAGTGCTTTTCATTGATCCATTCAAACCAACATGGCAAACTTGACAGAGTTATTATCCTCCCTTTCAAGAGGAGGAAATTGAGACTCAGAATAGTTTTTAAAACTTACCTTAGGCTGCCCAGCTAATGAAGTGAAGTTTTAACCAAGGCCATCCTGTTGAGTCCATGGCTCTTCATTAAAAATGCATGCTCTTAATCATTCTATTACCCTAATACGTAACATGAATCTAATATGTGATCATTTCTGTCCATGCTATTATTCTATGTCATTGTTATTAAAATTGAAAAAAGAAAATGCCTACCAAATAAATGTATCATGTTTAGTAGCAAAATTCTTCAAACTTCAAGATCCATGGTGGTAAAATGGTTGGTTATCATCCTATATAATAAAAGGCTAATAGGCAAATAGACCGAATGGTGGAACAACTGAACAACCGAACAACCGGTCGCTATGACATGCGCTGACCACCAGGGGATGCACACAGAACATGGTGGGCATTGGCTGTGGTGAGATGGAGCAGGTGAGTGGGGTGGAGCAGGTGAGCGGTGTGGTGCTGGTCGCTGTCATCGGGGAAAGCCTCTGGTGGTTACTGAAAATACTTTGCTCCCACGTGCTTTGGTCCTGCCCGGCTCTCGCACCTGCTGCCAGCCCCTGATCACTTGGTGCCCTCAGGATGCGAGCAGTAGCTGCTGGCCCTGATTGCCCCTGAGGGCTTCTCCACCTCCCCCTGCTCCTGAGGGTTGATCAGAGCAGCAGCCTCTGCTCACACCCACTGACAGCGCCAACCCCACTTACACCCGCTGCTGGCACTGGCCCCAATCACTCCACACCACCAGCAACTGTGAGCAGGGCCAGCACTGTCAGCGTGTGGGAGCGGCGGTGGCAGGAGCAGGGCCACCGACAGACAGGGGACCAAGGGCTGTGGCAGGAGGGGCTGGGCAGGGGCATGGAGGATGGGTTGAGATCCACCCCTGTGCCCACTGCAACCTTGCAGCCCACAGTTCCTTTCAAGGTGCACAAATTCGTGCACTGGACCCCTAGTTATTCTATAATGGGGGATTTGACATTTTATGTTCAGATATTAATTTAGTCACTAGAAAGACTCTGATAAAAAATGAACTTCCCACCATTCAATCATTCAGTCTTTTTCTCACTCATACTTTCATTCACCAACGCATGCCAGGCAATATACAATCTGCTGCTATTTTAACAGATTCAAATATAGTGTTATTCAGAAACCACATTTTATTTATAATATATATTTTATATTCATTAAATAAGAAATGTTTTTTGATTCCTAAGTGAATGTTCAGAAATCACAAATCCTGATTCACTTCCCACTTCATTTGTGTTACTAATTAGTAATTCATTTATGTATAGCTATGCACAAAAATGCATTTTCTGAAATATATACAAGGTTTCATGCTTTCTCTGAGAATATTTAATCCAGATTGAATGAATAAGTGTAAAATAAATAAAGAAGAGGAAAAATAACCCCCAAATAATCTTTACACACCATGGATTTTAGTACAAAAATTATATAAGGCTCATAATAATCTTTCTCCCATATTCTGATATATAATTCTTACAACTCCAATTTGTAAAAGTTCAAAATTAAAAAGTTTCCTCTAACTACAACCATTTAGAATGCAATTAGCTAGAATGGATGGTCCAACCCCAACTGTCCAACAGCAGGTTACTCAGTTTATGGATTAACCGTTCTACCATTTTCTCATTTAATGCTTCCCTGCTTCTCTTCCTTTAGCTTCATGCCTGTCTATTAACATGTGAAGATAAGCCGCTCCAAGAATAGAGTTGTTTGAGGTATAACTCATTGAGCACTTGGACTCCTCATTAGAGGTTCTCATGGGGCTTGAATCAGAGGAAAGAAACAGTACAGTGAGTTCGCATTAGGTTTCACATATCAAAGTGAAAGAGCCTCCCTTCAATAGTTTGACTGTGCATGACATCTTTACAGCTGGAAACGCCATCAGAGACCATGAATTCCTACCTCCAAACTTCACAAAGGATGAAACTAGAGCCCAGACAAGATAGGTGACTCGCCCCGGGCCATCCAGTAGAGAACATCATAGTCAGGATGAGAAACTAACCTATTCTTTTCAATCTCCCGTTCTAATTTCTATCCAGACTCCTGTCTTCCCAGTACACTTTATTTCTTCAGGAGTTCATAGTAGTTAGGAATGGCGTGAATGCAAATAAAACAATTATATTAATAATTACAATAAAATTTGTTTATTTAAATAATACTTTTGACTATTTCCCATTGACGTGTGTGCATTTAAAATATTTTTATAATTTTCTGGGTTTGTTTTTGTTTCTCCACACCTTTACCAATACTAGGTGGTATCTTCCACTATTTTCATCAGAACCAATCACCAAAACCCTTCTCTCTCTCTCTCTCTCTCTCTCTCTCTCTCTCTCTCTCTCCCTCACTCTCTCTCTCAACTTCCATTTTCTTGTGCACTTTCCTGTATTAATTTGTAATACCTGGTGAAACAGTTAATTTTCTGTCAAATACTTTACTATTGCAAATAAAACAATGCTGGAAATCTGGCATTCTGAAAGCTTTCTGATGGTGGTTCTGAAAGAGGCATTTCAGGCAAAGAAGGCAACCCCATACCTAGAGTTCACATCAATTCTGGTAAAGAACTATTGCAAAGTAGGGGGTTCAATGTAATCAAACTGCAACCAAGTGGCTGGCTGGCCTCCTCACAGTAGTCTCAGCATCAGTTTCTCCTGTGGGTAGGTTGGGCATTGAGTAGTGGCACTATCCAGGTCAGCATGACCCCATGCATAGCCTCTATCCCTGCCATTATTTCCATGTATTTGTAGATCTATTTTGTAAGAATCATGTGACTGAGGACAGAGGCTGGCTTACCTATCCTGGATGAGTCATCATAATCAGCTGGTTATTCAAGAGCTCTTTGAGTTGATGCTCATTTGTGGACATTACTTTAAGACACAAAGATGGACACATTTTGTGCCTACTCCCATTTCTCCATAAATATGCATCTTCCCCAGATGTCCTTATCTCCAATTTCCCAGTTTTTCTCCTCTCAGGTCCCTGAACAACTAGTTATTCACTACTACCCAAGAGTCCATATATATTGTATCTCTCCATAAAATATGAATAACTCAGTGCACTGCTTGCAGTTCTGTCCAATGGGAGGATTTCCCTCCATTGCTGTCCTTAAATCTATCCCTAAGTGGTACTGTTGTATGGCAGCAGTCCATTTATGGCAAGTACCAAGCCTAAGTTTATTGCTTCCTCTGTCTGTTGGTCATAGGGAATCCCCATGAGACCATAGATGTGAACTGAGTTACTACCCAGAGGCAGTAACTATGAACTCTGAGTCACATATTAATATAATTTCCACCAGGGGCCCAGTGCATGAAATTCATGCACGGGGAGGGGGTCCCCTCAGCCCAGCCTACACCCTCTCCAATCTGGGATTGAGCCTAAACCGGAAGTCAGACATCCCTTTCACAATCCTGGACTGCTGGACTCACCTGCCTGCCCGCCTGGTCGCCCCTCACAGCCCCCCCCCCCCCCCCGCTCACCTGGTAGCCCCACGCAGCCTACTGTTCAGTCGTTTGGTCATCCTTCACTAACCCCCCTGCCAGCCTGGTCATAGGCAGCCATCTTGTGAGGGAGTGAGGGTTAATTTGCATATTACCTCTTTATTATATAGGATGTGGACCCCAAGGCCTGCTTGGGGCTCATTGCAAATGTATCATTTCCATCATAAGAGAAATCATTGCTATATCCACCTGAATGGATAATATTTAACTTATAATGTACATCATCAGAGTCATGATGTTCCATAGTCAAGTGCTCAGTGCCTACTAGAACCCAGTAACACTGTAGTACCACCTTTCCAACAGCCAGGGTTTCTATGCTACAGAAACCATGATCTGGCTTTCGAACCCTATAAGCCTGTGCTATGACATTACTTTAGGGATTCACATTAATTTCTCTAACACCATTGGGTATAAAATTTTTATAAACTCTGCCCTGGAAACTTTTGACTTTCGTAACATTCCCTGATTTAACAGTTGGCCATTTCAAGCCTGTCGTTTAATTTTTTCAAAGCTTCTAAAGCAATGAACAAAAGTCAGCTAACTTTTTGAGCATTATAGTTGCTATTGCTTCTTTACCTTTCGAATCGACACGTAGGTTAATGCCCCTCCATCAACCTGTGTCTTATCCACCATCATTGAAAGTCATTGTGCTGCTCCTGCATGTCAGGGGGTCACCCCACTTACTGCCAATAGCAGTGCTCTTACCCCCATCTGACCTGTGAGTGATCCGGCTCATTCACCTAAGATCTGAATGCCAAAGCCACTTCTCATATCAACCAAAAAGTTTCTATACAGGTAGTTTATTTAGGGAATTGACCCTAGGAAGCGGGTGAGGAGAACTAGAAAAAGTGAAACAGGAAAAACGGGAACGCTAATATAAAATTGCAATATCCAGCTGGTTACAACTGATGGCTGTTGGGCCTTATCAGCTGAGAGTCAGGGAGAAGCCCTGTGGGGCAGAAAGCTGACTTTTGGATCTGACACCATCTCCCACAGGTCATGGGTTGCCCCATGGGGTGTGAACTACCTTCTACTCCTTCTGAGGCATACATGAGCCAACAGTCCAGGCTCTGCTGTCTGAAGAAAGTAAGATATGTACAGTGCAGGGAGGTCAAATATATGCAGGAAAATTGTGCAAGCTGGTTGCAGGAACAATGTTTAGAGTAAAAGATGGGTTAAAAGGATAGGTAGCCAAGCACAAGAGACTTCTCGTGCATATAATTCCAAGGTTATGTTGTCCTCTACAAGGAGTGAGTTACAATTCACTGAGATGGAAAAGACTGTGTATGCATTTCAATAGACAAGTCTGAACTTCAAAGTGGAGGTCAAGACTGGAGAATTAAATTTAACAGTTGGCCATATAGAAGGCATTTTAAGACCTGATAAGTACATCAAAGGAGTGCGTTAGATAAAGAAGAGATCAAAGGATTAAGTCCTGTGACAGTAAAATGTATGGACCCAAAGAAGTGAAGGAATATCAAACAAAGAAATTGAGAAGGAGAAATGGTGGCTTAAGAAGAAAATCAAATTGTGGGGTTTTGGAAGATGAATAGAAAGGTGTTTCAAAGAAGAGGGAAGAATCAATTGTGTCAAATGCTGGATATAGGTCAAGTAAGACAAGAACTGAGAATTTGGATATAGCATCATGGAGGTCATTGGTGACTCTTGCAAGTAGTTTTTAAGTGTACCCCTAGGGGGCTGAGTGAAGTGCCTGATTATAGTGAGAAGAGAAAAATAGAAGAGGAAATGAAGACACAAATACTGACAACTCTTTCAAGGAGTTTTAATGGAAGGTGAGGTAGGGAATATAAATTGGGAAGAGTAGGGACTATAGGGGAATAAAGCAGTAGCTGGAGGAGAAAGTAGAGTCTTTGCTTGTTTGTTTTAAGATGGAAGAAATAATGTCATTTTATGTGCTGATGAGAATGAACTAATGAAAAGAAAAAACTGATGATGCTAAAGAGAGAGAGGGAAATTACAGTGGTTCAACATCATTGAGTAAGTGAGCAGAAATGGGATCTGTATTCATTTTCTATCATAACTATTTCCACAAGCTTGCAGCTTGAAACAACACAAATTGTTTGTCTTGAGGTTTTGTAGGTCAGAGTCTGTGGGGATTGAAAGGATTTGGCTGATTCCTCTGCTCAGAGGTATCCCAAGGCCAACATCAAGGTGTTGGTCAGCTTGGCCTTTATATGGAGACTGTGGGTGAGAATCCTCTCCCAAGTTCATTCAGGTTAACAGAATTAAGTTCCTGTGGTTATAGGACTGAGGCCCTATTTCACTGCTGGCTGACAGCCGGGGGCCTCTCAGCTCCTGAGGTCATCCACATTCCTTGTCATGCTGTCCCCTCCAGGTTCACCAGCAACAACACATGAAGTCTTTCTCAGGCATCCAATCTCACGGACTTCTCCTTCTGCTACATCTGGCCCGTTTTCAGGTAGAGAACGTTCTCTGCTTTTAGAGTCTCGTGTATGTAGATTAAACCCGCTTGGGTGATCCAGGATAAGCTCCCCATTTTAAGATCTATAACCTTAATTACAACTGTAAAATCACTTTTTGCCATAGAGCATAACATATTCACAGGTTTCATGGATTAGGGAATAGATATGGAGGTGTGGGGAGGGAGATGTTACTCCACCTACCATGGAAACTACTCAATCAGTTTTAGATAGAATGCAGAGTAGAATATGCAGGTACACTGTACGGTGGTAAGTGGAGTGACATAAGCTGGAAGCTAGGGAAGCCCCCTTTGTGACTGCTCTGTTTCCCCAGTGATGTGGGAAGCAAGGTCCTCAGCGAGGGGGAAAAGGTACTGGAGTTTGGAGAAAAGAGAAATAACGCTGTAAGAGTGGAAAAGTGGATGGACTAGATGCAATATCATTTCCAGACAAAACAATGGATTTAGCTGATGTTCATAGCCAAGAACTTAAAGAGAGACCAGTCTGTCCAGTGGTTATTAAGCCTGAGAGAAATTAGGAATGGAAGAGAGGAGCAAGTGAAAAGAGATACAAACTTGTATTGCAAACTTGGGTGACTGAATGAATATGTAAGGAAAGGGAAGGGAAGAAATCTTACCTAGGGGATAGGTATCATTTCATAAAAATAAGGCACATTTTATACAAATAAGGAAGTTGGAGGCACGGAGAAAATTCTCATAAGAATGGCAACTATATAACAAATTTAAACCACTAGAATTGTGAGTAGAATATCTGTATTGTGTAAGAGAGGCACTTGCTTAGTTGCTAAAAATTGGGTTTACTAATTCCTTTTATGTGGATCTTCCAGTAAATGCCATTTAAACCCTTAATAGTAAAAAGTAGTAAAAAAATTATTTTTATTTAAATTCCTAATTGCTCTATGATTGTGTTACTATGGTTCTTGTTTATTATTTGTGTATCAACTTGAAAAATAGGTACACACATGCACACTGGAAAAAGTGTATAAAAATTTGTAAATGAGGGGTGTAAATATGTTAATTACATACAAAGCATACTACCAATACAACCTGAGGTTCAGTGATAATGATTCAATTTCAACTCAAGTTATACCACCACCATTTATGGAAGACCAGAACAATATTTTTCAATGTAAACTGCAATGTAATGGTGTCAAGTAAAAATGTTAAATCATAGCAATAGACTACATTATTTCACATGAATAAAAAAGGGAGCACTTATAACTCTAACTCTTAAGATAAAATAAAAAAATTAAATTATTCATTCAAATAATGAACAAAGGATATAAAATTCAATGGAATTCTAAGATTATTTTAAATGCCATTTTCTAATTTTAAACATTGAAAACAAAATTAGAAACTAGCTAGTCTATTCTTACCCTCGTTTTGCAAAGGAGTTAGCTGACCACTAGAAAACAAATCAAAATGTGTTTACTAGTTTAAAAGTTTACTGTATTTTTAAATGAAATTTCTGTCTTCCAGCTTCCTGCATTATCAACCCCCACCACCGTCAAGCTATGTACCAATTGAATAGCTAGTGAGGACCAAAAGTGAGAGCTTATGACTTAACTTTTCAACTTTTTTTCATTTCTCCTTGCCCTAAGGACACAAGGAGAATGAACCTTGGGTGAAGATATCTTCGTCTCAAAATGTTGCATCGAGAGACCCAAACATTCCATTATGAAACACAGAAGAGTTAGATGAAATATCTACAGTACCCTTCATGAATGAATGGTGGAGCTTGGAACGATAAATTAGGAAATTCTTATAAGATCAGAAATGAAATAATTAAAACAAGAGTCGCAGGAGGTTAATAAGCAATTAAGCTATCAGTTGACCTGGGCATGTCTACCCGTTGCTGGTGGCCTGGAACTTCGGTTTCATTTCTGTACGGGGTCTGACATCACTGCCTAAAACCAGGTCCCAATAACATCAACGATAGGGTAAATCAGGGTGAATAGAAAGCCACGATGCTGAGGCAGAGAAATATCGATCTGTAAGGCACATTGCCAAGAACCATAATACAAACTACATTTTCTAACCACAAGTCAATAAAGAAAGAAACTAGTAACAAATCATCAAAAAGGATTGACACTCACAAGCATTTGGAAACTGAGACCTGACACAGTTTCTTCTGAATGACTGCTTCCCACTTCATGAGAGAGAGAAAATTGCCCGATTCCTCAGCAAAGAATGTATGCATTGATTCGCCTGGAAACCTGTATGAAGTGAGTTGAGTGTATGGCATAAATATAATGCTGGCTCTACCTGAACTTCTGTATGTCCTTATGATTTCTTATATGGGAACTCTGTTTAATACACATTAATATTTTTTAAAACAAAATTCAAATTAGTATTTTGAGTTAGGAGTCTTGAAATGTTTAGAAAAGAAAGAGCAAGAATAAGCATGTAGCATTAAATAAAGGCGGTTCTGTCTTATTCACTCATGCACACTTCCTCCTTCACCAACCTCCCATCATTATAATTTTATCCAAGTTGTCCATAGAAGGTTCTGAGATATTCTCCATAATCATCTTACCACCATAGACCTTCTTGAAAGATTATATTAAGCTCCACTCAACAGAGAAGGACCCCACCTTTAAACACTATAAAAAGAAGTTACGCTCTAGCTGGTTTGGGTCAATGGATAAAGCCTGGGCCTGCAGATCAAAGGGTCCCAGGTTTGATTCTCGTCAAGGGCACATACCTTGGTTGCAGGCTCCTCCCGGCCTGGGCCCTGGCTGGGGTATATCAGGAGGCAACCAACTGATGTGTCTCTCTCACATCAATGTTTCCCTCTGCTTTTCCCTCTCTCTTCCACTTTCCCTAAAAATCAATGGAAAAATATCCTCGGGTGAGGGTTAACAAAACAAAACAAATAGGTTATTATTATTTTGTGAACACATCCACATTTTTTTTCATTTCAACAGTTATTTAGTCACCCCTTCCCACAAGGTCAATCATATTCATTCATTCATTTACTGCACAAATATCAAATGATATAAACTATGTTTGGGGGACCTCTAGCCATTAAGGATACAGTGATGAAAAAGACACAGTTCATCTTAGCAATCACAGAGCTTACTTTGTACAAAGACACATTATACATAATCTGTGTAAATCAATGTTCATTTAATTACATAAATGTAATAAATCTGTTCATAAAATTGACTTCAAGGAAAATCACAATACAGAAACATGCATTTTCCTAAAGCTTGCTCAAAAATCTATATTTACAAAAAAAAACTGACAAATTGCCTCTGTATCAATATAACTGGTGGCCTTTAGATTTCATAAAATAGAATCATATAGAATAAAGCTGGAAACCTCGCCTTGGTTAGCACAAATGGAGAAAAGGCTTCCTTTAAAGAACATACTTCACAGCAGTCTTTTGAAATAGGATCGGCGAGCTTTAAAACGCAAAATGAGGTGCCCAGAGAAACAAATGGCCCATTCTACTCAAAAATGTACCGTGCGCTTGTGACAGTTGTTATATGGAGGTATAATCCCCCTAGAGAAGACTGTGAGCGTTTCCCACCCCCGAAAGCGGAAAGTCAATTTGTACACACCACTCATTCAACTATGACCTATTTGTATGCCATGATTCCCCAGACAGGCCGCGCAAATGGGCCCACTTGCTGGAGCTGCTGGTCGGAGCCAGTCTTTCCGAACTTGAAGAGGAAAATCCTCGGGGGGTTTCTGTGGGAGGGAGGGAGACAGAATCTAATCTTTCACGGCACACTGGCTGCCTGCCAAGGCGCTCCAGAGGAATTCGGGAGCCCAGCCCCTGGCATGCGTGCAGCCCCCTCTGGAGAGGTTGTCTGATGAGACGGAGAGCATCCTGGGAGCTGCCACTGCTGCTCCGGCCTCGCTCCCCTCCCGGGTTCTTCTCCAGAGACGGGAGGCGCAGCGTGAAGGGCAAGTTCCAATTCTCCGTGGTGACTGGGACGCCCCTGCTTCAGACACTGGAAGGGAGGGAGGTGAAAAATGGGTTGTCTTCTCCACAGCAATATAAGCAAATGATTTATCTTAATTATTTTTAGATTGCAATATGTTGCCTCATAGGTCAAATGTACATTAAAGAGCAATTAGCTGAAATGTCAGCATTAAACGATTCACTACTTAGCATTTCAGAAACTGAAGCAAAAAATAATGAATCCAAGTGTTTGGTGCACACCAATCTGAAAAGTTTCCCCAACAATATACTCTTCTTGCTGCTTGCAACCTGGAATAAAGTTTCCTGTCTTTAGTCCCATCCAGGAAATAGCAACTACAACAATAACAAAACAAAACGAAAATCCAGAAGACAGTCACAGAGTCAATAAATCAAGCCCATAAATAAGCCAAATCTGGCCTGCCCCCTTGGTTTTGTATATAAAGTTTTATTGGAACATAGCCACACCCATGTATCGACATACTATAAATGCTTTCAGGCACTCATGGCAGAGTGGAAGGGTTGCCACAGAGAACATATGGCCTGCAGGACCTAATATATTTACCATCTGGCCCTTTACAAAAAAAGTGTGCTGACCCCTGGTTTATGAAGTGTGCACCACTCTGCCAGGGGCACCCTTGATGCAGATGCCCAAGTACCACAGAGAGAAAGGACTATGTCGAGAGCCCCCTTGAGTATTGAACAGAGTACTGATCAGTGATCAAACCACCCAAGATGAGGGGCAGGAAAACATTGGAAGGATGTTTACATGACAGGGAACAGCGCTAGACCCTCACAGAGAGGCAGGAGTAGCTTCTGTTCCTATCAGCCACACCAGAAAACATCATAGGTCTAAGGCATTGGGTAGAATGTTCAGAGGGGTGTGGTATTAGTAGGGGAGGGGGATATTTTTAATTTATTTTCTTCTTGCAAAAGAAAAGATTAGTGAACCTAAATACAAAGAGGCAGAAACTATTGAAATTTAACCCCCTAAAAAAAGTGAAAAAGCATTAGCGAACTGTGGAACAACATCAAAAAGCCTAGTATATGTTCCATTGGTGTCGTTGAAGGGGGAGAGAAAAAGGGAGAAAATATTTTAAGAAATAATAGCCAGCCCTGGCTGGTGTGGCTCAATGGGTTGAGCATTAGCCCACGCACTGATAGGTCACCCATTGGTTCTATTCCCAGTCAGGGCACATGCTGGGGTTTTGGGTTTGATCCCCAGTGGTGGTCTTGCAGGAGGCAGCCGATAGATGCTTCTCTCATTGATGTTTCTCTCTCCCGTTCCCTTCCTCTCTCTGAAATCAATAAAAACATATTTTAAAAAAGGAATAGTAGAATGAATATATATATTGTAATATATTCATAGAATAAAATACAGTAATGAAAATGAACAATCTAAAATTATTCATAATATGTATGAATCTAACAAATATAATGAGCAAAAGAAGCCAGACCCACAAGGGTACATTCAATATGATCCAATTTATACAATAAATTTAAAAATAAAACATGATCTATAATTGAGAAATAAGGATAGTATTATGTTAAGAATGAGACGTATTTAGAAAGAAACAGAGCAGTTTCTCAGATGCTGTTACTGTGACTCGATGTGGGGCCTGGATACTACTGTGAAAATTCATCAACTCTACACACTCAGAAAATGGGCACTTCTTCTATGTACTTTAATAAAGTGTTTTTAAATAAAAACACATAAATAAATGTACTTACTAATTTCTACAAAAATTCCCACACGGACTAGATATGACTGTGTAGGCACAGCCTCGTTCCCCAGCATGTGCACTTACAACCCCACTATTCGCTGGTAAAGTTCATTAGGAGTCACTGTACAAAGGCAACCCCCGAGGCTTTTATGTACTGACACCAGAATGTCGTGCCTTCCTCCTGGCTCTTTATTATTTGATAAAAGTCTCTCCCAATTTCTCCTTTCCCCAAAAATGTTTTCTTGTGTCAGGGCATTTCTTTTTTTTTGTAATAAGATACTCTTTTTAAATTCTTACAGTTTTTATTGGGGGTGGCTACAAAAATTTGTGTTTTTTATTTTTATTTTTCAGTTTACTTTCAATATTATTTTGAAAGTAATAACTGGCAGTTTACTTTCAATATTATTTTGTGTTGGTTTCCTGTGCACAGCCCAGTGGTTAGACAATCACATACTTTATCCCAGGACCCACCTGGCACCATACGGAGTTATTACAATATCATTAACCATACTCTCATGCTGTACTTTCTTTTCCGAGTGTCTATTTTGTAACTGCCAATTTGTACTTCTTGACCCCTTCACCTTTTTCACCCAGTCCCCTGACTCCCCTGCCCTCTGGCAACCATCAGTCTTTTATAAGTGGAATCTAAAGAACAAAATAAATGAGCAAACAATTTAGTCATTCAAAATAAATGAACAAAAATAGACTCATAAATAAAATTCTTACTGTTCTAAAGGAAATCACAGTCCATGACCAAATTTGTTGTAGAATATCTAAAAAGCAAATGGCAACACCAAGATGAATTTTTCTCCAAAGTAGTTTAACGAAGTCATTTTGCCTGGTGCTGTAAGCCTCAACTGAAAGTCTCTAACCTAAAATCATCTATCGGTAGCATCACAAAAGGCTTTCGTTATCTCACTTGGGGTTGGCTTCTGCTAGAATTTATTGGCACTCTGCCAGAAATTCCTCATATCAGGAATATATAACCCTTTACAGGGTCAAGTTCAATTCTTCATTTGTGTGTAACAATATAATTAAACCTGCAATGCTTGCAGTCTGCAGCCAGTTAAAACAATCTATATAAATAAAAGCCAATTGACCGGAATGATAGAATGACCAGAAAGACCCATCACTATGACGCACACTATGGCAGCCTACCAGCCTGATCGGGGCCCTGATTGGCCCCCACAACCTCCTGTGGCTTCTCCCCCTGGGCAGCCCCACCCCCGATTGCCCCACATTGGGGCTGACCAACCTGACCCCACTTGTGCATGAATTCGTGCAGTGGGCCTCTAGTCCTATATAATAAAAGCCTAATTTGCTAAGTTTCTGGTCAACCTGTTGGCCATTCAACCAAACAAAGTGTAATATGCTAATGATATGCTAAGGCCACTCAACTGCTCGCTGTGACGTGCACTGACCACCATGGGGCAAACACTCCAATTGGTAGGTTAGCTTGCTGCTGGGGTCCAGCCAATTGGGACTGAATGAGATGGGCTGGACATGCCCTGGAGCCCTCTCATGGTCCCATCCTGGCTGGCCAACCTCCTGTGTCTCTCCCCGGCCCCAATTGTGCACCAGTGAGGTCTCTCAGCCTGGCCTGCGCCCTCTCTCAATCCGGGACCCTTCGGGGAGGTCGGAGAGCCAGTTTAGGCCCAATCCCACAGGGGGAGTGCCTCTCAGCCAGAAGCCGGGCTCATGGCTGGCAAGCGCAGCGGTGGTGGCGGGAGCCTCTCCAGCCTCTGAGGCAGTGCTAAGGATGTCTGACTGATGGCTTAGGTCCACCCCCCCCCAGACCTAAGCCATCAGTTGGACATCCCCTGAGGGCTCCTGGACTGTGAAAGAGTGCAGGCTTGGCTGAGGGAACCCCCCCAAATGTACAAATTTTGTGCACTGGGCCTCTAGTTGTATGTATAAACCTAAAAAGATATTCGCACACAAAAGCTGTCCTGTAGATACAACCATGTCCTTGTCTGAACATTTCATACATTTCAAAGCACTGCACTGCATCTTTCATTGAAAATGTGTCTGTGCTTCCAGAAAAACAGATACACAGAAGTAGCCTCAGCCTTAAGGAATGCAAGGGCAATTTTTCCTTACAGCACTCCTGAAGCCTTGTTTCTTCTGGTGGTAATGTTCTGGGGTGGAACCAAATGAAAATAAGTGGAAGGGTGACTAGACTGCATTCTGTACTGTGGAATCTGCATTCTATTAGCAGGGTCATCGGCAGCATTTTTGTAATTAAGACTCTATTGATCCATCTCTCTTTCTTCCAAAGCCGAGGAAGATTATTTACCAGGTCATAAATTTAAAGGTCATCAGATCTAAGACTGTGCAAATAAGCAGAGAACAG
This sequence comes from Myotis myotis, assembly GCF_014108235.1. NCBI lineage: Eukaryota > Metazoa > Chordata > Mammalia > Chiroptera > Vespertilionidae > Myotis > Myotis myotis. Next base: position 8,095,547 of record NW_023416335.1, on the reverse strand, counting down.
CCAGAAATCCTCACAAAACAAGCCCACAAGCGAGCAAAATGCAAGAATGAGTACTGAGGATGCATTCCATATTTATACCTTCATCGCTACATAAAAATGCTTTCTTACATCCCAATTCAAGTTAGTGCTGACACAGTTGAAAGACCATCTCTGTGAATATCTATAATAATAAAAGCGTACTAAGCTAATTAGACTGAAGGACCTTCTGGACAACATTCCAGATGACCTTCCAGACGAAGCCAGGGTTGTGAGGGCTGGGGTAGCAGCCCAGGCTGCCGCCTTGGCCCTCGGAGCCCCTTGCACGAATTTCGTGCATCAGGCCTCTAGTGTAAGTAGAATGAACAAACACCAGTTGTCCATCACTGTGTAATCTGTGTTACTTTTTTTTCATTTCAGTACAGAAATTGTAGCTTGAGAACAGAATGTCAAAATCATAGCTCTTCCCCATTGCTGCTACAGAGATGAATCTTTGGAAAATCCATTTTTTAATCTGTCTCCTGTTAGCAGGCTCATTAGCAGATTTTATAAACAGCAGTTATACGCTTTTTTACCAGTTCCTTTTTTTCCTGTGTGGAAAAGGATCATTTATCCATGTCCTCAATTTTCAAGTGTTCCAATGTCAAGCCTAAAAGTCAAGCCTCATTTGAAAGATAGGACACACATTGTAAAATCTTTCCTATGCTTCAAACGTTTAGTTATCCCTCGAACTGAAGCCAAAAGCCTATGAAACTGTAGCGCAGTCTTTAACACGGGACACTTCATAAGACGGGAGAAAATGCAAATTGCAAGGGTTAGGTCATTTGTTGAGTGTTTGTGAGTTATTTTTTTAACATTAGGAAAACAGGTTGGACAATCTTCCAGAAAATGTCCTTTGGAAACAAGTGTAAGTAAGCCTAAAGGAAACTAAGGTTTCTAGGTCTCAACTCATCCCAATGAATCACAACTTAAAATGCATTTTCCTTGTGTGTCTACCTGTGAGTTTGTACTAAAATACAATAAAAAGCAACCTTTTTAAAAAATATATTTTATTGATTTTTTACAGAGAGGAAGGGAGAAGGATAGAGAGTTAGAAACATCGATGGGAGAGAAACATCGATCAGCTGCCTCCTGCACACCTCCTACTGAGGATGTGCCTGCAACCAAGGTACATGCCCTTGACTGGAATCGAACCTGGGACCTTTCAGTCCGCAGGCTGATGCTCTATCCACTGAGCCAAACCGGTTAGGGCTAAAAAGCAATCTTGATTGACATTCTGCCTGATTCATCTCAGGAAAAATTAGTCTTAGAAAATATGACAAATAATATTTTCTCTTTGGAACATACTCATTTGGTCTTAACAAATTAATTACATTGAAATGTAGTATTCTTATATTTTTAAGAATGAGGGCCTATTTTGCAAAGAATAACTATTTTATACAATTGAATCATCTTGTATTGTAACACAAGATAATTGTAAACAAATGTAAGACATATCAAACATATTTATTTCCAAGTTCAGACAATGGGACAATTTATCCAGCTTCTTTAAAGTGAGCTGCCAGCTTTCAATGAATTGTGAGGCTTTTGTTGTTGTTGTTGTTGTTGTTGTTTGAAGTAAGAGGACACAAAGATCATTTTTAATGTTATACTTAGTGCCTTGTTCCCTGCAAATAAAATCTTCCTCTCTCTCTCTTTTCTCTGGTGTCCAGCTTTTCTTTAGTCTTCCTCTGTGAAGTGGTTGCTTTATGAAACCAAGTAAAAAAACACAAGGCCTCCTTGAAGTATTGAACTTCCTTCTGGCAGATTTCCTTTGTTCTACATAGGACAGTCCATTCTCATCCCTCGTTAAGTCTAATAAACTCAGACAGGTGGCTAGCTGCTGCTCAAAGGATTTGCTTTCAAAATATAACAAAACCTGTGTCTACATATATCAAATAAAGTACAGAATTAAGTTACTTTTTGTTGAACTCAATTAGTTGGGACAGGGGGACAGGGGCAACCTCAACTATTTAGGGGAAGAAAAAAATATTTTCTTTAATAAGCAATGAGATGGCTTAAAAAAAAAAAAAAAGATTTGGCTTGAATTATCTAGACCAAGGTCAGCAAACTAAAACTCACAGGTCAAATAAGACTCACTGTCTGTTTTTCTAAATAAAGTTTTATTGGCACAGGATACAGTCATTCATTTACATATTATCTAAAGCTGCTTTCACGCTACCATAGCATAGTTAAGAAGTTGTAGTTCTGACAGACACAACATAACCCTCAAATTCTCAATATTACCATCTGGACTTTTACAGAAAACATTTGTCAATTCCTAATCCAGATAAATATCTCAATTTTTACTTCCTTCTTGCCTCCATAAAAATAGTCAAAAGACCTGTAAAAACAACCATTTGAGCAACCCAAACTAACTGTTATGTTTTTTGTTGAATTTCTATGAATCTTTATTTTAAAGAACATGCAGAAGCAAATTATTTTAATCAGGACTTATTTTCATATGCAGGTATATCTGTGGATGCCAGTTCTGTGATAGCCTCCAAGGGCACAGGAAAACATTCTTCCTGCAAATTGCATCTTACTCAGTTAAAGGCGTTTGAGGGTTTGCTATGTGTGGTTTTCTCTTTAATTGCTGCAGGGGTTTGAATTGAAGGTGAATTAAAATTTAAAATCCTGATCATTTCACAAACTTGTCATTATGCATGCTATAGGCAAGTTAGATTTAGTTATGCCAATGATTGCAAAAAAGATACATTATTGCTGCATTATAATGCATAAACAGGTTTTATGTTCTTCAGCACGATATTAGAAACTCAAATTTATGGAGTCACAGAGCTATGAACACCATCCAGTTTTTAAATAAGAAGGCATTTGGTGATTTATATCACACACAAAGAGCTTTCCTTGTCAAGGTGTTTGCTCATCCATGGCATATAATTTGGATAAATAATACACACCTTTGATGGGGTCATTAGCAATTATTTGTATTCATGGTTTTTTAAAAAGTGTTTTCTTGTTGTTGTGACACTTACCTACTCTCTGTCAGCAAGTCTTGGTTACTCCGAAAATCCATTTCAACAGTTTTTACATCAAAACTTTTAGAATTAAAATATGTATATGCAGATTTATGCATTGTGCACCAACAGCTGTTAACATTATAATAAGACACACACCAGGAGCTTCAAGACTCCTTGTGAAAAAAAACACAACTTCATCCGGAGCTGATCTAATGTGTAAATTTAATGACCAGTTTACAGGAATACAGAGAGCAAAGGAAATTGTTATAGTATGCTATGGGGCTGCACCCCCCAAACCAGAATGGGAGAACTCTATAGATTAATAACCCAGTGTCCTAACCAAATATATTTCAAGGAAAACTAGCGAGGTGATTTGGAGTCTACAGATTAATAAAGACTTAAACATAGTAAGCAGTTGCAACGTAATTACCTTATTTGGGTCCAGACTCAAGCAAATAGTTAAAAATCTACAGGTGCTCCTCTATTTACAAGAGTTATACCCCCATAAACCCATCGGGAGTTGAAAAATATCCTAAGTTAAAAATGCACCAAATACACCTAACCGACCAAAAGTCATAGCTTTGCCTAGCCTACCTTACAGAACACTTACATTAGCCTACAGTGGGGCAAAAAATCATCTAGTGCAAAGCCTATCTAGATATATAAAAGCCTAAGCAACTGTTCGACTGGTAGCTATGATGTGCACTGACCACCAGGGGGCAGATGCTTAACGCACAAGCATGGAAACATGGAACAGACTGATGAATCTCAGAGGGAAGCAGGGAGGGGGGAGGGCAGGAAGAGATTAACCAAAGATCTTAAATGCATACTAGAGGCCTGGTGCATGGATTCGTGCACCAGTGGGGTCCCTCGGCCTGGCCTGTGGGAATCTGGCTGAAACTGGCGGTCCGACATCCCTTGAGGGGTCCCGGATTGCAAGAGGGTGCAGGCCAGGTTGAGGGAGGGAGCCCACTGGTGCAAGAATCTGTGCACTGGGCCTCTAGTTTTATAATAAAGCTTTGAATATCTCATGTAATCTATTATGTGTATCACTTTTGTACCATCAGAAAGTCAAAAAATCCTAAGTTGAACCATCATAAGTCAGGAACCTTCTGTACTTATGACATTTAAGAGATATTTAGAAATTTGAGCCCTGGCTAAATATATAATCAAAGAACTATTGTTAATTTTTAAATGCTCTAAAGGTATTATGGTTTTTAAAAATAGAATTCATATTTTTAAAGACTCATTTTGAAATGTTGTGGGTGAAATAATGTGGTGTTTAGGATTTGCTTCAGAATAATAAAGGGATCCTGACTGTGGCAGCTCAGTGAATTGAGCATTGTCCCATGAACCAAGAGGCCCTGGGTTCAATTCCCAGTCAGGACACATGCCCAGGTTGCGGGCTCAATCCCCAGTTGGGGGCATGCAGGAGGCAGTCAATCAACGAGTCTCTCTCACCATTGATGTTTCTATGTCTCCCTTCCTCTATGAAATCAAAAATATATTTTAAAAAATAATAAAGGGAGAAATATTAAAATTCAAAAAGTAATAAGAGAAGAGGTAAGAGAAAACAAGATTATGATGAGATCATAAATGTTGACACTGGATAATGAGTAGATTGGGATTTATTATGCTGTATCTGCTTTTGTATATATTTAAAATGTCCATAATAAAAAGTTAAAAGTGTATGCAGGGTATAATATAAAATAAGGTACCTCTTTTACTGATTATTGGTGATTAATAAATGTAACAGACATAAGTAATTTGTTTATGTATAGAATTAATTCTGGTACTAGCTTCAAGAAAAATAATTCACTATCTGGTTAGCAGAAATACACAGATTTTTTAAAAATCTAAAGTTTGTGTAATAAAGTTCAATAAGTATAGGATTTGTGTTTATCTGCTTTATTTTAGTACTAGAGGCCCGGTGCATGAAATTCGTGCACGGGTGGGGGTGGTTCCCTCAGCTCGGCCTGCACCCTCTCACAGTCCGGGATCCCTCTGGGGATGTCTGACTGATGGCTTAGGCCCGCTCCCTCCTTCTGGCTGAGCGGCACTCCCCCTGTGGGAGTGCACTGACCACCAGAGGGCAGCTCCTGTGTTGAGCATCTGTCCCCAGGTGGTCAGTGTGCATCATAGCGACCGGTTGTTCTGTTGTTCAGTCGATTTGCATATTAGCCTTTTATTATATAGGATGATTTGCATTTTGTTCTTAAAACTCAAAATTCTTCCCACAAGTCTCCATACATTTTATTGAAATAACACACTTATTCTGGGTCCACTGTGTGTAAGGTAGGTCAGACCAAGTTCAGCAGCACTGAGCTTCATGTCTTTCTTCTCGATTTTCTTCTACCCAAGGGCTAGGATTTCTCTGCTGGAGGTTTATGCAGAAAACACCAACAGAGAGCACTCCTGTAGCTCTGTTCCCCACTTTCATTTCCTTCTCAAACCCACCATCCCCACCACCACCTCCATCACCCTCACCACCACCACCACCACCACCACCACCACCACCACAACCACCATCATCACGATCACCACCACTACCACAATCACCTATACCACCACAATCACCTACACCACCACCACACCCTCCTCTTTCAGTCTGCTTGTTAAAACATACCTACTATGTGAATCATAGACTCTGTCCTCCACAAAGCCTGCCCCCAACATGCCATGCTGTTTCTCATCTCCCTGAAGGCCCAGATCATTATCTCTCTCTCCCAAGATTACAATACACACACACACACACACACACACACACACACACACACACACTGCAAGCACGCCAGGTCTGCTTCACAGATACATAATAATCCTTGAATATCTAGCTCAGAAGTAGCACCCTTTAGTCCAGGAAATCTTTGCTGTCATCCACACACATCACTTCCTATGCTGCTGATATGTCACAGGGTAGGAAGTGATGGTAATTTATTTGTTAAATGTCAGCCTGCGTGTTTTTGAGTTCCTTTGGTCCCAGCAGCTGTATTTATCTGTATATCTCTAGCCTGAAGTGCAGTGTGTAGTACACAGTAAACTGCAGGGAGTGTTTGTTAAATGAATAAGTGAATAATTTGAATGCTGCAGTTTATCTAGTAAACCCTTGACTAACACCTTCCATAATACTTCCATCAATTATTTAATCAATGTTTACTTAGCATTTTGTGTGAGGCACCATGCCAGGCACTATTTGTGTTACTAAACTAAACCAAGTATGGTAAATGGCTGTGCTTTGGGAGAGAAGATAACTAATGTGCACATGTCACTGTAGGCAAAATGCAAAGCACAAAACCCTACAAGTCCCATAAACAATGGAAGCAAATTTTTGTACAAATTAGAAAAGATATAGGGAGATGGGAAGTATTGAATCAAACGAATTGTTACAAAGCTATAGAATAAGGTCCACATTTTGAATAAACCTTTTACGACCTTTTCAATGAATGTTCAAAATATCTTTCTTATAGCTTAGAAATATAAAAGTGAAGGAATGCTAATGATGATGTAATCACCTGCCTTACTTTAAAAAGAAAGAAGCAGAATTAGAGCTCAGAGCAGCTTTCTGCCACTCTATAGCCCTTTCCATAATGAAAAATTAATTCTGTATGTTGCTATTCGATTGGTGGTCACTCTAGACACAGACCCTAAAATGTAGATAGAAAAAAAATGGAAGATAAATTTTTGCCTCTATCTAGGACTATATAGAATTATTGTAAATCCATCCAAAATTTGTTTTGCTGTATTGCTATCTTTTAAGTATTATTTATGGATAAAAATTGAGATGGATACTAAATTATGTATGACTTAACTCTGACAATAAAATAACTTAAAGAAGTTATTTGAAGCACGGATAATGTGTAATGTTTTATTTGTTTCACTATGGCTTTTTAAGCATTAAGTATTATCTTATTGACAGAAGATAATGTATGATTATCTATAATACAACTTGGCATCGTTTGTATTGGTAAATAAAATGGATGTAAGTAGAATTCATTCACTCACTCAAAGCTATTGTTTAGTTCTTTCCATGTAGAAGGCATAAACAAAATAATCTTTTTCTATTTTTAATACCTATGTAAGAATTGAGATTGGATAACCCCTTCTGCCTGTTACATTTTCTATTTGAAAAATCACACTATTTACCCCGACTTTATAGATTCATTCTACTTTTTTCATATCAAAGTTTTCTTCCATAACTAGCATTTGGCAAAACTATGCTTTTTATCTGTTTCACTGTGCATTACGCTAAGCAGCTAGGTGGAAAAAAGATCTAATGTCACCTTAATGGAACTTTTGAAACTAAAAAAATCCCCATTTATCTCCCTGCAGATGGTTAGATTTTCCAAGTGATCCTCTTCTGATGAAAACTATAGAGTAAAACATATCCCCAATTCATCAGAAACCTCAACTCAAAATAAACCTTGAGCTGCAATCTTCCAACTCTGTTTTATTCTCATTCAGATGATTATTTAAAATTTGGAAGAATGTGTTAAAAACTTCTCTTACGTTTGTGGCTTGAGTCACATCCAGACTTAAGCAACATCATTTATAAATCACATCTTAAATGAGATGACATGAGAACCACAAGACAAAAGAGATCTGATAGTCTTCTTTCTTGGAGTTTGACCCATGTGTGTGACTATCTTCAGCATAAATATGACGGTTCTAAAGCCAGGTACAGGGAGGGTAAATGTTGTTTAGAGATAATGATCAAGTAAAGGCCTGGGGAGGGGGCAGGAGCAGGGTGGAGGGGGTTCACGGGAGGGGAAAAAGGGGATATCTGTAATACTTTGAACAATAATGATAATTTTTTTAAAAAGAAAATGGTCAAAAAAATAATAAAATAAAATAAAAAGATAATGGTCAAATGGAAATTTGACAGGTGGTGACTTATCTCCTATTTTATGTGAAAAATCATGCCATAGTTTTGAAAGCCTTTCTAATCTCTGTTGCCAGTGTGTTCCCTTTCAGAGAAATCTGGAAGTATTACAACTCAATTATAGATTTTGTCTACAGTTGTGGTTGCCAAACTTTGAATTTCATAGATCAATAAAATGTCAAATGTACATTTGGGAATTAATGTAGAGTTACCAACCTTAAAAGCTTTTGTCAGGTTAAAATGTTTTTACAAAGAAAAGAAAAATTATTATAACAATGATCATATTAGAAAAAAAAAGAAGAAGAAAAAAAAAAGAAAGTTCTAACCAAAATAATGAGGAGGGCACAAAATCAGAATAAAGAACAGGCTTTCAAGATGAAAAAAATAATGACTTTATTTAAAGTCCACCGTATGATACTAACTTTGCTCACTTCAGAACAGACTGGTGGGGGAAAATGGGAGTAAAAAATATATATTTTTAAAGAAGAACAGTCTGATGAAGTCTTCGATTCGTTAAGTAATTTGGAACCACTGGTGGAGGAGAGGGAAAACCAAAAGGACTCCAGGAAATTTTAATAGAGTACAAAAGTGGGCAAAGAAGAGAGTGAGCAAAGGCCATCTCCTTTTTGAAAAGGCTCATTGCCTCCCATGAAGAGCTAGTTTCTTGTTTACATGTCTCCCCCATTGGTACAAAGCTTAAAAACTAGCACCACCAACTCCATGGTCTAAGGAAATCCTCATGCTCAGCCTGAAGCTTTAAAGGAGCTGCAGAAATTCCTGTGCATATTGTAATATCTATTCTAAAATGTTGTTCATTTTCTTGGCAAGTAATAAAACAGAGTGTAAGATATTTTGAGCTTAGTAATGCTGTAGCGTTCTTCGAAAGGCTCCTAAGAAAGAGTTTTAAAAGGACTTTCCTAAGATATATTTGAGAAGGAAACTGCTGGCTCTACATAATACTTGACTTCTGAGCATTAGTTCTTGTCCTCAGGTAAACCCAGGTCTCCCCAGCTGATATTCTTTCAACATCTGCAGGTTCACTGTCAATATCAAGAGGAGTCCTGACTTACAGATGCCTTAAAGCCAGATTGATACACTAAACAGAGACTCAGAGTGTGTTCTTTTTTTTTTTTTTTCATTAAAAAAGTATGATTATAAATATTCCTTAATAATACTGAAAATAGTTCAGAAATTTACCCTTAGGATTTAAGTCCAAAGGCTACTTTAATGTTGGCCATCTAAGCCATTATATTAGTTGAAAAAAGAATAATAACAATTGTTACCCTAACAAAAAAAATATACCAAAAGAAAAATGAAAGTTGATGGCCTAGCATGATTGAAAAATGTTTAGAATCTATAGATAAGTCTCCCCATATGGTGTGTTTTTTTTAAGTTTGGAAAATTTCCCTCTTTCATTAGGTTGGTTTTCAGCAATGAACAGGGTTAGGAGAATAATATGGCTTCCATGGAGCCTTTCAAGGTGTCAAAACAAGGATAGTGAACACAGCCAAATGGACTCAGATGATAACATGACCAAAGTAACACAAAATTTGCATGTCGTATACACACACTATAGTCATATGTTGCTTATGAAAGAGAAAATTGTATGTACTTTATTAGTAAATTGTTGGTAGCTAATTCAATAAATAATTCTTAAATTTTGGAGAAGCATCGTGTATAAATGTTAAGTGTGTTAGTGAGAGATCAAAGTACTTCCGAGTTAATGATAGTGGCTAATGTGAAAGTCTCAAGAACTCTTGGCAGAAACAGTACCATTTAATATAGCACACTTTTTGTCCTTCACACCTCCCCTGTTAAGAAATAAATTATATTGCTAAAGAAAGTAGTTTGTGATATTAAATTAACAGATATAAGCCAAGCACTTCAATTGAAATGCCATCTTTGGAGTTATACCCTATATAAATTGTTATTGAAAGTTCAGAAAAATCAATTTTAACTTTGTGCAGGAACTAAAAGCAAAATAATCATGAAGTGTGTCAAGACATAAAGAAATCATAAGCCAAAGAATAGAAAAATATGGACTTTAGAGGGTAAAAACAATAAATCCTAGATACATTGGTCCAATTTCCATAGTAAATCAGCTTTTGATTATTTTACATTCTATATACTTTCTCCTATTATTAAAACAATAAATAACACCCAAGAAATGAAGCAAAACATGTACCTTAAGAAACCTAATTTTATCAAAAGAAAAGAAAATCTTTTTATTTTTGGAAATACAGGCAACAACTTGGTCCCACTGAGCAAGCAGTGCTTTCTGCTTAATGCTTGTAATTCACTTAGTCTTCAAAGAAGAATTTAATTGTTTTCTAAGAGAAATTAATGTTCCATTGATCCTCCCTTATTTTTCTACAAACAGATGCATGTGGAAGTCAAATGACAAGTTGAAGATTGGATTTAGTCATGCAAATCTGGACTCCCATATCTGAAAGTCAGTTTCTTCACCCAGACAGTCATCTACATCTCTTAAGGTTGATTTGAAGATTAAATGAGATAATGTATTTAAATGCTATCACATATTAAGCATTCAAAAAAGATCAATAGTGGTGGTAGCAGTAGGAAAAGTGGTGATATCAAAGTACATAAATCGGAACAAGGGAAAGTAACTGATTTAAACATTTCATGGCATTAGGCATGATAATCTCATTTATCATTCTCACAAATAGGACGGTGTTGCCAATGGTGTTCAAATAGTCTGTGCAGAAAGATATCCAGCAGCCCATCTTCATTAGGGATGTTCTACTAACAGGAATAGCTAAAGTCCGGTGGCCAACGCCTCTCCTACCTTTGAGAGTCACTGGCTGGCTCTGCCATCATTTGCTTCTTTAACTTCCATTTTTTCTAAGTTTCCAATATCACCCAACTTCTCTTTTGACCGATATCCTTGCATCTCTCCTCTTAGATATGTAAACATCCCCCAAGTCATTATAGCCTCACAAACCCAGAGGTCATTCCCTTTCTCCCTGTGATATGAGATGACTAATCAAGGAACTGACCTTAAATTTTAACTTTCTAGAGGGCAGCCTTTGTCTCTGCTGAAGGGGACATCACCAAGGACAGTAAAACAAGAATATCTGCAAAATACAATACTTATTACTTTTCACATTTTTTAAAAATATATTTTATTGATTTTTTACAGAGAGGAAGGGAGAGGGATAGAGAGTTGGAAACACCGATGAGAGAGAAACATCGATCAGCTGCCTCTTGCACACTCCCTACTGGGGATGTGCCCGCAACCAAGGTACATGCCCTTGACCGGAATAAAACCTGGGACCCTTGAGTCCACAGGCTGACGCTTTATCCACTGAGTCAAACTGGTTAGGGCTTCACATTTTTATATTAGTGTAGTGTGAACCCCAGTTTGAACCTAAATTATGTTAAACCTAGGATTTAACATGCCTGGGTATATCTGGAAGACATAGGTCAACCTGGCAGAGCCTTATGCTACATGACAGATGGGGAGGTTTCTTAAAATGTACTCATCTTAAGGGAAGACATACTCAAAATACACATGTTTAGTGAAAGCACAATGGGGTGGGTTGTAGAGGTGATTCTGAGCACAAGAAGGTTCTTTCTGTTCGAGTCCACCCATGCTTACGTTCTAGGAAAAGGTGCTGCAATCAAGCAGTGAATAAAACCTAAAAGAGCCATTTATTACAATCCCACTAAGAACAAAAGCACTATTAGCCAATCCTACTTTATCATTTCTGCAAGATTGTAGCTCAATTTGGAGTGTCGGAATGATGAACTTGGTGAACTAAGAAAGGCAGTGGGACCAACAGCTGCCAGAAGTTCAGGAGAGGCCTCCAGGCAGGGTCCCTGAGACAGAGCCAATTAGCAGAATTCATCACAACAAAAAGGAAGAACCATGCAGAAAAACGTTAAAACAACCCTGAGATTTCCCCACAGAGCATCCCTAGAGGAATCTCAAAACTGGGGGTAGAATCTGAGTTGTTTGGGACTTCCATGGAGGAAAGCTAGGACGTCAATGAAATTGTTTTGTTTCTGCTATGGTAACCTTGTGTTTACCCCCAGGCTGTTGTGAAACAGGTAAATATGGATTATGTTACCATATTTTTTCAGTTTTAAACAATAAACAGCTTTTTAAAAACGTTCTCTGTCCTTCATTTTTTTAAAAAAATTGTCCTTTGGACATAGTGAAGCAATTTTTTTGTTCGCTTGTTTAAATGCTTTCAATTTTTAGATAACTTACATGACATGCTTTTTCTTAAAAAACAATGCCCCCTCTCCAGATAAATCAAGGTCACAATGACTGAAGAGCTCAGGATGACATCAGTCCCAGGTGTCCTAGTCCTGGTGTGTGGATGACAAGCAGCAGCCAGAAATGATGACAGGTGACAGCTCCAAATGGAAACATTTTCCCATTTCTAAACCATCCTTAACAAAAGTCAATATGGAGATGACACCATCCTCACGGTGGTCCATCATAGCAACCATGCCATCTGGATGCATGTTTTCACCAACAGAGAATTGGTGGTTCTTGAGATTAGCAAGGATGGGCTCAATCTGTTCTGCAGCCCCGGTCACAAACCCTGTGATTGGGTTCATGTCACCTTTGACGTGCTTCTTGTAGGCTCCTTTTGTCAGGCTGGTTCCCTGCAAATGATGGTTCATGATGATATCACCACCAGTGATGACTGTGCTTTTGGGACCTTTGCCCTCTGGGCTTTCAGCGGAGGCATTCCCACCAAGAAGCGAGTCATCAGTGTTTCCCTGGTCCTACTGACCATCTTCCCCTCTACCTCCAGGCACAGCCCGCCTGCAATCTCCCAGATCTTGTAGATATTGGAGAACATCTCATCGTGGTTAGTGAGGTACTGGTAGATGACCATGATAGCGTCGCTGGAAGGAGACAGACAGGCACTGGTTCAGCAGGAGCCCCAAGGTGGGGGGAAGGGAAGGGGAAGTAGGTGGAAAGGAGATGGAACTTTTATTTGTTCTGTGAAGGAGGAATATTTTACAGTCCAACCAACACACCATTCTCCTCTCGAAACTACCATTTTCATACATCTCATTAAACTGGGCAGTGGTTAAGAGCATTGACGCTGGAAACAAAATGAGTTCAAATGGCAGCTGAAACTCAACTTTAAGACCCTGAACAAGTGCTGTGACTGCCTGTGTCACTCTGTCCCTGTTGCAAAGTAAATAATTGTCACTGCCTCATGGTGGTGTTGTGGGGGTTTAAATGATTAATACGTTTAAAGTACTTAGAAAAATACCAGGTGCCTACGTAAGCCTAGCTGAGTAAAAATTACTTAATAAATGACTAAATATCTATTCATCCCACAAATCTTTATTGAGTGCGCATATGAGCATAATAAGCACTTCTGATACTGGGGATATGGGCAAGAACAAAACACAAAATTACCTTCTTCAAGGAGCTTAAATTCTCAAAGCGCTCTAAACTATAATCAATAGCTAAATACTCCAAGGAACATAATTAAATGCTTTCCCACTATCAGGCATTCAGGGGTCATGGTTTATCATGTTACGCAAACCACTAGTCATGATGAAAATGTTTGCCTACATTTTGAACACTTTTTAGAATGAATATCCTAAAGTGAAAATATTGGGTCAAAAATTTTCAACATTATATTTTGAGGAATATTTGCCTGCTTTATCGAAGTCATTTAATTAGCATCTATAAAATGGAAATATGTATAAATGTACCTCACAATACAGTTAAATAAAGTTTAGTGAAAGCATGGTAAGACCACATTGGAAACTGGATAAAATGACAACTGCTAACATTCTGGCTCTGACTGTGTTAATAACCACTTTGAGCTTTGGGAAGATAGAAATAACCTTAGCCTACTGTGCTAAGGCAATATATTATATCCAAAAAATAGCTCTGTGTGGCAAAATCTTTTTTGGAGAGTAGACTTCATGCAGAAATTATGAGTTTGATGTGATTAGAGAAAAAATCTGTGAATTTTCACCCCTCAGATACACTTAAAAGCTTCAAAAAAATAATATGTTTTGAAGCATGAATGGCCCATATTAAGATAATTTCTGGTGTCTTATTCAATAACCACCAACGGAGCACGTGGACCATGGGATCTCATATATTCACGGACCGGAAAATGGTAGTATTAATTCCTGTCGAAAAGTCATTGGGGCAATTATTTCCCTCTTGGAGTAGGTTATGGCCTCATTTTCTTAAACTTTTTTCTAGACAATTTAGACAAACACAGTTTTATTTAAAAGCAGATCTATTCAGCATCAAATGTGAAAAATACTCATTTGAAGTCTATTTCTGTTTGCAACCCTGTAATCTGAAGGCATCGTCCATTCTTTTACCTGGAGATAATTCAGGACACCCACAATGCGTGAGCTGCCAGGACACTACAGAATTCCAGAAGCATCACTCCCTCACTTTAGAGCTAGAAAGCGTGCTCCCCAGGGGAGCCTACACGCTGCTGTTCGGGGAGGACACTCTAGGACAAGTGTGTCCTTTGTCAGGAACGCAGAGCTAAATGTAGGCCCTAGCTGCAATAACAAACAAACCCTACAGCTGATACATCTGCTTCCTCTTCCTGTTCAGTTAAAATTCGTTCTTTTGTTTTCTTTGAAATTGCCCTGCTTACTATGTATTTGAATATGCAAAGCAGTATCAAATCCATGTTGGAAGAGATTGAGCTTGGTAGTCATACATAAGTAGCCAGTTAAGATTCTTCCCCCAAATCACATAATCAGTGACAGGTATATCAGCATCACTGTCAGTCCCACCACGGCACCTAGTTCAACTAATCATGGCATTACTCGGGGCCTGACAGCCATTTTACCATCAAGCATAGAAAGACCGTAATCTGGCCTCTGTGTGCGGCAGCACAGTAGAAAACCTTTAAGGGAAGAATTAATCTCTGCAGGATATGGGTATTATGTGAATTTAAGAACTACTGTCGCCCTGGCTGCGTAGCTCAGTTGGTTAGAGCATTGTCCCCATTTGCCAAGGTTGCAGGTTCCATCCCCCGTCAGGCATAGCCTAATGGTTAGCAACAAGGCCTTGGATTAAGGCATACCTAAGTCCCAGGATGTGTTCATTGATTTTAAAGAAGAGGAAGAAGGAGAGATAGATAGAGATAGATAGAGATAGAGATAGAGATAGAGAGAGAGAGAGAGAGAGAGAGAGAGAGAGAGAGAGAGATGAGAGAGAAACGTTGATCGGTTGCCTCTCATATATGCCCCGACTGGGGATGAAACCTACAACCTCAGTATGTGCCCTGACCTGGAATCAGTGCATGAATGACAACGCTCCAACCAACAGAGCCATCAGCCAGGGCCTTTAAGCCTCATTTTTTAACTACCATTAAAATGCGTAAATGATAAAATTAAATTTGTAATGTTGTACTGATGATTGAGACACACACAGTGCCTAACACTATAAGTGTTCATGTGTTTCATTTTATTATGATCATTATTTTTAATATTATGATTTGGCAATACATACAAAGCCTTCACATTAAACATTGGCGTCTAATCCAGAAATTCCACTTTTAGAAACTAGCCTAAGGAGATAATTCGGGACACCCACAATGCTTGAGCTGCCAGGACACTACAGAATTCTGCAGGCATCACTCCGAACTTCAGTGTGTGCTGAGTTTTGGAGCTGCAGCAAGAAGTCTATAATGACTTCAGGTCTTACCTGCTGCTAATCAACCATTCTGTGATTCTTTTGAAGTAAAATAAAGAATTTAAAATGTGCATTATTTTCTGAGAATGATGCTACCTGGAAGAGGAGTCTTGAAATTTAGGGGGGAAATTTTAGAAAAAAATCTTCAATGTGAAAGTTTCCCTGAAGCTTTAAGTTTGGGTTTTTTTATTTGGTTTCCTCATCTCCCCTGAAGAAATGTTTTTAGTTGGCAATCACTAATTAATGACAAGATTAGCCCTGCCCAGCTAGCATGGCTCAGTGGTTAAGCATTGACCTATGAACTTATTAGGAGGTCAAGGTTCCATTCCTGGTCAGAGCACATGCCTGGGTTGTGGGCTCAACCCCCCAGTAGGGGGCATGTAGGAGGCAGCCAATCAATGATTCTCTCTTATTCATGTTTCTATCTCTCTCTCCCTCTCCCTTCCTCTCTGAAATCAATAAAATATATATTTTTAAAAATATATTAGCCCTTGGTCAGTGTTTACTGGATGCAATTTCCTAACCCCTTGTATTAAAATTCAGTTTGTTAGCGGGGATGATTGGTGTCTGTGTCCCTCCCAGGCCTTCTAAATCAAAACCCTGAACAGGCGCTTGGAAAGCTGCACATTTGAAAAGCACACCCATCAGAGATATGGAGCCCCAGTCCGTCTAGGGGAGCAGTTACAGATCTTCTCGGGTAGAAAGATTCAAGGTCATCACCTGTCACGATATTATTGGAGTCCAGAAGCACAAAAATAAATGACTTTTAAGGGGAAATGGAAGAATACAGTTTTTTATTGCACTGCTCTGACTTGCATTTTAAATATTGCCAGTAACGCCCACATCTGTTTCTGTACGTGTATATTTACAGGGTTCTACCGCTGGGTTTTTCTTTAAAGCTTCATCCGTAACAAATGCACACGGAAGCACGCCATTCTTTAGGGGCGCTTGCCTATGGACTCCTACTCCTGACAAAAAATAACAGCTGCCCAGCCTGCGCGGGCGAAGGGTTTCATTTTTCTCTCTCCACTCTCTTTGCTGCTCTAAGCCTTAACTATATTGTCACAGATGAATGCAGCTGAAAGACTGGCTTTCAAAAGGCAAGTATGGCCACTGGATGGCAACCACTCTCTAGAGCAGAGGAATGCCCTCTGTTCTTCTACAATGTACAGTTTCTCATCGAGGTTGTCTGAAATGACAATAAAGAATTCATTTTTAACATTTATACCACATTTTCAAGCAATTCTACTTCAAAAGCACTGAAAGCAGCTTCCTAATAACCCAGACTCTATGAGTATGGGCCTATGGACCTAGTAACGGAAGTGGACCTTTGCTTTGGCGTCTTCATATGTAAGTCATGGAAGTCAGATGTTTAAAGCTGACAATGGCTCTTGGAAATTGCTTGTGTATGAAAGAAAAGGGGTAGTAATTCCAGCTGATACATAATTTTTAATTGGCCAAAGAGTTATATATGTGTGTAATAAATTCATATAGGTTAAATGTGTATATGTATATTCCTTGTCTATGCATTAGGATATGCATGCATATTATACCATATAACTATTAGGCGTATGTGTTAAAAAAAAAAAACGGGGGGGGGTTACATTAATAGCAAAAATAAAAATAAACCAGAGTTTTAGAGTTTATCCAAATCTTAATCTAATATAGTATGTGACATCTGAAACCATGTATATTTCATTTATCTTGGTCAGCTTAGCACCAACCAGTCCACTCCATCCCATCCTAGCCCTGTTTTCCCCATTCACATAAATGAACACATACAAATCCTCCATGTGTAACCAGGTCAAGTATTCTTGTAATTTCTCAAAAACTGAGATTTCCTCTCTTTAGAAGCTATCATTTCTAGGTGCCCCAAAGGCTAGATTCCTCATGCGTTATAAAGGGCTGTGAGTTCCCATCCAGTGTCTATGTGCACTCTCTCTTGTACAACTGGGGCATCCTTGGGCATCCCCTTTAATCTCCTAGCCTGGAAGAGTGAGAAATCCGGGCCA
Organism: Myotis myotis; assembly: GCF_014108235.1. Lineage (NCBI taxonomy): Eukaryota > Metazoa > Chordata > Mammalia > Chiroptera > Vespertilionidae > Myotis > Myotis myotis. The sequence continues at coordinate 8,077,985 of NW_023416335.1, read as the reverse complement.
GGGGTCATAGGGTTAGAAAGAGGAGAAAGACACCAGGAGAATGTTCTCTGGCATCTGGGAATTTTGAGGCAAAGAGATGGGGTGAGGGTGGGGTGGGGGTACCAGGGTGAAGAAGGAAGGAGGGGAGAGTCTATAGGGATAGAATGGAAATATAGGCTGGCAGACATGTCCAGAGCTCTTAGCCCTGGGCCCCCATCACATGTATCCAGAGGTCCTCCTCTTTAGGCAAGTGGGGAGCCTGGAACATTTATCATACCTGTTCTCACCCAGTTCCCTGAGCAGTGTGAGAGATGGTTTTCAAAGCCTTCACTGTCCCAATAACCTGCCATTCTCATGTACAAATTAAGATAAAGTCAACCTTATTCTTCATAAGAAATGTAATGTTTCCTTAAAGCTTAGAAAATTGCATTCCAACACAAACACATATCTACAAAGAGTAAATAATGAATTAGAGCCTGTCTTGCTTTAACTGAGAGAAACTTCTGTAGCTAAACATAAAAAAAAATCAGAGCAGGGCATTGGAGGTGAGGATTTAAAGAGGGCAGGTTTTCCAAAGACCTGTCTATCCCCTTATTGATGAAATTGAAGATATGCAGATGCACTTTCGGTACTTAATATTCCACATGGCTGGGAACCAAGTGTCTTGGCCTCAATCCTGCCCGACTTCGCCTGGGCGTGGCTGATTCCTCTACCCTGCTAGGTCAGGACTGCCTGAAATCTCCTGCAACAGCACTTGCCTTTCTTCACATAGAATAAGACGCTATTATGCTATTCATTTGGAAACTGTCTTTCACAGCTCTGTCCTTCCTTTGGAGGTAACTTCTCAACTTATCTCTGTTCCTGCAGCCACCTACTTTAATATCTCCACAGTCCAAAAGCAGGAGTTCTGTCCTTGGCTTCTCACTCTTCCCACTTTTGTATGACATTCTCATCTATTCCCATGGCTTTGGTTATGATCTTGCTTTCCATGCACAAAAATCCAAGCTGAGTCTTCTTCTTGGAGCTCTGGTGAGTTCTAGACCCAGTATTGAACTGTGCACTACACAGATCTTCTTGAATACCCAGCAAACACCTCAAACACCAGTATTTAAGATGGAACTCATCAATATTTACCCTCCCTCAAAGGCTACATCCCCTTTCCCAGCACTTACACCATGTCAGTAGCCTGGGCATGGCCTAAGGCTGTTCATTCTCTTTCTCATGAGTGGCCTCTCCCTCCCACACACCACCTCAAAACAATCACTTAGTCCTGTCACTCTAAAGAATTCTACAAAGCTCCATTCTTCTGCTTCTAGCCCAGTCCAACTAACATCACTTCTTTCCACTCAGGAAAAATGGTGTTTTCATATTTGCTTCTATTTCCCTTGTCCTCTCCTTAGCCCCTATTGGAAAAATCCAGAATGTTCTAAAAAACAAACTCATGAAGCCAACTCTTCATTAAAATATGCCACACCTGCCAGTGCTCATGGATTCAAACCTATATCATAATGCTGCACAAGTCTTTGTTTAACCTTCTAGCCTTCACAGAGAGTTAGGTTCCTCTCTTTCCACCAGCATTGGTTTCAACTTATTTTTCTTTGAACTCTTTAAGGTACCAAGCTCCAACTCATCTCAGCGCTTATTTAATTCCAGGTTTTACTTTTAGCTTGAACCAGATTTTATCCTATCTTTTACTTTGTTCAGGCCACTACTCAGTATTAGTGGCAATATTAATTCTTGTTTTCCATTTTTAATTTAAATGTATTGGGGTAACATTGCTTAATAACATATATGTTTCAGGTGTATACCTAATAATACATCATTTGTATATTGCATTGTGTGCCCACTACCCAAACTCTAGTCTCCTCCCATCACCATATATTTGACCCCCTTTACCCTCTTCATCCTCCCTGCCCTATTCCCCTTTCCCTCTGGTAACCATACACACACACACACACACACACACACACACACACACACATACACACACACACACACGACGAAATATTGCCATTTGGGAAAACATGGCCAGATCTTGAGGGCATCATGCTAAGTGTAATATTATTTAAGATTGGCCTTCCCTCAGTTTCCAAGCTAGTTATATCCCTGTGGCAAACATGGCTAGTTTCTTAGGCCAAATTCCTTCTACCCAATTTTTGTAATAATAGAACCTAGACTGTGCTCAGTGCAGCAATGTGACCAGCTAAAATATTCACCTTCAGGTTAGGAGTGGTCATGTGACCTAGTTCTGGTCAATAAGAGTTCATCAGAAGTCTCCTGCGGGCTAATAACAAACAAAACAAAACAATTTTTAAAGAGAAAGACTCAGTTTGCATGTGTCTCTTGCTTTTGCACTTTGCCTTTGTCTTTCCTTCTTCTTTCTGCTTGGACTCAGAGTCTGGGTATTAGATAAAACCGACATTTTAGGACCATGAGGAAAAGCTCATGTTATGATAGTTGAGCAGAAGGTAAAGCGAATTTGAGTTCTTGGTGATTTACCTCTGGACTCTGATATACTGAGGCGGAAAACCTTTTAGTTTTTTGAGTGTCCTAACTTGTTCATTGCCACATGCTTTGTACAGTGCTAGACACAAGGTAGAAACAATGACTGTAGAACAAGTGATTGAAAGGAGAAGGAGGAAGTGACAGTCCCTAGGAGCAGTGGACATGAGCTTCCTCCAAGGCTAAATCTCTTCATTCCTTTTAAAGGTTTAAAGTTATAAAGGTTCTGTGGATGTCTAAGTATAAATATCTGGATATGAATATCTAAATTCCCTCATTGATCAGTCATCTGACTTAAAACTGAAGACATTCGGGGGCAAGGAAACAAGTTGGATCGTTAGCATTAATGCTCATATTCATTTATCAGGCCATCTATTTATACTGTGCTCACCTGTACCTGGGGAGAATAGGACTCAGACCTCAGATAAATGTTCATGGGAAAGGAAGCAAATTGGAGTTAACGAGAAGAGGATGTCAAAATACAGCCCACAATTTAGGAAGTGCTCCTGCATCAGTCTCTGTGTTGACCACAAACAGAGAGAGTTCTTTATTTCACACAAGTCATCTCTCCAAGGATCTGTGGGTATAATTTTTATCTTCTTTGCATTTGAAACATTTACTATACTGTCATAGCCACCAGAGGAGGGATATCATTTTTACTAACTGAAATACAGCTTTATAACTACATTAAAAACTGCTACAGGACAGTGATTCAGAGTGGTGGCTGGAGGTGTTGGTGGAAATGGAAGTGTTCTTTTTGCTGCAATTGCCAACCTAAAGTATGATCCGTGGAAATAGCAATGACTGGCTAGCGTCTAGCAGCTTCATATTTTACCATAGTTAATGTGCATCATACCAACTACGGGAGAAAAAGGTAAAAATAGTAAAACAGTATCTTCTGAGGGATGATACATAGTATTTGACTTTGATTAAGAGAAGACCAAAGTAATCATCGGAACGTTAATTCTTAGCATCTAAGAAAAGAAAGTGAATACTTATTGAACATGTTTTCAAGCACATGTCACTGAAAAAAAAGTGAATGATTAGCAAGGAGACAGAATGGGCAGAGAAAAGAAACAGGTAGAGAGTTTGCTGGTCTCTGAATGGCAAGCCAAGTTGTTTAAAATTCAAAATAAGTAAAGAGTAAAATAGATTTTGATCCAAGAACTAAAAATTACAATGTAATGAAAAATAAATCAGAGAGTTGACAGTTGACACATTACCACTTTAGGTGTCATACATGAGCCAAAGTAAATAAAATATAGGTTAATTGGGATTATAGTTTTTTGAAAGTACTTCTGTTTGGATTTAATAAATGAAGGATCTCTGTATTTAGATAATTAAATTAAAATGGCATGCTGTTTCTTTTTTATTTGCTCTTCTTAATGAAAGGAATTTGACTAATGTGCTTCATTTCCTGCATAGCTGCAGCAGTTATCTTGCTGTGTTAAACACTGTGGTCCGTGACTCAAAAAAGACGTGTGAAAACACAGACTTCTCTGAACAATGGAAACACTGTTAGTAGGACAAGGGACAGGCTTAGACAAGACAAATTGGGTACGGCATTTCTGGTCTGGGGATGAAAATGAACTATTTGGATTAATTGAGGAAAGAGATTGAAAATGTATTGACAGATGAAGGGAAGACCAAATAAGAATGGGGTAAACACTTGTCCTTTGTCTGGGATGACGAAACATACTTTCCACAGGGAAAAGGGCAGCCCCGCAAGCTGCACTAGGTGTTATAGGCTGCTGAGGTGCCAACCCTAGAGGCTTTCCTGTGCTTCGCCCTAAAAGCACTTACAGAGAGTGAGCAAAAAGCCCTGAGGCCTGGGTAGCAGATGTGTGACCACCGTTCTCATCATAAGAAAGGCAAGAGAGGAAAGTCTTTCTAAAATTTGTTTGCAAGGTATTTCTCTTACCACCCTAAATATGCATGGTTTATGTTGACTTCAAAGGGGGATCTCTACAGCTAAAGATAATACTGATTGAGTCATTCACGATTTAGCAATTGACAAATGGCCTTCAGGTACACTGCCCGGTCTTGGGCTCAGTGCAACATTTATCTGGATGGGCACAATGTATTGAAAGGCCTCATTCGGGAAACATCACGGTCTAAGAAATGTGCTTTTTTTTTTTTCTTAACAGAAACTCTGATGAAAGATTGGTGATACATATATTGCGAGTTTCTAAATTCCAGCAAGAGAGTGCAGGCCCACCTATTGTCACTCTGAGCGAGTCACCTCAGGTGGGCAATGGACACACATTCGGGCACTGAGGGAAGTAAAGAGGGTTTACCAGATGACTGTTAAGGAGCACGTTGCTTTCTCCAAGTCCTCAGATTTTCCCCAGTTCTATACGTGGCCCAAAGGGAGAAATCCAGGCTCCCCTATTGGAGGCCAGGCCTCATCTCCCTTGGTCACCCCAGGCATAAACTTCCTCTTCTGCAGGAAGCCTGGTCAGAAAGTTAACAAAAATAAGGTAGGGCAGCGGTCCTGGGGCAGAAGGGCGGCTGTACAATTTCTACTTCCTTCACTTCATCACCTTCCCCTCAGAGAGCCACAGGCATGTGAGGAGATTAGGTCACGTGGCTTTAGACAGGGCACCTTACACAGCCCTGCGGGTACAACAGGCGCGTCGTAACTCTCGGGCTTGTCTATGAGGCATCTCCAGCTCCCGTGACCACAGTTGGTCATTCCCCAGTAATCACTGACTCAGGACTTCATATCTACTTATATTGCATCACTTAATGAGTTACGGTAAAATGATGTATTTACCCATCCATCTCTTTGTTCTCCATGGCCTGTTAAATTATGAGTTTTCCACAGCACAGCTAAAGTCTTATATAGATTGTATCTTTTTTCCCCAATCCACCCCCCTTACCTCTAAACCTGCAAGTGCCTATCACGTTGGCACTTAGGCAGCAGAAAAACACTTGCTTGGTGAACAAATAAATGAGTGACTTGCAGTTCTGAGCCAGTACATTAAATGAAGAAAAGTTTCCAAAAATCACCCTGTCACATTTGTGTCCTGAAGTATTAGCATATATTAACTTCAAAGTCAGAAAATAAAGGAACTCATATTAGAAATATATGGTACATTACAAGGGCATATGTGTACATATGTATGCATTTTCCCCCTGTATACTGTTATTTTTATTCTAAATACGCTAATAGCATTCTTCTGAATGAAATGAAACACTATATTTCTATTTGTGAAATAGTTCTCTCTGAACATTTGAGCAGATCGATATACTGCAAAATGTGTATGTAATGGGAGTCCAAACCAAGAGTAGGCACTTGAGCTGAGATCTGGGACACAGTGCACACAGCCAGGGAGCAAAGAAACCAGAAGAAAGAAAGAGCCTCACCCTAGCCAGTTTGGCTCAGTGGATAGAGTGTTGGCATGCTGACTGAAGGGTCCCAGGTTTGATTCCTGTTCAAGGGCACATGCCTGGGTTGTGGGCTCAATCCCCAGTGGGGAGCATACAAGAGGCAGCTAATCAATGATTCTCTCTCATCATTGATGTTTCTATCTCTTTTCCTTTCCCTTCCTCTCTGAAATCAATCCTATATAATAAAAGCCCAGGGACCGAAAGGGTGGAACAACCAAAACGACCAGAGACCGGGCGATGAGGCAGGCAGGTGAGTGGTTAGGGGTGATGAGGCAGGCAGGCAGAGGCAGTTAGGGGTGACCAGGCAGGCAGGCAAGTGGCTAGGGGCGGGGCGATGAGGCAGGCAGGCAAGTGGTTAGGAGTGACCAGGCAGGCAGGCAAGTGGCTAGGGGCGATTAGGCAGGCAGATGAGCAGTTAGGAGTCAGCGGTCCCGGATTGAGAGAGGGATGTCTGACTGCTGGTTCTGCAGATTGGGCCTAAACTGGTAGTCAGACATCCCCTGAAAGGTCCTAGATTGCAAGAGGGTGCAGGCCAGGCTGAAGGAACCTCCCCCCTTCCCACCCTCACTCCCCCACTCCATGCATGATTTCATGCACCTGGCCTCTAGTATTTAAAAGAAAGAAAGGAAGATCCTCAAACAAATCTACAGAGGGAAAGAAGAGGGACCCAGGGGTGGTGTATGGCCAAATCCTGCTCATCCAGGGAATTGAGTGCCTGTGTGCTTGGATCTGTCAATCTGCTTGCAACATGGGAGGGTTACTGTCAGCACTGCTTTAGGAAACTGTTGCTCCTCAACTTCCAAAAGCAGATTTACCACACAACTGGGGACTTGGGGCCTAGAGGAACATGAAAGAGAGGTGGTTGCTCAGAGGAGAAGCCAGAATCCACCCTCAGGGCAGTGAGCCTGGGATGGGCCAGGGAGCCTGGGGGAGGTTGGGTGCCTCATGGCCAGGGAGTGGTGTGTGATGTGCCCACACTGGTATTATGTGGGAAAGTGAACACAGAAAAAGGCAACACCCCAAACTCCCTACTGGGTGGATTTCTGAATCTGTGTTCACATCACTTCCTCTAACCTCCTTGCATTTTAATTTTAACAACTGTTACATCAATATATGCCCCTATTCTACCTTAACAATCTTCCGCAAAGGCACCTCTCTTGGAACCACTGAGGAAGGGAAGCAGTTATCTGCCTACTCTTTCCCAGCTGTGTTCTTGGTGCTGCTAATCTGAGAGCTAAGTCAGAGAACAGCAGCAGTGGGGATGATGGAGGAGCTTCCTGATAGCAACTCACAGAGGAGGTTCTAGAAAATCCCAAGCCCGCTACCGAAAACTAGAGAAGGCTTATAGAGTAGAGGTGATCTTGCACATGGAGCAACATCACCCAGGCCCAAGGAGCTTGTGGGGTTTTACCAGCGACCGTCCTGGTGGGTCCGTGATGGAGAGTCTACAGAGGGCTCCTTCACCTGCTGCGTGTCCATCAGGGAAAAGCGACAAATGCGGGTGGAGGTGAGCAATGCGCATGGGAGAATCCTGTTCCCATTGCCATTTGAGAGGCTTAACTATACATCCGTAGTCACTCACCTAGCCTGAGTTCAAGTGCTAAGTACAGTTCATTTTGTTAGAAAAATAAAACACTTGAAATTCTAAGTTACTTATAAAAATATATGCTCATGTGGACAAAAATGCATTTTTTCTCACTTTGAGATATATGAATTTATAAATTGTTTTGCATGAAATAAACCCACTAGTAAAGCAATTGTAAAGCTCTCAGTCGTCAATAAGATGGCTCTAGCATTTGATTTCGAAACCCCTCAGCAGAGATCAGCAGGCCTTGTTTATTCTACTTTGTGGAACTCTTATTCATCTCTAGAGAATGCTAATGGCTATATTTTTATGTGTTATTTGCCTCCTGCTGAAACTGTCTTCTAATCCTCCTTTTGAAATTCTCTTATTCTAATCAACCTCTGGAGGAATGTATTGTCTGAACAGAGGTGTTCTTGTTTTGATTTATACAAATCACTGTGCGATATCAACAAATGCTTGGCTGATGATTTCACTTGCACACATTTGCCTGGAGATAATGAACACCATTCACCCAGTGTTCCAAATGACATGTTCTGTTATGTCATTTATACATGCATGTAATCTTTGTTCTTTCTTAACGATGAGGAAAATCATTTCATTTTCTATCTGTTTATCTAAAGTATTTTAAGTGCTCTAATATCTAAGAGATAGCACACTTGTGTCCACTTTTTCCAGTATTCTGTAGACTAATTTGTAGTCATTTTGAATCATAAGCAATATAAGTAACATGAACCATAAAATAAAAAATAAAAATTCCATATAACTCTGTCTTATTACAATCAGGTATTATAGAGTCAACCCATTTGAAAGTTTTATCTGAATTTTCAGGTATCATTTTATTCTAGTTTTATTTTTGTTATTGTTGTTTAACAAGTACTTAATGAGTAAGTTCTATGTACAAGTTCATTCTGGTAATTATTTTAGGAGAGAGGAAAAACCTTAACACATTGTTCCTGCTTGTAAAAAGCTTTAAATATATTTGGAGAAGATTCCAATAATAATCATAATCGCAATAATTAACATTTATAAAATATTTCATACTTTGCCAAACTCTACCATCTTTGTAGCCTAATAATATGCTCCTCTGAGAAATCCTGATATTATCTCCATTTTATAAATAGAAAAAGGACCTTGTAAGTCAGGCAAAGTCTTCACTTTATTTAGTAAGCAATGGGGAGCTACAGATTTTTTTATACTGAGGAAATGACATGCTGAGAGTTGCACAATAGGAAAATTACTATGACAGTTGTATATGAATGGGGTCAAAGGGAGAAGGATTTAGAGATGAGAAGCATATTGCAAAGCCCAGGAAAAATAAGATTTTGAAGCTACATTAGAGTGTTAATGGGGGGAAGGCAAACACAGGAACAGCTAGGAGGATTATTTCAAAAGCAGAAACAAAAAGACAAAAATAAATAAAAATAAAAAGATGTAGCAAATACCTAAACATTGAGAAGAAAAAGAGAGATGTGTTAAAAAATTTATTCTGAAATTTTAAGCCTGAGTGTGGGGAAAATTATGTTATCATGAACAGAAATGTAGAAATGAGAGGTAAGAGATAATGTGAATGAGAGGAATATGATTTTCATGTTGGGAATGTTGAACTTGAGTTGCTGGTAAGGTATCCACATGAATACAGGAAATAAACACATAATAGACTGAAGTGCACCCCATCAGAGAACTATGGTGGTAAATAGAATAGCCAAGGGAGAGAATGGAGAGAGAAAATAAGTTAATGGACAGACCTTTGGGATGACCTAAATTTGTTAAGTCAGGGGGCGATGAGACAAAGTGGTGATTTCCGAAGGAATGGTCGAAGAAGTAAAACCAAAAGATAACAGCCATCAGTGTTTCTAATTCTTTAGAAAGAATAACACTCGCCAACATCATTGGATTCATGAATTCATCATATAAGGATGGGGTTAGAGAAGAAATTGTTTGAACCTGGAGCAAGAAAGGTTGAATGCTCTTGAGAATTTTGAGAAAGATAAAGTAGGATTAAAGAGGAGAAAGATAAGGAAAGGAAAAAGATAAGATGGTAGGGTAAAATGGAGGTACAACTAAAAGAAAATGCTTTACAGTACATGGAAGACTCGAGTATATTTCAGCACAAAGAGAAAAAGACCAGAGAAGAGACTATATCCAAATATATTTTTAATAATTTCAGAGAGGAAGGGAGAGGGAGAGAGAGATAGAAACATCAATGATGAGAGAGAATTATTGATTGGCTGCCTGGGGATTGAGCCCACAACCCCGGGCATGTGCCCTTGACCAGCATCAAACTTGGGACCCTTCTGTCTGTAGGCCGACGCTCTATCCACTAAGCCAAACCAGCCAGGGCAAGAGAGTGTGAGAACTAAGGGAGCCAGTGGCTGAAGGGCAGAAGATAAAGTCCTAGGTTGAAAAGATTATTGAAAGGGGTTATCTTAAGACATATTTTGAGGTGGAGCAAATTTGATTATGCCCATTAAGAATGGCTTCAATTTTTATTTTTCCTCCTCCCGACACAATCTACACCGAACAGAGAGCGGTAAGTCACAAAGGTTCAATTTTATAGGTAGATTTCACCTACTTCACAGAAGCAGAATTAGGTTGATTAGGTTTATGAAGGATAGCTAAGGGTTAGAAAGAATTTGTAACCCCGACTTGAGGCCATTTGATTTGTTCTGCAGTGCATTAGCAAGCTAAGCTGTTGCAGCAGAGTCCCTGGATATTCAGTGGCTTCAGGGACCAAGAAGCTTGTTTCTCTTTTTCTTAGTCTGAGATGAGTTCTTTGTCAGAGGAGGTTCTCCTCTACACAGTCTTTCAGGGACCCAAGGTGACAACAGCTTCGCCATCTTTAACACATGACTTGTAAGGTTTCTCTGGGCATCACCAGTTGCCAACATTTTCCTCGTAAGGAAGTTAGGTGGAAGTAAAGACCTCCATCCATTCCCATTGCTTTCATGTGTCCTGTGGACACTCTTTATGGCTAGGGGCTTGGACAAAGCAGTCCTTTGCTAGGCAGTTGCATCCCCGCTACAACTCTATTTCTAAGGAAGAAGAGGACGGGTGCTGGTGGCAAACCAAACATTTTTTTGCCACAAGTACCTTTAAAAATAAACTTTAAAAAAATATATAATCTTATTGATTTCATAGATAGGAAAGGAGGGAGAGAAAGATAGAAATATCCATGATGAGAGAGAATCATTGATCAGCTGCCTCCTGCACACCCCACACTGAAGATTGAGCCTGCAACCCGGGCATATGCTCTGACCAGGAATCGAACTGGTTCATAGGTCAAAGCTCAACCACTGAGCCGCACCAGCCAGGTTAAAAAGAAACTCTTAATTGTGGCTTGTGCTCATGAACACACTATTCTAAATAAGATGATAGACATGGTCTTGCTCTTAAGGAAAGATCTCCAAGTTGTAAGGAAATAAGCCCAGAAAAGAGACTTAAGTGTATTTTTACTTGCTAAACTATAGTTAACTTCCCCTTCTTGGGAATGACAGATAAAAGCCCAATAGATCATAGATACTTATTAATTATTTACGTAACTAACACTTACGATCCCTCACTTATGTAATCTGATAATTCTCTGGATGCAATTAATTAGAAATGAGATCAAAGCTACATACTCCTTTTGATGTCCTATTTATATAATTTATTTCTGTCAGAAGAAAATAATCATAATGTCATGTGCCATGTGAATAGATGCAAGTTTTTTTCTGACATTGTTGTTTTGGATTTCTTAGCTTTTTTCTCATGAAGGATACGTCCTGTGATGTGACATGTTGTCTATTCTCACTGCTTCTTTTCATGTAGACAGACTTGGTGGTCTCTCTAACTATTTAAGTGTTCCAGCTTATTTTTACTTAGTTGACATGAGTTTTCTGAGCTTCACATTGTTCAGTGAAAGCTCCCGGAACTTGAGACTTTTCTTTGGTAAATAGCATAGTTATGGATAGGGTGGTAATATGTGTTAATGTGCTTCAATTGTAATCTTAATGATTATTACCTATATTCACTGACTAGATCATGTTTTGGAAGTTTGATAGGATGAGGTTATGCATTTAAAAAGCTATTTAGACACATTATTGGATATTTGGAAACCAGTTGTTTCTAATTCAAACAGTTACAAGTTTGCGAATCTTCTCTGTATCTTTCCAATTTTAGAATAGGAAGGGAGCCCAACAATTACAAGTTTGAGTAACCCACCAAGTGTTCTGAAAATAACCAATTATGTGTCCGCTACAAAACTGTTGTATTTCAGCACATGTGCATGCAGTTAATTGGCTTTTGGTCTGGCCCTGCCATGAGATAGTTCTATGTTTTGAGTCGTCCCTTACTTTTTCTGGATTCGTGGTACCTCCTCACTGGTCAAATGAAAATAGTGCCTGCCCAATTGATTAGAAATTAAAAAAAAAAAAAATCAAAGTACTTTCAAAGGCAAAATTATGGGAATCATTATTTTAATTCCTCAAAATGATTTCAATTTGCTGAAAGCTCCAAAGAGTGGCAAAAATTAACAAAGGAGTTAACAGCAAGAGATCACACCAATAATCGCTGGTAAAAATTCTCATTTCAATCTAAGGATTAGGAAAATCACATTAAAGCCATTTTTTCCTCTACAGCACAGAAAAGTTAATAGAAAATTGGACTTAATAGAAAAAAGGATACTTTTTTTTCTAAAACTATCTCTAATTTTCTTTTGGTCTTTTTTTTTCATTAAAAATCAGATGAGATATTAAAATCTTCATCAAATCAGTTAAAATTGATGTTGAAAAGGGATTTCACACTTAGAAGAGAATATAGGAATAACATCGGTTATTTGCGTTAATTAGGTACAGGCTGGAGTGCTGTAACAAAGAGACTGCAAATGCAGCACTTTAAATAAAATAAGTTATTCCTCACACACTCAAAAAATAGTCCAGAGATGAGCAGACAGTCCAGCCTGGCATTGTGTTCACCCAAAAAGCCCAACATCTCCCCTTCTCAAAATCCTTATCTGGATCACATCTTCAAAGTCCCTTTGGCCATATAAAATAATATATCTACAGGTTCCAGCCATTAAGATGTGAATATCTTGGGGGGTGGGGGGGGGGCATATCTCAGCCTACTGCCACCAATAAAGTAATTACTTTTAACATAAATAAAGTAGGTTTTAGGAAAAGTAACTATAAGAAGAGGAAATTTGGACATGCAGAGAGACCTGGCATGTGCGAGGAAGACCACGTGCGGACATAATGAGAAGATGGCCATCTGCAAGCCAAGGAGAGAGGCCTCAGAGAAACCAAACCTACTGACACCTGAATCTTGGACTTCTGGCCTTAGAACTATAAGAAAATACTCATCTACTGTTTAAATCAATGACAATAATAATAATTATAACCCAAAGCTCAAAAGTTTAGTGAGAAGAGTGACCTGGTTTTACATTTTGCAAATCTCTTCAATGACTTGATAAATAGAAGACAGCTGGATTCACACATCTGTTTCTGCACACTGCTGCGATGTGTTATTTTGGTTCAATACATGAAGAAAATCCATCTTCACATGGCCACATATTTGCAAAAAGGGGGAGTAGGTTAAAAGACTTCTCAGATAATTGTGGCTATGCTTACTTAGTACTATACTGCAACTGGACAAGTGGGAGTTTTATAAAGTTTGGTTACCATGTGGAATCAGAAACAATATGAATAAAGTTTTCATATTCTGTAACATGAAAATCCACTGGCCTAAGCTTGCATTCTGAAAGGTTTTGTGACATCATATATTTATCATTTGGAAAATATTGATAAAAATCTTAGAGGAATCCACAGGCAGCAAAATCGCAAACATATGCCAAAGGAATTTCTTCTCTGATACTGCTCCTAGGACAATGGAAACTAAAGAGAAAATAAACAAAGGAGACTACATCAAAATAAAAAGCGTTGTACAGCAAAAGAAACCATCAACAAAACAACAAGAAAGCCCACTGAATGGGAGAACATATTTGCCAATGTTATCACTGATAAGAGTTTAATCTCCAAGATTTTCAGGGAACTCACACAACTTAACAAAAGGAAGATTAACAACCCAATCAAAAATTGGGCACTGGACCTAAATAGATACTTTTTGAAAGAAGATATAAGGAAGGCCAAGAGACATATTAAAACATTCTCAAAGTCACTAATCATCCAAGAGATGCAAATCAAAACAACAATGCGGTATCATCTCACACCTGTCAGACTGGCTATCATCAACAAATCAACAAACCACAAGTGCTGGAGAGGATGCGGAGAAGAAGGAACCCTTCTGCACACTGGTGGGAATGCAGACTCGTGCAGCCACTGTGGAGAACAGTATGGAGTTTCCTCAAAAAACTAAAAATGGAACTTCCATTTGACCCAGTGATCCCACTTCTAGGAATATATCCTGAGAAATCAGAAACACCAATCAGAAAGGATATATGCATCCCTATGTTCATAGCAGCATAATTCACCATAGCTAAGATTTGGAAACAGCCTAAGTGCCCATCAGCAGATCAATGGATTAGAAAACTGTGGTACATCTACACAATGGAATACTATGGTGCAGTAAAAAAGAAGGAATTCTTACCATTTGAAACAGCATGGATGGAACTGGAGAACATTATGCTAAGCGAAATAAGCCAGTCAGAGAAAGATAAATATCACATGATCTCACTCATTTGTGGCATATAATGAATAACATAAACTGATGAACAAAAACAGATCCAGAGACAGAGAAGCATCGATCAGAACATCAAACCTCAGAGGGAAGGTAGGGGAGGGTGGGGGTAAGGGGGAGAGATCAACCAAAGGACTTGTATGCATGCATATAAGCATAACCAATGGACATAGACACCAGGGGGGTGAGGGCATGAGTTAGGGGGTGGGAGGACAATGGAGGGATAAGGACACATATGTAATACCTTAATCAATAAAGAAAAAAAGAAAATATTGAATTCACTAAATTGTGCATATCTTTTGACTATTACAACATTTTATTATATAATATGTAAATACATGTATTAATATTATGACCACTCTCATCAGAAAAACCTTTAAACCTTAGGACTCTCTTATGCTCACAGTGGCAGATACAGGTTTTCCAATTCTAAGTTTTTCCTTTAAGTCTTGAATTTTACCTCTGGCAAGAACTGTCTGTTGTTTTTCTTGAAGCAACAGGTTTCCTTCATTCATTTCAAGAAAATGTCTGCCAAGTACCTATATCTGAATAACCATGGTTTGTTGTTGTTTGTTTTTTAAAAATAAAATGATGGTGCTAAAAAAATAATTTTTTAAAAAATGAGTATTCAGTACCCAACTCAAACATTTATACAAATGCTTCCCTTCAAGACAATCATTATACTTCAACATACCCATGTGTTGTATGCATATTTCTTACTAGTGGCCCGGTGCACAAAATTCATGGGGGCGGGGGGTGTCTTTCAGCCCAGCCTGCACCCTCTCCAATTGGAGACCCCTTGGGGGATGTCCGACTGCCTGTGGGATCGGGCCTAAACCGGCAGTCAGACATTCCCCTCGCAATCTGGGACTGCTGGCTCCTAACCACTCACCTGCCTGTCTGCCTGATTGCCCCTAACCACTTCTGCCTGCCTGCCTGATTGCCCCTAACTGCCCTCCCCTGCCAGCCTGATCTCACTCTCAACTGCCCTCCCCTACCGGCCTGATTACTCCTAACTGCCTCTGCTCGGCCCCCACCACCATGGCTTTGTCCAGAAGGAAGTTGGACATCCAGAAGATGGCCGGTTGACCCAGTCTAATTAGCCTATTACCCTTTTATTAGTATAGATTATTTTACACATTCTATTAAAAAGTTATGCACTTAAAGTTCCAGATTTGACAATATTGATCATCGTTATTGCTTTAATGATCAGTATAGTTTTCTATTTTTAAGGGAAACTGGCATTTTTCTCCTGTGAGTGTGTGGCAGCAAAGAACACTCCTTGATTTATGCTAAGGCACTAACATTTTTACCCACCATTGCTTTAGCCCAATCACTGCAGATGTCCAAAAGTATCTTACTATTATCACTGAAGTAGTTTTGACAACCCAGACCCACTGAAAGTGTCTGGGATCCTTAGGGATCTGGGGACAACAAATTGAGCACAGCTACCTTAGGGCCTTATCTAAGTGAGCAGTTAAGAGCAAGTAAGATTCCCAAGTGCTCCCTAACACGATCCGGTCACTGAGAAGGTAAATATGCTAGTGTTTCCCATCATCTACTTGTCAGGATGTGTGTGCTTTTCAGCTTCTCTGCAGCTAGAGAAGTTGTACGGATGGCCTTAGTTCATAGATCCTTATCAACCCCCAGGCAGGCGCTCTGCCTTTTGTTAGTATAAATAGAGAAAATATCTACTTCCTGTTCAATAATTTCCAAACACTGCGAACCTTTGGAGACAAAGATGAATCTCTTCTCAATTGCCTAGTTAGTCTGTGAATTGATCAATGAGAGACTTAGTGCTTTGATTATACAAGAGAAACGGGGCTTTAGTGAATGTGAATGTGGCGATTTGAGGCCATTTCCCAGGAGGACTCCTGGCAAGGGCAGAGTGCAAGGGCACGCAGAGGGCGTAAATGAAGGCCTGTCATTGAGGTGGGTGCTGAGATGCAGAAAGCATGCCCTAGCACCGTGGTCGGCAAACTGCGGCTCTCGAGCCACATGCGGCTCTTTGGCCCCTTGAGTGTGGCTCTTCCTAAGCCTTAGGAGTACCCTAATTAAGTTAATAACAATGTACCTACCTATATAGTGTAAGTTTAAAAAATTTGGCTCTCAAAAGAAATTTCAATCGTTGTACTGTTGATATTTGGCTCTGTTGACTAATGAGTTTGCCGACCACTGCCCTAGCACATCAGAAGGAAGAGGGAGCTAGAGGAAGACAAAGAACTAACCAGACCATGATGCTGCAGAAAACAAACATGGTTAACCGGGTTAGCAGGCCATGAAGTTCTGTAATGATAAAATGACTGTGTCTAGTATTCTACATTAAAAAAAATAAATAAATAAAAATCTGCACCAGCTACATATGTGCTCAAAAATATTTTCTCTTTTGAAGGGGAAAAAAAAAACTTACAGGAGAGTAGAAAATGGTTATCCCTCTTGACTTACATGTAATGATATGGAATGAACACAGACTACTCACACACCAGGGCCCAC
Organism: Myotis myotis; assembly: GCF_014108235.1. Taxonomy (NCBI): domain Eukaryota; kingdom Metazoa; phylum Chordata; class Mammalia; order Chiroptera; family Vespertilionidae; genus Myotis; species Myotis myotis. The sequence goes on along the minus strand of NW_023416335.1, from coordinate 8,061,364 downwards.
CACTCCTCTTTGCAGCACCCCTTCCTGGAGGTCCTAGCCCCACTTTTCTTACATGATATGAGGCAGAGCTGTGGCCAGACCAGCCACATACATATTCACAAAGTTTGCAGAGGCAACTACCACCAAGCACTGCTAAGAATTTCTCAGAAATCCACACATGCTGGCAGCTGGGCATACTCAGGACAGGTTGAAGTCCTAGGTTACAACTTATGTTATCAGTGGGGAGCTCTCCATGTGCCCACTGTTTGCCTGTGAAAGTGGGCTTCTTTCAATGTCACCAGAAAAGGAATTCCCTGAGACTCACATAGAAGAATAAGTGGCATTTATTTGCATGGAATTAAATCCTTGAGTTTCCCAGGGCCCCTCTCCCTCCATCCTGCCATGGAAGAAGTCCAGCTGTGTCCTTAGCAGAGCTAGGAGTAAAGCCATTGCCAACGTTTCTGTTCCATATTTGCACAGTCTAATCTGGTATCAGGCTAGCTTAGTGTGTGCTCCCAGCTACAGTCCATTGTGTGTGGGATCCATATGGTGGTCGGCCATGCAGCCTCTGGGGCCACATGGCTATGGAGGGAACATGGGTGAATGCAAGGAAGCAGGAGCAAAGCAAGGTGAGCAAGAGAGAGAATGTTTTTGTCTGAGGCTTTTAAGTAGGAGCATAGCCTTCAGGACTTCACAGACTTGCAGTGGCTCCGCCCCCACCTAGGCAATTACCTTTGTTTCCAAGTTAGACTAAGAGGCACCTTCCCTGCATCACCCCCGCTTCACTGTGCATGTGCCCATCTTCCCTTTTTGGACTCTATCCCCCAGTGACCTGCAGGGAAAAGACTTGGGAGTGTGAAATTGCAGCTTCTTTGTGAAGCTGCCTAGATAGCCATGCTTATAATGTCTGGCCTTCCTTTTGCTCCTCTCCTATTATTAATAAGTAGCTAATTACAATGGTAATGCTTATAATTTTATCCATTAAGCCTTCCTTAAAAATGCTGAAGCATGCCACAATAATCAAAGGATAGTTTATTATATAATCTAAGTCACTTGTACAATAATGATATTATTCATTATTTTATAATTCAGTAAACAAAAATAAACAGGTTATAAAATTAAAGTTTATGAACACAGAAATGGAAAGTCAGTGAATCTTAGGAAAGATGAAATAATTTAGAAGTGTTTATTACTTCTTATATTTCTCTGCAAAGTTTTAAGCGAGTCATATTTCATAATAATTACAGATTTCAAGGTTGATTTATCTTTTCCTAATATCATCCTTTCTCTCCTTCTGCTTTATTTGCAGAATATATCCAGTTTGTTTTAAAACATTGCAACAAAATGAGGGACCCATGTTTTCTGCCTGAATTGAAATTCTTCAAAATTTTCTTTTTCCCACTGTTTGCTTGAAAAAGACCATGCATTCAAGTTGAAATCTAAAAACTAAAATTCTAAAACAATTCTAAACCTACCAGACAAACAATGATTTGTAGCACTTATCTTAGGAGTTTTTATTCCTCCTAAGCAGTTATAATCTCTGAAAATGTGTATCCTACAATTTCTTTTCATTCTTCTTCTCACAGGTGTTCATTTCTCTGATTAGAGATCAAAATGCTTATTTTTCAGCCCATCACTGTCTGGTTACTGGTACTCAGAAGCTTATTAATTAGAAGTCATGCAGAGAGAGTACTTCATTCTTGCCATATCTGAAATGGAAATCACATACTTAAGTTTTCATCATGATTAGTGATTAAGTCAACATGCAGTTATTCTGGATTTCAAATTTACTTCTTTTCTTTAGAAACACATTACAACCTGTAACTACACTACTGAAAATTTGTGAAGCAGTTGAAATCACAGCTGGGCACCTCACTTCCTATAGACAGACCTAAGAGTCCATACTACTCTCCTGTCTCCCAGACTCCTTATAGGAAAGCACCACCAAGTCCAGATCCATAGACTTTCCCACCACTATACACTCATTTGGAATATAGTCAGCACCCAATTAATGTTGGCCATTACTATTATAAATATAATTGTTAGGATTAAAATACAAACACTATCCCATTTCTTCAAGGCCCAAAGCAAGTAAGTTTGTTGTCTTGGTCAGCTTGGGCTGCTATTACAAAATGCCAATGATTGGGTAGCTTAAAAAACAGACATTTGTTTCCCATAGTTCTGGAGCTAGGAAGTTCAAGATCAAGGTGCTGGCAGATTCAGTTTCTGATGAGGGCCTTCTCCCTGTGTCCTCACTGGAGTTTCTACTTATAATGGCACTAATTCCATCAGGAGGGTCAAAGGAAGAAATGGGAAGAGAAAAAGTGATGGATCCCAAGTAAATCCAAACTTGACAAGGCAAATTCCATTAGATCTTAAGGTTCAAGAATAGTCCCCTTTGACTCAGTGCTTTATACCCTCTAGGCCTACTGGGGTGGCAGTATCACCTCGCCCAGGTGATATTGAAGCAGCTTGGGTTGAGATAGTCTGCCCCTTCAGCTCCAGGGGGCCTGTCCCCATCTCTTTCGGTGAGGGCCCCTCCCCTGTGGCCCTGTGTAGGCTCACCCTGACTGAAAACTGGGTGGCATCAGGCTTAGTACTTTGTACCACGTTCCTTTTATTTATTTATTTTTTAAGTTAAAGTAGGCCCTGTCCTATCTAATGCCCTAAACTGAAACAGCAGGAATTTCAAGCTCACCTGCAAGTAGAAGCTGCACCTTGGCAAATGTCCCAAATGTCAGGGAATAATCAGAAAGGGTAAATGTTAGTAATCCACTCTGATCTCCAGGTTTCATGCACCATTTGGTAGCCCTGTGTTCAACAGAGATGTGTAAATGCCTGTCTCAAAGCATTGCTCAGTCTGTAAGAGACAGAACCTACCGCCTTTGCTTTTCAGGGCCTAGAACATATGACTGCTGCCTGCTTTATATTCTCTACCTGACGATAAATATGCCCCAGGATAATATTTGTCTCTCAGGCAGAATACAGCAAACATTTTAAATCCCTTTCTCTGACATATGCCATCTACCTCATGAATAATTAAGTAATGATTCACAATTGGCTAGTGTTTCTTGGGTTTTTGACTTTGCAGACTTCAAAGGACTTTTGTATAGGTAGAAGGTGAGGCTGGTGGTAAAGATCAACCTAAATTATCTTATCACTCAATGTATGTTTGGGCTTTTTAAAAATGTCATTCTTTAGCCATGAGGAAAAAAAGCCAAGTCTTCAACTTCAAAGCCTTAAATAGTCTTTAACACGTCCTTGCTCACACCAAGGCCCAGTGCTGAATTCTACCTGTACCGCTCACTCATCTGAGTCAGTCTGTGTGCAGGCACCTACACCCTCACTAGCCAGGCCTTAATCCTCCTTCAGACAAAGTCCTGCAAGTAGAGGCCAGAACAAAACCCAGAGTTTATTCAGCAGCAGTACAATGGACGAGTGGGAAGAAAATTGAGTCAGCTCGGTTTAGGATAAAATCTGTAGTTCCTGCTTTTTTCTAAACATTTTATTCAATGACTTGGTTTTTAAAAGCAAATAACTAAGCAAAAGCAATCATTAGAACACACGTCCATTCCTCATCCCATCAATTCCCTTCTTTAAAAAAAAAAAAAAAAAAAGAAGTACTGAATTGAATCTGATTATGGTGGATGTTAAAACAAAGCATACTTCAGAAATGTGTTGCAGACATTCATTTTGTATTAATTATGATGTATTTGGCCTTCGATGGGTCATGTTTGGTATTTAATCATTTTTTGAGACGTTTGGATCTGATTTAAGTACCCTGTTTGGTTGCTTTAATCCACTGTTCTTAATAAGAGAAAAGACGTGTTCAGAGCCCAGGAATGGGATTAAGTTAACTTTCCTGCAAATCCATCTTGGCCTCGGCTCCCTGGGTCGCACTTTGGTAGGGATCCCTCTAGGCACTTGGTTGCCAGGGAACTGTTCCTGGACCAAGCCAAAGGCACAACACATCCTCTGACACCTTCTTAGACAAGTTGAAGATTGGCACCGGCCTCAGTGTGCATCCCTATGAGGGGAGGCTCAGTGCCTTCCCTGTAAGATTGTCATGCAGATTAAATGAGTTTGTCATAGAAAGTGCTTAGGAACACTGCCTGCTGCCTGGGAAACGTTCAGCAAATGACAGTTATTATTTGGTTACTATCGTTGCTGCTGTTGTTATTGCCTCAAACAATGAAAAGACAATTAGGTAAGCACATCTTTATGTATCTTTGGCACTAGCTGAAAATGATGAGGTGCTCTGTGCACAGGTGCACCAAGGGGAATGTGCTTTAATAGAACACGGTATCTTTACGGTGGATTTCATGTAGAGGTCTCAAAAAAGTCTTTTCTTATCATGTGCAATATATGATGGCATAAAGGTAGCACATAGAGAGGTCACTGAGTCAAATTCAAAACAAGCTCTTCTTTTGACAGCCATGAGAACGTATTTCCGAGTTGGGGTTGTTTAAGTTCTGGATGAGTGTGTGGCCAACGCCGGTGTAAAGTGGTAGAGAAGGAAAGATGGAGAGAAAAGAAACATGTCAACTTAGGGAAGGAGGCATGTACATCGTTTGTGGAGGCATCTTTTTGATAAGACAAAGCTGGGCCAATCACATTCCATTCCTTCACCATTCACTCTGAATTTGCCAAGAAAATCATTTGTAAATTCTAAATCTGATTCCAGTGTCCTCCCCAAGTAATTCAGTCTATCAAAGCATGTATTCCAATGTTTACTAAATCTATGTTCAGTCACTTCATTAACCAGGAGATCCCAACTTCCCACCCTCCCCTTCCCACCACTCCAGTACAAAACATCTTTCCAGAACAGCTTGCCAGTGCCTAGCATTTCCATTAGCAGATGGGAGAACCTTCCGTTTCATAATTAGGCCTTCTGCATGATCATTGAGTGTCTCTGATCCCCCTTTAGAATTCAAATGAAATTATACATGTTGGGTTCAGAATGTTTCCAGGAACCAAGGTGTCATAGTGGAGAGCAGACCCACTGGGGCTAGGAGGGAGAGAGTGGGGTAATGCACCCCAGAAGGGTGATGGGTGAATAAAGAATAATAGAAAGGACTAGGGACCCAAAGACAAATTTGCAGTCTTCAAAAGTGTTCAAACATAAGACCAGGATAGGAGTGTTGGTTGAGTAGGAGTGAGAAGGTGAGGAGGTGTAAAACCAGGATTAAATATGATTGTTGTGTAATACAGAGAGTTTCGTTTGATCATCTGTTCTCTAGAAACAAAATGGGTGGGAGAGGGCTCAGTTCCTCGAGTCCACAGCGGGAGAGCAATTGTATCCAGAGAACAGATCTTGCTGGTAATCAGTTCGAAAGCATCACTGGAAACGAGGGTTTCTCACAACATACAACTCAATTGGAAATAAGTAGTCAAGAAGTACAAGCTGCCGCTGTGACACAAGTAAGCACAGGGATGTCATGTGCAACAGGAAGACCAGAGTTAACACTTCTGTGTGAGCTAAAAGTAGATTTACAGTTGTGAGTACATGAAACAGAGTTTATTCTTGTGTTATTATTTAATTACTAGAGGCCCAGTGCACAAAATTCGTGCAAGAGTAGGCCTTCCTTCCCCCGGCTGCCGGCACTGGCTTCCCTCCGGCACCTGGGCCCCGGGCTTCCCTCACAGCCCCGGCTTCGTCTGGAAGGACATCTAGTCTAATTAGATGTTACGCTTTTATTATTATAGATTGGATCATTTTCCATACGAATAACTGTAAACTTACTTTTGCCTCATCCTGTATAAAAGCAAAGTTGTTCAGAGTAAATCCTAAGAGTTTTCATCACAAGAAAATTTTTTTCAGGTTTTTTTTCTTTTTTTGCTTTTTCTTTTTATTATATATATGAGATGATCGATGCTAAATAAGCTTGATTGTAGTAATCATTCCATCATATATAAGTCAAACTATTGTGCTGTATACCTTAAATTTATATAGTAATGTGTGTCAATTATACTTCAATAAAACTGAGGGGAGAGCCCTAACCGGTTTGGCTCAGTGGATAGAGCATTGGCCTGCGGACTCAAGGGTCCCAGGTTCGATTCCGGTCAAGGGCATGTACCTTGGTTGCAGGCACATCCCCAGTAGGGAGTGTGCAGGAGGCAGCTGATCGATGTTCCTCTCTCATCGATGTTTCTAACTCTCTATCCCTCTCCCTTCCTCTCTGTAAAAAATCAATAAAATATATTTTTTTAAAAAAACTGAGGGGAGAAAAGAAATCAAACCTTTTTCATAGACTAAATCCCCTGGGCCTATCCCACTGCCTCCCCTGAGTGTGTGACTAACAGAAATCAAGGAAGTGATTTTCTCTCTGGCCTAGTAAAGTGTTAACCCAGGTTTGGAAAAGACAGGGACGGCTTGCTGTAGCTTTTTTCCCCTAGAATCAATTGGTAAGAACAAAAAATTTACCTAGATGTCTTTTCCTCCCCTTCACTGTACTCACTTTTTCATTAACTAAAGCAAACTGCATTTAGCCAGTCACAAATGTTGGCGCCACCCAGCACATAGTCCAGCTTTAGTATGTATGTCATGAGGAGATCCTTTTATCAATATGTTTTAAAGTCCCAATTATATCTATGCAATCTTCAATTACTATTTTGATACTAATCCCAATAATATCTTTTGGTTTCTCAGACTCCTAGATACAGAGAACATTTCGATTGATGCCAGAGGGCTGGAGAATTGGAGGGTTGGGTGAAAAAGGTGAAGGGATAAAAAAGCACACGTTGGTAGGCACAAAATAGTCACGGGGATAAAAGTGCAGCACAGGAAATACAGTCAATAATACTGTAATAACTATGCATGGTGCCAGATGGGTATTAGATTTATCAGGTGATTACTTCATAAGCTATAGAAATGTCTAATCCCTGGGTTGTACACCTGAAACTAATATAATATTATATATCAACTGTAATTGAAAAATAAAAAATTATTAAAGAAAAAACATCTTTGGTTTCTAATATCTTTAGACTGTCTTCATAACTAGTTTTTTCAACTCCATAAAATTTTAATAGCAGTGTGTTGGGCAAGGAAATTTATCTACATATAAATCAGTGAAGTTCAGACCTTAGTTATTTGGCCCTGGCTGGTGTGGCTCAGTTGGTTGGAGCGTCATCCTGTACACTGAAGAACGGCAGGTTCGATACCTGGTCAGGACACGTACCCGGGTTGGGCACATTCAGGAGGCAACAGATCCATGTTTCTCTCTCACATCAATGTCTCTCTCTCTCTCTCTCTCTCTCACATCAATGTCTCTCTCACATCAATGTCTCTCTCTCTCTCTCTCTCTTTCACTTTCTCTCTCTAAAATCAATTTTTAAAAATATTTTTTAAAAAGCCACCTTAGTTACTTGTATGTCGCTTGTTTCACAACAGAAAGGTAAAGGGTACGCTCTAAAGCACCCATTTTGTGAAGAAGAGCATACCCCGACCTGCAGAGTCAGAGCTGAAGAAGAACAGGAGGGTGACTGCCACCTCCGGTCCCGCCCACAGAGGAGAAGCTGGGAAACAAGAGGCCGGATGCTTAGGGCCTGAAGGCAGCAGGTAGGGCCTCTGAAAGGCACATGTGAGCCTGTGATGAAGAGTTGAATCTACATAAGGAATGTGCCAGTTAATGAGCAATAACACCTCCCACAAATCTCTGAATTCAGTGAGATCTGCCAGGGGTTATTATTTCTCCGGTTTTACCTATGAATACATTGGGGGTCAGGAGATAAAGTGACTAATTTAAGTCCGATGGCTGGTAAGTCCAGGAAACAAGGCCTGAGGTTAGGCCTGACTGGATGAAAGGTTATGCTCTTTCCAACCAACGTACCACATACTGCAGATGGGATTTGGCTCCTCCAGTGATCACAGTCAGTTTCCTTTAGGTTGTTGACAATCCATGCATACAGTCACCACCCCATCTCTTTTGACCCTCATCAAGCTATAAACTTGCACGTGGATTGGGAGAAAATCTGGTGTGTTTCCTTTTTTATTGTTGTAACTAAAAAGGGTCGGTAGTGCTTATATTGTTTGTTGACAGAATATAAGTAGGTCGTCATTGATTTGTAAATGGAATACCTCGGTTTAGAAACAATATGAAAACATGACCATCTTTTGTTTGCCCACTCAGCTGTCTTTATCCCTATTCCTAAGTGTTTTTCCAGAATAACACCAGGTGTGGGTTAGGGTCCTGGTAACAAGCCAGACACAGAAATATCTTCCAAGACACCTTAACTGAGTTGGCTGTGGCTTCTTAACACCCTGCTCTCTGGCTCCAAGTACTGAGTTGGGCTGGGCCGGGAAGGGCACCAAAATACCAATAGGCTCTTCAAAGGAGGAAGCAGCAAGCCAGCTCTTGACGCAGGGAGCTTTTCGGAGCCACAGCGACAGGGTTAGACACAGAATTTAAACCCTAGCGATGCAGCCTTTTTTTTTTTCTTTTTCTTTTAACACTATGCCCATCTGTTGGCCTCATGTACAGGCAGCTGCACTAGGACCTGGATATCAACACTCTTAATGTCAAGGGGTTGTGAAGTTCTGCTTTTGTGACAAGAAGTCTTCAGGGCCATAATTAACAGAGTAGGGGATTCCAACCCAAATATTATAACTTCTTTCGCCCATCTGCTAGCCTTATATCCTCATCTGAGCTTGAGTCCTAGAAGAGGCAGGGGAAAAAAAAACACCACAAAGCTTAATTTTTATTTCGATGGTTGTTTTTGTTTGTCTGTTTTTCTAGAGTAGTGGAGTGGTGATGAAGGAGGTGTGGACATTTTTCACACTTTACCAAGGAAGAAAACAGAGCTATTATAACTGGGCTTCTATTCTGTTTTTTAAATGTTCCCCAATAGAAGCAGTTACAGGTTTGGAGAGGAGAGCACTGGTTGAAGGTTATACAACTAGCAAAGCTTATGCTTTTGTTATTGCTGTTGTCCCCTTCTTTCCTTTCTCCCCACTTCACCCCATTCCTTTCCAGCTTGCCCAAAATTTGCAAAGCAACTTTATTTTCCTTAGGAATATAGAAATGTGGATCAGCCTCACACCAATGCCTCTTGTGGCCAAAAAGCAGGGCATAGAGTTTGTCTTGATGCATGAGGTGAGGCAAAAATTGAGTTCAGTCCTTCACATGTCATAGGTACAAGGGCACAGAAATGCAACTTCAGTTCAGAAAGACGTTTGAGAGATAGAGATGCAAATATAGAACTTATCTGCATAGAAGTGAAAACCATGAGAGAGGAGGAAATGATCCAAAGAGAATGTATGAAGTGAGGAGAGTTGCCGACAACGAACCCCAGACCTCATGCTTCAGCAGCCGCCATAGGTCTGATATTGTGGTCAACGGTCTCACGAAACACCTGTTTGACATAACTCAAGATGTACCCACATTCAAAGTGCAATAGGTAACTTATGAATCAACCTTTCCTGAAAGGTTGACTGATTGAATGAATCATTCATTTATTCAACAAATCTTTATTAAGCCCTACAAGGCAGGTAACAGTTCCAGACACTGTGTGTGATGGTAGGAATGTAACGGTTTTTAAATATTGAAATATTTCTGTACCAGAGAGCCTATAACAATGGCTCTCAGCTAGGGTGACTTTGCTCCCCAGGAGACATGTGACAATATCTGAGATATTTTAGGTGGTCAGAATTCAGGGGGAGGGGATAATGGAACCTAGTGGATAGAGAAGCCAGAGACGCAGCCAGGCCTTCTCCAATGCATAGGACAGCTCCCAACAACTAAGGATCATTGGTCCCAAAAGGTCACCAGTGCCAACACTGAGAAACCCTGGTAGATAGTCACTATCGTGAGCCCACAGGCGCTCCCTCACCTCTCCTCTGCCTCTCTCTTGGTCCATCCCCTCCTTCTCACCTTCTCAGAATCCAGCAACTAAAGGGTTAAAGTCTGTCCCCAAAGGGGACTGAAGGACTTTGTTCAGCTTCAGGGCTTATGGCTATTCTGATTGGTCAGTGCTCCGGCCTTATCAGTTGTTAAATATTTGGAATATTTTATAAGTATTTATAAAAAATGGTCTCTCTCATCAGTAAGTTTACCTGAATCCTTTCAATGATGATATTGATTGAAATTCCTTCCTTTAAGAAAGATAATAGCTTTCACTAAATAATATGTATCATCAGGAAAATGAAGATTTGATAGACCAAGCTCTTTGTGAGGGGTTGGGAAGATAAAATCTGGAAAAAACTCTGAGACATTTTTTTTTAAATGACCTGGACATAAACAGTTTATTCCAAAGTATATGGAAGTATAAAGATGTAAACAATTCTCTAAAAGATATTTTTAATATAGCAGGTGGTAATAGGAAAGGAACTTTTCTTAAACAGTGGTTGAGCCAATTATTCCCCACCCTTAAACTCATATAAATTGTATCAAATATGAGCTACAAATACTACCAGTACTTGGATAAGCTGCACAACTTTTAACAGCTTTAATATAAACACTTTTAAAAATGAAATATCTCAAGGAAATGACATAGCAAAGGAAGTCTGTTTTGAACGTGTCGCTTTTTTCACATCTTCACATGTTGACATGGTTAGTTACTAAAGATAAACATAAAATATTAATCAGCCACCTACCGTGTTGCTTTCTGTTCAATGCTCCTGAGAACAGACTTATGCTGATTAAAATGCACTGTAAATTAGAAAAACAGTTTTGTAAAGACATAATTTTCATGGTCATACAAGTTAAAACAGGGTAGCATGCCTCTTAATTTAACAGCCCTGGAGTTCCTCTCCTTTTCACCAGAGCATTCAGACCTAAATAGGTGACAGACAGTAGATTTTTTAGACAAGGTCAGTATTTTACCATTGGTGGCTCAAATAATGTATCAGTGTGCTGCCTTCAGAGGATACTACTATTTCTTCTGTTATTTACATTATTTTTAGCAGACAGATATTATCTCCCCAAAATAAGGTTTGCTCATCTTCCACATAAAATTTAAGCTAATGTTTACATAAAAGTGTCATTCAAGAACTGGCATGAAGGGATTAAGACATACAAATTGGTAGTTACAGATTGGTCACAGAGATTGTAAATTACAGCATGGGGGCGTATAGTCAATAATATTGTAATAATTATGTATGGGCCCAGGTGGGTACTTAACATATTGGGGGGGCTACTCTGAAAGTATATGATTGTCTAGCCACTATGCTATGCATCTGAAAGTGATACAGAAGAGTATTGAATGTAAACTGTAATTGAATAAGAAAAAATGAAATAAAAGCAAAAATAAAGTTTAAAAAATTGATATTAAAAAGCAAACATGGTAACAATCAAAGTGTTTTTAAAAGTATAAAGTAAAGGGCTTTAAAAGGCTCCCCTCCTTCACATTGTCACTCATCCACATGGCACCTGGTGCCAGCTGGCTGGTGACTGCCTCACGCTCAGAGACCCACCTTGTATTCCTTTCATTTTCTACCGCCGCTGCTTGAAAGCTGCCTCGGAAATAACCATCTCTATGACTGAGTTTTGGGTCTGTTTTCAAAAAACTTAAGAGTCCTTCACTTAAAAATGTAATTGACATAGTAATTAACCTTCCTTAAATTAAATTAAAATGTTGACATGTTTAAAAAATAATCATCTCTGGCCATCTCTGATTGCTTTTGATTAACTTAATTCATTCAGTTGGTCACTTACAATTTTTTTAATGAGAACAGTTGAAGCTCACCTGTCCATGTTAAAAAACAAACAAAAAGGGATAAAGTAAAGAACAAGAATCTTTCTCTCATTGTCACTGAGGAAAAATCAAATCTTTAGAAAAACACAGGTTTAGTTTGGCAACACACACATGCGCGCACACACACACACACACACACACACACACACACACACACACACACACACGCGTATTGCCCTTATAATACTAACATGCTTTACTGTCATCTGAAATCTCACCTGCTGAAATGGCCTTAAACTTGGCAACATTTTCCCTCAAGGAGCATACCTTCGTTTTAGCGTCAATTTAATGTTCACTCACAGAGTACCTGTGTTATGTACAATGTTCTGTTATGCACTACAAGTGGTCTGGCATTTTGAAGTTTCTCACAGATGCCAGGATGTTGATCACAAGGCCAAAATGCACTGTGTGTGACCTAACAGGGCAATGACCCTGAAAATCAGGTCACAGACTCTATCTTAAAGCACCCAAACTCTAGGTGTTGACACTATCCCTGTCCAGGTAATTCCTGAACCACACTAAACATTCAAATTCACTTGGAACAAAGGGGTCCATGGCTAATGCTCACTAAATAGTTGCTAAATGAGTGAATTGGACCTCTTTAACCTAAGAGATCTTTCATTGATTTCATGACATTTTATTTTATTTTATTTTATTTTTTTTAATATATTTTATTGATTTTTTACAGAGAGGAAAGGAGAGAGATAGAGAGTTGGAAACATCGATGAGAGAGAAACATCGATCAACTGCCTCCTGCACATCTCCCACTGGGGATGTGCCTGCAACCCAGGTACATGCCCTTGACCGGAATCGAACCCGGGACCTTTCAGTCCACAGGCTGACGCTCTATCCACTGAGCCAAACCGGTTTCGGCGTTCATGACATTTTAGACCTAATATAAACTATAGATTCATTTAATTCCCTTGAAATTTTAGGAAACTTACCTTTACACACATATATACACACACAAATTCAGTTGGAAAGAAATCTATTCAACAGAAACACTCTTACTATATGTATTGAAATGCAAAATTTTCATAATGGTTAGAGAAATCAAAGTTTTCTAATGTTTCACAGCTTCAGGAGACATCATATCTCTACATCCTTTGAGCCTCCACTATTAACAGTATATACTACCACACACATGAAAAATCACTGACTGAATATTTCTACATGAATGACAATTGGGGGCACACCTGAAGTTTCATTGTTCAACATCTATTGAGAATCTATTTCATCAGGTTATTTATTCTCTCTAATTCTTAGTTTTTTTTAATTCTGTCAAATATGAAGAATATGTACATCATAACTTTGTCATTAAGAGCAAATGAAAGCGCACGCAAAGAAATGAGCATGTTCTTATTCCTGGACAAATAATATTTTTAAGCGGGAAGGACCTCAGCCTCCTTCTGCTTCAAAATGACAAAATGAGGTCTCAGAGAGGGTAACTTGAAGAAATAACACAGCTTGTCAGCGGAAGATCCAAATTCAAAGCCTGGGTCATAGGACATACAGTGTGGTGCTATTTCCATAGCATTACACTAGAGTCTGAGCTAAACTAACTTTGAAATAATTAATGAAAAGTTTGTGTCATAGCACACGCCATAAAGTTCTACCCTCAAGCTTGCCACTCATCAAGAAAAATGTGCCTTATGTTGGTTTGTAGTGCAAGCCCTCAACAGTGACTAATTTGATTTATTTTTCTGGATTAGTTACTATAGATGCTTCTCAAAATGTTTTCCCACAAGCTTTCTCATGGAAATAGAAGCTAAATATGAACACTCATTAATCTTGTCCTTCTTCCTAAGAAGGAATGTTAACAAAACTACTATAAGCAGGTTCTCAAGCATCTTGAGTCCTTCTGCATTGCTGAGACGGTGAGTCTTTGAGAATAATCCAGTGACCAAGTCTGAGACTGCTGCCCCTGGGCCTGGGAAAGCAACTGGGGATAGTGGGGGGAGGGGAGGGGGGATGAGAAGGGGTGGGGGGTTGTTCCAACTTCTCCACACCTGCCTCACCTTCCTTCCTGGGTCCTCTCTACCTAAAGGAGTCCCAAAGCTGACTGACTTGTCAGAACCAACTGGGGAGCTTGTGTGTTTGTTTACAAAGAATTTGGTCATGTATTTTAACCTTTTTTTAAATAAATAATTTTATTTATTTCAGTAAATTTTATTTAAAGAAAATGATAAAATTCAAACTTTTAAAATTTTATTTATTTACTTTTAAGTAATTTTAACTTTATTATAGACATTTACAAACATACACAAAAATGCAAATAACAATATAATGCATGTCACGAGTTCCCATCTAGCTTTAAAAAATTAGCAACATTTTATCCATATTTTGTCATTTATTCCTCCCTCCCTTTTTTGTTCTCTTGTCAATTTTACTAGTAAAAAGCAAATCCCAGTCACACTTTCATTTCATCCATAAACACTTCAAATAAAGGCTTTTAACAAATCATCACGAAGTCATTATTATACTTGATAAAATTAGCAACACGCCTTTAATATCATCAAACACCCAATTGTGTTCAGTTTTCTTTAAATGTAATAAGTTAGTTTATTTGAATCAAAATCCAAACAAGAGCCTAAAAACGTATTTGGTTGACATGTTTTTTAAGCCTCATTACATATTTACTGTCTCCCTGTGCCCACTCTCATGTTTCTATGCCATTTACTTCTTGAAAAATGGGCTAGTCTAATTGCCTTATTCTGAACTAGAGACTCGATGCACAAAATTCGTGCAAAGGGCTCGGCCCTAGGAGCCCCAGCTTTGTCCAGAAGGTCCTTAGGCTGTCCGGTCTAATTAGCATATTACGCTTTTATTATTATAGATTTGGCAGGTTACATCCTTAGAGTATCCATTAATATGTCCCTCTTTCTCTCCGATTTCCTAAAAACTGGTCCATAAAGATGCTTCCCTTCTGGTTCAGTTTTCGAGGCAGGACACCACTTAGGAGGGACTTCACATCTTTGAAAGCATATATGAAAGCAGTATACATAAGGAAGGAAGTGGAGGAAGTTCTGAAATAATCACATACACACCAGTGATTTTCTTTTCATGCTTCACTTTTTTAAAAAAATTAGGGATTATTTGGCTTAATCCCAACTTTTATCCTGAATTCAAATCAAAATGATGCCGTTGTAATAACCTGGTTACTATTTAACAGGAAAGGAGGAAAGGGAAGACCAGATATAGGCATGCCATTTACACAGCTTTGCCAAAAAGCTGCATTTAACATCCTCCAAGTCTATTCCCCTGCAGGTTGGTGGGGGAAGGGACTAGACAAAGGCAGTTTAGACACAGGCCCAGTTAGGTCTGGGTGACTGGAAAGGTGCCTACCTGTCTGCCAGTCATACCTGGGAACAAATTAGTGGCCGGGATAGATGTGGCCACCAAAAGCACAAAACCTGAATATTTAAAACTTTCAAACAAGGAAAGTGTGTTTTCTCTCTCTCTCTCTCTCTCTCTCTCTCTCTCTCTCTCTCTCTCTCTCTCTCTCTCTTTCTCTCTCTCTCTCTGCCTCTGTCTCTCTTCTCCCTCTCACGCTCCGGGTTCCAGGTTCCTGGCTCTCCTGTGGCAGGGGGTGTGTTCCCCTGCACCCGTGTGGCCCACAGCCATGTGGGCCTCCACACATGGACTAATGGACTCTAATTAGCTGAATGCTGAACTACAACTTGGAACAGAAGCTCTGGCCCCTGGCCTTGTGCCTGGTTCTGCTGGAACCCCAGCTGCACCCTTCCCAGGCCTGGCTTAAGGGACAGGGACTTTGGAACCTGAGAAATGCAACTCCATGCCAATATAGTCTTCCACATCCCATCCTCCCATGGGGCTTCTGAAAATGCTTGTTTCAGTGGCACCCCAAGAGCCTCCACCTCGTTCCCAGGAGCAATAGGAGTTTGATTCTCCGAAAACAAAATCAAACTCTCCAACCAAATGAATCAGCATTCAAAAAAGGAAGAGGACAGTACATGCACTGTTTGATATCTGTGTCCCTGTTTCACATCCAAGGCCAATCTACAAATATTTTGAACCCCTTATTTCTATTGTTTTGTTTTTTGATCGGCAAGCATTTCAAAATCCCAGCCTCTCTCATCAGCCACACACCTGAAGCTGTTAGACCTAATGAGTTGTCAATAAAATATTACTAAACAAAAGCTCTTTGCTTTGAAAGATCTGTTTTATTGTGCTCTGATCCACTCCACCTATAAGGGATGCAGAATAGTACATCCATGCACCCAGCACCTAGCTTTGTCAAATCTCTTTAAGGAATAAGACTTTACAGACACAAAAAGCTCTCTGTTCTTCACTGCTCACCAATCTCATTCTTTTCACTATCCTTTGAGATCTAACCACTTTTCTGAATTCAGTATTTATTATTCTATTCATGTTTTAATAATTTCACCATATAGTATATATTATAAGTAATATATAATAGTATTTGGCATTTTCTAAAATTTATATAAATTGTATTAATACTGTATGTAGCCTCCAGTAGTGGGGTTTTTTTCTTTATCCTTCTTATTGTTTTTAAGATTTGTATATTGATAGATATTTATATATTGCTCACTCAATGTAACTGCTACATTTTATTCTGACCTGAATATTCCACAATTTATTTATTCATTCTTTTTAACGAATATTTAGATCATTTCCAAATGTCACTACTTAAACAACATTGCAATGCAATGATATGCATCAGTTAGCTTTTGCTGGGATAACAAACAACCCCCAAATCTCGCAGGTTTATAGGACAAAACATCTATTTTTCTCTTAGTGGGACGGTGGCTTGACTATAGCTCTGTTCCAAGGTTGGGGCTTGGGAGAGCAGAGAAAAGAAAGAGAAAAACATCAGCCAAACCGGTTTGGCTCAGTGGATAGAGCGTCGGCCTGCGGACTGAGAGGTCCCAGGTTCGATTCCGGTCAAGGGCATGTGCCTGGGTTGCGGGCATATCCCCGGTGGGAGATGTGCAGGAGGCAGCTGATCGATGATTCTCTCTCATCGATGTTTCTAACTCTCTATCTCTCTCCCTTCCTCTCTGTAAAAAATCAATAAAATATATTTAAAAAAAAAAAAAAAAAAAAAAAAAGAGAAAAACATCAGGGTTTCTCTACTCCCTCTGAGCTTTAGGCATTTCCTTTCCTGCTCCTCACCAAGGGGTAGGGGTGTGAACTTGTTAGAAATGCAAATTCCCAGGCTACAGTCTGATCTATTGAATCAGAAACTGTGGGTGGAGCCCAGCAATCAGTGTTTCAACAAGCTCTGGTTCTGATGCCTGATAAAGTTTGACAACCACCAGCACAGAAAAAAGAAAGGACTCGCAGTAATTAACATCTTAAGATAAGTAATGTGAGCTTGCTTGCTCTTCAATGTCCTTAGTTTAGGTAAGTGACAGATATTTACTAAACAATGAAATCTTTTTTATATTGCCCAGGGTAGTAAAAAATTTGCATAAACACAAAGAACCAAGAGATGCTACACTAACGACATATTTGTAAATAATTTTGATTGATTTGAGTGTATGGCTGGTGCGTTATAGGAAGGTTCTACTTTGATTTATGTTTTGTTTTATTACTACTGACCTTTGTGTGATCCCATTCGATGAGGAAGTTCTTTGGATCAGAGTACAATATTGGTCTCTAAATGAATGCTTCTTTTGGAGTTCATTTTCTGGCTAATTTGCATCCAAATGGCCCTCTCAGAAACACTGATAACAGGGCTAAAGATAGTTTAAAGACCCAAACCTTCAGGAGAAAGCTTATCAGAGTTCAGCTTGAAGAGTTGTATTTAAGCTAGAAGATCAAATTTCCTACGTAACAGTTTTCTAATCTATGTCTTTTAAACGTATACTAATAAACAGGCTTCCAGGTTATTACATAAATATAACTTGCATACATTTTACAACCGTTAATAGATAACAAATATATTAAAAAGCGAAAGAAGTTGAAACATATTTAAGGGCTTGCTATGTCTCAGACGTTGTTAAATATTTACACACGTAATTTTAATAACCTACTGGGTAAATGTCATGTACAATTTTACATAAGAAAATGAAGGTTCCAAGCTGTTAAGTAACTTGTTCCACATCACAGGTAGGTCTGTCTGCCTGCAAACCCCACCTCTTCCCAAGGTATCACGTGTCCACTTCAGCAACACAGTCCTGTCAGTAAGTTTCTCACAAGGTTACTGGGTGGATGCACTGAACGAAGTCTTTGCACAGGAAAGTACAACGCAGACTTACCCAGGCAAGGGTCAGATCTGAGCCTGAAATAAAGTTAAGTGGTAGGGAATTTCATTGGATGCATAAAAACATCCACCACGTTTTAAAGTGGGGGTTTCAAAGAACCTTTCTACAATTAGTTTTGTAATTTTGCCCAAAAATGAATTCACGCATCTTGCCACGATGGTATATCCCAGTGCCACAATTAGTGATGAAAAATTGCTTGGTCTGCCCTGTCCCTTCTCAAAAAGCATCAGGATTGGAGTCACCATGTCCTGTGTACGCAGCCTGTGGAGGACAGCACATATCAGGGATGCTCGATGGTATAAACACTGTGATGTGAATAATAAGATGCTTGCTTGTCTTTGAAACCTTCCTACTTAGCTAGTTATGAAACTGCCTACGTTTCACAGAAGAAAGTTTTAAAATAAAATGCAACACCAACTAGAAGTTGCCTGAAGAGTGGATTTCAAAAACTAATTCATCATCCATTACAGAACATTAAACTTAACAAAGAAAGAACTTAGTGCATCCTGAAGGTTCTCAGAAGTGGGTTTACTTGAATTGCTGGACTAAAGTCTACCAAAAAGTTAGCCTTCTTAACAGAATCACTCACTATTTTTAAAATGTACACTAAAAAACCACTGTTCAAAAATAACTATTCAACAGGAAGTATTTGGACCTAAAAGAAAACCAGAATATATTTCCATTGCTAAACACACACACACACACACACACACACACACACACACCCCGTCTAAAGGCAAATTATATACATTTTTACTTAAACAGGACATCTCAAAATCAGAAAATATATATTCATATATATATATATATACATATATATATATATATATGAATATATATTTAAATGAATATATTTAAATAAGCACTTCTATTGGAGTTCATTTCCTGGCTAATTTGCATCCAAATGGCCCTATTCGAAACCCTGATGACAGTGCTTAAGTGGCCCTCATACCTTCTTCCACTTGAGCAGCATTAGAGAATGCCAGGTATCTCAGTCATCCAGACACAGATTGTGCTGTTTCCTAACATGAGTCCAGAAAATGGGACAAGACCTCAGAATTTGTGGTGCCTGTCTTTGGTGCCATCATCTCACCGTCGGCTCTTTATTTGCAGTTAGGGCTGCTGAACAGAAGGCATGGATTGGCAGGTAGCCACTGTGTACAATGGAACATACGTTAGCCATTAAATAGATGGAGATCCTGCCATTGTAACAACGTGGACGAACCTGGAGGGCGTTTTTCTAAGTAAAATAAGTCAGGCATAGAAAGAAAAATATTGCATGAGCTCACTTATATGTGGAATGTATTAAAGTGAAAATCATAGAAGCAGAGAATAGATCGATGGTTACCAGGGTGGAGAGGTGGGAGAATAGGGAAGATATTGGTCAAAAGGTACAAAGTTTCAGTTACTTAGGATGAATAAGTTCTGGAGAGCTGGTGTGCATACAGCATGGTAACCGTAGTCAGTATACTGTACTGTGCACTGGAAACTTGCTCAGAGAGAGACCTCTCACCACACACACACACACACACACACACACACACACACAATCATGTGAGGAGATGGAAATGTTCATTAGCTTGACTGTAGTGATCATTTCACTACGTATGTGTACATCAAAGCATTAGTTTAAAAATAGCACTGTAGCTGCTATTAGCTTTGTGAACTGATGGTCACTGGTGTCAGTTCAACGCCCACAGGAATCCCCAATTTGGGGTGTTATGAAGAAGAAAACTTTATTCAGTGCGCACCAGCTCACTGTGAGGCAGCAGGGCTGCCAGGCAGCCATAGGGCCAGGCAGCCATAGGGCCAGGCCCCTCCCAGGCTAGACAGCTCTGCTCTGCTCCATGGTCTGCTCTGCTCTGCCCCTGGCTGGTCTGCCTCGTGCTGGGCTGGGCTGCTCCACATGCTGAGCCACAGAAAGGCAGTCTTCAGGATCCGGGAAAAGGGAAAGTGCTTTCTCCCAGCAAGTGGTGGGCTGGCTTACATGGACAGAAGTCCTTGCCCCTGGTGGGACTCCTTTATAAGGGCAGGCTCAGATGGCAGGAACGGTGCCAGCAGGCAGTTCAGTACAGGGGCAGGCAGTTAAGCACAGGCTTCTCCGCAGTTTGCAGGAGAGGCCCCTGTGCAGAAATGGCAGCTAAACTCTGTTTTCAAAAAAATGGAATCAAGTTAACCATCTTCTTAGTAGGTGTCTTTTTTTGTCAGGGTTCACAAGCTTCATTGGGTTGCACTATGCTAGTGTACTCACACTTGAACACATGTCCGAATCATCTGCAGGGTCTATGAGAGCAGATTGCTCAGCCCCCCTGGGAGTTTTGGATTCAGTCGACCTTGGGCAGAGCCTGACCTCAGCACTTCTAACAAGTCCCCAGGAAATGCCGGTGCTGCTGGTCTGAGACCACACTTTGAGAACCACCGCTCTATACAAACACCTTTGTTACCTGGAATATAGAAAAATAGTATGGGTGACGGCTGCTAGGAAACCACACCCAGGATCGCCAATAGCTGGTTTGAGAGTTAATTAATGGGCCTGCTTGTATCATTTGGGGTCCCAACTGGAAACAGATGGCACACTTCAAATAGGATGAATTCCCTACAGCCAACAAGTGGATGTGTGAATCTTGTTAGGCCCTGGGGTTTTGTACTGACGGTCTAAACACACAGGTAAAAAACTGAACTGTGCTCATCTCCACACACACTTGTTTAAAACAGCTGACACGAGCTCACGGTACCCGGTTACATACACCTGCGCGCTAGCTGAAGGCCCACGTAGGTATCTACTGTACACTCTGAAACTTTTACTGTTTTCCTCCAAGAGTACCTGGTGGCCTTGACTGCTTCATCCCACTAATTCATCTTCACTCATAGCAGGACTGTGATAATTTTAAGTACCTAGAAAAGCTTTTCGTGATGGATCACACTTTTATCTAGGCAGTCCTATCCCCCTTCTTCTGATCTATGTCCCCTTTCTCTGCTACCCACTCTAACAGCTATTCTCATGTCAACAGATATGCAGAGGAGTATTTTATTTCCTTTCATTTCTGTATTTGAGGTTATATCTGTTCGTGCTACCCTCCACTTCTCCAAATAGCTCTCAAAAGGGTATTTAACAGACACATTGAAAACTTTAGGCAACAGATGAACTCTATCTATGGCCCTAATTATTACAACATTCTCCTTTACTTTTGTTTGGGTGTTAAATATTTTTAATAGTAATATGGTAGTAAAAGAAGTCATGTAAAATATTTTAAGTTAATAAGCACAAAATGAATACAATCATTTCCTATCTCAGAACTAGAACAGCCCAGTACCTTAACGTATCTCCCTATCCTACCCACCAGCCTGCTCTCAAGCAACCACTATCCTCATAAAACATGAATACTCTATATCTTACGAATATTTCCCTAAGCATCATATTGTTTAGTTTTGCTGGATTTTGAACAAATATCTACATCTACTTCTCACTCCACATTGTATTTCTAAAAATCATTCATATTGTTACCTGTCATTGCATGTTCTTTTTCCCCTGTGTAAAATTCAGAGTGTGAAGATGCTGCAATTTATTCATTCCTTCTCCTATTGCTGGACACTTGTGTGTTTTCCAGGGTTTTGTTATTATGAACAAAGCTGCTCTAAGTTTTTATAAAGCTCTCTGCTGGCGTACATGCTTTAGAGTCCCCCGTGGGTGTACTAAACCCAGTAGCTGCAAAAATTTGTAATCCTACCAGTACTGTGTAAGAGCTCCTGGTAAGCCGCATATTCACCACATCCGATATGATCAAACATCTTGCTTTTTGCCGATATGGTAGGTATACAAGGGTATTACATGGACGACTTAACTTTCGTTTCTCCGGTAACTAAGGAGAGTATGTCTTCCTATGCACTGTATTGTTTTCAGCATTGCCATAACAGCTTACCACTCGCTGGGTGGCTTGAAACAACAAAAATGTATTCTTTCCCAGTTCTGGAAACCAGGCGTCCCAAATGAAGGTGTTGGTTTTCCTTCGAAAGCTCTCAGGAAGAATCTGTCCTTGTGTCTCCCAATTTCTGGTGTCTCAGGCATTCCTTGGCTGGTGCCTATATAATTCCAATCTCTGCTTTTGCCTTCATATGGCCTTTTAGCTCTGTGTGTCTCAACTGAATGACTCTCATAAGGGCACTTATGATTGAATTTAAGGGCCACGTGGATAATCTAGGAAGATCTCATTTTGAGAGTCTTAATTTAGTTACATCTGCAAAGACCCTTTTCCCCAGTAGTTCACATTTATACTGGTAGTTCTGGGGATTAGGACATGGACATATAATTTTTGGGGGATGGGAGCATAATTAAACCTACCACATGTATAATCATCATTGATAGTTCCTCTTCCAAAATACAGGTTTATAATTTTCCCCATTTTTTTCTATTGAATCTTCCCTATTTTTCTATTGAAACTTCTTATTGATTGGTAGGACTTTAAAATACTAGAGGCCTGGTGCATGGATTTGTGCACCGGTGGAGTCCCTCAGCCTGGCCTACATCCTCTCGCAATCTGGGACCCCTTGGGGGATGTCAGACTGCCAGTTTCAGCCCAATCCCTGCAGGCCAGGCCGAGGGACCCAATCTGTGCACGATTCCATGCCCCGGGCCTCTAGTATGCATATAAGATCTTTGTTTAATCTCTTCCTGCCCTCCCCCTTCTCCCCTCTTCTCTGAGATTCATCAGTCTGTTCCATGTTTCTATGCCTGTGTGTTGAATGTCTGTCCCCTGGTGGTCAGTGTGCATCATAGCTACTGGTTGAACGGTCAAACAGTTGCTTAGGCTTTTATATATATAGATAGTAAGTTTTATCAATGGTATTTGTGAACTGAGTATTCTCCCAAACTGGGGCTTGCGTTTTTACTTTTTAAAATGGTGTCTTTTGATAAACAGAGGTTCTTAATTTTTTTGTAATTAAATGTGCCAACCTTTCATGATTAGAACATTCTGTGTCCCTTCTAGTAAATCCTTCCATAAACTCACATAAATTACTTTCTTCTAAATATTTTAACAATTAGCCTCAAAGCTTTACATATTTAATTCATCAAGAGAACATTTTTTATGACAGTATGAGGTAAGGATCCAATTTTCCTTTTTTCATGAATGGGGATAAGGAATTCCCCTTCATCCTCCCTTGAGCAATGCCTAGGGCAGAAGCAGTTATTTTGCTCAACCACAAGCTTGAGAATGAAAGGCAAGATCTGACATGACAAAGGAACATACATTAGAGAGACAGTCAACATTGAAGACAGTCAGCTTTCGTACAGAGCACAATTCAACATGTATCACTTAGAAAGTATAAGAGAACCCAGATGGACATCCCTACTCTTCTAACAGCATGAAAAACATGACATCCTGTAAGCCTTAACTGATACAACTTTGTGAACACTGAAGTCTATCTCTAGTCAGGTTTAACTGTCATCGAAAGTAACCTAGAGAAGTTGTTTTTGCATTTAGAGTTATATATATATGTATATAACAAATGACATCATTGAGTAAAGTGGCGCCAAGAAACACTCAGGTTATTAACTCTCTCAGACCCACCAGAGGGATGAATCAGCAGTTCCCTCCCTGTGTAGTTAAGGCAACAGTTGGCTCATCGCATCCCTATACAAATCAATGATGCCAATTAGGCAATTGTGTGAGATAGTCAGCTGAATCCATAATTTCAAGTCTAATAAATGACACACATACACACAAAAACAGTGGTCTCAGAAAACTCGGTTTTACAAAAGGTATTGCCCTTCCTTACACAAGGAAGGAAATAATTGCTTACCTTAACCCATAATTTCCAGATTTCATAAATAGCATGTGCCTTATTTTGTTTTATTTTCAGGTTGTAAGAGAAAGCTACAGAGGTAGTAGAAGTGGGCCACCCGGGCTGCATAGGCTCGGGGTACAAGTTACAGAAGCAAAAGAAGGGCCCTTGGAGCTTAGGAGAGAGAAAGGCAAGGGTAACACCCTCGGGGGAAGGGGAGAGGAAAGGGAAAGGCACAGGTGTGCTCCTGAGAGGGAGAGTGGGTCAGCGTGTGTCTTCTTCAGAAAAGTCACAACTGGAAAGAAAGCGTGCATATGGTTTTTATGTGCTGTGTTCTTTTTGACTGTTTTGGAATAGTCATTTGTTGGTTTTGAAACTTCTAGACCTGTTCTGTCCAAAATTGTAGCCGTGAGCTACTTATGACTATTTAAGTTGAAATGAATTAAAATTAAGTAAAATAACTAATTCAGTTCCTCAAACTTTTGCACTAGCCACATGTCAGGTACCCAATTGTACCACACAGGACAGCATAGGTAGAGCATTTCCATCTTCACATACAGTTCTTCTGGATAGTGCTGTTCTAGACCTTGTCTTACACTCTGTTCATATGGTTCTAGCATTCATGGAGTACTTGATGGTTTACCAAGTGTTTTCTCATCCCTGCTTTTACTGAGTCCTTGTATTATTAGTAGAAAGCCATTAATCCAAATTTTTTATCTATGGCTAAGTAACAAATTCCCCCTAACACTTAGCAGCTTAAAATAACAAACATGTATTATCTCACATAGTTTCTGAGGGTCAGAAATCTGGGAGCAGCTCAGCTGAGTGATCTGGCTCAGGCTCTCTCATGAGGCTGCAATCAAACTGGATGTTGGGGCTGCAGTCATCTGAAGGCTTGACTGGGGCTGAAGGACCCACTTTCAATCTTATACATGTAGCTGTTGAAAGAAGCTTTGAGTTTCTCACCATGTGGGCTTTGGGCTTACCTCAGAACAGATAATGAGATAGATGATAGATAGATAGATAGATAGATAGATAGATAGATAGATAGATAGATAGAATGATAGACAGATGATATATGGATACATAGATACATAGATAATAGATAGATAGGTGGGTATGTTATCATCTTTTATAACCTAATCTTAGAAGTGACATACCAATCCCTTCTGGCTTTTTCTACTGTTATACAGACCCTGGTTGGGAGGATATGGGAGGAGACTAACAGGGTATGAATGTCAGGAGATGGTAATCATTGGGGCCCATGTTAGAATCCAACTGATCACGTTGCTGTTTAAGAAGCTCAGTATCCTGCCAAGCTCACACAGCTAATAAATGTTAGAGGCAGAACTCTCACTCAGCCCTCTGATTTTTAACTCCTTTGTTCCGCAGCACTCTGCCTTCACCTGTCTGGGTACTACCTCAACCTCCTTAAACAATTTGGCTACTTTTGCAAAGCAATGACATAGACTAATAATGTTAACCTGCAAATATTACAGCTGAGAGTCAAAGGGTCTCAGACGCTTGATTAATAACAATTATTTTTCTCCTTTTGTTTATCTTTGGTGCGGTGGGGGCAGGGCGGGGGGACAATTATAGGAGAGTAGAAAGAACAGAAGGAGAGAATTAGAGGCAAACACTCTCTCTTTGACCAAACTCTAGACAGGTTCCTTTGATAGGCCTTGAACTTGGTGCCCGTCTTTGTCCAGCCTGCGTCACTCAGTCATAGGAAGAATCCCATTAGGTTGGTTTAGCCAGAATCCCCTACCCTGATATCTAATCGAATCTGATCACCCTGGCTGTTCTTCAGCAAGAATCCTGTCAGATCAGTTTGGCCAGAATTCCCTCTTACTCCTGACGATTTCTTCTCAGTAATTTCTTATCCACTAATTAACACCTCCCCATACCCCATCTGCCCACACACACTGTTCCTTGGCTATGAATCCCCACTTAACCATCGTTGTTATGGTTAAGAAAAATGGGCAGTTTGCAAGACTGAATCATTTTCTATTTCCCTGGTTGTATTTCGAGCTAAGCCCGGTCCTCTACTTCCTGCTGCAAAATGCCATTGCTGTGGTCCTCACATCTGTCGTGATGGTCCTGAGGAAAGTCTGCCATACCGTTTTATCAAGTGTCATAAATACGTTTTTATCAACACTACTCCGGAGGAAACATGGAGTGGAAGAAATAAGAGGAAGATTACTCTCTCCTTTGTCTCTCATACCCACACAGGAGAAGTGACTTTTTACAAATTGTTACTTAGAAACGGGACAGGGGCAAACTGTCTTCTAGATGTACAAAACAACAAAGCCGACTTAAAGAGGACCTTATCTTCAACCACAGCACATCTTAATTACATTTAAAAAATAGTTCTATTTCAAATAATGGGCAAAGTGTGGTCAAAGTGGGCCGTGGTATATAAACTGATTTCACTTTTTGACTTGGCATTTGATATTGGCAACTGGAGGGACAAACAGATTCAAATCCCAAATGTCATGGATTGACCAACAGTGGGCACTCCAGCTGACTGCTGTATCCTCTGGTAATTATTTGACGTCAGGGTTTGATTTACGTTCATTGAAAATCCTAAGAAATTATTTCTGGGAGGTCTTTACAAAGAAAATATGCTAGAAAGGCGTTGGGCACTGAGAGGAATGAAGAAAAATCTTTTAGTTGAACAAATAAAATTTCATATTCTTATTTTCATCGTTGTTATGGTTAAGAAAAATGGGCAGTTTGCAAGACTGAATCATTTTGTACTTCGCAGTTTCTTTCTCACCTTTAAGGGAAAGCACCAAGAGTCCTTCCATCTTGTCATCAAAGTCAGTCTCAGTTCCTATTGGCCAATGAGTTGAGGAGGTACATCATTTATTTCCCCCCCTCCCCCCCCAATAATTCCTTGTACATTTAAAAAAGGATTTTATAGCTATGGGAGATGATGTCAGGTACAAGTTACCCAAATCCTGACACAATCCAACTTAAATAAGATGGAAACGTATGCTCTCCCATAAAAAGAAGCCTTGAGAGAGTTGATTGGATTCATTGAGAAGCCTCATCTGCCTTCCCTGGTTTAGGCCTCATCCTCAGCGAGTAAGAGGGGTGCAGCAGTCCCAGCCATGGCATCCTCACCTGACAACACCCAGTGAAACACTTGCTGTCTCTGGCAGATAGATCCCTCTTAGGAGGGAGAAAGATTATTTTCAGAGGCCTCCAGCAAACTTCCTCTAATATCTCACCTGCTACCACTGGTCTCCATGCTCAGGACAAGGGGCAGAGAACTACCATGGAGGGCTTAGAGAAAGGATGTTGGGGTCTATACAATCCTTATTTTCTAAATGGGAACCTTTTAATTTCTATATCGGATTAGCTTTTATGAACAAAAATTTGTATGAGGAGGAGATGAGTTCTTAATAGTAAAGATAAATACATATCGACTAAGAGAATTGCCCATTTTGTCATATGAAAAATAATAAATGAAAGAAAGGAGAACTGGTGAGATCAATGAACACTAGTCTGCCTAGACCAGCAAAGGGAAAAACAAAGTATAAATTTAAATGCTGATCATGAAATCCTGTGAGATAGTCCTTGTCAGAATTCATTGAGAATCATTGGTGTGTGTTTTTCTGCTGTTCAGACTAAACAAGTTAAAAGCCAGGCAGCGATTTTGAATTGAAAAGAAATGTGTTTAAGAGCATGTATATCTACCTAGGAAAATATGTAAGCCAAACAAATGATGGATGTACAGCATTACATATATATTTCTAGACACAATCAGTGATGCTTTCACTCTGTGATTAAAGGACCCACCTTTAAACAATTTTTAAAAATCCATACTCAGTGTAGGTGCTAGAAAAATAGAATCTTCCTCCAGCCATCATCGGATAGCTTTTTGTTCTCCTCTTAGGCTGCTTTTTACACCACAGCATTGCTGACAGCAGCAGCCTTGGTTCATAAAGGGTGGAAATGAGGCTTGGAGCGTAAGGAGCTACTGCATAAGAAGAGTGCTGGCCATGGACTCGGCTAGCCTTGGTTCTCAGTCCGAAAGGCGACTCAGTGTGAGTTGTCTAACCTCCTAAACCTCAGTTCCACATCTGTAACATGGTGCTAGGCTATTCATTGCTACCATCATACAGTATTTTATAAAAATTACATGACATTTGCATATAAGGAAGTTGGAACAGAGTTTGGAGCATAATTGGCATTACATCGATGTTACTGATTGCTATTGGTTCTACAAAGCCTCATAACTGAGTTGGGAGTGGTAGGGTGAGAAACAGTGGGTACATCTGAGTAGAATAACGGCATTGCAGTGGTTATCTTCATTTTTTTTTTTTTTTACTGGTATCTCACAATTAGAGAGGAAGATTTAAAAAATAATTATATATATATATATTTGATTTCAAAGGGGAAGGAAAAGGGAGAGAGAGAGATAGAAACATCAATGATGAGAAGAATCATTGATTGGCTGCCTCTTGCACACCCCACACTGGGGATTGAACCATGATGTCCTGGTTCATAGGTTGACACTCAACCATTGAGCCACACCAGCAGGGCAAGAGGCAGATTTTTTAAAGACCATTTTAGAGATGCACTTTTATAGAGGAAAATACTGCTTCTCAAATTCGGTAATAACCAAACCCATTAGATTTTATGTGGTAAAGATGAAACTCAAACCAGATTTACTGACTTCAAGTGTAATGTTCTTTCTACCACCTCTGTTGAGAAAATATGTTTACGTTTCTGCATGATTCACTGCTTATTGTTCAAAAAGGTAGACTTAGAATCCCTCAATCACTGAGCTGGAAAAGCATCACAGGAATTATATTTCTCCAGCAAGATCTGTTCCCTAACGACCTGGGAATGTTGATCTTATATTTTTAGGGACAGAAAACCCACAACCAGCCTATTTCACTATGTATTTATCCCTAAAATAAAGGTATACTTTTCCTTTTTTATTGATGTTGTTAACAGCCATCCGCTAGGTGATTTGCAATGCCTCTAAATATTTTCCCAACTGGCTATGGCATCTGGAATTTCACCACTAAGTGTAAAATTTTATCTTTAAGGTGTAGCTTTAGAAAATACTTGTTCTGGTGAACATAGAAGGGATCAGGAATATTAACATATTCATACCCATATTAACCTACTTATGCTTACCAGCTGACTAGTTGTCTGCTCTAACGGCCCCCCTTGAAGATCCTGGAAGAGAGCTGTGCTTCAGTGCAAAGGGTAAAATAATCCCAAAACTAGGGAAGTTGAAAGGAATGATTATTAGTATGTCAGCTTTTGGAAGTGTAGGCAGTAAGGGGGTGCAGGCCAATGAGAAAGCAGTGGCAAGGAACGGAGAGCATAGCATGCTGGAAGTCAGTCAGCTAACTTATAATTATGTAGTCCTAAGACTAGTCCTAAAAATGTCTTAGAAATAATTCTTGCTTTAAATTAAGTATTTCCCCTGGTTTCAGTACTCAACAATGGTTGAAGACAACTGAAAGGGCATGTTAAGCCATGTCAACCAACCTTCCTTCCTTCCTCCTTCCCTCCCTCCCTCCCTCCCTCCCTCCCTCCCTCCCTCCCTCCCTCCTTCCCTCCCTCCCTTGCTTCCTCCCTCCCTCCCTCCCTTCCTTTCTCTCTTTCTTCTTTCTTTCAATTCCTTTATGTTCTGCATATTAGCCCTTTATCAACCAACACTATCACCATTAATGTACTGTACATTTTAGTTGAAGGCAACCAGTCTACAGACTCATTTACTTATATTAGACAAAATTAATCTCATCAAAAACTTACTGCAGTTTATAAATTCATATAAATACATAAAATGATGCAAGTAAACAAAAAGTTCAGCTTTTTTTTTTAATTCTTAGACTATACCTTTCTCAAAAGGGAATAATTTCCTGCCCCATGATCAGCAATAGTTACAGTTCAATTTAACTACATCAACTATTATACTTTTATTTTAATTAATTAATTAATTATTATTGATTTTTAGAAAGAGAGGAAGGGAGAGGGAGAGAGAGAGAGAAAAATATTGATGTGAGAGCAAAACATTGACTGGCTACCTCCACTATCAGCCTTTTATATCTTTAAAAAAAAATAAGTGAAAATTACAATTTCTTACCAAAATGTTTAGTATTTTCCAAATTTCAAATATTTGCTTCCCTGCTCTCCACCCCCTTGGGTTATTGGAAGTTTCAAATAAACTAAAAATAACCACATCTCAACTGCAACATTCAACAACAATCACTTGATGCATAAAATTTATCTATGTCCCCAGTTATTTTAAGACACAAAAAATGGCTGTCTATCCATCTAATTCTTATAAGTTAGAAATGCCACATTTAAGAATTAACATGAGAGTTTCAAATTTCCTCCAGTTTAGGCATTTATATCTTTGTTAAGCCATGTTAATATTTCTTTTTTTAAAAATGCTCTCTAGAGGATATGTTGATTGATTTTTTTTAGAGAAAGGGAGAGAGAGAGAAACATTGATGCTAAGGAGAAATATTGATTGGTTGCCTCCTATATGTGCCCTGATCGGGGATGGAACTGGTCTATTCCTAGGTATGTGTCCTGACCAGGAATAGTTCATGCAACCTTTTGGTATATAAGAGGACGTTCCCAACCAACTGAGCCACCTGGCCTGGGCAAGCCATGTTAGTATCTTTTAATCACCAAACATACCTAACTCATTAAATTTTGAGTCCTTCTAATTTCATTTAGTATATTGTTGGTACTTGATAAATATTTGTGGAATGAGTGAATCCTTCTGTGATTCTTTTCTTTTCTTTTTTTTAACTTTGGAAATGACTCAGTATTGGATGCATCAAGATTATGATACAAGATTATGAAAACCATAGCAAAGTCTTTAACAGTGTTGCTCCTAATGAAAATGTTCTTTAACTGGCCCTGAACAACATGGAAGACATTGCCCACAAGTATGTATTGAGTACTTGACAGGAACTAGTCAGATGAAGAACTGGAGTTTAATAATAGCCTCTGTGGCTAGTGGCTGCCTATGGTATTGGATCTGGCAGGTTTATAGGTTTTATTAAATGTTTTCTGCCCCTCTCACTTTGTTTTTGAACTTAGCTATTTTGATTGATTCCATCAAATATCCTATCTATTAATAGACAAACATGGTAATTGACCGTACCTTCGCTACGCCTCCCATTGGATAATCAGCGCAATATGCAAATTAACCGCCAACAAAGATAGTGGTTAATTTGCATACTGCAGGCAGGGCAGGTCAGTGCCATCCCGCCTTCCCCGTGCCATCTGGGCCTGCTATCTGCGACCCAGGGCGGCAGGCATCTGTGTGCGACTGGACCCGGGGCGGCCGGGTGGGGCAGCAGTGATTGGCGTCCCATGTGTGACCCGACCCAGGGCGGTGCCCCAACCCCCGGATTGGCCCTACCTTGTTCGTGACCTGGGGAGGCGGGGCAGGCATCAAGGGATCGGGCCTGCCCTCTGCCACCCGGGGAGTGGGCCTAAGCCAGCAGGTGGTTATCTCCTGAGGGGTCCCAGACTGTGAGAGGGCACAAGTGGGGCTGAAGGACACCCCCCACCCCCTCTCCCCCACCAGTGCACAAATTTTTGTGCACCAGGCCTCTAGTCCTATATAATAAAAGCCTAATATGCAAATTGTCCCCTTGAATGGGAGTTCGACCACTTGATATGACGTGAGCTGACCACCAGGGGGCAGCGTGGAACATGGCGGGCATCAGTCAGTGGGCAGCAGTGGAGGCACTGCCGGCACTGATGGGCCTCGAAGAGAGCAGGACCTTGGTGAAATGGTGGAGCAGGTGAGTGGGCGGTACCAGGCCAAGGTGGGTGCAAGTGGGGGCCTGATCGCCCCACTGGTCTCCCCACAGTCGGCGACCAGCAGCCCTCAAGCCCCGATCTCCCAATTGGGGCCAGCCCCAGGCTGGGATGGGGAACTGGGGGTGGGTGGCAGTAACCAACCTCCTGTGGTCCCTGGGCCGGGGCTGCGACCTCTTGCTGGCTACCTGGGGGTGGGGGTGATGGGACAGAGGTGCGGTGGGAATGTGGGGTGTCTGCGAGCTCGCTCTCACTCCCCTGCTATCCTCCCCTAGGATGCCAGGGCTTCCATGTGGGGAAGTCCCCCCCCAACCCCCCCGCCCCTCCGCCCCCCCAACCCCCCCCCCCCCCCCCCGCGCTCAGATGCCAGATGCCTATGAGGAGCCCACATGACCTCTTTCGGATGAGCCAGGCTGCAGCTGTTGGGACCGCAGGGGCCAGTTGGGCTCCCCATGGGTTCACGCAGGAGCTGGTCTGCAAGGCAGGCTGGGAGAGAGTGTACTGCCTGGCCAGGTTCTGTGCAGTGCCACTGGGTGGCCCAGAGGCCCTCGCTGCACTGCCCCGCTCATCGCATCTTTGCGTGGGGACTCAGGCACCGTGACTCAAGCGGAGGGAGGTGCACAGGAGTCTGGGGGCCCAGGTGCTGCCCAGGGCCCAGAGGTCAGTTGGGACCTGCCCTTCCATGCCAGATGCTCGCGCTTTGATTACCAGGCAGGCCTAGGGACCACACCCATGCACGAATTTTGTGCGCTGGGCCTCTAGTTATATATAAAGTTCCTCTCGTGTATATTTTTCTTTTTTAATATAAATAATTAGATTTACCTATGATAACTCTAAAGATTAGCAAATCCAACTGACTTGCACAGCAGTGTCTGGGGGAATTTACGTGTTATCATTTATAGAACTTGTAATACATGGTCGGTTTCTAATTTCAACTACTGACATAAAAGGAGTGAGCCTGTGCAGTTCAATTAGTGAAGCATGAGGAGTCTGTGCTTTGCACGGACAGGCAGGCCTTTCTTTTGATGGCCTCCTCCTTCATCTAGAACCTGGTACCTTGGGGCAGCCCCCTGGCTTTGTGGGGGCCTCTAAGTTTCTTTCCCATAGCTCTCCATTCTCCTAGCCTCTCCGTGCTCTCCCCCTTCCAAATCAAAAAGTACCTTGAATGATGTGTGATAACCTCCCTTGAACTCTTCCTAATTTTATAGATGAGAAAACGGAGACATTACAAAGAACGAGAGTGGGTAAGACAACTAATATTACCTATGTGCTTGCTAGACACTTTATTGGATGCTCAGTAAGAGTACTGCCTGCATGAATGAATGCTATACCCCAGGCAAGTAAGTGGCATTCAATATATATATATATATATATATATATATATATATATATATATATATATATATTTAATATATTTTATTGATTTTTCACAGAGAGGAAGGGAGAGAGATAGAGAGCCAGAAACATCGATGAGAGAGAAACATCGATCAGCTGCCTCCTGAACATCTCCCACTGGGGATGTGCCCGCAACCCAGGTACATGCCCTTGACCGGAATCGAACCTGGGACCTTTCAGTCCGCAGGCCGACGCTCTATCCACTGAGCCAAACCGGTTTCGGCCAATATATATTTTTTGAATGGGCAAATACATGAGTACATTATTACCTTGTGGGACACGTATTATTCCCTTACCGCAGATGAGGAAACTGACACTTAGATAAGGTATATGACTTCCTTAAGGCTAAGCACATACAACACTCCAACAGTTAATCTTTTATTCTCTTAACTGTTTCATTTCTTGTCTTGCTTCCTGTGCCCTCCGGGGTTTGCTCTTTACCTTTCCAAGACAGGGACCAGCTAAAATGACCACTAGATGTATATGCAGTGTTGGTAGCCGCTTACGCTTGTAGTACTACCCCCCAGCCCAACCACCCCCCAGCCCAACCACCCCTTTCCCAGGAATCTTAGAATTTCAATGCCAACTTTCTGGGAATAGCGTCAACCAGCTCACAGAAATGGCTCCCTGGGAATTTCACGCTGTTAGGAGATATTTTATTTTGGTATTTTAGCGACATTAAAAAAAATTCCACAGCAGATTTTTTTCCTGGGGTCTGGACAATTACGTAAAACGACGCATTCATTTATAAATTAAACGTCAACACTGCTTGCATGCATCGCAGGCTATTCTACGAGGAGCAGACAACTGATCTGTGTATTGGCCCCGGTCGCGATGGAAGACTTAGTAAGAAACATCAGAAATTGGCTCCTCCTCCACCTCTCCCCCTCCTCCCCCCCTTGGAACCTTCTCAGCTTCCCGAGTACGGTCTGAAAACCTAGGCTCTTTAGGAAAGGATTTGCAAATTAAAACATGGCTCCGTGATTTTCAACACAAAGACCACAAGCTGCGCTGAGCACAAGAAGTATTTAAAACAGATCACCTCCAGAAGTTGGAGGGCTACAAAGTCCAAGGCGCCCCGGCCAGGCTGCAGAGGCTGTTCGCGCTTCCTTCTTGCAAACCCCAGGCAGGCGACGCGTCGCGACGAGTTTCAGCTGCAGAAGAGGAAGAGCATCACCTGCAGCTCCAGGCGTGGGAATCGCGGCCGGAGGGAGCTGGAAAGAAAGACAGCCCGAGAGGGGCGCGCAGCGGGGGCCCGGGCTGGGGCCGGGGCCGCTCGGGGGCTGGGTGCAGGGGACGCCAGCGGTCAGCGGAGCCCCGAGACGCGGCCGGAGGGAGAGGCTGCCCGGGAGGCACGGCAGCTCCGGCAGGTGAGGCTCTGCACAGCCTCCCAGGTCGCCGCCGCTACAGTCCCGGAGGCGGACTCCGCCAGAGAATCCCTTCCCAGCCCCTAGGCTGGGGCAAGGCGGGGCTCTGACGTCACCTCCCCTCCCCCCGTTCCTCCAAGAGGGAGGGAGTGGGGAAAGAGGCAGTGATCCACCGCCGCTCCCGGCCGCAACTCTCAAACTCGGCGGCTCGCTGCCTGGACAAGTCCAGGCAAACTTGGCTTCTCCTCGGCCCTCTCGCTAGCCCTCGTGCGTCTCAGCCAGCCTCGCTTTGGGACTCAAGTTTCGCCCGGGACGGAAGCCTCCGGAGATGGGGCCACCTGGGTCCGGGCAGCGCGGGTGGGTCGCACTCCGGTTGGGGACATGCTGAAGAGCCGAGGGAGGAGGCAAAGTTGTGGGACCTCACACAACAGGGCTTCTAACAAAAATCCAAATCGCGTGGGGATTACCGAGCGGCCGAGGACTTTCAAGCGGAGCCCCGAGGACTCGGCTGGACCGGTGAGTTCTTTGTTGAATGCAAACCTTGTGTGTTTAAGTTTCCACGTAAATTAAATTACGTGGGGTATTTGGCCCTAAGCGAGTGCCGGGAAGCGTGGGCATCCTACGGGCTCTCCGCTCGGCGAGCTGCGCGCCCCCTCGGGCCGTGCATGGCTCGCGAATGAAAGATCGGTATGCGTAGGTTTGGGAATTCATAAAATACATACATAGCACTGTTAAAGAAAACTTGAAAAGCTGTGCTGTCTGTGCATTATTTCGAAGGTAACTTATTATAGAAATAGTGCCCAGGGAGGGCGCATCGGGGCCGCGTGATTCGCAGGGGCGCAGCGCCCTCTAGGCCGGGCACCAGGCAAGGCGCGCGCTCCCCGCCGGCTGGCTTGCGGACCGCGAACTTGGACCTGCTCCTGGGACGTGGGCGTGAGCTCTGTCGCCGCCACCCCAGCCTTAATTACCCGCCCACTCCGGCCCATTCTATTCGTGATTTACCAATGCTAGCTCGAGTGGACTGCATTCAGAGGCGGTGTTGGGAGGAAAGCGTTTTTGTTTTTCGGGAACCCGCCCCCAACCCCCTGATGTCCGAGAGCCTTTGGGACAGGGTTAGGAAGGATCGACTATTGGAAGGACAAACGTGGAGCTTGAACTACATTTCTCCTTCGTGTGAAGGTAATCCGATGGTTGCAAAAAGGCACCTCGGTTTCATTCATTTGAGGCTAAAGGATCAGGGAAACCGTGGCAGCGCCGGAATCTGACATCTTTTTCTCCGGCTCTCGGCGTTTCTGTGGCCGCCCCGGTGGAACTTCTTCCAGGCAGTTCTGTTTCTCAGTGAGATTGGAACAAGGGGATTCCCAGACAGCTGTTTCAGCTTGAGTGAACCTTATCATTTAGTAACGAATGGTAATTTTCTCCAGGAATTCTTTTGTGCCATTTAAAAAAAAAAATCTTGTGATTTTATGTTACAGGATGGTGTCTTTTTACTGTTGCCCCACCCCCACCCCAGCTGTTGGTGTATCTCGTGTGGTTGTGTTTTGTTGAGAGTTAGAATTCGGCGAAGGGCGCAAACCGGTTGAGCTTGGAGATCAGGCCACCTACTTTCGAGGTGTTCCATGTAGGAAATGGAGCACTTTGCGCATTGTGGCCGTGGCCAAGTGCCTGGATGATAGTATCTGCTGGGTGTGTGAAATGGTGTGTATTCTAAATAATGCGCAGGGAATACACTGCGTGCTCTTCTCAGTGCTACGTACTAATCAGCACACTCACTCTGCAGGCATTTTCCTTCCCAGCCAGAATCTGCTAGGTACCTTCCCCCCCGCCTCCCACCAATCACCTTCTTGAAGATGGTTTTTTAAAAGAAGACTGCATTAACGGTGGAAGGAAATTCTCTTTGAAATCTAGACGTCCCTCGCCCCCCCCCCCCCCCCCATCAGCCTCGCGTTCTCCCTGCAGTCTCTCCCACAGGTTCCGGGGAAATCAGATCTTTGTCCTTTGAGAGTTAAAATGTTCGCGCCCCAGAAACTTTCCGAGGTCACGCCCGCCCTCTCCTCGGGGCTATTTCCCAACGCCCGGGAGCATTTCAGGCTTCGGCGGCGTCCCCGTGCGCGGAGCCCGCGCGTCTGGAGCTTGGCTGGCGCGGAGGACGGGCTCAGAGCCCGGCCGCCGGCCTGCGCGCCCCGGCGTGGGGAGTTCATGGAGGGCAGTCTAGGCGTCCTGGGCTTCCCTCTCTCCCCAGGGAATGTGTAGCTTCTAGTAAGAATGGGTTCGGTTTGCGGGGTGCGGCTTACTGGCTGGGAAAGCGCACGAGGCGGCAGAACTGCCTTTTGTCCCGCCGACCAGGGAGTTGGGGGTGTCGGTCCGGGAAGGCGGGTATTGGGGTTCCTCACCTGGGTTGGGGAAGTTTGGGGGTCTAACTAGCTCTGAGCGCACAGAGGTCGCGGAGGGAGCGCGTTCATTTCCCAGGCTCTTACCTTACTGTAGATTGGAGGAGGAAGTCCTTCCGACCTAACTGCATTCCTTCCAGACCTTTCGGAGGATTTTGTACCCCCCCTCCCCCTAAGCTATTGCAGACCCGGAACCGAGACATTCAAATGCAGATTTAGGAATTCCCTGAAGGTTCTAGTCTAGAGACTCTAAAAGGAGGCGTGGGAAGCTTTCTCATTTGCCTTAGCTGACTTTTTTTTTTTTTAAACTTCCCCATTCCTAGCAAGAAACATTCCATATGAATTCTCTGCACAAATCTGTGCTGGCCTCACTTAACTCGGCACTAGAGCCAGCCCCACCCTGCTCCTTGGAGTGTCGCCAGATCGCCCTCGGTTCTCGCTCCTCTCCTCGCCAGGTGCGGCTGCCGTAGCCGCCGGCGATCCCGGACCCGCGGCGGGTGTCACTGCCCGGGGCCCGCGGGCTGCGTCCCGCCGCCGGGGAAAGTCTCGGCGAGTTTCCGAGCTGGAGAAACGAGCGCCGGCGCTGGCGGGCGTGGCCGCGGGCGGAGGGATCTACTCTGCCCGGCCGGTCGGGGAGCGAGGTGCAGGGTGGCGAGCGGCGAGCCGGGGACACCTGGCCGGCGGCACCATGCGCTCCTGCGGGCCCCCTGAGACCCCCGGCCGACCCGATCCCTGCCCCGGGGCGCGCTGAGGCCAGGAGGTGCGGGGCCCCCGAAAGCGCCGCCGCCACCACCAGCGCCGCCACTGGAGCCAACTTTGCTGTAAGTTTGATCGGAACGAAGTTGGAGCCGAGGGCGGTGGGCTCGGGGCGCCGCACGGTGAGTGCCGGGGAGGCGTGCCGCTTGCCGCGGGGGGTGGCCCACTTGGGGCTCCGTGGGTGCTAGCCGCAGATCGCCTGGCTGCGGACCCTGCTCCCGCCCGAGCTCAGAAGAGGGGATGAAAGAAAGGGCCGGGCTGGACGGTGGCGGTGCGGTGGCGCCTGCCCACTGCAAAGTTCAGTGCTGGCCCTGGATTCGGCGGCAGGCGAGGGGCGGAGGCGGGGCGCAGGGGCGGGCGCGCGGGGACGGTCCGCGACTTGAACCGAATGGGAATGAGCGAGCAGGGCGCTGTAGAGAGCCGGCCCCAGCCGCACGGCTCCGGTGCTGGAGCCATTGCTGGAAATCAAAGCGCCGCCGCGGCGCGGGGCTCCCGGGCGGCCGGGCGCGGGGACTTCCGCTGCTCCCCGGAGCTGGGAACCCTCCCGCGCGCTCCCCTCTTCTCTCCGGTAACACTCGTGCCTGCGTAGGGCTTAGCCGATCTCGGCTCGATTCATTCTTCCAGTTTATGAACCAGTACTCACGGTGGAGGGGAGATGAAAAGAGGCCAGTAGTCAAGAGATGGCATCTTTGAAATGGAGTCGCCGAGTTCTGCCAGATGTGTTGCGCCCTGAAGGAGTGCTGCTCTGAGCTTTCTGTACTAACTGGTTGAATGGAGAGAGATGCGATCGATACATTGATAGGTGCAATTGATTAATTTCGGGCTAAACCTTTGCACAGTGTGCTGGTTGTCAGTTTGTTCCTTTTTTTTCATGAAAGAGAGATGCTTTTAAAGAAAGATTCTGGTTCTTTAATGATCTTCCTCCAAGTGCCTTCTTCTGGGAAGCTAACTTTCTGTTGTCTGTAGGATTGTTTTGTTCCCACTGATGTGAACTGCAGGGCTTTGAAAACAAGGACGCGATTGTATGCATTAGGAAAGTAAACTCATAAATATTTTCTATGCAGTTAAAGGGCTTTTTTTTTCATGCTTCTGAACTATGGTTTCATTAAGTGGTTTTGTTAAGCAACTCCCTGGTGCCTGGTAGAATAGATTCTTTAAAAAAAAAACACCTGGATATTTACAGTGGCTATTACAATCGAGAAAATAT
This sequence comes from Myotis myotis, assembly GCF_014108235.1. Taxonomy (NCBI): domain Eukaryota; kingdom Metazoa; phylum Chordata; class Mammalia; order Chiroptera; family Vespertilionidae; genus Myotis; species Myotis myotis. Next base: position 8,022,732 of record NW_023416335.1, on the reverse strand, counting down.
TTAAAAGGCAAATTATCTGGTTATGTATTTATCTTTACAAAAGCAGATTCTTAAATCTTTATATACTGTATTCAGAGGTAGGTTTCAGTGGTTTAAGAAGATATCTGCACGTGTTAAATCCAGTATGGTGGTGGTTTTCCATTTACTCCTAGAGTTGTTGTTATTTAGTACATCTAGTTAGTAAAGTTACTCATGAATATAGATTCTCCAGTGATATAGGTTAATTCAGATACTTGGCTTTGTCTTTGTGTTTTAGAAGGACCAGCTCTGGTTCCACAATTATTCCTCTTTCCTTGGTATATATTTAAGCTTTAAGAAGTATGTAAAAATACTTAAAACATTACATAACTTTAAAAACAGTTGCTATAACTCTTAAGTTATGCCAAACATGGCATTTAACCAGTTCAGTGCAAGGTTTGATTTGAATCAAGAGTGCATTTGTGTACCCATGTCTGGCAAAAATGAACATCTCAAAGGAACCAAATTCTTAGTCACTCTGAAAGGAAACCAGGTTGTTAGAGGACTTCAAAAAACCATTCAGGTCAACTGTGTATTCATTTGTGTCTTTTAATTAATCACCAGAACTATCCCAGTAGGTTCTTAGCATGTTAATAGATCATTTAAATCCATATAATGGACAGGTGCCAAAAGAGGAATCTAAAATCTATGTGCACACTAACAGTTTTCATTCCTTTGATCCCCTGCCTTAGACTTAGCTCTTGATCCACCAATGAGCGAGCAGTCAGTCACTTTGAATGTCATAGGTGAAAGGGATCTTACAGATTAGGTGTTTTCACTCCCTTATCATAAAGTCTACCACAACCTGTTTCACCCAAGTTTGGCAGATGTTACATAGAGGCAATAAGTTGAATCAAATTAGTTCATTATTGTTGCATTCAATGTTGTCTCGTGGCCTACACCTGCTTTAATAGCTGGAAGCCATAAGGCTAGGTGTGTGTTTAATCTTTATGAGTGGGAAATTGCTGTAGGTAAGCTCTCTTTTGACCAAATTATATAGATGATGAAGCCAAACTGTATCTTTCTCTCTAGCTTAATTGTTCAATTTGCAAGTGTTAGTGTATCCTTAGGCACTGGACAGGAGTTTTTGAAATGAGTTGATGCAGGGAACTCATTTAATGAAGATCAGAAAGTTGCCATTTTTTCTTCTCATATTTGAGAGGAGCCTTTTATTTCAAAAATTTATTTGATCAGATGAAGAGACTCTGGATATTTCACATTTAAACTTTTAAAAAAATTCTATCGTTTTTAAGTCCTAGATTTAAGTATATTGCTAGAATTCTTGCTTAATTTCATAGTCTATTATATATGTGGAGATAACTCGATACTAATAAGTGTGTTCTACAAACCTCTTAGGAAAATCAGTTATTGTTTACTCCTTATCCTTCATGGACTCTTCAAGTATGGCGCCTCATAATAAGGTCGGCAGTGTAGACACTGATCTAGCATCGCCTCTAGCCAATTTGGAAGGAAGCGTTGTGAGGTGGGTGGCGACCTCTTTCTGAGCTGCTGGAAATTAGAGCCATCTGCAGTCTGCAGTGTTGTTACTGGCCTGGTGGTTGCACCTGGATTTCCTGTTAATTTTGGAGCAATGGATATATTATTATCTCATGTTATCCCTCCTTCCCTCCCCTCCCTGCTTCTCCCCTTTCCTCCTTCAGTCCTGTCGGCCATTCTCCATCCTTTATCCTCCTCCATCTGTTCATTCACGAACCCAACAACTGTGGCTCTCCTCTGTGCCAAACATTGATTGGGCCAGACATCGCGCACAGGGTGAACAAAGCATGTCTTCTGCCTTCAAAGCGCTTATAGTCCAGGTGGGAGGACAGATAAAGAGTTAATACCCGATGTGACAAGAGAGATGCATCCGAGTGAGGGCAGTTCATCATAGCAGCTTAGTGAGCTGGGTGTGGGGTGGGTGGATATTAGGGTGCTCTGAGGGAAAGTGAATCTGAAGGGACTAATTCAGGGAGCGGAAATGACATGCTGTAAAGCAAGTTGTAGAAATGTTAATTACTTGTCAAGTCTTACTTGAGGATTAGGGATTAGTTGCGATTTGATTGTGGTGTGATAAATAGTGAGAAAAGAGACCCAAGACTTAAGCATGCCATGTTATCTTTAGGAAAAGGGTTGGTTGGTGGATCATCACTGCTTCTTTAATTCTATTTTCACTTGATTATGAATTGTCTTTTTTCCTTTGTGTAGGTCTATGAATAGGGTTTACATTGGTTTACAAAGAAAGGGAGGACAATGTTATGGGCAGGTACGAAGAGAAGGAAATAAAGAAAAATGGAAGAAAAAGGTGGAAATAACGAAATTATATGTGAGGAGTGAAGGACAGGAGAAAATAAAGTGCTAATGTTGGCATGATCTTTTAGAAGGTATGAGATGGAGATGTTACAAGGTTAGAGCTCTCACCACTAGATGGTTTCCTCAGCTCAGGACAAATGGGTTGTTTCAAGCTGTAGTACAAGCATGTCAAACTCAAAGGCTAAGATGGGCCAAATAAGGTTTAAGTTTATGTGGGCCACAAAAAGCAAAAGCTCCCATTTTCATAGAAACGTAGGTTTATTTCGATAGAGACATGCTGAATACAAAGGGCTTAAATAAATGAGTCATCATTAACATAAAATAATAGAACATTTTAATAAAAATTAATATTTTTTTGAACATCAACTTATCAGACACCGAATAACTGCACAAATTAATAAGTGTAACGCAAATAAATCTATTTTTCTTGTTCTTCGAAAGGAAATATTTCCTGTTGTGCACACCAGACAAGTCAGTCCAAGACTAATGAGGTGGCAATCGGCTGCTAAAATATTCGCTGCTAGTATTAGTGGAGGGAAATGAATGCAACACGATTATAGTAATCAGTCATTAGCGAATGATGTAGTTCGTTACTAATATGGATATCAGGATATTGTAAAAATTAAGTTACGAAACTTTTATTAGAACGTTTCTTACATACCGTTATATTGGCTGGGCCGCAAAAATACTCCTTGTGGGCCGCATGTGGCCTGCGGGGCCGGGAGTTTGACATACTTGCTGTAGGATATACTATTTTGGTTTGAAATAGGAAGATTGGGAGGTTAAATTAGTGAAGTAGGAAGTGGTAGGACTATTAAAGGTAAAGACCTTTGTTAATGTAAGGCTGAAAAGAATATACTTAATCAGCAGGCTAAAGGGAAACACTATTTATAAACTAGGGGCTAATATTACAAAGAAGCTTCAGTGGGATTAACTTGATTGCAGTGTATAGGTGAGGTAGTGTGGGGACCGGAAGGCAGGAAAACTGAAAAGCTATGCAGGTGCTGTGCCTGAGCAAATACAAACATGAACTATGTGGCAGCGTCAGAAATGGAAAGGGAACAGCTTTGAGAAATCGAGAAGAAAAAATGTCTAGAGAACTTGGTAGACCTGGAGGTTTGGCAGTTAAGAATAAAAGATCATAGAAATCCTGAATTTTCAGACAGACAGAGTGTTTGTGGGTGTATTTAGAGAGGGGTGTGTGTAAAAGATTATGTATCTGTGGGCTGGGGGGGGGGGGCGGGGGAGTAGTAGGAGGCTGTAAAGATTTTAGTCCAATCTCTAGTTTTTCAAATAAAGAAATGGCATCCAAGGATTAAGGAATTTCCTTCCATTCACAGAGTTGATTAGTGACAAAGTTGGGGCTGGATCATAGGTCTTATGTCTCCCAGTTCCTTCTTTTTTATTTAATTTCTTTTTTTTTCTGCAAAAAGCTTTATTGTTTCATTTGGTCTAATGCACGGGAGAGGGCTCCAGGGTGGTTAAAAGAATGGCTAGTAGTTTGGGGGAGAGGCTCAGGCAAAAGCCAGACACCAGGGGATGCAGAGGGGCCCCTCAAAGGCCTCTGGCTCCAAAGGCTCCTAGTGGTGCTTGAGGTGAGCCTTTGGAGAGAGACTCGCCCAGCCCAGCCCGGGGCCTGCAGCCTTCAGAGGTGAGTCAGGTGTGGCCCATCTTCTTGATGAGTTTCACCTGCTCACCCGGAAGTGGTTCTGCAGGAAGTCACAGAGACCAGGTCTGTGCGGGTAGAATCAGGGCCTGCAGCTCCCAAAGGGCCTGGTTCGGGTTCCTCTCCAAGGCCAGGGCGGCCTCCATGGCGCCCTGAGTTTTGCCCACTCGTCCTGGGGGGGCTTCAGCACGTCCTGGAAGGGGATGCGGCCACCGCGCTGGTTTTGCAACTTTAAGAGCCGCTCAGCGCCCTCAGCTTCTTCTCCACCAACTTGAGGAAGAAGTGGCCCAGGCCCTCGAGAGCCGCATCCTCGCGGTGGAAATAGAAGCCCAGAGAGAGGTGGGTGTAGGCGGCCTGCAGAGGCAGGTTGGCCAGGCGGGTGGCTGCAGCCTCGGTTGTTGGGCAATAAGGAGTTAAGGTGGAAAACACCCGGTGTGTTGGCTGGTCCCGGAGGTGGTTCTGAAGGTGGTGACTGGATGAGACGCAGGAGAGAGGCCGGAGGCTGGAAGAAGGGAGTCCCAGGGTCTCTTCCGTCCAAACACTGTTGAAGCAGGAGACAGAGCCGGGACCGCCGAGGGCACTCTTTATTTAATTTCTTAAGTTGCAGACTTGGGGTGATTTTGGAAGAGGTGAAACTTCTCCCTAATAGGAAAATACAGTGGAATCCCTGCTCCAGGCACACCTTGTTTTGTTTCTTTTCATAGATACTGTTTTGTACAAATCGAAGGTTTGTAGCAACCCTGAGTCAAGCAAGTCTGTAGGTACTATTTCTCTAATAGTGTTTGCTCACTTCCTATTGCTGTGAAACATTTTGGTAATTCTCACAATATTTCTATTTTTCATTGTTCTATTTGTTATGGTGGTCTGTGATCAGTGACCTCTGATGTTAATATAGTAATTGTTTGGGGCACCACAAACCTCCCTCATGCAAGACCGAGAACGTAATCCATAAACATGTGTGTTCTGACTGCTCCAACTGACCTGGCCTTTCCCCTCTCTCTCCCGGGGTCTCCCTATTCCCTGAGACACAACAATATTGTAGAAGAAGAGGTGCATGTCTGTCACTTTAAATCAAAACTAGAAATGATTAAATAGTGAGGAAGACATATCAAAAGCCAAGTTAGAACAAAAGGTAGCTCCAAACAGCCAAGCTGTGAATTCAAAGGAAAAATTTTTGAAATTACAAGTGCTACCCCAGTGAACACAGGAATAATAAGAAAGCAAAACAGCCTTATTGCTGATACCGAGAAAGTGTTAATGGCCTGAATAGAAATCCAACCAGCCACAGCATTCCCTTAAGCCAAAGCCCAATCCAGAGCACAGTCTCAACACTCTTCAATTCTCTGAAGGCTGAGAGAGGAGGAAGTCGCAGAAGCAAAGCTTGAAGCTAGCAGAAGTTGGCTCATGGGGTTTACGGAAACAAGCCATCTCCATCGCATGGAAGTGCAAGGTGAAACTTGAAATGCTCATGTAGAAGCTCCCGGCAAGTTATCCAGAAGATCTAATTAATATAATTAATCAAGGTGGCTACACTAGACAATAGATTTTTCAGTGTAGACAAAGCAGCTTTATATTGGAAGATGCCATCTAGCATTTCATAGCTGGAGAAGAGAAGTAATGCCTGGCTTCAAAGTTTCAAAGGACAGGCTGACTCCCTTGTTAGGGGCTAATGCAACTGGTGACTAAATTGAAGCCAGTGCTCATTTATCATTCTGAAAATCCTAGGGCCCTGAGGAATGATGCTAAATCTGCTCTGCCTGTGCTCTCTAAATGGAACAACGAAGCCTGATGGCAGCACATCTGCTTACAACATGATTTACTGAACATGGGGTGGGACAAAAGTAGGTTTACAGTTGTGAGTATGCAAAACACAGAGTTTAATTCTTGTATTATTAATTATCATATCATTTTCCATACAAACAACTGTAAACCTATTTTGCCTCACCCTGTATTTTAAGCTCACTGTTGAGATCTGCTCAGAAAAAAAAAAAAGATTCCTTTTAAAATATTACTGCTCATTGACAACACACCTAGTCACCCAAGAGCTCTGATTTATGGGAAGAGGTCAAAATGTCAGTATTAGCAGGAGTTTGGAAGAAGTAGATTCCAATTCTCATGGATGACTGTGAGGGGTTCAAGACTTCAGTGGAGGCAGTAACTACAGATGTGGCGGAAGTGGACTTAGCAGTGGAGCCTGAGATGTGAATAAAATGCTGCGATCTCATGATAGGACTTGAACTGTGAGGAGTCGCTTCTGATGGGTGAGCAAAGGGAGTGGTTTCTTGAGATGGAGTCTGCTGCTGGTGAAGATTCTTTGAAGATTATTGAAATAAACTTAGTTGGTAAAGCAGGGGCAGGGTTTGAGAGGATCAACTTCAATTTTGAAAGAAGTTCTGTGGGTACAGTAGCATCGCATGCTACAGAGAAATTGTGAAAAGAAGAGTCAATCAGTGTGGCAAACTTCACTCTTGTCTTGTTTTAAGAAATTGCTAGAGTCACCCCAACCTTCAGGAGCCACCACGCTGGTCAGTCAGCCGCCATTGACACCGAGGCAAAACCCTCCACCAGCAAAAAGACGGTGCTGAGGTTCAGATGGTGGTTAGCATTTTTCGCAATAACATTCTCTATAATTAAGGTATATACATTGCTTAGTTAGACATAGTGTTATTACACACTTAGTGGACTACAATATAGGGTCACCCATTTGTATGCACTGGGAAACAAAAGGAAATGGTGTGACTGGCTTTATTGCGATGTTCACTGTATTGCGGTGGTGTGTAGCAGGATCCACACTACCTCCTAGGAATGCCTGTATGTTGCAGTGGGCGGTGGTGAAAAGGCCGGATAGCTTAGGTCTGATGGCATCTCAGGAGGAGTGTTCTGTGGCATTTGAGGGAGTTAGGGCTGGGATGTGGGATTCTGTGGCAATCCTTTATGATTAAGGTATAGCGGATGAGATCTTTAAGGGTCAGAATATGTGCATGTATACAAAGAGTTGGAAGACAGAAATTTATAATATCAGACTTTAAGGTGAAAGAATCGGTATGAAAGTATTGAATAGGATCAGGAAAATTGTGTCCTTTATTCTTTATATGTTATAGATTGCCTCTGTGTTATAGGCAGTCTGTGACAATATAGAGGACACAAGGGTATTAGGGATTAGAGATGAATAGTGTCAAATGTGGCACCAGGTCCAGGAGGATGAGTCCTGGGAAAAGGTCCTTTGATTTGACATTGGCTTGTGGTGCCAGAAGGAACTTTGTGTTGCTGGGTGGACCTGAGATCCTGTGGAACAGTTGAGGGCAGAAGGCATCTCTTTAGAGGGGAGAGAGTTCTAGGGAAGTCAGGGCAGCACAAGAAACTACTTTTTTTGAAACTCTTTGCCAGTAAAAGAAAGAGAAATAGGGTGTTAGTTGAAGGAATTAGAGGTTTGGATAAAGTTTATTTTTAAGTAGGGATGAACCTGCAAAGAGTCATTTGAATGCCATGTTTGAGTGGGAGAGGATTTAGGGAAGAGCCTCAGATGAGGCAGAATTTTAGGGCATCAAGGATGTCTTTATTTATAGCTGAAGTGTGGGGAGGGCATCTCTGAGATGTGGGAAGAAGAGAGAGAAAAGGGGAAGAGAATCTTGTAAGGAGAGGAAGAGGAGGGATCTTCTACCTTATCACTTTCATTTTCTTACTTACATTGAACGTTCACATTCTTCTCCCATTATTCACTGAGATACCAGTACGTGTACCGAAATACACAGGAACCTCGTCATTTGACCTGTAATAAAACCTTACTAATTCGGGCTTGGAAGAATCGGCCTGTGTTAATTACTGGCTACCCTGCCAAATCATCGTTTGAATGATTTCTCTTTGCAGAGAAAGATACATCCAGCGCGATTATCTTCAATCACAAGAGGTGAACAGTCTGTCTATTGCGCTTCTCTGTGGGCAGAGTTTGCCTTGGAGTGTGGATGAAGAGAAAGTGGTCATGATAGTGGGGAGAGAGAGAGAGAAGGGGATAGCTCAGGGGTGCCTGGCCCAGCCAGAAACACAACACACAGCCCTTGGTCTCCTGTCTCGTCTCTTAGGTCACAGTAGCATGGAACCGCCAGAAATAGTCATCTTCGAAATGCCCACAGACATGTTTTATAGGCTCATGCAGCCAGTAAATTACATAGTACATTTTATATGCAGGCTATTTAAAAAGTTAGGAAGTCTGTTTAACTTTCTTCAGGGCGAGAAAACTTTAAAAAAATTATTTGGGATTAGTTAAATCATGTAAATGCTGACGTTTACTTTCTGAAAGAGTTGTAATATGCTGAGAAGAGAGATTGGTAGTTTTTCCCTGTCAGCATCAGTAGTTTAAGGACTGTTTTCACTTAACTTGGAATCAGTTGTTGATCATTTGAAGGCAATATGGGAATTAAGTTATTGCTAGAGTAATCAGACTTATTGCAGCAACAATAAAAACTTAACAACATACAGAGTTACCAGAGGTAGTTAAATATACACTAAGCCTAAGGCTGCTGTTCAATTCTGGGTTCATAGCTGGGCCCCCACCCAGTTTTATTGAAAAATGTATTAAGATCGCTTAAAAAGATTTAGTATGCGCCCAGACAATAAAGACCTACCCATTAATTTTTTCAGTGTAAGAACGAAAGCTTTTAAAAGTCCTGTCTATGACTATTAGAATGTAATTAGAAAATGCAGATTTTCTTCCCTGATATAAATGTTTTCTGGAAGCTGTGAATTAATTATAGCTGAGTGACAAATAGGCTTTCTTAGGAAGATACAATGCTTTTATTTGACTCCTTAGTAAGTGATTTGAGATCATTGAACATTTATTTAACATACGATATTTAAAAAACCAGGAGTCATTTAATCTCATATTTTGTTTTTTGACAACTTCATGACATTTTTATTTGGAAATGCAGTTATCTTCCTTGCAATTTAGACATCTTTAAAAAATACTCTAAAAATGTGACACTATTGAAACCGAACGTTAAGCTCTAACTTTGAGTGGTCAGTTACGATCTAGTTGCATCCCTGGCCTTGGTACGGATGGGAGCTGCAGGAGAACATGAGGAGGAACACAGAGTTCTCGGATGTTGTTGCATGTTTTTATCATGTGCAATGGAGAGTGTAGTACTGTTCCCCTATTGCATCGAGGGCTAGAATGACTAAGTAATAAATATACACCACCAAGTAGAATCTGTGTGTTGCGTAACCCTGTGTCCCACGCAATGTCCTGTTTCCCAGCGTAGGAAACGCTTCTGAATCTGCAGCGTTCCACCTAAACATACGCAGCCAGGTCCTCAGCACGGGGCTGGGTTCAGATCTGTGAAGACTGCGCAGTCACAGGAATTGATTGGAACTCTTTATATGAAGCTCTCCCTAATGAAGACATATGAGCATAGTAATATCTGAGCTCTACCAGGAAAATTGTTTTCCTCTTCTTTTTGCATTTCCAGGGGTCTGTACTAAAGATATTTAAGCTTTGGACCCGAGGCCCCTTTCCCTAAAGGCTGCACTGGGTGAACATTCTTTGTTTTCACTTTGGGGAAGGCGGAAGAAACCCCGAATTACTGCGAGTTCCAGTAGCTGATCACTTTCAGAATATCAAAGTGTAGCCTTTGGCTAAAATGGGTTTTGGAGTTTAATTTTCATAAGCATGCACTCTAGGTGATAATGTACTTTTTAGACTTTTTAGATGAAATGGTATTAGTATCTTCATTCCCTTCAGCTTGCTTGTTATGCATAGAGGAGCAGCCATCGTTTTTCATTGTTTGTTTGTTTTTTGATCAGGGCATTTTATAGTGAAACCTGAGTTCACAGGTCTTATATTACTTACTGCAAAGTTAACAATATCTCCTAAAAAGTGGCCTTACTTTTTTCTGATCAAAAGAACTGCATGTAGTCATTTATTCTCATTACCATGGCATTCTGTTAGCAGGCGTTGCTCAGAACATTCAGGGTTTTTAAAGGTCTTGGTTAATAACGTGGCGTAGTAAGTTTCTTCCAGCTGCGCCGTGTCCCACGAGAAGTGTGGTGGGTGAGCTGAGAGAGGTGACCGAGGTGTTTGGGAATCCAGATGAGAGAAGTAAGGGGGTGCTGGCAGAGCTGTGGTCGGACTGAGTGACTGAGATGCCATGGCCAGAGAACAGCTGCAGTAACTTGACATGTTGTGTGTTTTCCTAGTGACCTGTGAGGTCAGGGGTAGGGGTCGGGGGGGGGGGGAGGTAAAGAGGGTATCCAGGGCCTTTCAGTGGTGGGGGAGCAGCATGGCATCAACGGGTATTTATGGGTCGTTCATATCCAAGTTCTAATGTCTGGCTTCAGATGTTCAAGAAGATTGATTTACTTATGTCTCCGTCACACCCGTTTCTTGCATCTACCTCCTCAGCTGCTCTGTCTCCTTCGCTGGTTCCTCTCCTTTGCTGTCCTCTAAATCTTGGGGAGCAACGGGGGTTGCTTTTTCTTCTATCTGGGTGGACTCCATCCGTTGGTGATCTCAGTTTTGTGGTTTTCGATACCATCTTCTATATCCTGACCATTCTCACATTGATGTCTCCAGGCTGGTCCCCTGCCACACATCTAACCACCCATTTATATTTACAACAGGCATTTCCACCTTGACTTGTCCAAAACGGAACTCCTCATCTTACTCCCTTAAACCTATTCTTCCCTCTTTCTGTCCCCGACAGCTCAGTGTTTCTTGCTCAGCACACCATCCTTGGAATCTTCTCTAATACCTTTCTCTCCTCCCCTCTGCTTCCAGTTCATCAGCAAATTCTGAAATAGATCCACAATGTGATCACTTCTCCCTCCACCGTTACCACCATCACCTCGAACTGGCCTCCCTCCAGCTTTGCCCTGGCCGCCCTGCATTCTATTCCCAACACAGGTGCCAGAGCCAACCTTTTCACTTTACTTAGAGTATGTCACTCCCTGTTCAAAATCCTCAAGTAAAGTTCAAAGTCCTAAAAGTCACCTCTCATCCTGATCTGAAGAAATGATTGAGTACATACACAAGTGGGAGAGACTACACAGATCTCCCCGTAGAAAAATTCTAAATAATTGATGAAGCATAACTCTCCACCCCTTAGGTGTGGGCTGAGCATCATGACTTTCTTCTAAATAGTACAGAAAAGGGGGGAAGAGTAACTTCATCATGGAGAAACCTGGCAAGCACCGCTTCAACTCACTGAGCAAGATCAGCACCTACATGGAGAAGAAGTCATGGCGATGGGATGTGATTTAAAACAGCACCTCACCTGCCCCCCCCCCCCCCCCAAGCACATAGCCCCAGTGTACTCATGGGAAGAACATCAGGCAAATTCCACTCTAGGGACATTCTACAGAATATATGACCACTGCTTCTCAAAACTGTCAGGGTCATTAAAAATAAGGGAAATCTGAGAAACTGGCAGCCCAGAGGAGTCAGAGATAGGATGACTCAGCGTAGTGTGGTGGTCTTGGGTTGGGATCCTGGGACAGAAAGAGGGCCTTAGGATTTAAATAGTTAACAACAGTGTGTCACATTAGCTCACTAGTTGTGACAAAGGCACCATAATAATGTGAGAAGTTAACAATAGGGGAAACGGGCCTTCCTAACTTGTCTGTACATCTGAAACTATTCTAAAATTGATGGGTTACATAAACAGTGGTCCCCTGACTGTCCTCCCCTCCTCCATGTGCCCTAGCCACAAGGATCTCTGCTGTTTCTCTAACTGGGCTTCTCTCCTGAAGCAGATTTTGAGCCCCAGAAGATATTTGGAAATATCCAAAGACACTTTTAGTTGGTGGGGAAGTGCTGCTACAGGCTTGTAGTGGGTGGGAGACCAGGAATCATACTAACATCCTGTAATGCATGGGAGAGCCCTCTAAACCTTACTCACCTCCCCAAATCCAGAATGTCAACAGTGCTGAGGCTGAGAAGCCCTGGATCTTTTGAAGTTAGGGTTCGCTCTTTCCCTTCGGGTTACTGACCAGTGTCTCTTGCCCTGCTTTATTTATTTTTCTTCTTAGCACTTAATTGTCAGCCTCCGATATGCATGGTTTTCTTGTTTGTCTCCAGGAAATGTATCACCATGGGGATTTATTGGTAGGTTGTGTGGTTCATTTTTATATCCCCAGCATCTACAACTAATCCCGGCATATAGTAGGTGCTCATTAACCAATTAACTGCCATAAACGTCTATAGATGCAAGCAGTGGACCTTTTTTAATTAAATTTAAAATTTCATGGCAGTTAACTGGTTAAATATTTGTTCATTGAATCAAATAATTGATGAAGGGAGTGAATGAATGACAAAGATAACATATGCTTATGCCAAAACATTTGGATAGAAAAGTGAAAATGTGAACATTTCTCCAGCCGCCTAGTCTCCAGAAGTTACCACAGTTAACAATTTATTTTTTTAATTTGTGTCCAGAACGATTCGGTTCATTTTTAAGCACATTCATGTACTCTGCACACAATTTATCTCCTCCACCCCCTTTTTTTTTTGCACACATACATGGGATCAGTTTAGATTTTCAGTTAATATATCTGGACATCTTTACATATCAACATACAGAGTGTGTTCTTACTCCTTTTAATGCATAATATTTTATATGTAGAATTAAGCAAAAATATTTTAATTGCTTACAGTAGAATCCTGGTATAATACTTGGCTGTAAAGTGGGTAATAGTAATTATATTATTTCCAAAAACAAAGAAATGCTTATTTAACATATCTTTTTAAGTGTTCTTTAAAGCATTTTATATATTTATTTATTTATTTACTCCTACTTTTAAATACCTCAGGATGGGCATCTCTGTCTTTTAAAATGATCTTTAGTTCCATGTGCCTTTGTATGGGCTGTTCCATAGCAGGCTCTCAGTACCTGGAGGTGGAACGGAATTAAGTTTTCACTTGTTTTGATAAAATTACTGGATCATTACAAAATATTAAAATTTCCCAGGGTTGTAGATTTGCTGGCCAAATTAAGAAATAGTTCTGGGAGGAAATTGCTTTGTTATTTTATTTAAATGAGAATTTTTCTTTTAGAGGCGAGGAATCTAATTTCCCTACTTCCCATGCAAGCTGAGGGTATGATGATAACCGAAGAACAGGTTAGGGTGCCCAACTTGAACGTGATTCAGTTTCAGTTACGCTTCTCATTGCTTCCAGCATATCAGGCATTTTCCTTTTTTCCCCTGGGGAAATGAGCGATGGGGCAAAGTTGGCAGTAGTGAGCTGCACTAAGATACTGTAAATTAATGCTGCCTTTTCAGCCTGGCTGTTCAACCGGCCCTCCTGGCTGCTGTCCCTTCCAGCTGTGGTAGCATTCACATTTGGTGAATGGCCACTCTGCCAAGGGTACTGTCCTGTCCTCGCCTCTCAGTGCTGGGCTGTTTTGTGAAGCTACAGTGAGGTATAAGGTGAGTTTGTTGGCATTTAGGCGAACAGATGGTCGGGAAATAATTGGTCTGCTCTCCTGCCAGACCTCAGCCCGTGGACTGCCTCCCTTCCCGACGTCTCCCTCTGACCTGCAGTCCCTACCTCCTTGTTACATTGATTGGGCATTAGCTTAGGAGATTTGGCTGTGTGTGTGTGTGTGTGTGTGTGTGTCTTATGTCCTGGTGACAGGTGTTCAATGCCCTCAGGACAGTACTGGTTGTTGACAACAGATGTGAGAAGACGTTGGTGTGGTTGACGAGATGTGATTGGTGGACTTGGAGAGGCAAAATTCTGTTCATCATCAAACTGCGGGTTTTCCTTTTGTAAACTGACTCTTTTTTTTGGCTTGTGGTGGATAAGAGATGGCCTCAGTATCACACTGAGTGATATAATTACTTTAATACACTTACGTTGTTGTATAGCACTGAGACAGTAAACCCTCACATTATGTAGGGAGTGAACTTAATCATAGAAAGAAATACTTTCAGGATAAATTCTGGGAAATGAGATTACAAGCTATCATTATGGGAGGTGATAGAAAGCCACTGTTGAGGGTTTTGTTGTTTTACATGAGTTGTTCAAAGCTTCCCATGCTTAGGAGAATGTAATAGAATGAAGTTTGTGAGCTTTTGAGCAATTATTATTTGTAAGTAAATCTAAACAATGTCCTTATCCATCTTTTTAACAATTGCTTATACTGTATCTGCCCTGAAGTTTTAAGTATAAGAATACACTTTAGTTTTTATAATTGCCAATCTTTCATCTGATGCTCATTAGGATTCTTTTTTTTTTTTTTTTTAATTAATTTCAGAGAGGAAGGCAGAGGGCGAGAATGATAGAAGCATCAATGATGAGAGAGGATCATTGATTGGCTGCCTACTGGGGATGGAGCCCGCAATCCAGGCATGTGCCCTGACCAGGAATCAAACTGGGACCTCCTGGTTCATATCAGCCATTGAACCACAGCGGCCAGCCACTCATTAGGATTCTTTAACTTGAGTCGTTAAAATATGAAAATAGAGTATTCTTCAACTTAGTATCTCTAGACAAATAAGTGTTGATATAGTTATATTGGAAAACAGAAAAAAATCTACAACCGCTGCATTTATTCATATTCCACAAAGATGAAAATGCTTTATTAAAATCTAAGGTCTAAAGCAAAGTGTAAGAAAACAGTTTACATGTTTTGGCTTTCTTTCCCCCAAGTGATGATTCTTCTTTCTCTCGTCTGTTAGGTCCCTGCGAGGGGAGCGATGGGGAGACACCTGGCCGCGCTCCTGCTGCTGCTGCTCCTCCTCCAGCATTTTGGAGACGGCGATGGGAGCCCAGCGCCCGACCAGGCGCCTCCGCAGTTCACCCAGCCCCACTACAGCGTCACTGTGCACGAGAACTCCGCCGCCAAGACCTACGTCGGGCATCCCACAAAGATGGGCATTTACCTGACCCACCCAGCGTGGGAGTTACGGTACAAAATTGTCTCGGGAGACAATGAAAACCTATTCAAAGCGGAAGAGTACGTGCTTGGAGACTTCTGCTTCCTAAGAATAAGGACCAAAGGAGGAAACACCGCTATTCTCAACAGGGAAGTGAGAGACCATTACACCTTGGTAGTCAAAGCGGTGGAAAAGAACACGAACGCGGAGGCACGGACCGTGGTCCGGGTGCAGGTGCTGGATACAAACGACTTGAGACCGTTGTTCTCGCCCACCTCGTACAGCGTCTCTTTACCTGAAAACACAGCCATAAGGACCAGTATTGCAAGGGTCAGTGCCACAGATGCAGACATAGGAACCAATGGGGAGTTTTACTACAGTTTTAAAGACCGAACAGACATGTTCGCTATTCACCCAACCAGCGGTGTAATCGTTTTGACCGGGAGACTTGATCACGCAGAGACCCCGCTGTATGAGATGGAAATCCTCGCGGTGGACCGGGGGATGAAGCTGTACGGTAGCAGTGGCATCAGCAGCATGGCCAGGCTCACGGTGCACGTGGAGCAGGCCAACGAGTGCGCGCCCGTGATCACCGCGGTGACATTGTCGCCGTCAGAATCGGACCAGGACCCCACATACGCGGTTGTAACGGTGGAGGACTGTGATCAGGGAGCCAATGGGGAAGTAGCGTCTTTAAGCATTGTGGCCGGTGACTTCCACCAGCAGTTTAGAACGGTGAGGTCCTCTCCGGGGAGTAAAGAATATAAAGTCAAAGGCACTGGTGGCATCGACTGGGACAGTCATCCTTTTGGCTACAATCTGACGCTTCAGGCTAAAGATAAAGGCACGCCTCCCCAGTTCTCTGCGGTGAAAGTCATCCATGTGACTTCTCCACAGTTCCGAGCCGGGCCAGTCAGGTTTGAGAAGGATGTTTACCGGGCAGAAATCAGTGAACTGGCTCCTGCCAACACCCCCGTGGTCATGGTAAAAGCCACGCCTCCTTATTCCCACTTGAGGTATGTTTTCAAAAGTGCGCCCGGAAAAGCCAAATTCAGTTTAAATCACAACACTGGTCTCATTTCCATTTTAGAACCGATTAAAAGACAGCAGGCATCCCATTTTGAACTCGAAGTAACAACAAGTGACAGAAAAGCCTCCACCAGGGTCTTGGTCAAAGTCCTAGGTGCTAACAGCAACCCCCCTGAATTTACCCAGACCTCCTACAAAGCATCTTTTGATGAGAATGTCCCCGTTGGCACCACTGTCATGAGTGTGAGTGCAGTAGACCCCGATGAGGGCGAGAATGGGTATGTGACGTACAGTATTGCAAACCTCAACCCCGTGCCGTTTGTGATCAACCATTTCACTGGTGCTGTGAGTACCTCAGAGAACTTGGACTATGAGCTGATGCCTCGGGTTTATACCCTGAGGATTCGTGCGTCAGACTGGGGCCTGCCATACCGCCGGGAAGTTGAGGTCCTGGCCACCCTTACTCTCAATAACTTGAATGACAACACACCCTTGTTTGAGAAAATAAATTGCGAAGGGACAATTCCCAGGGATCTAGAGGTGGGAGAGCAAATAACCACCGTGTCTGCCATCGATGCCGATGAACTTCAGTTGGTCCGCTATCAGATTGAAGCTGGCAATGAACTAGATTTGTTTAGCTTACATCCCACCTCCGGGGTGCTGTCCTTAAAGCAGTCGCTAACGGAAGGTTTGGGGGCAAAGGTGTCGTTTCACAGCCTGAGGATTACAGCTACAGATGGAGAGAATTTTGCCACGCCATTCTATATCAACATGACCGTGGCGGTCAGTCGCAAGCCAGTGCACTTGCAGTGTGAGGAGACCGGTGTTGCCAAAATGCTGGCGGAGAAGCTGCTCCAGGCAAATAAGCTGCACGGCCAGGGGGAGGTCGAGGATGTCTTCTTCGATTCTCACTCGGTCAATGCGCACGCCCCGCAGTTTAGCAGTCATCTTCCCGCGGGCATCGAGGTGAAAGAGAACCAGCCCGTGGGTTCCAGCATCCTCCTCGTGAATGCTACCGACCTCGACACTGGCTTCAATGGGAAACTGGTCTACGCCATTTCTGGAGGAAATGAGGACAGCTGCTTCCTTATTGACATGGACACTGGAATGCTAAAGGTTCTATCTCCCCTTGACCGTGAGGCGACAGACAGATACACCCTGAATATTACCGCGTCTGACCTTGGTCTGCCGCAGAAGGCCGCGTGGCGCCTTCTGGATATCAGGGTTCTGGATGCCAATGATAACCCCCCCGAGTTTCTACAGGAGAGCTATTTCGTTGAAGTGAGCGAGGACCAGGAGATGGGGAGTGAGATCATCCAGGTTGAAGCCACCGATAAGGATCTCGGACCAAATGGACAGGTGACGTACTCCATCCTCACGGACACCGATCAATTTTCCATCGACAGCGTGACCGGTGTGGTGAAGGTCGTGCAGCCCCTGGATCCTGAAGTCCAGCCCGTGCATTACTTGAAGATCGAAGCCAGGGATCAAGCCACGGAGGAGCCCCGCTTGTTTTCCACGGTGCTTCTGAAAGTCTCCGTGGAGGATGTTAATGACAACCCCCCCAAGTTCATTCCAGCTCATTACCACGTGAAAGTGCGCGAGGACCTTCCCGAAGGGACCATCATCATGTGGTTGGAGGCCTATGACCCCGACCTCGGTCAGTCTAGTCAGGTGAGATACAGTCTCATGGACCACGGCGAAGGCCACTTCGATGTGGATAAACTCAGCGGAGCGGTTAGGATTGTGCAGCAGCTGGACTTTGAGAGGAAGCAAGTCTATAATCTCACCGTGAGGGCCAAAGACAAAGGGAAGCCGGTTTCTCTGTCATCCACGTGCTACGTGGAAGTTGAGGTCGTCGATGTGAATGAGAACCTGCACCCGCCCGTGTTTCCCAGCTTTGTGGAGAAGGGGGCGGTGAAGGAAGATGTCCCTGTTGGCTCGTCAGTGATGAAAGTGTCAGCTCGTGATGAGGACGCAGGAAGAGATGGGGAGATCCGCTATTCCATCAGAGACGGTTCTGGCATTGGTGTTTTCAAAATAGATGAAGAAACAGGTAACTATGTTCCTATTTCTCTGTTTGCTCTCCCCTCCTGTTTTTTCTACAGTGACCACCTGCCCTGTGCTAGCTCCTTCACGGTCTCCCCTGTAGGTCCCCGTTGGCCTGTTAGGGCTCAGGGTAGCAGTGGCAATGCCCGTGCGTGTTTTTCGTCCTTTTGCAGGTGTCTAATGTATAGTGAGTCACGAAGATGGAACCAATGGAACCTGGTTGAGCTGCCCTATAATCAGTAAAAAACAAGGAGGCATTGAAATCATGACCACCGATATGGATCTCTTTGTTTCTCCTCTTATCTGATCAGAGGCATCCTTGTGGTTTTGCTTAACCTGGAGAAGCCTCGGCAGAGTTTTTGCAGCTAGAATGTTTGCAGCCTTAGAACAGTCACTACCACCCCGGCTAGCATGCCATGCAGAGGTTACTGCAAACATGCAGAATTCTGCAGTGCACCAAGAGAAGACTCTGCTAAAACTTCTGTCACATGATCTGCTTTGCTCAGTGCCCCCTGCAGGTCTTGTTTAAGAGTCTGATGTAGAATGTTGAGTGGAGAAGACCTGGATTGGAGTTCTGGCTCCTTCAGTTGTTAATTGGGTGATTTGGGACAAGTTCATTATCTTCTTAAAACTGACTTTCTTCATCTGTAAGATGGACACACTCAAAATTACCACAAGGTTTACGCGAGGATGAAGTGAACTAACACGGGAAGGATTCCTAGCAGGTGTTAGAGTCTAATAGTGTCTTGGAAATGGTAGCGGTGCTTTGTTAGGCTAGTCTCCCACCTAGCAAAGGTCCTCACGCCAGATCATCTGAGGCAGCCAATTTATGCTAGAGAGTACTGTTTTGCACTTTGTACGTATCTCTGAATTTAGCTGCTTTACATAGCTAATTCCTGTAGTTATATGTCATTCTCCTCTGATGGGACGCGAACCTTTGTATTCCTTTGCTGGGGCTGCCATAATGAAGCACCACAGACTGGGTGGCTTAAACACTGAAATTAATATTCTCACAGTCTGGAAGTCCAAGATCAAGGTGTTGACATGGGAGGTTTCTTCTGAGACCTCGCCTTGGCTTGTAGATGGATGTCTTCTCTCTGTGCCTCCACATGACTTTCCCTCTGTATGTCGTTGTCCTAATCTCTTCTTATAAGGACACCAGTTGTATTGGATCAGGGACCACCCTGATCACCTCATTTTAACTCCTTTAAGGCCCTATCTCCTAGTACAGACATGTTCTGAGGTAGAGGGATTAGGACTTCAATACACGAATTTTGGGTGTTATAATTTACCCCTAAACCACCTCTCAGGGCAGGCTTTTAATGGTAGCTCATGCGTTCTCTATCCTCAGCATCTAGCCCAAAGTGCCTGCCATGTAGAAGCTGCTCACTAAAGATTAAAAGGCTGAATGATTAATTTAATGACTACTTTGGCTTTGAATGCCGCTCCCCCCCCCCTCCCCCAGAAGGGTAGTGGAAACAGAAGGAAACTGGGTAATCACAGCATTTATCAGCATAGATGGAACTCACTTTGTTTACTAATCTCATTGATGTTTCCTGTATTACTAATTCCATTCTAAAAAGGGATGTTTTCTTATTATATTAGAAGTTTCTTTTAAAGTAATACCTTGGGTATTCAGTCAATACCCACCCCGTACCCGCTCCCACATCTAATAGGTATATAACACATGAAAAATAGGATATTCTCCTAGAAGTAAGTTATTTAGATGCTATAATATTTTAATGTGTTCTGGTTTATTCAAGGGGTTCTTTTTCTAATGAATTAAATACTACCAGCATGTATCACACACACTTTATCTACCACTCATCTGAAATATCTAAAATAGTTCAATTCAAGAGAAAATAGCATAATCAATAGCAATTAGTAGTCCTTCATCTGAAGAGTAGAATAGATTTTTTGTTGTTGTTGTCATATTCTCCAACATGAGTTAGAATTTTCAGGTGCGATGTCAACAGAGAAAAATACCCCGAAGTTAGGAGCTGAAACTCTGAAGTGTTTTGAATTTCCTCAGGATAGTTATCCCTACTTTTTTTCCTTTTCCAAAGTGGGTTTTAAAAGCCTAAAAAGAGCTGTTGTAACTGAAAGTTCGAACAGAAAATAGAACCAAAACCTTAATTTACATTTCTTTGATGACTTAAATTATATGAGCACTGCCTTTTGGGTTTTTTTCTTTCAAGTGAAAAGAGTATTTTTGTTGCTTTTTAAAGCCTCATTTAGAAACGAGTACTTTTCACCTATATATTTAAGAGACTGAGAAATTTTTACTACCCAAGAAAGAAAAAAGAGGGAACATCCCACCCAACACTGCCGCGTCCTGAAATAGATCCCCAGCGGTTTGCAAGCTCCTTTTGCAAGCTCCGTGGCAGGGCCAGACTCCATGGGACGCCGGGATTATGGGCAGTGGGGCTGGGAAGTATATATGAAACTGTTCTGCCTTTGTATAAATATTGACATTTAAAGGTGAGAGAAAGAAAAGTTGGCCGTTTCTAGGTCACCTATTCTGTAATTCTTGCTTTCCAGAGCAAAATACAGCATGTACAGTAGACTTAGGTTTAGATGTGTTTTGAAATGAAATACAAGTGATATAATAATGACATATTGGCCTGGTATACATTACAAGATGTATTTTTGGCAATAGAATTATCAGTGCAAGTTATTTTAGAGAATCCTGGCAAGTCAACAGATGCCATAATGTTGAATTCCTGCAGGGAAGGCCAGTGGGTTTTGTGCAGTAGAAATGCTGAAATTAGATAGGCTAATTTCTTTCATTTGGGGTTTGCCTGATTAATTTCTAGGACAGGTTGGAGGTGTAGAGAGGTGCCTGTCGGATGAAGAAAAGCCGGAGCAGTTCAGGAACACCAGTGGGGATCCCCGTGGGACCCAGCACTGACTCTTGGTATGGGTTGAGTTGGCTCAGGTCAGGTGTGTTAGCACCTGCCTAGAGCTTCAGTGTCTGCTCATTGCCCGTCTCTGCCAGGCTCTGACTCTCTCTCCTAGTCATGCCTTTCCTGTTGGGCTAACTGACATGGGCCCACACAGGAGTCCTTTGCTTCTGAATACCAAGAACCTGCCCACTTAACTGGTTAGTACTTCTTGCCTTTGACTTTGAGTAACGTAACCAAGTATTCGGGATGTTCTGCCTATTTCAACATTGTCAAGTATGTGTATCATTTGCATACTTTTCATAGAACAGAGAACATATTCAGAAATCTGGATTTAGTTCTTACTGTTTTTTAAGATCTTTTCTTAAAGGAGCTTACATTTGAAACATCCCTTGAAAAGTAGTTTTGCGTGTGTGTGTTTTTTTTTTTTTAAGAAATAGAAATTCCGTGGACTACCTAAAATATGTACAGTCCTGTCGGGTTTAGGTGTTATAGGCACTTTATAACTGGCTTTGCAGGGAGCTCACTGTAATTGCCCTGTGGGAGTGACAGCTGACTCATCTGCTAATCTCTGTATCACATGCTTTGCCTGGCGAGGCCTCTGGGTGGGCGTTAGGAATTGTTCTCACGAACCAGGCCCACATGATTGCTCTTCCCTGTGAGGTTTGGAAGGGCAGAGAGTGATGTGAACAATTACTCGGAAAGTCAGTCTGGTTAAGAGCCAATCTCCAGTGCTGTCATTGAGATCCCCCCCTTTTTGTCCCAACATCTACACCAAGCATGTCAAACTCAAAGGCTAACACGGGTCAAATAAACAAGGTTTAAGTTTCTGTGGGCTGCAAAAAAAACAAAAGCTTCAATTTTCATAGAAACGTAGGTTTATTTCAATAGAGACATGCTGAATACAAAGGGCTGAAATAAATGACTCATCGTTAACATAAAATGATAGAACATTTTAATAAAAATTAATATGTTTTCTTGAACATTAACTTACCAGACACTGAATAACTGCACAAATTAATAAGTGTGACGCAAATAAACCTATTTTTCTTGTTCTTCGAAAGCAAAATATTTATCATTGTGCACACCAAACAAGTCAGTCCAAGACAAAGGATGTGGAAATCGGCTGCTAAAATATTCGCTGCTGGTATTAGTGGAGAGAAATGGTGTGCCTGCGTGTAAAGTGCGTAAGGGAAATGAATTTTTTATTAAATCGTTTCTTACATACCCTTATATTGGCTGGGCCGCAAAAATATTTGTTGTGGGCTGTGAGTTTGACATGCTTGATCTACAGTGAGGATTATAACGCAGGTTTAATAGGTGTTAGTGGAGCAAGTATCTTTAAAGCATATGTAATTTCCCATTTACGTTTGATTTGCCTGACTTTATAGTGCTCAGCACTCACTTCATTCTCACTTCAGATATGTTCCTGGTTCCCTTTGTTGTAAGCTTCAAAGTTGAGTGGAATAGAATCTTGAGCATCTGTCCTTAGATTTGTGGAATCAATTCAGTTTAGTGTTCGGGGCTGATGGGTACCCTTCCATGTTAATTACTCCTCGAGCACCAATAAAAAGTTGCAGCTTTTTGCCAATTTTGAAAACTAAGGATACGTCCAGAAAAATGGCTGGCCAAGGACTTTTCTCAAATTGTTAATAGAGACTTGTGTAGGTCTGTCCCCCTGACGTGTGTATTACAATGGAATGCCTGTGAGGAGGTTCCCCTTCTGTCTCGAGTTCCTCGGTTCAGCGTTTGGCAGTTTTTATAATGCAGCCCAATAAGAGTGTTTCCCTCTCTGACAACTTATTTGGGGAGACCATGTTTTTCATTAAGATAAGAGCAAATTCTAAACTTTATTAGAGCTGTGTTACCTTTAGAATCCCACTCGGGGTTTCAGGATTGAAATGGACGTTTTGATGAAAAGACTTGGAATGAGTTAATGTGGAAGTGCAGCTGTTGCAACAAGATAAATCACCGGTGGTGAAATATGGGAGGGGGAATTAGGACTCCCTTCTTCTTAAGAGAATTTGGCCACATTCTCCTTGCGGGGGAGTGTCACTGCATCATCCCCATGTTACCCATTTGGAGACTGGCTCCTGGCCTTCCTTAATTAGCGGGACACAGGACGAATGAGCTTGTGTAGTGGGGAACAGGAAGAAGGGTCTTGAAATGAGAGGGAGAATGTTTCTGGGGCTTCTGTCTGGTTTGGCAGAATTCTTGAGTTATTTTAATTATTTATTGAAGTTTTGAAACAACCTTTCTCAACTGACAGTAGCATATTCGGCATAGAACAGGGACCTCTGCTTTTTCCTAGGGCCCGTTCTCTCACGACAGGAAATAGAATGAGGAGGGTCGCAATGGGCTCACGCGGTATGGCAGTACGTCTGTCAGAGTGGCTGTTGGAAGTGTGGTCTACGGGGGGGGGGGGGGGGGGGGGGCAGTCCCCTGGGATGGAGCTGGGTCTAGAGTTCCTGGCAGCAGGGACTTGGAGATGCTGGTGGGAGGCCGCTGGAGGGAGTTCAGAAATGTGCTGGTGAAAGGGCTTTTGTGTGGCCGTCTCCTCCCTACGTGGCTGCAGCTGCTGTCCTGCACTTTCCGTCCTCCTAGAGAAGTTGAAGAGGCGAGAAATGGATTTCCTAGCCACAGTGAGATTGACAGTCGGGCTTAGGCAGAAGTTCTGTTAGGATGGCGAGCCTTGGCGTGTGTGGGAGCATCGATCCGCTCTTTTGTGATTCTGAGTCGGGCCAGGCACAGAGCAATTTCTACTGAGGGACGGGAGCCTCCTTTGAAGCAGGAGGGTGCTTAGGTGACAGTAGGGTCTAATTAGCAATCCTAAGGAAATTCCATTTCGTTTTCAGAGAAACAGAGGATCAGCTTGTCTTTAGTTCTTCGCATGGTATTTAGCAAGGTGACTCTTTCAGGACTGATGGGCGTACCGGTTGGGTTAGGAAGCTGCGGGGACTGTGACTCAGGGTGGTATTATGCTGTGAAGCAGAACGTGGTGAGGCTGCGCGATGCTTTCGTCTGATCTAAATGATGTGTAAGGGCCAGGACTTGGGTGCGATAGGGTAGAGGCAGCTTCAAGTCTGGTCTCTTTGGCCTCATGCTTTCAATGGTAACGATAGTAATGGCCATTGTCATGGACATTGGTATAATCGGAAACCACAGACACTGTTACAACCAGGTGCTGTTCCGAGCACTTCATTTCTTTAATCCTCACACCTCCCAGATAGAGGACACATTCACAAAGAGGTTAAGTAACTTGCCTGAGCCCCTTGGGTACTCAGCGGCCAAACTCTGGAGCCTTGCTTGCAAACACAACCTTGTCCTGCCTCTCACTTTTAAAGAACCATGTTGAGATGCTCTAAGGAAGCCCATATGAAAACTACCAGTGGAGTAGGGCTCTGGGCTGAACTGGGCTGAGTCAGGCTGGAGACTTGAATCCTAGATTTGAGGCTTTGTCTTGAAGGAGTAGAGCAGCGGTTCTCAACCTGTGGGTCGCGACCCCTTTGGCGGTCGAACTACCCTTTCACAGGGGTCGCCTAAGACCATCCTGCATATCAGATATTTACATGACGATTCATAACAGTAGCCACATTACAGTAATGAAGTAGCAACGAAAATAATTTTATGTTTGGGTCACAACACGAGGAACTGTATTTAAAGGGCCAGAAGGTTGAGAACCACTGGCGTAGAGTGTCTAAGAACCTCTCATCATTTTTTTCTCAGAATGACATGCTCCTCTTTAGCACATTTAGGAGAACAGGCTTTTAGCGTTACAGAGTGGTGGCATGTCGGCAATTTCTAAGATTATTCCAGCGAAGTCATTGGTGAGTAGTGGGTGAATCACGCTCCAGTTGAGGTGGACAGGTATCTTACCCGGGTTTTCAGTTGTGAAAGTGTGATCTCGTATAAAAACACGTGTCAGAATGCTAATTGGAGTGTTTTTTCATCAAAACAAAGTTTTAGATGGTTGTTAGGGTTCTAGCTAACCTTGGAAACCAAACTAACCCACAGGGTAGCTGAAGTTAACTTAATCTGCACTTGCCCTTTAAGCAGGTTACGTGTAGTCATTGTTCTCTGGCATCTGGTATCCTCGGCCTGGATGCCCCGGCTTTGGCAGCCGTGCTCACCAGCCATCCGGTATGCGGCATTTAAATGAGGGCACGTGGCTCTCCTTAGTCCTCTTGGCAGGGAACTATTTTTTTTTTTGTTCTTAGAGTTGTGTTCATAACTTGGTGAGTGACTATGTGTATAGAGATTTAATGCTCAGTTAATATCTGCCCTGTTTTATCCATGTTGTCCACCTTGCCCAATTATGAAAATGGAGTAGATTTTAAACTTTAGGTGTTTGTCCATGTTGGATTTTCTTTTCTTACCCACTTAGTTCCTGTCGTTTTGACTTTGTGGATGATTTCAGTTCAGAAGGCTGGACTTGTCAAGCTTTTATTATCTATTAGTGTCTGTTTTGCATAGTGTGTTACATTGCATTACGTTTTATGGCAATTAATTCAAAAAAAATCAAACCATGTTGGTTATAAATCCCGCATGCTCAGCGTACAGGACACAATGCCACGAAATACACTCTCTCATGCCTTTGTTCCTGGGAACACGTGAACTTGGGAAGATTGCCATCCGGGGCACATGCCTGTACTTGCTGAATTGGCAGGTAGCCAGCTTAACAGCAGTGATAGTGAGTCTGGAAGCCATTCACATATTTCCTTCAGGGGCCAGCCAATCTCATCAACTAACTTGCCTTGTCAGTTAAACTACACTCTCTCCTCGGAATACCTGATACTGTATCGAACCCGTTTCATTGCTAGGCCTCCCAGAGGCTGAGTGAACGAACCTGTTGAAAGAGGTTCTTTAGATTTGTCTATTTATTTGATGCTGGGGAAAATGTACTCAATGTAGTTATTTTTAGTTTTAGTCTAATTGATTTCTCTTTCTTTTTTTGATAAAAGTTACCCAGCTATTTCTATAGTTTCTAATGTGTGATCATTTCACCGTGTTATATCTTATCTTTGGTGAATATTTCTTCTTTATCATGGTTGGTATATAATTATAGTTGACGTTTATTGAATGTGTATCAGTCCTATTTTAAGCCCTTTGCATAGTGTCTCAGGTCATCACAGTAATTCATGAGGAAAATTAGATGCTAATACCTATAGCATCTAGGGCCTATATTAAAATTCATGTAGGACCTATATGAAATTATAAAAGCATGACAATTAATGGAGATTAAGCACATACTGGCCTTGTATGATTCTGAAAATGTTTTAAATTAAAATAATGTAGTAGAAATGGATGTGGTTTAAGGTGTAACATTTGAGGCCATTCTGGTAACAGATGATTCTCCAGCAGAGGTGTTCCATTTCTCATGGAATCCTCCTTCTAACCATTCAGTCTCTCCCACACATAAAGTCCAAGCCCGTTGGCATAGCCAGCAATACCCTAAGGAACTCACCTTCCTTCCCAGTTTACTTACGTGCTCCTCGCATCAGCTCCTGCTCATCCCTGTGCTTTGCCAAGTGGAGCCAGCCCCTCCCCATGCAGCACTCAGTTCTTGTCTCCCCGCCTTTGGGGGACACATTGACCACTTGGTTGGCTCTTATTATCCCTAACTCTTCCTAACACATCTTTCTTTTTCATTTGGAGCAAATTCTTCTTTTCTTATATGTACTTAAAAAAACATTTTAAGTATCAGTCTAGTATAATGGTTTACTTATATGTCCTTTCCCTCTAAATTGTCAGCTTTGTGTGGGGTAGAGTCTAAATCTTCTACTACTGGACTCATAAAACAGGCACTCAATAGATAATTGGTAGGACAGCCAGTAAGCCATTGTTACCTCTCCTGAAAATTCTTTCCCAAGTCCCAGGGACTTGGTCTTTGCTTTTCTTTGTTTCAGTGGTTCTTTCTATATGTTCTTTTGTTACCATGCATGACTCAGGGTGTTGTTCAGCTGTCTCCTTCATGTCTGTCTCCCAGAACTCAAGGCCGGAGCACAGCCGTACTCATGTTTCTGCCCTCCCCTGAGCACAATCCGATCGTAACATATAATAATGGTGTTCGGGAAGAGTGAGCGAAGCCTTTCTCCCACCGCCAGGATACCTAGTTCTAGATCTCCAAAGCAGGGGTTCTTAATGTTTTTGGCATCAAAGACACTTTTGAGAAGCTGTTGAAAACTGTCATTCTTGTCTTCGGCAACATATAGTGATTTGGTTACAATGCCAAGGTATCAAGAAGTGCCGAGCCTATTCATGGACCCTCAGTGTCCTGGGACCCCTGGTTTGAATTCCTCTGTTCCAGAGGTTCCAGGGCTGCCAGTCCTCACAAGTTCTCGTAAAGGAGGACCGGAGGGGGAGGAGAATGGTGAGGATGATGATGATGACGGCGGTGTGACACTGGTAATGACAGGCATTTGTATAATGCGCTCTATATAGTCTGCAGGTATTTCTACGTGTATAGCATACCACCTAGTCTAGTATATGCTTATTATATAGCAGGTTTTCTTTCTACTTTGTAAGTGAGGTAGGTAAATACTTTATAGTGAAGACATAGAAACCACTTTTCTATAGGTTTATACATGTGCTTACAGTGATTCAAGAGAAACTAGCATGCAAGGTTGTCTTCAAGTTAGATGATAACCTGTAGTTCTTTACAGACCTGTATTGTCAGCGAGCCCTGTCTTTCTGTTGAGGTGTATGAGACAAACTATTCTAATAAACTAAGTATAATACACAGTACACCTATTTTTAAACCAAGGAGCCCTCCAGGCCAGGATTTGATCTTCAGTGTTGCCAGCTTACCATGGAAACCTTCCTCTGCTCAACTACTAGTAGAGGTAAAACAATCTGTCAGAAAATTCTCATAATAAAGTTAACTTTCTTGATAGACTGGGTTTTTATTTAAATGAACTCAACAGTCAGAGCATTTGGGATTTAATAAACTGTTTTAGGTTTCTAAATAGTCCCCTTATTCAGCACAAAAGAAAAATTGGTAAATAATGCCTATTTTTATGGGTTAATGTTCATTGTAAAAAAGAACATTAAACAACTTTACAGTGAAAGATGAAAGAAATGCATGTGTGGCAAAATGTTCTGAAATTTGATTTATAGGCATTAATTTTTTATAATGTCCAGTCAATATGTTTTTTGACCTCTATGGAGGTCATTTTTTATTTTATTTTATAAACAGTGATTTTGGAAACTCATGCAATAACATGTTTTCTTTACCACCAGTTGAGGGCGTTTTCTTAGTTGAAAACTTTTTGGAAGATGACTTTAAAGCAGTTCCACCATAAATTCTTTTTTTTTTTTTTTTAATATAGTTTATTGATTTTTTACAGAGAGGAAGGGAGAGAGATAGAGAGTCAGAAACATCGATGAGAGAGAAACATCGATCAGCTGCCTCCTGCACATCTCCCACTGGGGATATGCCTGCAACCAAGGTACATGCCCTTGACCGGAATCGAACCTGGGACCTTTCAGTCCGCAGACCGACGCTCCATCCACTGAGCCAAACCGGTTTTGGCCACCATAAATTCTTAAGAGATTCTCTAAAAATCCACTTGTTTTTAGCTCTTTACTAAGTTTTTTACTAGGTTCTTTACTCTTAAAGCTGCTTGATAGCAGGATGTTCAAACATCTTTATTTCTCATCTCAGTGCGGGCCCACAGTACTTGTTCCGTAATGTTCATCTTTTGATAAACCCACTAAATGTTTGTCATATGATGTTCTTTTTTTTATTTGTTTCTCAGCTCGAAGGTGTTTACATGTTTAAGAAAAAAAGAAAAGATGAGTTTGTCATGTCAACACCAAGTTAGTTTCTCAGTTGAGACATCAGAATGGAAATCAGTTACTTTCAAAAGACCTAAATTTTTTAAAAGTATTTTTTCTTAATAGAGTGATAACCGCATGTAGAAGAAGAAAGCTAATTAGGAAGGCATGAATACGAAGAATATTCATGTTTGGTTTTATTGAACGCAATGTTGTTGGTTTTAGAAAGAAGTCAAACCTAAGCATCACATCTACGAATATAAAATTCTAGGACCCATGATTTTAAAAATATGTCTTGCATCTAGTGCCTAATTTTCCTAACGTAATAAAACCAAGCTGCTTTTCTTCTTTTACTGCCACCACATAAAGGCTTCATGGGGGCGGGGACTTTGCTTTGTCCGCCCCTGTATTGCTGGTGCCTAGAGCTGTGCCTGGCACATGGTAGGCACCCAGCTAGGCTTGATGGGTGAGTTCAATTTCAAATTGAAATAGATTATCACAAAATTATAAAAGGAAACGTATCTAAGTAACTATTACTGGGAAAGACCTTAAATTTGTTATATTGGGTAAATAGAAAATTCTAATTAGGCGTACAGGGGTGTCAGATTTGCCATAGTTCTGCCTGTTCTTCTTCTTTTTTTTTTTTTTAATATATTTTTATTGATTTCAAAGAGGAAGAGAGAGGAAGAGAGAGATAGAAACATCAACGATGAGAGAGAATCACTGATTGGCTGCCCCCTGCACACCCCACACTGGTGATTGAGCCTGCAACCTGGGCATGTGCCCTGACCGGGAATCGAACCGTGGCCTCCTGGTTCATAGGTCAGATCTCAACCACCGAGCCGTGCCAGCGGGCTGCCTTTTCTTTTAATGCAGTTAAAACCGCGCTTCCACTTCAAGTGCCCTCTTTCCCACACCCATGAAGCAGCTAAAAACAAAGCATTAGAACACCAGCCACAACAGAACTTCAGTAACAATGCCAAGTGCCTTTTTATATTTTGCCTTCTCTTGGAGATACTTCATTTGTCAGACTGAGTACGAAAGCCTGGAATTAGAGTCCCGAATTCATAGGATTTACTTGGGTTAGGCATTGTTGTTTCCTTGGGCTAGAAAATGGTGATACTGCCTGTATCTCTTTCTCTGGATTAAAAAAAATATTTTTTTTCTGTTTTAAATATCAAAGATATGAATATCCATTGAGATTGTACATTTTTTGACAAAAGCTTGAACTCTTGAAAGACTTTAAGATTAGTAGAGTCTATTTTTATTTGCTAGTGTCATTATTGATGAATTTCCTAAGACTTAAAAGAGATACTCATTTTTAGAGATTCACAGAATATTTTTGAAACTGTCAGTTCCCTGGATTAAATTAAGCACACTGACATGTACCCTTTAGAAAAGGCATTTGTTGTGTATTGTTAATCTCTTGGTTATTTCTGCTAAAGGGCACTATTACTTATGAGCAAACCCTTCTTTTAAAGCCTGGTTGAATAAAGGGAGATTCAATGACTAGACTATTTTGAGGAGAATAATGTTTGCAAAACTAAAAATATTTCCTTTATTTTAGTGACCTCATCTAAATAAAAAAGGTAAAGTCTTCTTTTTGTAGTGCTTTTGCTATCTAGGGCATCGGATTCTATACCTTTCAAAGGCAGAAGGGACAGTTAGCAGTTCACTTAACTTAGTTTTTCAGTAACTCTTTAGGATGATTTAAGGAAGGCAAGGCCAGAAAACCGTGGAGGAAGTCTCTTTTCATTTATTTCATATGTTTGGGTAGAGATCTGTTCACAGGAGGCACCTTTTAGTGCCTGAGACCCAGTAAGAAATGACATGGTGGCCGTGTCCCATGAAGGAGAGTAGAAGATTCAGTGTAGTAAGTGTAGACAAATCCAACGCTGAATTGACCTTTTATTGTCTTTGGGCTGATATAAAATACCGTGAGGGGATCACAGAGAACTGATTTAGCCTTTTGTTGAAAACTAAACCATCCTAGGTCTTAGTGGCTTCAAACAACCACCACTTATTTAGACCACGATTCAGCATGTTGGGGATTGGGGCTGGACTCCGCTGGGTGTCCGTTAGATAAAGGTGATTTTCACAATTACTAGTAGCACCCGTGTGTAAATTCTGCCAGCATTTTTTATTCTTTAGATCGTCAGTGGAGTTGGTTTAGCAGGGTAAGGCAGCACTGCTCAATAGTACTGTCCATATATGTAATTTTCAATGTTCTAGTTCAGGGGTGGGCAAACTTTTTGACTCGGCCACAGTGGGTTCTTAAACTGGACTCAGAAGAAGGAGCTGCGGCCGTGTTCCCGACGTTGCCATGTTAACACTGCTGCTGGTGAAGGAGCAGAGGGGAGAGCAAGAGAACCCTCCCTCTTTCGGCTCCAGGGCCAGATAGAACAGCCGAACGGGCCGGATCTGGCCTGCGGGTCGTAGTTTGCCCACGGCTGTTCTAGTTGCTGCTGTAAGAAAAGATAAACAGGTGATATTTTAATGATATATTTTATTTAACCCAACATATCAAAAAGTGTCCTTTCAGCATGTGATCAACATAAAAACATAGTAATGAGGTAGAGCTTGCACGTGCTTGTGTTCATGTGAAATCTTGAAAGCGTTGTGCACGTTACACTTAGAGCACATCCCAGGTGGGACTAGCCCCCTTTCACGCCCGTTCGCACAGCACAGGTTTAGAGATCTGTGTAGAGCTCAGCTACTTAAAAGGATATTTATCCTGTAAAGAAGGCTCGGGCACACCCGGTGGGAAGGGGAGGTGGAAAGAGTTAGTAGGTGCACATGTAAAGTGTAGTATTGTGTGGGAGCCAGGCCCCTTCTTCTAATGGCATTTGGGGAGAATCATAAAAACCCGTTATGCTGGTGCTGCAGAAAATTTCCTTGTCAGAGATGCTGATGGCATAGGTCCTGGCATGGCTCCTAAAATACCACACTGAAGCGATTCCTGTGATTTAGACTCGTGTCGAAGCTCCGTGGAAGCTCATTCTGATGTCATTTCACTTGGGCTCGCACTTGCTTTGTGTTAATGGATGTCGGAAAACAACTGAACAGTTCACTGCAAATTAGAACTGTGTTTTCCGTTAAATAGGTTCCACTGGTAGCTTCTGTAAAATTCTGAGTGAATCAAGAGTCCTTTTTTTCTTTTTCTTTTTTCAGAATAAACATCAGTTATTAAACTTGTCCCATTCACATTGCTTTTGGGGGCCTACTTGGGGTCAGTAGCATAATTTTAATACAAAGATTAGAAGTTTATTTCACCAATAAGACATCTTTTTTATGTGAAAGTATGTGAGGTCCTAAGACAGATATTTTCAACCCTTTTCATCTCAGCTCATGGCACACATAAAATAATGACTAAAATTCTGCGGCACACCAAAAATATATTTGTTGCCAGTATCTGACAAATAAAAAGGTATAATTTTGATTCATTCACACTCACTAAACAGCTATTGTCATTTTTAAAAATTTGACAATCTAAGGGAAAAGAGGTCAGTGCCCCCGACTAAATAGTCAGGTGCTGCATGTTTTACAAATTCCTGCACCGCACTGAATTGAAAATTGCTGTCCTAAGACATTGTTTTACAGAGTAATTTCCCCAAAGAGTTGATTAGGGTCAGGTCCACCATATCCAAGGGAAACAAAGCCTGTGGTCATTAACAAACAAGCTCCTGCAGGCTTGCAAAATCGCTAACCTGTGTAATTCGTTCAAAGCTGGTAATTTCCATACTTCTCTTTGGAATTAAGGGCCATAAAGTAGTCCTTCTCTGGACTTGCCCTTTGTGTTGATTCGGGTCACACTTCAGGTATGGGAACTCTCTGTGTCCATTTGGGGACGTGCACAGGATACTTTTCCATGGACACAGACTGTTAAAGCCCGCTGTGCCCTACTGCCAGCGGGAGCCGCCCACAGACCTACCTGTTCCCATCTGGGCTTCAGCAGTTTCACATGCAGAGCTGTGAATGAAGCCTAAGTAAATATGTTTGTTCTGTGCCTGCTGCTGGCTGGGAATCTGCTGAAGCAGCTGGAGATTTTCTTTAACCGCTGCCGGGCGAATCCGCACCGTGACAGGTAAATAGCATTCCTCCGGGGAGCGGGTCCCTCCCCCTGTCGCTGGCCCCCTGCATTTCTTAGGACTGTTGAATGGAGGGATTGTCTTGCTTGGAACCCTGTTGATTGGGTCACAGCCTGGTCCTCTGAGAACTGAGCTGCCCCCGGCCACCTCCCTGCAGGGGGCATTTGTTAAAGCCCCGGTGAAAGGGCCGCCTGGGGGCTCACTATTACCTTAGGAAGGGCAATCAGTTCAGGCCTCAGAGTGCATATTCAGGACCTGTTAACTTCGGCAGGCTTCTGGGGGCTCTGAAAAGCACTTGGGAGGGAAGGGATAATGAGAGGAAATGGTTGCCAAAGCCACCGAAGATGCATCTGCCCCATTCTCTGCGGGAGCATCCGTTCAGTTGCAAATGTATTTTCTGCTGGGGCTTGTTGGCTTGAGAAATCCCCTTTAAGGTCTTGGAAGGAGAGTTTGAAAATGATTACTTAATGTTGATTCTTTGAAGAGTTGACTCTCCAGTGCATTTGAGCAACATTGGCCGAGAAGAACCCTCATTTTAAAAGTGAGTTTTATTTTTCAAGGAAAAAAATTAACATATAACCATTGTAGAAGTCTGGGAAAATGCAGACTATTGTAAAGAATAAAGAAATTTCTTACAGCTCAATTCCTTAGAGCACCATTGAAATATTTTGCAATTTGTGTATACACACACACACACACACACACACACACACACACCCCTACTGCTACAGATCCTGGTGCTGGATTAAAAATAAAAGTAAACATATACACGTTTTGTTTTGTTGACTGTCTTTTAATATATCCCTTTAAGATTCTTGAGTTCACTTAGAGAACATGGTATGCCATCTCAGAGATAAACTATATTATGTATAATACCCAATTTTTGAATATTCAAACTGTTTCCTTGTTGGTGTGTTTCTCTGTCACCCCAGCATAAATTCCACGAAGTGGAATTAGTAGATCAAAGGAAATAAAAGCTTAAGCTTTTTGTTGCCAAACAAATTGCCACATTTTTATCAAGGAAAAGACTCACCCGCAGTTGAGAGCACACATCTCTGCATTCTTGGCTGGAACTGAATCTTTGGATTTAAAAACAAAACCCAAAAAGTTTCCAGTATCGTTGGTGAGAAAATTACCCCGTTCAGGGAACTATCATAATCAAAACAGTGGTGGTTCCTTTTGTGCCTGTAGTTCTGTGTTGAGGAAAATTCTTGTTTTTATAAACCAACCTTTTGAGACTGTTCTCTCGGAGTTAACTTAGCTTTTTCAGATCTTTGTCCCCATCGGCATCTTAAGACTTATTTATGTTAATTTGTTATTTTTAGATGAGTTTTTCCTTATGTGCCAAATAATGGCCCTGTGAAAAAGAACTCTAAAATGGCGGTTGACTTTGTATTTCACTTGGTTAGATACTGCTTACTCCGTGAAAGCACATGTTTAGTATTGTGAACTGATGGTCATTGGCATCAGTTCATCTTCGGCGGGAATCCCCAGTTTGGGGGTGCAGTGAAGAAGGAAACGGTCTAAACAGCTCAGTTGCGATGCCGCCCTGCTGTGGACCAGCTCCACCGTGTTACAGCTCCATTATGAAGCAGCGTGGCTGGCTGTGAAGCCGCACAGCTCTGCGGGGGCCCTGGGGTCAGGCCCCTCTCCAGCTAGACAGCTCTGCTATGCTCTTCTCTAGTGAGACAGCCGCAGTGTTTCAGCTCCAGCTGGGAAATATAGTCTCTGGTCATAGGTGGAAAGGGAAAGTGTGCTCTCAAAGCCAGAGGCCACCGACTTATATACACAGAAGTCCCCACCCCTGGTCCCTGATTGGTCCATCCTCATGCAAATGATGACTCCAAATCCTCACAGTTTGATTGGTCTAAAAGACGCTGTCCTGATTGGCCAGAACGGAGCAATCTGATAGGTGGGTGAAGATGTTGATAGGACTACAGCGTTGAAGCTCTGATTGGTCAGGGAGAGCCTCAGTCCTATTGGTTGAAATAGGATCCCAGGAACTTCTCTACAAAGGCTGGACTGGCTCTGATGGCGGAAACGCAATGCAGGCAGGCAGTTCAGTGCAGGAGTCAGGCAGCGTAGCACAGGCCGCCTCTCCCTGGAGTGAGTTTGCGTTAGAGGCCCCTGTGTGGACATTACTGCTGGGCTCTGTTTTTTAAATTTGAGTCCAGTTAGCTGCCAAGAAACTAACTGGAGCAGCGGCCTCCAGTTGGGTATCTACTAAGATATCTTCTTAGTAGGTATCTTCATTTTCAGGGTCCTCTGTATGACTTTCTAATTTTAGCTGCTGTGAGGCTTTTCAAATAAAAAAATACGTTTTTATTGTTAAAACCAAGAAAACAATTTTTCTCTCTCGTTCCTAGGTGGTCAGTGTAAATTAATTCACCATGTTCATAGCTAATATATACTCTGCAGCACAGTGTGGGTGAATTAAAACAAATTATCTTATTCACGGGATGATTTGTTAAGACTTATCAAAGATCTGCTGTTGGGCAATCAGCAGTTCCTTGGCAGCTATTAACTCAAGGTCTTGGGAGAGACTGGCGTAAATAAAAGACAGATTTCTATTCAAAACAATTGGGCAAAGAACAGTGTTTTCAAAAAAGAGCAAAGTGATAACGTTTTGGGTTAATTACGTAATAGATATGAGAATTAAATATGGAAATTAGATGTGGAGTGAGGCAGAGTGCTGCATTTACATGGATTAGGCCTAGATATTGGAGGCTCATAAATTGGTTTAGATATGGTGACTTGATTGAACCCTTGGAAAAAAGAACACTCATTCAGAAACTGATATTTCATTCTTTGTTAGGTTCATGTTTCATGCTTATAATTGCAGTAACTCAAGAAAAATGCAGTTTAGTCCAATTTGCCAATAAAATGAAAGGTGGGAGGAGGTACGCAGGAACAAAAGCTCCTACAGGTTTCTGGAGTGTGGTTGAAAAAAAATTCACCAATACTTATGGCACACAACTTTCCCTGCCTTACCATGCCTCGGGGGACTAGTTCTAAAGGCACAGTACTGACTGGATGCAGCTTCAATCATGTGGAAGCAGGAATCCCATTATTTTTCTAAACCAGACAGTGGCTGTCTGTTTCCGTGGAACAGTTGGTTGATTACATTTCTTCAGGGCTTTATTTCCCAGCGCGTACATCCTGTATATGTTTGAATTCCAGCTTTAGGGATTGTCATAAGTGAGGGAGAGAGTCAGAGAATTGGGAGTAGGGATCTGAGGTGGATTAATCTGTTTTAGTAGTTTTTATGACGTCGCAATCCGACTGTTTAAGGGAAGTAGATTTCTTTACCAGAACTTGGGTACTCAGAAAGGGGCCCAACCACAAATGCACAAGCATTTTTTTGTAGTGTGACCTACCGAATAGAATAGAGGAGTCCGTGTCTGCCAGTGTTTTCTTTACAGCAGAGACAATAATGCTTCTTACTCTCGTTGAAGGGAATAAAATAGTCTGTTGTAGAAGTTAACAAAAAAATCTCCTTTTTTACAGTAACCAAATATATGCTTTATGGAAAGCTGAGTTCTGTTTTAATTGCAGACTCCCATATATAGAAAGCATTTTACGGTTTGAAAATTACTGGCTAAATGCTTCAGAAGGTTAAAGAAAGGAGCCTCTGAGATGTATTAAAAGGAGAAGTTAGCTGGAGTAAATAATATGTTGGATGCATAATCCCTACCTACAGGATAACTAAAAGCACGAAAGCAGTCGCGGGCCACTGTTTGCTGGTGGTGAGATCTGCTGCGATTTTAAGAAAACCTTAATGAAGGGGTTTTCATTTCAAGGTGGAATTTTTAGGCCTTCCTGTATTTTCTGTTCTTACTAAAAACAAAGGAAGTTTGCTTTCCCATGAACTTTCTCTCTCATTGTAGTCACTTGATGGTGGTATGTGAGAGTTCTCTGATTGCACTCTCATATACCGTCACCTCTTTGAAATTGTACTTAAGGCCACAGAAATGCTTCATTACAGCTATTCATTCATGAAACGGGAGGCTTGTTCTCTCTCTCCCTGGGAGGAGAGGTGCATGTGAAGGATGTCTTTGCCTTTTAGGAATGCTTTGTTTGATCTCAGGGGAATGCCCTTGGAGTCCCCTTCCTGTAATGAAAGAAAGGTGAGGAGAATCAGTGTCAGGCCAGATAAGACAGGAATGTGCTTCTTGCTTGCTTACTGCTCTCATTTTGGCTTTGAGATGGTGGAGATATAGATAGATATAGATATAGATATAGATATAGATATAGATATAGATATAGATATAGATATAGATAGATATAGATAGATATAGATAGATATAGATAATAGATATATATCCTTTCCCTTTTTTTGCCTAAGGGGGTGGCAAAGTCAGATACAGTAGTGTTTCACGCACAGATGCGACTGGCCTGCTGAATTCCTGAAATTCATGCCTTGATTTGGGACATAAAAGAAGTTGCCAAAAATAATACGAGATGATGGCATTTTTAGTTAGTTGAAATGGAACTCGGAATAGTAAGCGAGAACTACCCCTCCTTTGTTTAATAGGTTACCCTACCCAAAGGTTACCCTTGCTGCTTAGATTTGTTTCATTTTTGTTTAGTTTTGTTACCCTCTTCAGATTATTTGTCTGAAAATGTTCGTCCGCTGTCATTAATACTGACTGGTAGGTTAAAGGGACCTGTGATTTTTTTTTTTCCTCTTTTCCTGTTACCCCACAAAGTTAATGATTAACATGTGGCCATTCAGTTGTGAAAGGAATGTTGATTGCTTTGGAAAAATACATGGTAATTATTTAAAGTTTCCTGAAGAAGTTTGCTAGTTATTCCATTCTGTTGAAAGCCGGCCAAGCGCCAGGTCCACTTGGTGCTGGCTGGAATGTTCAGGTGTGGGAGGCAGCCCTCTCTTCTGGGGCGGAAGCCCAGCCAACAGTAGCTGGTGAGTCTTGTCCCAGAGCCAAAAGGAAATTTACAAAAGCACTTTCTTCCTCTCACAGCCACAGGCCTGGCCTTTCTAAGCGACCATTTCAGTGTCCAGCACAGCAACACCAATGAGGGCTGTGCCGTTGAACCTCAGTCTGGGATGGGATGTACTGGAGCTGGAGGAGAGCACTAGTCTAGATCACAAGCTTAAAAAGAAAAATGTGTAATGAAAAAAATCTTGAAAACAATTTTTAAAAAATATATTTTTTATTGATTTTAGAGAGGAAGGGAGAGAAAGATAGACACATCAATGGTGAGAATCTGATTGGCTGCCTCCTGCATGCCTGGGGATTGAGCCCGAAACCTGGACATGTGCCCTTGACCGGAATCAAACCCGGGACCCTTCAGTGCACAGGCCAACACTCTGTCCATTGAGCCAAACCATCTAGGGTAGTGGTTCTCAACCTTCCTAATGCCACTACCGTTTAAAACAGTTCCTCATGTTGTGGTGACCCCCAACCATAAAATTATTTTTGTTGCTACTTCATAACTGTAATTTTGCTACTGTTATGAATTGTAATGTAAATATCTGATATGCAGGATGTATTTTCATTGTTACAAATGGAACATAATTAAAGCATAGTGATTAATCACAAAAACAATATGTAATTATATGTGTTTTCCGATGATCTTAGGCGACCCTGTGAAAGGGTTGTTTGACCCCCCCAAAGGGGTCGTGACCCACAGGTTGAGAACCGCTGATCTAGGGCGAAAAAAGAATTTTTTTTAAAGAAGATAACAGTTTATTGTTATCAAATACACATTGTTCATTATGACCTAATGGAGTGGGGTAGTTAAGAAAAATTTCTTATGTACCTAATCTATTCTTAAATACAAGAAACATGACAAGTTCCAGCTTATACCTATAGTTCTATCTAAGCTATTCATTTGCATATTCAGTTCTTTGCATAAGTGAATTACATAGCGCCTATAATGTGTTGGCCCAGTGGGATTAATGATATAGTAATCACACTAAGCCATAACTCTTGAAAACAACTGGAAAATTCAGTTTCATTAAGTTTTATGTGAAATATCTTGTCATTTTTGTTTTTATTTTTCAGTGAACATTTTGTGGGTCACTGTGGGAATTATATCTGTTTTCAAAGGGATCTCTTATTCCTAAAAGGACTAATCACTCCAGAAGATAATAGAGAGAGCGAAGAGCCAAACCGTGAGCCTCGATGACCCTGGGGGGTCTGTGTGTGACCTCATGGAGAAGAACCAGTTGAGTGGACTGTCCGAGGCTCTGGGAGGAAGAGATGGGGAAGGGAGATTGGGGGGGCGAGGGGGTAGAGTGCATATGTGGTACTGAGTCTGTGCATCAGTAACTCAACTACTGCTTGGGTCCCCAAAGCAGGGGGACTTTGAAACTGAAGATCTGGGAGAATTTCACAGCGGCAAGATTTGAGAGGATTAAAAAACAAAAAGGCCTCGGTGAAGAGTTCATTCTTCGCCGCTGACTGTTTACTGCAGGCCCGCTACCTGCCGGAACCTGCTCCCGCAGCGTCTGGGATCCACACTGCTGTGTGGTCCCCGTGGCGCTTCTCGCTGGGGAGAGGAGGCGGCTAATGCACACGTAGGGAAGAGGATAAACACAGACTGCTCTTGGCTTCGGCGTGCTGCAGAGAAAATACACTGGGCGAGGTGACCGTGGTGGTTTGCAGGGTGGGGCTGGCCTTCTCTCCATTGAGTGGTCAGAGGAGGACTTCTGAGGAGGACGTGTGTGCTGGGACTCAAGGACAAGAAGGGAGAGCCAGCCACGTGAGGACAACCTTTGAGCAGAGGGAGTAGTGGCCCCCAAATACAAACAAGCGCCTAATCAGCGGTTCTCAACCTGTGGGTCGCGACCCCTTGGCGGTCGAACGATCCTTTCACGGGTCGCCTAAGACCATCCTGCATATCAGATATTTACATGACGATTCATAACAGTAGCAACATTACAGTTATGAAGGAGCAACGAAAATAATTTTATGGTTGGGTCACAACATGAGGAACTGTATTTAAAGGGCCAGAAGGTTGAGAACCGCTGCTCCTAATGGTGGGAGTCTGAGGCGAGGTAGGTGAGAAGGCAGGGTCAGGTCCTGTGGCGGCTTTGGGTCTGTGATGAGGTGAGTGGTGGGGATGCAGGGCAATCCCAGGGGAGGGAGTTACCTGCCCTCTCGCTTTTATGATAGATGCTCCTTTTTTCCCTATGACTGTCATGCCCCGGAAGCCCTGTTTTGAATTTTGTCCCAGTGCAGGCTTTCCGCCTGGCTCCTTGGGGACCTCCGTGCTAGCTGGTAATCATTAGTGACAAGGAGAGAAGCAGCAAAGTGTTCTTCTAGTCATCTGACTGCTCTGTTCATATTTGCTGCTTTTCCCAAACCAATTTTCCTCCCAGGTCATAGGCTTTCTTTTGGATATAAACCTGAGAAATCATATTGCTGTTTTAACTACTTTAAACAAAAATCAGAAAAGCAAGTTGCTTTTCCTCAGAAGTTATTGTGTGTATTCAATTTTTCCCTAATTCAGTTCTTTAGTTTTTTAATGCGACAGTAATTTGAGACCCACCAATGTATTCTATTTTTAAATTTTATTTCAGAGAGAAAGGGAGAGGGAGAGAGAGATTGAAATATCAATGATGAGAGAGAATCATTGATCGGCTGCCTCTTGCATGCCCCCTACTGAGGATCGAGCCCGCAACCCGGGCATGTGCCCTTGACCAGAATCGAACCCAGGACCCTTCAGTCCGGAGGTGATGCCCTATCCACTGAACCAAACCAGCTCGGGGACCAGTGTATTCTTTATATAGCCTTTTATTATCTCAAGTTAAGGATTATGTCTCCATAGTCTTTAAACTGATGAATTAGCAGGAATCCTTCTCCAGGAGCCGTAATTCAGTGTTTCAAAGTAGGTACTCCCTGAAAAGCTTCCTGATTGCTTAAAATAGTGCAGATTATATAATTCCTATGTATGCATCACAGTTCCACTGGGGGATCTTGGCTGGGATTGTTCTGTTTGTGAGTGTATGCAGGATTTTATAGCTCTGTTCAGTCTTGATCTCTCTGGTTTGAGAATCCACTGATAAATGTAGGTGTGCACCTGTCTTTTGTGATTTTTTTTAAATAAAATATATTTTTATTTTTTATTTTTTGGAAGAGACAGAGAGAGGGATAGATAGAAACATCAATGAGAGAGACATCAATCTGCAGCTTCCTGCACGCCCCCTACTGGGGATCATGCCTGGGTCGCCGCTTACCCACTGAGCCACACCAATAGGCTGCCTTTTGTGATTTTTAAAAATATATCAAATTAGTCATCTTCAGCAGCAGTTGAGTCTGTCACTCATACCTTTCTTCATTTAAAAAATCTGAATTTAGATAGGTAAATTAAGGGATGATATGTATTTACAAATTTGATGTTTTGCCTTAACAAAGATTCTTAGTAAGGTTTCAATAATCAGATCTTGCGATGCTTTTAGGTCCTTATTGATAGGTGTTGGGTTTAATTTGCAGTGTTTGTTAATATAACACATGGTATACCTGGCGTCTCTCCTGAGTTACTAGAGTCAGTGAATCAACTCAGAACTAGTTTAGCTTCACCTAACTTAAGTTTCTGAATTCTTACGGTATCAGGTTTGGCAGCAAATTCAATATTGAAAGTAATTGAATATTGCCTCTAAATTATACCTTTTCAGTTTGTAAACTAATTTGGGTTTTTAAAAACTGCTTTATGGTTGAAACAGAATGTAATAGAGAAACCAGTTTGTTTTTTTCACTTGATCAAAAGTTAAAGAAAAATGCCACTTGGGAGTGGATGGGAAAGGGATTTACACAGGATCATTACCACTGGAACCACGAAGGAAATGGGGTTTCATTGCCTGTAACTGGTATTCAGTTCGTGTTCAACACACCTTCCTTTTTGCATAGCTGGGCTGCATGTGGGTCTTAGGCTTTATTTTAAGAAAAGTAAATACTCCTCACTGCGTTCTGGATTTAGAATCTGTTTCACAGAAACCTCAGCAGCCTTAGAAAAAGGGCAACCTGCCCTTCCAATGGCCTCGTGCATTCTGGAACTCCCAGACGGCTGTCTCTTGGAAAAAGCCGTGTTTATACAATGGCCAGTGTAATACTTGGCTGCAGCAGGAGGAATCTCATTCCATTCCTTCTTTAGCAAGGGAGCGCTTGAAGGAGTTTGGCATGAGGCTTAGTCATTTCAACTGACATTTTAATAATTGAATAGTGCCTTGTCTTGGTGCTAGGACATACTTTGCAATACAGATGTCTCGGGCAGTTGGTTTACCCAGCTTATGGGGACCTGGGGTCACTTCTTAACCTTTAAAGGTTGCTTTCACATTTCTGGAATTTCTCAAGTTCTGTTAGTACACTTTGGATTAATCCTTGATACAGGTGGGTTTTAAAAACATTTTTATGCAATACGTATATGTTTCTTGTAGAAAAATTAGAAAATATTGACTCAAAGAAGAAAAACGTCATTCCTGTAACCCACCATTTTTAGTGTCTATACACACCTCCCTATCTTTTCTCACAAAATGAATTAAAATTTATTTTTAAAAATGATATAATTACATGTTGCATCATAGAACTCAGGCCCGGACTTTACCACCTAAGAAGGGTTTGTTTGACCTTTGTGTAAGATAAAATAAATGGGAAGCCCTTATTAAATTGGCTGGTTGTTAAAGTATAATGCTGCCC
This sequence comes from Myotis myotis, assembly GCF_014108235.1. Lineage (NCBI taxonomy): Eukaryota > Metazoa > Chordata > Mammalia > Chiroptera > Vespertilionidae > Myotis > Myotis myotis. Next base: position 7,980,362 of record NW_023416335.1, on the reverse strand, counting down.
TTTGAAACACGTATGGTTTCTCTCCCTTTTCCCCCTGTGGCTTCAGGGGATAAATGACCCTTTACTTTCTTTTCCTGACTTACTCTTCTGGGATTCTTTAGCACCTTGTGCCATGTTGGCAGATGGTAGGAATCCTGTGCATGTTGAATGAATTAAACAGGTTCCAGATGAACTTCTAGCAAGATCCAGGCCACTGCCACAACATGAGATCCCTTTTGACGAAGAGGACAGTATAGGGTCCAGTTTTTTAAAAGTCTGTTTCCTAAGTATTGTGGACTAGAATAAAAAGGCCCCAGATTTCTTTTCTTAAGAGGGATATTTCCTAAGACGTTCGTTTTTATCTGGCACAGAACTTTGACAACTGGCTTGTGATTTAGATGTTTGTTAATACGAATCATGGTATATACCTGGAGTTCCTCCTGAGTTATTAGAGTCGGTGAATCAACTCAGAACTAGGTTAGCTTCACCTAACTTAAGTTTCTGAGTTCTTATGGTATCCGGTTTGGCAGCAAATTCGATATTGAAAGTAATTGAATGTTGTCTCTAAATTATACCTTTTCAATTTGTAAAATAATTTGGGTTTTTAAAATTTAAAAACTGCTTTATGGTTGAAATCGTTTTTCAAACCACCCTCAGTACTTTAAAGTTAATAACAGTAACTGCAGGCACAGCTCAGTTTTGATGGTCTCGCCATGATTCCGGTATTATGTAATGCTGTAGACGACCTGTGTTTCATTTAACATAAATTTAGTCTGCATTTTTACATTAGCAAGATGGTGTGATAAATGCAGCAACCTCCTGAATATAAAACAGAGTTAGAGTCTATTTTTCTGTTACCATTTTTCCTTTTTTATTCTAAATGGACTTGGTCACCTGGATTCTTGAACTCTGTTCAGGAATCTGTTTGGCCCGCAGTTAGTTGGGTTTATACTTTGTTATGTCTCTTCTCCCGCCATGGGCCTGTGCTGGTAAACTTTGGCAGCATCAGTGCTGGTAAACTTTTGTTGATGTGTTTTTGTTTGTTAGTTTGTTTTTTTCCCATTAACAGTGGTGGGTTTATTTGTGGGCTTAAAAGGAAAGAGCCGAGGCTTGCGAGTCAGACGTGGCTGTTGTGTTACTCTCTGCCCCCACAGCCCACGGGGATGGGAAAAGCAGAGCACCCCGGTGGTTATGCGTGTGGACTGAGGAACTAGTCAGCCAGGTTTTTGCATCTTGCTTCTCTATAACTAGTTGGGTAACAAGGCAACTTCCTTAACTTTTGAGTCTTAAACGAGTTACTAAATATAAAGCATTGAGGTGGCTAATTGGTCAGGGAATGCAGTAGTGAATTTGCTGATTAATTTATTACTGTTATAATGGTGAGTAACTGACTTTAAACCAGTGACTTTTCCGCTGTAAACCTCTGCATTCACATATGGAAATCACGAAAAGACCACCGAGTTTACAGACTAATTGTGAGGACTACACAGCATGGCATATCTGCCACATCTGCTGAGTGTGTGTCCAGTAAATACCAGGCAGGAAGAGTAATGAACATTGGTTTCTAAAACATAAAACAAACTGCTAGGAACATTGCCATTGGCATATGAAGTGTTTCCTTTGAATTTGAATGTCTCCAAAGGCCATCTTATGTATGTAGTTTTATCCAATTAATATGTGTTCCAGTGATACTTGTGATAGCCACGGATGACCCTCTTTAAGAGAACTCATCCACGAAAGCCCTCATTAACAATCGTAATTATTCTGACATGGAAATTAGAACTTGGAATCACTTCCCGACCAAGCATGCAAACGTGGGTTAGCAGAGTTTGCCGTGGAATGACTTAAAGAAATCCCTGGACTTGAAACCTGATGCTTAAAATCTGATTATGAACTTAATTAATGTTAAGTTCTAGTAAGTTTGTAAGTAAAAGAGCCTCCTCAGCTAATTTTAAAGTTACTGCAACATTCTTAATGGAAAGAGCTGACCGACCTACATTTTAATTAAAATGATTTAAACAGTCAATCTGAATAATGAATAAAAAGATTGACAGTTGCTATTATAAACAAACTTTCCTTTTAATGATTAACTTATGACCTAATTCTGGGCATTACATTCATAGAATTTCCTAGACCCAAAACTTTGTAAGTCTTTTCACATATAAATACTTTTGGAATAGTAAATTGTTGAAGCTGTCAGCATATACATTTAAACATCTACTCAGATTACACAAATAAATACAAACTTGAAGTGAAACTATGTCTGCTATGCAAAGGGGAAATAAAACACAAAGGTTATACTAACAACACTTCTGAGGGACTTGATGGGACGTTTTATTCGGCTTTTTATTATATCCATTTTAAATATGGCTTAAAACCTATTGTTATAGAAATCCACAGCTTAAAAACATTAGCTTATTTCATTGATTTTTTCTTTATTGCCCCTTCATCACCTTATTCATTCTAGACTTCTTTTTACTCGTGTTGTGTGTGAGTAGCTTTTAAATTTTGAAATGGAACTAAACAGAACCATGGTCAGACTTTATACAGTTTTATAAAGATTTACATTTTTCACTCAATTTGTATATCACATTCTCCCGTGTATTGAATGTACACATCTCACTTTAAAGCTGTATCTTAGTTACCATTATACATTAAACCGCCCTCCTTTTCTGTAGACCCCGTGGAATGCGCTGAGTGTCCTAATGGCTCAGAGCAACACGGTTTTTGCAGCATCACTTTACCCAGATCCCCAAATGTCAGGGAAACAACAAAACCAGTTTTCCCATCTGGTGACTCCATTTTTGCATCCCAGGGAAGCCAGGACTTTTTCTCCGGAAACTGCAGCGTGTGTTCAGTTGCTGTCCTGTTTCTCACCAATGAGAAGACTTTGGGCAAGTTGTCCAACTGCTTTCTCAGTTGTAAACCAGGAATGATCGTCATACTTCTTAGGGCTGCTATAAAGATTCAGTGAGTTAGCATGTGAGAGGTGCTTAAAAATAATGGCTGGCACACCACGAGCTCCACGTATGCATTTGCTGGTTGGTGATGTCACCCTCGCCATCAGCATTTCCCTGAGCTTGCTCTGTTCCCCATCTCAGAGGTTTCCCACAGATGACATCAGGGCAGGTCCTCGGTTTTGAAAGGTTGGCTCTTGGTAGTAATCAGTGCCATGTCTTTGGTTAAACTGGAGAGAGAATTTTACAACCCAGCTCACTGGGTTTTTAGCTGCGAGAGGGCAGAGAGGTGTCCGTTGAGCTGTGCGGTTTGTGAGTAGCCTGCCAAGTGTTGCTTAGCCCCTGAGGGTTGCTTCTTAGTTGGCTTTATTTTATGTATTTTGATCTATTTTAAAATTATTAAAAGCATAGGACATTTACCTTACATTTGTGGTCTCACGCACTTAAAAAAATAATTATTTGTACCTCAGGAAGTAAAAAAATTAATTGTATCTCTCTACTTTTGAAAGTGCTAGGATTTTTTTTTTTGCAGAGAATTTTTCTCTGCAAAATAAACTGTTAAACATGACTGTATTTTCCATATGTTTTTATGATTACCAACCAGTAAAGGAAATAAGAATGGCTTGTATAATTGAGGTGAAAGGAAGTATAAACTTTTAATTTGAGTACGGAAAGCATTTCTCTGTCATTTTCTAAGTGGACTGATAGCCATTTTAGAATCTGAAAGGCCTTCAACTTAACACAGACTCTTATCTCACTTGTTCTTCATTAGTCGGTAGTAGTAACACAGTTTTGCCAACTAATGGCAGAAACAGGCAGGAACATTGAATATACATGTTATATATTTATATTATGTTTTACTGTGCTTACGTTTCCTAAGGAATTAAAGGGCGAGCATGTCTCATACTTGTGTTTTGATGTACATCCTTTTCCCACACATGCTTAATCAGCAACCCTCTGTTTACCAGCCCCTGAACTAAACAGACAACAAACCCATGCCCTCATAGGGCTTGCATTTCAGCAGGAAGCTTAGCCCACATTTTAAATTTAATTTCAAGGAAGAAAGAATGTCTTATAGTAGATTAATACTGAATAGAACAGTTGTGGCGCTTCTGATTTTTTTTCTGTAATTATCAGGAAAAAGTTGAGTAACTATTTATGGATTAATTGCAAAAACCTCAATATTACATCTCTAGTATGTAGAAGATATTTTTCTTCTTTTTGTTTTTTTGTTAATCCCCACCAGAGGACATTTTTCCCACTGATTTTTAGACAGAGTGGAAGAGAGGAGGGCTGGTGGGGAAAAATAAGGGGTGGGGAATGAGAATGAGAGAGAGAAACATTGACGTGAGAGAGACACATCGATTGATTGCCTCCTGCATGTACCCTGACCGGGGCTGGGGATTGAACCTGGAACTCAGGTACTGCAACCCAGGTACATGCCCTTGACTGAGAATCAAACTAGAGACCCTTCACTGCTTGGGCCAATGCTCTAATCATTGAGCCACACCTGCCAGGGCTGTTCTTTTGTATTTGGGAAGCACTTATTTCCAAAAGAGTTATTCTGTTTATGGCGAGACTGTAGAATTAGAGAGCAGAGTAGTCAGTTCCTTGTTGCCTACAGAGAAATACCATGAAAAATTATATTTTATGTGTAAGTTTATCTTCTGATCGACCAACGATTGTTGTCTTAAGCTTGGTTCCAGAAAAGTGTGTGTGTGTGTGTGTGTGTGTGTGTGTGTGTGTGTGTGTGTGGCGGGGGGGGGGGGCGAGACATGCGCGCGCACACACACACACACACACATAAACCATATGTAGCATGGTATATCAGAAAGGTGGTAGGGTTTGTAGCAAATTTAAGTTGCCAGGCAGTTGGTGATTATAAGTATTTTGGAGTTGGAGCAGCTGAAGAAATAGTAACATTTTGTTGAAAGCTTTGGCACTAGGACTTGATTGGGAGCCAAAGCCTGTTAAACAAAGAAAATAGGAAAATTCCAGGAAGAAAGGTGTTCTGTGGCCATGGAAATTTGAGTCAGTTAGGTTGTTTTTGGCAGAGAAGTGGCTACATATAACTTTATTTTTATCTTAGAAATGACTATGTTGAAAGGCTCTTGCTCCACTGGGGTCAGGTGGAGGGATGCTGGCTTTTGCTGTTCAAGGACAGTTTGAGTTAACAGCAGCCTTAGACATCAGTGCTGGGGGTAGAAGTTAGTTACTTGTTGAAACCTTATTTACTTTTGAACCCCTTACTGGAGCACCTGATACTGTCCCCTGTGACCTTCGAATAATCAGGCTGTCGGAAGACAACATCAATCCCCGTTTAATTAAATATAGGAACATGAATGAATCCTTTTAGAAAGAAATTTTGTCCTGATCTGGGTTTTCAGCTCCATTGGTCAAGCTCTTTGAACAATTACATTGTGTGTGTGTGTTTTTTTTCTTTTCTTCCTTCTGTCTGTTTTTTCCACTGTATTCACATTTAAAATCAGTTTCCATAGTGACATCTGGTGGTGGCTTTGGAACCCCAGAGAGTATGTTTGGAATGATAAACATTTTTACTTAACAGTTCGAAATTTCATCTTCTTTCCATTGTTTCATCTTATTAACAACTTTTCCTGAGAATGTCTTCATTGTGTTCTTGAGTTTGGAAAGCTAGGTATTTACCTCTGTGGTGTTTCCTTAAAGCAAATACAAGATTCTTTATACCATGGCTGGGGAGTGCATCTAGCAAGCTTGTGTGGACTTGTCTTCTGTGCTCAGAATATACAACATAACACTGCATAGAGACTGCAGAGTTTGTATATGGTGTATATAAGTGACGAATAAGATGCAGTATTATTCTGCGTATGTGTTGAAGAGAAATATGCTTAAAACTAGAGCTTAAATATGTAAAGTTTTTGTTGGTTCCTTAGAGAATTGTTTCAGGAAAAGTGAATGTATAACCCAGGGTGCAAAAAAGTAGTTACTGCAAGTTGGATGGTAGGTGATCCTGGATTGAGTGAAGTAGGAGTGAGGTGAAGTTTTGAGAATGAGCCCTGTGGGTTGATGGATTAGCTTTCAGTGATGGCTAGGGGTGCAGTTGTTGTTGTTTTCCTATATTAAAGGTACTGATTAGAAGTCTTCACAATACAATTTTGAAAAGTTGTTTCCCTTTTATGAGTTCAGGTAACTGCCGAAGTTACAGGAGAAATCCGTCCTAGATGCTAGTTGGGTTTAGGAAGGGCTGGGAGCAGGGGTGTAGGAATAAAGACTTGAAGTGACCGAAAGAATAAACACCGCCTCTGGCGAGTCATCTGGACAGTTGGTTTGCTGGTTGTCTCAGAGCCTGGATCCCTGTGAAGGATGACTGGGATTCCGATAAGCCCCTGATTTAGGAGGTGCCTGGCTCTGGAATCTGAAATCTGTGTTGAGCTTCCTGAAGTTGAGTGAATCATTTCAACCTCCTTTTAAAACGAGAGAGTTGCACTGAGGGTTTCCAAGGGGTTGCCAGTCTACAAGTCTTGACTTTGAGATGCGAAGGCGAGGGCTATGGGTCTTTCTTCGCAGTTTATCTAGATGGTGTCCTGCCTTGCCAGCATTTGTCTGCTCCTGGATTCCAGAGGGGAGCTCAGTGGAGGGCTTCCTCTGTGCCTGGGGGTCGTGGGGGATGTATCTTGTGACTGAAAAAAATGATTGAAAAGCAGAACACAGTCTCCTTGCACATGCATGTCCTTTCCCCGCCTACTGGATGTTTTTGTCCTGGTGCCTAGAATTAGAATCTACGGTTAGAGTCATGCTTAGGCACCAGGCCCTGAGCCTCTGCGGCGAGGCACGGTCCTTGGATCTCCTCTCCTTTCAGTGTGGGGAGGACCCTTATGTCAGCAGTTGAAACCTCCTTGTAGCTTCTCATCATGGCTGTGGCCCCCCTGCCCCCGTGGTCCCCAGCATCCTTGGTGCTGTGGGGTGTGTGACAGTGATGCTGTGGCTAATGATGACAGTTCAGCTAAGCGCAGCCATTTTCAACCGGCGTGCCGCGAGGATTTTGGAAACATGCAGTACCTGACTGTTGAGTCAGGGGCACTGGCCTCTTTTCCCTTATTTATCAAATAAAAAAAATGGCAACAGCCAACACAGCAGTGGCCCTCCAGTGTGAAGGGATCAAAATAATACCTTTTTTTTTTTTGTCAGATCAGAAAATATCATACATTTTTTGTGGGCTGCAGAATTTTAGTAGTTTATGTGTGCTGTGAGATAAAAAAAAAAAGTTGGAAATCACTGCCTAGCATCCTGGTGAAGAGCCTGAGTTCTAGAATCAAACTGGCTCAGATCCTAGTGCTACCAAGTTACTGTTGATCTTGACTTTGCTTCTTCAACTCTAACGCTTGGGCAAGTTCATTACTTTATGTGAGCTTCTGCCTCCTTATTTTGTAAAACCGGGATGAAAATCATACAAGTTTTATGTCTGTTAAATGACTTAATGCATGTAAAGCACCTAGTGAAATCCTTGGCATACAATAAATATTTCTATTATTAAATGACTAGAGGCCTGGTGCATGACATTTGTGCACTGGAGGGGGGGGAAGGCGGGGGAGTCCCTCAGCCTGGCCTCTGCCCTCTCGCAGTCTGGGATCCCTCAGGGGATGTCCGCCTGCCGGCTTAGGCTCGCTTCCCCAGGGGTCCTTAGCGCTGCTGCGGAGGTGGGAGAGGCTCCAGCTACCAGCCACTGTGCTTGCCAGCCATGAGCCGGGCTTCTGGCTGAGCGGTGCTCCCCCTGTGTGAATGCACTAACACCAGGGGGCAGCTCCTGCATTGAGTGTCTGCCTCCCTGGTGGTCAGTGCATGTCATAGCGACCAGTCATTCCTCCGTTCAGTTGATTTGCATATTAGCCTTTTAAAATATAGGATTATAAATACAGTGAATACACTTGTATTAACATGAATTTGAGCATTTTGTTTAGAAGAGACTATTCAATATGCCCACATTTCCCTTTTGACAATCAAAATTCACTTTATAGTTACCTAGAAGCTGTATTAAATAATGTTGTTCTTTTACGAGAATGCAGTAATTAAAATACATCACAACATAACTATCTTAAAATCACCACATGATATTATAAAACATATAGTCTCTATGAATTAATGAAACATGAACCTCTGAGCATCTCACTATGCATATTTAATATTTAAATGGCTAATTAATGCCATCTTAGTTTTCATCCATACTTGTGTAGAGCCACTGTGCTGTCTCACATTTAACCTTCATTAATATCCAGGGATTACCCGAAATTCGGAAACTTCCCCCTAACATGTCTGGGAGGTCATGCGAAGGCCGTGGCTGCGCCCCGAGGGCCACCACAGAAGGCATCGATAATTGTACAGTGCAGTCTGGACACTTGCACACCAGGCACAGAGTGGCATTTGATGGAAAATAAATAGCTGACTTGCCTGTGATTTAAGCCTCATATGATCCTTTCCTTTTCTATTTTTTCTTTTCCACCCAGACACTAGGAAAAGCTATTACTAGTATATATGAACGAACATTGAGTACACTACTTCTGAATACTGACATGTTAAAAAATGAATGAAATATGAGGTTCCACTTGGCTTTTCACATAAATTTTGCATACTACACATGGGTCATAGGAATAGCAGGACTGACGCGGAATTTGCTGGCACTGCAGTCAGGGATCCGTGGTGTCTGAATGCAGTCTGCATTTACTGTGACCCTGGGAAAGTTCCTCCTCTCTCTCTCTTTAAAAAAAAAAATATTTTTATTGATTTCAGAGAGGAAGGGAGAGGGAGAAGGAGATAGAAACATCAATGATGAGAGAGACTCATTGATGGCTGCCTCCTGCACGCCCCTTACTGGGGATTGAGCCCGAAACCTGGGCATGTGCCCTGACAGGGAATCAAACTGTGATCTGGTTCATAGGTTGATGCTCAATCACTGAGCCACGCCGGCTGGGCCCTCCTCTCTTAATCCAAGTTTTGCATCCATGATTTAGAGGTAATAACACCACATATGAAAGCAGGTTGGATGTAAGGATTACATGAGATAATGCCTGTCAGACAGTTCTCCTAGTGCTTGGCATATAGTAAAGTGAATGAATGTGTTTCCATAATTATTGTTGTCATTAAATGCCTACAAATCACAGGTCGAGGGACACAATTTACAGAAGTGGATGATAGCAGCATGGACTGCTTGAGGATTAGAACTGGAGAGGGGCAAAGACAAGCACCATGTACCTGTCCTGTTCAGATTTGCTAGTAATCCTTCACCTGTCCGGTGAATGAGGCTACACTGAAAGGAAAGGCAGGGCGCAAGAGAAGCTTATGTGCATTGGTGTGCTAATAGGTAATCCCAGCAGAGAGAACGTTCTGGGACTCCCCGGCTGCCTTGTAGCGGCTGATGGGAGTGATGGAAAGCTGAAACCGGAGAAGAGCCTTTTCTCCTGTTTACTAAGGGCACTCTTCTCTCAAGCTAATGCGTGCTCTTTCGCCTGGCCCAGTGGCTCAGCGGGCTCAATCCCTAGCCGGGGGCGTGCAGGAAGCAGCCTATCAGTGCTTCTCTCTCATCACTGATGTTTCTGTCTCTCCCTCTCCCTTCCTCTCTGAGATCAATAAAAATATTTAAAAACAAGACACACATACTATTTTACTAATTTCGGGGGTAGAGTGCCTAGACTATGTTTGGACCAGAGGAAAAGGAAAACGTGCTTGAGTTTATCTGACAGCTGTCTCTGCTGCGTGGGGAGACCAGGTAGCTGGATTTGATTGACGAGTTCCGAGGCTCTCGTCCTTATTTCTGTGAGTGTCATTCTCGATCCATTTATAAATTTAAGTACATGCATATTGAAGTAGTCAGTCGGGGGAAAATCTCATTTATTTTGTTAGATAATATCTAACACTACCAAACAGGTTACAACTTACAAATAGCAAAGTTACCAAATATTGAAAGGTGAAATAGATGATCGTAAAATGAATGTTTATTGCCATTCAGAAGCATTATAATTATTATCGCTTCATTAATTCTTAGCAAACCTTCAAAACAGAATGGCGTTAAATGGGAAATTCCATGACTCAAGTGTTGTGGAGTTTCCAAAATCCAACCTGGACCATGGTGTCGAACCCTAAAAGCAGAACTCGTTTGGAACGGTTAGTGCACGTGAAGAAACGCAGTGATGTATTTTTGGCAAGCCAGAGGACATGATTACACCACGGGGTGAGCCTAAGAGAAATGGCTGTTTTCACTGTTCATCACCCTGAGAAGAGGTTAATCCTGGGATCAAGTGAGATTTTGACTAATTTCAGTGATGGGGCTGAAATGATACACTAACCCTCTCCTTTGTAATTATATAACTCCATCTTTTACTAGTCGACTTAAATGAGATATGTGTCCTAGGTTGGGTCTTAATTGAGGACTTTTCTGTACCAGTTCCAGATCTCTATTCATTTTTGTTCACTCATTTAAGGAGTAATTATTGGGCTTTGGGCAAGGTGCTGGGTATACAGATATTTGAGAACCATGTGGCCTCTGCCCTTTTGGAACTTACGGTGTAAGTGGGAGAAAGTATATTTTTAGCACACGGGTTGTCTTGCCGTAAGAAACTGAAGGTGTCATCACATAAGAGACCTGAGCAGTTCCTTCTTCTGGACTTTGAAAGGCTGTCCTCTGGTTCTTAGCCACTAGGCAGGGCGTGTCTATCAAACTAAGACGTGCGGAGGAGTGTTGCTCCAGCCTCTTCCTCTTAACTGTAGCAGGGGTCACACGAGTGCAGCGTGGGGAAAAGGGGTGCTAGACTGTGGGGCTCAGATCGGGGCCATGTCTCTGGTCTTGTCTCTGGTTCCCGGATAAACTCTAGAAAAGTCAACTCATCCTAACCAACCATAAATGCCATCCTTGGAAAAGCAGATGATGGGGCCATTAGATAATCTCGTAGTACATCTCATTGGGTTGTTTGGAAATGTAAATGAGATAACATTTGCAAAGTGCTTCACATAGTACCTGCCACCTAATACCAATAATGACACATACTTTAATAGCCAAGGCCCATTCTAATCCTTAGCATGTGTAGGAACTCATTTAACCAACTTGGGAAGAAGGTACTGCCATTATCTCCATTTTATAGGAAAGCAAACCGAGGCACAGAGCTGAGCTAACTTGCTCCAGATCTCACAGCTGTGACCCATAGGCCCTCCATCAATCAGAGTTGTCATTTAGGTTGACACTTTCTCGAAGTGGCAGTGTTGGGGATTGTTGACAGGCCTCCTCATGGTCTCCTCCTTTCTCCCCAGGTGTCATAGAGACTGCAGACCGTCTGGACCGCGAGTCGACCTCCCATTACTGGCTGACAGTCTACGCCACCGATCAGGGTGTTGTGCCCCTTTCCTCGTTCACAGAGGTCTACATCGAGGTGGAGGATGTCAATGACAACGCACCCCAGACTTCAGAGCCAGTTTATTCTCCAGAAATCATGGAAAATTCTCCCAAGGATGTATCCGTGGTCCACATTGAGGCCTTCGATCCTGATCCTAGCTCTAATGACAAGCTGACATACAGAATCACAAGTGGAAATCCACAAGGGTTCTTCTCCATACATCCTAAGACAGGTATGCCTTAAAACTATCGTATGAAATGTTCTTGTTTATACTTACTCTCCCAATAGGGGAACATTTTAAGAACTAATGCTCCGTGCTCCGATTTTCTTTAGTTTTTAATAAGTTGTTTTCCTTTGGAGTTGTTCAAAACAAGTCTATTGCCAGATGAAAATTTAATCCAAGTGTGTTTTTCCTTTGAATTTGCTTTTGTAAAGCGATTTTATGATTTTGCGCATTAGTAGAGTTTCATTTGCAGGTTAAAAAGCAAATATTGTTTCAGTAATAGCTGCTAAATTAGTGATATCTCTTAAACTTACTGCATACTCTATGGCTGTTAAGTATTCCAGCTTTCTTAACTACTTTTTTAAAAAAATAAGATATATTTTTATTGATTTCAGAGAGGAAGGGAGAAGAGAGAGAGAGAGGAAGAGAGAGAGAGAGAGAGAAACATTAATGATGAGAGAATCATTTACTGGCTGCCTCCTGCATGCCCCCTACCCGGGCATGTGCCCTTGACCGGAATTGAACCTGAGACCCTTCAGTCCGCAGGCTGACACCCTATCCACTGAGCCAAACCAGCTGCAGTCTTGACTACTTTTTATGAAGAATATCTAGAGTTCATTTCACAATTCACAGTCGTTTTTTGGTTGTTATGTTGTTTGGAGTTTTCCATTGAGCAGTAGGGATCAGGATTCAGTGTTTTCAAATTGGGAGCAGTTACTTTCTTGAACTGATACCTCAAGTTTTCTGTTTTCTCCTGTCAATGTCTGAACCCTTGCTTCTAAGCAGAAGGCATCTTGACTCCGAAATCCTCTTCCAAAATTCTAACAAACTTCTAACCGTTATTCCTTTACATTGGACAATGTATCTATTTTTTTCTTAGTCCTTGGTTTCTTTTTCCCCCCCATTATTTTGCAGAGAGAGGGGGAGGGGTTGGGGAGAGATATTCACCCTAGCTATCATTTGTGTGTAGTGGAAAGTTGGCTATTGTTTATGCACTGAAAATTTCACATGTGGAAATCTTCAGTTTCTTAATTAGAATTGAAACAGGAACCATCATATGACATTGAGAAATTATTTGTAGGAAAATAAAGGTACTTATCAAATAGATCACTTGGCCTTTGAGCCAAGATGTTTTGATGATTCAGTACCTTCCTGTGGAATCTAATTATGAATTCTGAAGAAGGAGATTTGCTGTAATCTGCATACCTCTATCATGGTTTTGCTTTTTAGGTCTTTTCTTATTCAAGGGGAACTGGCCTATTCAGTTACTGGGTTGTCTGGTTGATATATGTCAAGGAAATAATATACGACAATCAAAATTAAAGAGGCATTCCCAGCTTCCTTAGCAATCTTTTTTATCTCTTATTTGTACCATTTTTTATTACATAATTTCCTTTGTTGAATTTAAAAGGAAGCAATTATTTTTTACTCTATTGTAGTAATTTTATTTAATTTTTATTTTTTCCATCACCATTTATCCCCTCTATGCTGTCTTCCACCTCCAGGCCCCCCTCCCCCCCACCATCACCACACTGTTGTCCCTGACAATGAGCTCTCCCCCTTTTTTTTCTTTTTTGCTCAATCCCTCCACCTCCTGCCCCCACCACCACCACCCTCCCACCACCACCACCACCCTCCCACTGCCATCAGCGCTGTCTGCCTGCTCTCTCTGAGTCTGTCTCTATTGCTTGTTAGTTCAGTATGTTCGTTAAATTCCACACATGAGTGAAATCATGTGGCACTTGTCTTTCTCTGACGGGCTTATTCCACTTAGGTGCATCCACGCTGTCACACGGGGTAAAATTGTCTTCCTGTTTACAGCAGAGTAGTCTTCCGTGGCGTGACTGTCCCCCAGCTTTTCACCCACTCACCTACTGATGGGCACTTGGGTTGAGGAAACAATTCTTAAGGTGGAAAAAACCTGAATTCAGTATTTGTATACTCAAATGTCTGTAGAAAGACACCTGATAGAGATCGTGTGAGTGTATGTGTGTGTGTATGTAATATTTTGTCTTTTAAAAGGCATGTTAAAATGTTAGTTTTAAACCTCTTGTTAGCATACACCAACTTTCACAGAAACCCTTTCTTGATAGTTAAAGGTAAACACAGGTAAAGATGGGTGTTGCGCATCTAGGATTTGCTTTTGCTTTGAGATCGTTGGTCATGCTCTAGTGTTTGGCCAGATTCTGCTGTGCTCCTCTGAGGGAGCCTTGGAGGGAGGTTGGAGTCACAGGAAACCAGCAGTTGGTTAATGGCTGAGCCATATAAGAACTTAATTATACGGGACCGGAGAGTTTTTCCTCTGGGAAGCATTAGGGGCAGGGCGCAGGACCCCCAGCCTATGAAAAAGGGCTGGGGTTGAGAGATTATGCAAGAACAGGAAGACCTGACACAGCGCCTCTAAATGGTTAATAGGAGGCTGGTGTAAGCAGTGCAGTCGCACACTCTTTACCGCACAAGTAGTGACCACATCCTGTGGTCACTTCCTGTGAAGTCACTGAAAGGAAACGAAGAGCTGAAACGTCAGGCACTGCCAGATGTAAACGAAGCAAGATTAGAAATGCACACAGATTCTGAGGGAGGATTTCAGAGTCAAGAAACTATTTGCCTGAAAGCAAGGGGTGGGGGTAGGTGGGGCGGGCCGGCCTTGAGAAGCAGAGACATTTAAAAGTCAAAGCCGCCAGCTAGTAATTCAAAAACTAACAAACATAACCACCCCTTTTAAAAAATGGTTTGATGATTAAGACTTTAAGATGATTTCATTTTGCTTTATGTTGGCTTTTAGATTAGGTTAACTTCTCTGTTGAAGAGACAGGCAAGAAAGCCATCCATGGCCTTTTGAATGAGCAAATATAGGTCTGGACCTGTTGTATATTTGAGGAGAAAGGAACGTAAGGAAATTCTCTCTGTTAAGAGCCTTTGTGGGGAGGGAGCCTTGAAACCGTGGTTATCTCTGGGGCCTCTGAAGTAAAGATAGCGCTGCTCTCCTGTTATGTCTTGTGCAAGTGGGATTAATGTGGCATTGCCTCTCCCTTTTACATCCCTCTGTCCTGACAACACTTGGGAAGAGATGTTTGCAGAGACCTCTTCCTTAGCATCAGGGAGAATACACCCCCCCCCCCCCCCCCCCCGCCCTACTCCCCACCTCCCCAGCTCCAGCCCCAGCCAGCTCCCAACCCTGGGCAGGAAGCACATGCGTCCTGCTGCCGGGACAGCAGAAGAAAATTCATAAGGATTACAGAGAGGGTTTATTTTCTTATGGGTTGAGGCAGGTAACAGTGGGGAATAACTACAGTTAGTACATAGGCATGTTTGTCTTGAAGTATATCATAGACTGTGTAGTTAGTAAAGAAGTCTGATAGTTCTGCCAATCACCTGATGGCTTTTCAGATCAAGAAATCATCATATTTTGCCTGGCTGGTGTGGCTCAGTGGTTGAGCGTCGACCTGTGAACCAGGAGGTCACGGTTCGATTCCGGGTCAGGGCACATGCCCAAGGTTATGGGCTCGATCACCAGTGTGGGGCGTGCAGGAGGCAACCGATCAATGATTCTCTCTCATCATTGATGTTTCTATCTCTCTCTCTCCCACTTCCTTTCTCTCTGAAATCTATAAAAGTATATTTTTAAAAAGAAATAACCACATTTTAACATGGGCATTGTTGCAGAGTGTAGTAAATGTAGCTTCACACGGCCTGTCTCTGATGGCTCTATTCCCTCAACTCAGCAGAAAATTTGCACGTGATCCTCGGGGTCCAAAAGTGCAGTGCTTCAAAGAATCCTTCTTCTTCAAGACTTTCAAAGCAGACGTATTTCTAATAGGGAGGCCAGATTGGGAGAGCTGATGAAAGACAGTCTGGTCGAGAAAGTTCCCATGATTTACTGACCCAGAACACCACCTGGAGGTCCTGAGTCATGTTGTTTAATAATTACTGGCTGAGTGAGAAAATTACTGGGCTGGAAATCCAGAGGTCTGGGCCACAGCGAGGCTTTCCCTCTGGGATCCTGGGGAAACGGGCTCCCTGGCCCTTGCGTTGTGTGACCAGCGATGAATTTTGCACGCCCTGCCCGGTAAGTAAGGCCCCTGTGTGCAGAGGGCGGCGCACTCAGAACCGGGTGTGGGGAAGATGCCACAGCCTCTCTCAACGTGCATATGTTACTTTATTAACGTTACAGAAGACAATATACGTGTGCATCTCCATTGGATAAACAATGTTGACGAAGTAAGATGAGTGTAACTTGCTTAGGAGCAAGTTAGGAGCAATTTAGGAGCCTGGGGAGTGTCCGGCGGGCGAGAGGAAAGCCTACATTCATGGCCGTTGAGATCATGTGTTTATGCAGCAAGTGTAGGTGAGCTTCATCCCTGTAGGCAGCGCATTAAGAGATGCTTTGAAAGGTGGTGGTCGTCGAGGGTGAAAGAGCAGAGAGAAACGGGGGGGGGGGGGGTAGGGGGGCATCGATAGTGTGCGCAGGTCTAATACATACCTGCGGAGGAAGTGGGGATGCGAGTCACACGGGGGGACACTTGGAGTGGTGAGTTTGTGGCCAGGAGATAATGTTAAACGAGTTACACTTGATGGAAAACCTTAGCTACCAGAGTAAGGGTGGAAGGGGACTATTTATGTGATGTTTATAAACAGTGACCTATTTTTGAGTGTCTCCATGCGATCCCTTAGAACATGTTGTGTAAACATAAATGCAGTGACCTCGCTCTGTCATTTTGGAGACAAGACCTCCACAGCACCCTTCCTCCCTTCGTCATGCCACGGCACAATTCTAAAAACGAGACCAGAAAACCTTCCGAGGCTGGATTGGATCATCTGAGTTTTGGGTTCCAAATGACAAGTTTGAATGAACCTTCTTTATCTTTCAGCCAATGTTTCGGTGCTCGATTGTGGTGCCAGGAACTGTCTTTCTACATCTCAGATGGTTCTTATTATATTGTTTATAAGGAGAGTGATGGGGTGTGTTTTTGTGGTGGTGTTTTTTTCAGGGTGTACAGCAGGGGTCCTCAAACTTTTTAAACAGGGGGCCAGTTCACTGTCCCTCAGACCGTTGGAGGGCCGGACTATAGTTTAAAAAAAAAACTGTGAACAAATTCCTATGCACACTGCACATATCTTATTTTGAAGTAAAAAAACAAAATGGGAACAAATACAATATTTGTATTTGCATGTGGCCCGCGGGTGGTAGTTTGAGGACCCCTGGTGTACAGGCAAAAGAGGCTCGATCCATTTCCCTTTCCTGATGCACACACAAAATTTTGTTGACACCAGAATTTTTTATAAGAATTTTTTATAACCTTATTTTGTCTGATTATGTCCAATATCAGTTAGGGTGAAATTTGCTTCTTTTAATATAAATTGTGCAGTTGCTGAGGATGGGAGACAGATAAGGTGTAGAATGTTAGATTGTCTGAACCTCCGCCACCCCGGCCCTGCTGACAGACGCATCACAGCCTCGTTGTGGTATGTCAAGGACAGCTAAGGAGGGGAGTCCCGAACAATGGGAACCAGTGTGCTTCAGGGGTTCCATTGTCCACAAGTAGCCTCGGGAAACTGACATGACCCTCGCAAAGCGTCTTCTTAGTCCATGTTTTCCATTTGAACTTCGGAGGAGTGATGTGCAACTTATAATGGGCAGATACACTTTAGGAAAGACCAACGTTTTATTCTCTTATCTGCATGTTTGGTATTTTCCATGCTTTAGGACGCAAAGCAAGTATTGTTTTTTATTCTTGAAAAGTTTTATTGACGTCTAATTGACATACAGTAAATGGCGCATATTGAAAGCCTACAATTTGCTAAGTTTTGGCAGAGCTATCAAACTGTGAAACCATCACCACAATGGGGCAGTGAACATGCTCACCATTCCCCGAAGTGTCCCCTTCTCTCTGTTCCTGGCCCATCGTCCTTGCTCTGGGGGGCTACCAGTTTCCCGTCTCTCAGGATTCCGCCATCGTTCTTTCCCAGAAACCACAGTTTCATTTATTTTGTCTTATTTTCTGTCTGTTTCATGTTGGAGGGTGAATCTGAGCCCCTGGCTAGAAGTGGAGGGTCAACTATTGCTTTTTATCTGGGAAAAAAAAATGCTTATTTAATTTGAGAGCTGCCACAAATATGTGTTATACTGTTAAACCCTCCCTTAATAAACAGTAGGAATCTTCTTAACCAAGATTTTTTTTTGTGTTTTTAAGGAATTAAAATTGAATCTCTAGATTTATTTTAAACCTAAATTTAGCAACATCCTGAGTATGTTTATAGAGTTTGGAGTTTGTAGAAATGCAGATCACTGTACAGTTTCATCTGTAAAATTGTGTCACTGTGTTGAACCTGAAGACCAGAATCCTGACCCCCCAGTTCTGGCTGGTCCTCCTTCCCCAAAATGCCACTCCTTCTCAGTATAGTGTGCTTACCAAGACCAGGAAGTAGATGTGTGTTTGAGGGTGCGTGTGTGTGTGTGTGAGTGTAACATACTTCATAAATTCTATTACTTGTTAGAAATACGTAATGAATTCACATAGTACAAAATTTGAAAGGTACAAAGAAGATACCCATGAAAATTTTTGTTCCTGTTCAGTTCCCCAGACAGCTTTCTTCCTTAATATATTAGCTGTTTCATTCTCTGTATTCTTTTTTTTTTTTAATATATTTTATTGATTTTTTACAGAGAGGAAGGGAGAGAGATAGAGAGTTAGAAACATCGATGAGAGAGAAACATTGATCAGCTGCCTCCTGCACATCTCCTACTGGGGATATGCCCGCAACCCAGGTACATGCCCTTGACCGGAATCGAACCTGGGACCCTTCAGTCCGCAGGCCGACGCTCTATCCACTGAGCCAAACCGGTTTCGGCATTCTCTGTATTCTTGATGCTCTGGTGTCTGGATTCTCCCTGTCAGAGACTGCCCCTCTCAGGGCTCGATGGTTCTTAGGAGGCAGTAAATGACTCACCTGTCATGTGCCCGCTGGCCAGTCCAGACCCCACCCTTGGGGCCACCCTTTATCCAGCCAGTATCCCCTGTCCTTACCACCCCAGGGCCGGACCAGACAAGTAGGGCAACAACCCCTGATCTCCAGCCCCACGGAGATCCTCAAACTGGCTGGTGCTGCGGAAACCACAAGAAAGGCTCCTGCCCGCCTTGGTGCAGCCTCCTGTGGCCCTGGCGGTATGGGTAGGCGTGCCCGGTGGTATTGCCTTGCATGTCCCTTTTCTTGGGGATTGTGGGTAACCAAGTGTCTTTTCAGTGACGGTTGCTGTCTGACCTGTTGGCCTCACCATCCCTGAATAATAACAAAACCTACGTTGGAAAGCCTGGTAAAGCCATAAAATGTTATCGTAGCTAATAGGCATGCTCATCTATGTTCTAGTCCAGGATCACAGTATCACTATTTTTTTTCCTCCATCAAAGTTAGTGGCATTTTATTGTGGCTGGAACAGAGGCTGAACAAAGTGCAATAGGAAACAGCTACAGCTGCAAACAACTTCCAAGGATTTCCGGTGACATTTGATAGCCGCAGCGGAAGGAAACGGAGGGCCAGTCGCTCACAATGGCAGGAATTCATTTAAAAAGAATAAGTGTACCTATTTGCAGACTTTTTCCAAAGATATGCAAATATTATAAGGAAGGATCAATAGGCTTGTCTTACCTAACCTGCTCATTTTTAATTTTTTAGTGAAGTATGTTATCCTAAAAGCCTGAAGGAAGTCAGGTTTTATTCAGTGCCTTTTCTCTACACGTGTGAAATGATGACATGCTTTTCTTTTAAAATCTGCTGATGTTGAACCCTTAGGATTCAAGTGGTATTCCATTTTTTAAAACATGTTGCTGAATATCACTTGCTAAAATTATTTTAAAGACCAGTATTTTAAGATTTTCGCGTTTAAGTGCCTGCGTGCAGCTCCCCTTTTCTTGTCAACATGGGGTTAACCTTGAAAGTGGGCTGAGCTTCTTCCCCTCTCTCTCTCTGCTGTAGCTGACATTTGTAGGAATGATGAAGGCAACTTCCAATAAAGCACATTTGGCTTCTGATCTTATGTTTGTCCTGGTTTTCATGCCACCAGTTTCCAACAAGAAACAGCTACTCAGATAGAATTTAAGCCAGAAGAGAAGCCTGGAGATTTCTGGGTGTAAATTCCCACTCAGCCACTACCTGTGTGGCGTGATCTGTTTGATCAGCGCTTTCTCTGGGCCTCGGAAAGTTTGAACTCCGTGAGCCCTGAGCTCCCGTACAGACTGGGCCGTCTGTCAATAGAATTCCATTTTTGGCTCCGAGCCTAATCCTGCCGGCACCAGGGTGACCACAATAGCTGCTCAGATGGCCACAGCTGCCAGAGAGCCCTCGGCAGGCTGTGGTCAGAGGCTGTCTTAGAACAGCCCCTAAATAAAGGCATCACGGTGCTGTGGAGCATCTCTGAGCTCATGACCTACAGCTCCAAGGGGATGGATGTGGAGTGATAACCGTAGGAAACATTGAGCGCTCGCGTTTGGCCTATAAAGCCACCTGTATTTTTAGGGTGGGGCTCTGGATAGCGATGCCCAGCCTCCCTGCCTGCCTTGCAGGTCTGCTCTGCCTTTATTTTCAGTGTGGGTGCTGGTCTTGCCTGTAGGGGATGCAGTCCTGGCTCAGGTCCTTGAGGGCAGGACCACCCCATATTCATTTGTTGTAGCCACCAGAGAGCCAAACATGATACTGGATGTGTGGTTGCTGCTTCGTACTTACTTTCCAGTCGACTCGCACAGATGTTAAAAGTCAGTACCTGTTGGAAGAGACAGCTTAAAAGTCTGCACAGGAAAACACTGTCCCTGGTTTAGTTTCTGCCCTTGTCCCTCCTGCCTGTGGTGCCCTCTGCCAACCTTCTGTGCCGACCTCAGGACTTCGGCTGTGATCTTTGTAAATGGCAGTGAACAGCCTTGTTCTGAGAACATTTTACTTTATTAAAGCTGGTTGGGGCAGGTATGGACAGAATGACAGTCGTCTGCTACATGGAAGCTGTAGTTACTATCTCCTGCTTCCCCGTGCTTTGCTTACTTTAATCATTTATTTTAAAAATTAGAATGATTACCAGTTGTATTGCCTCCTTTGTTTTCTATACATTTGATTACTCCCTGTAGTTTTTTGATAACTAATTCAAAGCATGTTATGTTTTACTAGTGTACCATGGAAATTAACAGTATAGAATAATACCCTGTAAAGTCATAAAACATTTCAAATGGAGACTTCAATACAATGTAGAAAACAGTATGCAATGGTGGTCGCTTGGCCGGTCGGCTTGCGGTTGGCTGGTCGTGGATGGCCTCACTTGCATAGTAGGTGGTTGGTTGGTTAGTTATCCACAGGAGCAATGGGTTTGGCTAGACTGCATGTCTCATCACCCAAGTTCAAACTTACTTGGAATACAGAGCCCTTAGCAAGAGCCCTTGCTTTCTCTCCGCTGTTTTCAGTATGCACCCTACACTCTAGGCCCTCTTATTGTTTGTTGAATGTAGTCTTTTGCCTTCTCCCCTTCATCCTTGTGTCTTAAACACTCTGAAAACAAGACTGTCTTAGTCATCTGCATTCTTACTGGACAGCACAAAGAAGCGGAATGAATGCAGAGAGGGAGTTTCACCTATGGGGACTATCTCCGATTATCTGTACCTACTCATCCTCTAATACTCACCAGTATGTGCATTCTAGTCCATGAAATCTATTTGATCTCTTAAACTGAGCAGTTTGCCGATGGTTTCTGGTACAGGCTTGTAAGAAATGTCAGAGAATAAAAATTTCTAGTGAAGTATGACAGTTAACCTACCATTCTCTCTTTTCTTAAATGAACTCTTTCTCCAAATGTCTAAAGTAGCATAGAAAGGCTATGAATCACTTTTAGTGATATTCATAAAATATAGGACAGTTTGGTTTCTTAGTTTTACATACACGTAGGGGGGTAAACTTGAACTGATAATTGGTGAGAAGATAATGCAATCTGTTCTCTCAGCCCACCCATATTTATAATAGCATTGGTCTACAATTTTCAACTGGTGTGCCGCAAAACAATTTTAAAACATGCAGCTCCTGACTGGTTAGTCAGGGTCCTGAACCCTTCTCCCTTAGATTGTCCGATTAAAAAACAACAACAGCCAAAAGAGCAACAGCTTCCTGTGGGAGTCAATCAGAATTATGGCCGTTTCTTTTGTCATATCAGCAAAAAATATAATGTACCTTTTTGGTGTGTCACGGAAGTTTAGTAATTAGTTTATGTGTGCCATGAGATGAAAGAGGTTGAAAATCGCTGTTCTACAGAATGGGATGTTTTTCTAGGTCAAGGAAAGAAAGTTTTGTATTTTCATTTCTATTTTTAATTTAATAGTGCTTCGCAGAAAAGAAAGATAAAACACAAAGTTACAAAAGCCAGCACTTGCGTATGCATTTTCCTGCTTTCACCCCTCCTGTTTTCTTTTCTAACTTGCATTGTTGGACCCGCTAAGTGAATACTGATTAACTATGGCTATTCCCCCCCCCCCTCATCTCCCCCCCACTTTAACTTTTATATAAGTCACTGTTCAGAGTTTATGGAGCGTTGAAATACCATAATGCAATAAACTATGCAGTGTGTGGTGGAATGGGGAGGGGGGAAAAACAAAACAAAACAAACCCCTTCTCATCTGGGCCTCAGGAAGGCTAAGCTCTAAGCCTGGCTCTGACTTACCATTGACCTTGAAACACTTTAACTTCTCCTTGGCTCAGACACCTGAGCATCGGGTTTCTCTGCAGTTTGGAAATATTGTGCTGTTTCTATTAAGCACATGTCTCCCTGGGATTTAGTAACAAACATTACAGATGAGCGCAGATGTTTAAAATGAAAGAAATGGATGCCCTTTTTAGACTATGTAATACCTCCACGGTTAATAACATGTGCGAGGTATATAGAAAAGGTACACACCGGGTTCATTTTTGAAGTGAGTGTTTATCACAGTGGTGAGGGGGGGGCAGGGGTAGCAGGGTGGATTAGCAGGGTCCCAGAGGTGAAAATAGGTGTGGAAGGCAGCGTGAATTCTACCGCTGAACCCAGGTGGTCAAAGCAAGCTGTTGCCCTTGTGAAGTGCCCATTGGCGATGACTCTTGGATGGACACTTTGGGACAGTTGGATGGGACTCGTCCCGGTGACTTCCTGTCATTTTTGAACTACTTAAAAACCACAATCAGAAGGGGTGGTAAACTTTTGATGGGGGGAAAAAAAAGAACTGAACTTGAAAAGGTTTTGAAGGAATGGACATTAAACTTGTGCCAAAGCAACATTTTCAAACCATGAAGCTTTGTGAAGCATTTTCCTCGAACGAGGGAAAACCTCAGAGTATAACTACAAAACAGTCTTTTGTTGTTCTTATTCAAAAGAGAGCATTGCTTCATTGAAGTATGGGGAAGACAATGTGGATTTAGATTCTTAGTGACTAATTAAGAAAAAGAAATACTTCAAATTACATGAAAACACAAGCCCCTCATTTACAAACGTAGAGAAACATTTTGAATAGCCTTTAATTGGTAGTTTTGTGAAAATAGGATATTAGAGAAGATCCAAAAGAGGGATAAAGTCTGCTCTTAAATATGAATTATTTGAAGTATTTCCGTGCAGAAGAACCACAGAAAGCTGGGCAGGGGAAGGTTGGCCCTAGCCGTTGTCTTGCCACATGAGGCTGTTCCTGACCTTCAGAGCGAATGTTGGAGCCGCTCAGCACCCACCTGTCCATCATCAACACAGGCTGGGGAGGGTGTTTCAGTGGCTGGGGCAGTTTTGTGTGTACGTTTTGTGAAGTACAAGAATAAATTCAATCAGTTTTAATGGTCTTCTTGGTTCCATACGTTCACAGTTTACCAGATAGTTGTCATAGTTCAGGAGAGAGATATAAATTCAATATTGTAGTTTGGTAGAAAAATCAAAGAAATAAGGGGGGGGGGTCTTAATTTTCTTCTTTTGTTGGAAATGAAATGATTGTTATTTGAGCAGCATTACCTGGAAAATCACATTTCTTTTATAATCTTCATTTTTGAGAGTAGATGATGCAAAGGTAATGAAACATAGTCATATACATTATATTTTCCAATGGCCCTTTTCTTTTATATGTATTGATTTCAGAGAGGCAGGGAGAGGGAGAGAGAAACATTAATGATGAAAGAGAATCATTGATCAGCTGCCTCCTGCACACTTCCTACTGGGGATCAAGCCCGCAACCTGAGCATATGCCCTTGACTGGAATCGAACCCGGGATGCTTCAGTTCGCAGGCCAATGCTCTATCCACTGAGCCAAACCAGTTCCAATGGCCGTCTTCACTAGTTACAACAATTGCTTCTGTCAATTCTCTGTTTTTAAATCCTCACCTGAGGATATGTGTTTTTTTAATATTGATTTTGAGAGAGGGAGAGACATACAGAGAGAGAAGACGGGTCCTGCAGCAGTTGAAGGAGATATGGATGAGGTTGAAATCCTGCATAATTTCATCTCGTGTTCTAAATACCTTCTTTGACAATACAGATTGAAACTATTAAACCAAAAAATGTAACTGGTTTGAGTTTTTCACTTTCTTAATACTTCTGTAATATACCTATTGAGTTTAAGAATTATTAAATGAAAATAACATAATTAACTGTTCTTTATTAATCATTCTTTTCCCTTGAGAATAAGTTAAGAGGTTTGCTCAGACTTACATACAGAGTGTGATTATGTGAGATTACGGTTTATTGTTGTGAGGACTAATGAACTGTTATCCTTTTATAGGTCTCATCACAACTACATCGAGGAAACTAGATCGAGAGCAGCAAGATGAGCACATATTAGAAGTAAGCATTTCTTTATTTGCAGTTATTTTGAAAATATACTCGTAAATATCATGGGACAGAACATTCTTGTTCTCATTTACTAGTATTCATAGCTGTTAACATTTTGTTATATTAGCTTACTGTCATTAATAAAAAGGAATATAAAACATTGTGCATGTATTTTATGCCTCCTTTATGTCCCTTTGTGTCCCCGGGATGCAAGACCACTGTCCTAAGTCCCATTCTAATGTTTGTACTTATTCAGGCACACACAGAGAGTAAGCAAAACCGAAAACAGTGATTTGAATTTCAGTTTCATTTACATAAGTGGTTTTTTGTATGTCTTCCACATCTTTTTCTTCAGTATTATGCTTTTGAGATGTACTTTTGTAAATAGATTAATTCAACCTTTTAAACTGTAGTTAGCTTGTTTCCAGGTTTTTGTTCGTTTGTTTTCCATTTTAAACTGAATTATGTAAAGTTTATGCCTTTTTTGCCCTGGCCGGTGTGACTCAGTTGTTAGAGCATCGTCTCCTGCACCAAAGGATCCTGGGTTTCATTCCCTGTCAGGGCACATGCCTGGGTTTGTGGGTTCGATCTCCAGTAGGAGGTGTTGGGGAGGCAACCGATCGATGATGTTTCTCTCTCTCATTGATGTTTCTATCTTTCTATCCTTCTCCCTTCCTTTTCCTCTAAAAGTCAGTAAAAGTATAGAACAACAACAGCAACAAAACTGTGTTACTGGCTATTTGTTATTGAATCCAGGCTTAGGAACAATTTGGTGATGAATACTATAAAGCACCATTCTTGATTGTATTCCTCTTTAATTTTTCTTTTTTTCCCAAATATCAGCTGGTCACAGGGAAATGGTGTGAGACATTAAAATTGCAATAGCAATTTTTTTTTGTTTTATTTTGAGAGTTTGGGAAGGTAGAGCATGTACTTGACAAGTACTGTCAGGATCCATTCACAGTTTGTAAATAACAGGATTTACACCTATCAGCTTCAAACAGAAAATACTTCCCTGGGAAACTTCAATCCACTTTAGTTTTTAGTATTTCAGTAATTAATTTGGGAGGATGTGTGAGGGGAGAATAACTGTTACTAAGGTCATTACTTTTAATCTACACACTGAGGACATTTGATTAACGGGTGAAATTGTTTCTTTTGCATCTAGAAGCACATGCCAGTGCATCCCCAAGAATCCTGATTTTTATTCCACACTGATGACATGAATAATTTACTTAGAATCAAAGTGACTTTACATTTCTTTTACTGAAATTTTTATTTCATAAATTGGTATTAAATTTAAATGTTTGTGGTTCACCCTACTAAACATGGAAAACTTCTGTGCAAGAGCCAAACAAAATAAAACGATGATTACTAGTATTAAAAGGCGTGCTGCTTAGCACATATTTTAAATTGATGACTTAGCTTATTTTATTGATGAAGCTTAAAAATGACAGTTTTTTTAATGGACTGTGTGGAGATTTTATTTTTAAGTATATGCAGTATCTATATAGTTTAAGAGGACTCTTTAGATACTTAAAGCAAAATCTTCATGTATCCCTTCCTTGGCTTAAAAATAATAAGTTTGATAGCTTAGCATTTTGGTGGCATTCACAGTACAGTAACAGTTATGTGAGGGCCCTGGCCTGGTAGCTCAGTTGGTTAGAGCATCGTCCTGTTAACGCCAAGTTTGCAGGTTCGATCCCCAGTCAGGGCACATACAGGAATCAACCAGTGAATGCATAAAGAAGTGGAACAACAAATTGATGAGTCTTTCTCTTTCTCTCTCCCTCTCTTGCTCTTTACAACCAATTTTTAAAAAATGGCAGTGTGAGGAAGGGAGATGCCTGGTCAGGAGAGGTTAGGGCTCACAGCCAGTTCTTTCTTAGCCCTTGCCTTCCCTGAGTTTCTATCTGAAAATGGGAGAGGTTGTCCTGCCTCCTCACAGGGCTGTTGCTGGAACGAGAGGAGGTGGTTTGTGGTCAGAGCTGTGTGCACTGGATAGGTTTCCACAGATGCTGATTCTCATTGGGAAGAAAGCAACCACTTTTATTTACTGTCTTTTAAAAACATTGTTGATCTCTCACCTTTAAAAAATAGGTTACCGTGACAGACAATGGTAGTCCCCCCAAATCAACTGTTGCAAGAGTGATTGTGAAAATCCTTGATGAAAATGACAACAAACCTCAGTTCCTGCAAAAGTTCTACAAGATCAGACTCCCAGAGCGAGAAAAGCCGGACCGAGACCGGAACGCCAAGCGCGATCCCATCTACCGGGTGATCGCTGCCGACAAAGACGAAGGTCCCAACGCAGAAATCTCCTACAGCATCGAAGAGGGCAATGAGCACGGAAAATTTTTTATTGAGCCCAAAACCGGACTGGTGTCATCCAAGAAGTTTTCTGGAGCTGGAGAATACGATATTCTTTCAGTGAGTGAAGATCGAGTCTTTGAATGTCTTACAAACATTTATTATTAATCTAGTCTTTGGTCTCGTTCTCTTATAACTTTATTCCGTAAATGGCCTCAGTATGACAGTGGGAAGTATGGGTTTGTTTTCCTCTTTGCAGTTGTCACTCCAGTTATTATTTGTTGAGTGTGGCCTGAAGAGGATGCTTTCTGATATAGCATTAACCACATGGAATATGCAAAGACAGATATTAAATGTTTGAAATTGGCTCAGTCTAAGACCAGCCCAATCCATGCTTCAGTGATGGGATGCTACTTCTAATAATTTGCCGTTTTGATCCCCTCTGCTCATATAGATCAAGGCAGTGGACAACGGTCGCCCCCAGAAGTGGTCAACCACTCGCCTCCATATTGAATGGATCTCCAAACCCAAACCGTCCCCGGAGCCAATTTCCTTTGAAGAATCGTTTTTCACCTTTACTGTCATGGAAAGCGACCCCGTGGCTCACATGATCGGAGTGATAGCTGTTGAGCCGCCTGGCACCCCTCTTTGGTTTGACATCATTGGTAAGCCTTCCTCATCGTTGTCATCGTCCTTGTCTAGGTAATACCGTGGAGAACCTGTTTATGCTCTGCTGATTTTTGTGCATGTCTCAGAAATGTAAAATTGGGAATAAGACCAATTTGTTTTAAATTGCGGTATCTTGATTGCAAAGTTTGCCTCTGTACCCAACATATATTAAACTTGTTTAAAATAGGTGCTCTATGTGTACCATCTCAATATGAAAATTAAGGTTTTTAAAAGTACATCAAGGATTTATAGAGAAATCTAAGCATTTTGGTCCAAAAGTACAGTTTCTGATCCAAAAATATAGCTTTTTAATTTTTCCCTCTTGAAACATAGCATATGGCAGATTACCATTTTCAGTGGATATGATTTAAATGTTTAAAATAACTATGTGTGGTTGTCACACATTGGTATTTTATAGAGAATAAGCTTAAAATTTTTAATTTTATAACTTAAAAACGATAGTGGCAACCGTGACTTTTAAAGTTTTATTTACCTCATTTTCAGTAGGAAGCAAGATTCACTAGATTAAATTACATGCCTAAGCCAGTTTTTTTTTTTTGTCATTTAGTTCAACGTAGTTATAGAATCTAATAACCTATTCCAACATACTTTTCAAAAGTTCACATTAGACTTTGACATGTTTTTATGATTTCTTCACACTATTTTAATAATAAGGATACTTAAGATCAGAAGCACGCATTACGATTGGGACTTCATGTCCCTTTTCCCTCGTCCACCTCTCAGCCACGATAGCCCCAGATGCTGTTTCAGCAAGTCGAGCTGGTCAGCCATCGGCTGAGCGACACAGGTGCACTGTGTACGGCTTTCCCCCTTGAACTTGCACACTAGACAGTTAGGCTCTGTTCATCATGTTGGTCAATGTATGAAATTGTGGATGTCATCACCACCTATGAAACCATTACAGGTTAGTTTTAAAGACAAGAAATGAGATTGTGTTCATAGTCCGCTGCAATCAGAACAGTTCGTTTGCTGTCTGTTAATTCCTATCCCATTTCCAGATGAGCAGGCGGCTCCTGGGCAGCCTCTAACATCACCGTGTAACCCCGCCTGCCTTTGGAACCGGTCTGATTGACGGCTCTGCCTTGTTCTCTGCTTTCTTCCATGCTTGCTTGCTTCTTTTTGGCTGTGCCAGGAGACACACTGGCTAGAGAAGTGTTTTACATCTTTCAGATGACTTGTGACCTGAACTGTACAGCAGAAGGTATCTGCTGAGATCACATAATTTGTCTCAGATTATGAGATCTGCAATAAAAAGCATCATTTTTTTTTTTTTTTAGAACTTTTATTTCCAGGGCCTCCCTTTCATTGCGTTTTCTTTTCATAGTGTGCACGCGGTCATCCATTTTAATTGCAAACATACCAACTTCTCATCCATCCCTAGATCCTTCGTTTTAACTGAAGACTTTGCTGTGTGTGTGTGTGTGTGTGTGTGTGTGCGCGTGCGCACGTGTGTGTGCTATTTTGCTTTTTGGTAAGATTTAGTAATAGAACTTCACTGTGATGTTAAGACATTTTCATTCCATTTCATTGATATAAGTATCTCAAGTTCAATGGATTTGAAAAGTTTGTCAAGAATATATCATTGGCATTGTATTTGGATAATGTAAGTAGCACAGAAACGTTTGCTTCATTCTCTTTGACAACAATGGAAAAAATTTCACATACTTCATATGAGTCATGGCTAATTCTTGATAACTATCGCTATTTTTTTCCAAGTCAGCATTTTTTTTTAATAGGTATTTTATTAGGGCAATATGCCCAAAGTGTTACAGTTGTTATTTTTTATAATTAAACTTTTAAATGGCCAACCTTGGTTACCAAATATCTTATATAGCTACTGCCACATAAATTAAAGATATATTTAGAACCCCCGAAAAATCAAATTGGCAGTCATTCATGGGCAATATTAGCAATGTTTTCCTCTTTTCAGAGTTGCTTTCTTGCTTCCTTTCGCTTAGTTGTTGCCTTGACAGTTAGGTCTCCATTCTGCGTCTCTAAAAGGGATGCCTTTGTCCTTGCCCTTCCTTGTTCTCAAAATGAAAGCGCTGGGAATCACCTTGGCCAATATTGATTATATATCAGAAATTTCGTTTTACTGGCAGTAAGAATTAAAAAGCCACAAAAGAGTCAGCAGGTTTTCATCCTGTTACCTGTTCTTACTTGTTTGTCCTAATTGAATCCAGGTGGCAACTATGAGAGTCACTTTGATGTGGACAAGGGCACGGGCACCATCATTGTTGCCAAACCTCTTGATGCGGAACAGAAATCAGACTACAACCTCACCGTCGAGGCGACAGATGGAACCAGCACAATACTGACTCAGGTGAGCGGAGGATGAGGGGGTGCTTGTCAGAGGAGGGTATGAGCAGTTCATTCTGCCCTCCCCCCCCCCCCCCCCCACACACACACACCCCCCGAGGTTCTCCGATCAGAAGTTACCATGTTGCTGTAGTTAACACACGTGCACACCAGGGACTTTTATTTGCAGAAATAAAATTAACTGCAAATCCCGAGAAATTTTTTAAAGAAGACTTAAGAAACCCACACATTGTTATATTATCAAGATATTTTCATATTTTACTCCTTTTCAACTGTATTAGTATAAAATATATCTCTGATGCCCTGGCCGGTTGTTCAATGGTTAGAGCATCGGTCCAAAGGGTCTCCGGTTTGATTCCAGGTCAAGGGCTCATACATCCATTGCAGACTTGATCCCCAGCTCCGGCCAGGGTGCGAACGGGAGGCCACCGGTCGATGTGTGTCTCTCTCACATTGCTGTTTCTCTGTCTGCCCCCTCCGCCCTCCTCTCTAAAAAAAAAACAAAAACAGTGGAAACAATATCCTCAGGTGAGGATTACAAAAAAATGTGTCCCTGGTGAGGATGATTTGTCCAAGTCGTTTTCATTGAAGCTGGTTAAAGCCTTGGCTCCCTTAGCGAGGGCTGTATAAAATAACTGGTAACATCGTTCTGAAAGTCCCATTAGCATCTCACTCCTACCCGAATAAATACGCACTCATTTACCAACCCAAGGCCTAGGCAAGCAAAGCTTTACTTCCTCCTGAAGAGCTTCTCTGAAAGACTTACTTGATCGTGTATGAAACCTCATTAGACTTTGTAGGTACAGGGCATGGCCCAGGAGGTTGAAAGCTTCATGCGGGCGGGATTGCCACATTTATTTTACACGCTCAGCGCTGACCTTTAAGTGCCCAGCCAATGTTGCGGCTGAATGGCCTGATCGAAAATGGCTGGTTTTCCTTCAGTGGTTCCTGCTCACTTGTGATTAATGGATCTTGGAGCAGGATAACACGATGTCTGCCCAACACTCCATGAGAAGAATGATCTTTAAATTTATAGTGGGAGTAAATGCATAATGATTTAATCTGTAGAAATTGCCGTTAGAGCCATCCCTTCTGCATCACCGTTGACATTGAAGAGTGAGGCCTCTGTAGTTTTAAATATTTACATAACTGTCACATAAAACCTTTCTGCACTTGGTGATTGCATTTAGTATTCATATAAAGTCTGACGTGCCGATCCATCATGGACTTGGTGTTCTCTGAGAGCTGGTACCTGCTTCTCTCACAGGCCGCTGGTTCACACGCCTGGGGCGGTGTGTTAGTAGCTTCACCTGTGCGTTCCTCGGGCCCAGGCCTCCCGTG
The DNA here is from genome assembly GCF_014108235.1 of Myotis myotis. NCBI lineage: Eukaryota > Metazoa > Chordata > Mammalia > Chiroptera > Vespertilionidae > Myotis > Myotis myotis. Next base: position 7,949,384 of record NW_023416335.1, on the reverse strand, counting down.
CCATCGGGACTAGCACACCCCTTTCTCCAGATGCACCAACGAAGCCTAGATTTCTTGCTCATACTGTAAATCGGTGTTATAATCAGTGGTGATTTCCACTGTGCCTCATCCACATATGCCTTTGCAATCTGAAAATGAATCCTGCTGGCATGTAAAAGGATTTTACTGGGGACTGAGTTTTTTAACATCAGCCTTTTTCCTCTAAGGTTTTTATTCGATGCCGATATGTTTAAGAGAGTTTATCTTTTCGTTGTACTTCAGTTTCTTTTAGGAAGTAGATGTGTTTACTATTGATACATAGGTTTTGCGATCACAAAAAGATAAGAATTTACAAGCACATTTCTTACTTTTTCATAAATATAAAAATAATCTGTCGATAAGAAGTTGGAGTCTCAAAGATTAGAACAAGAAATTTAGATCCTGTGACAGTCTAGTATTATCCTCACTCAGCAGCATGATAGGTACAGATTCAACTCGGATCCAGGAAACTAGTCTTCTGTAAACCTGGGAAAGTAACTTCTCTGTAATCGTTATCTGAGGAATCTAGAAATACCTCTGCTGCATTTCATAAGGAAATGTGTGAAAGGTGTTACATTTTCTCTCCAACGTTAGCCTCAAGAATTTAGAAAGGTCCTCGTTATCATACTCAGGTATAGAAATAGTATATCAATGAAAAATTGAAAGATATTTTGATTTTTGTTACTTTTCTCATGCTTGCGTTTCATTTTTGCTAAAAGAAATCAATTTTTAAAAATGTGCATCTGAGTCACTGGTTATTTATTAAAATGTCAGACTTAGGAATATTTCTGTGTGACTCGTTCTGTCATTATAGGTATTCATCAAAGTCATAGACACAAATGACCATCGCCCTCAGTTCTCTACATCCAAGTATGAAGTCGTTATTCCTGAGGACACAGCGCCAGAAACAGAGATTTTGCAGATCAGTGCTGTGGATAAGGATGAGAAAAACAAACTCATCTACACCCTGCAGAGTAGCATCGATCCGCTGAGTCTCAAGAAGTTTCGTCTGGATCCTGCAACTGGCTCTCTCTACACTTCGGAGACACTGGATCACGAAGCCATTCACCAGCACGTCCTCACGGTCATGGTACGGCTCTCTGCCCATTCTCCGGCCACCCTGCAGTTCCTGAAGGGTTTCATGCATTTGAGAGGGATTTTAAGTCAGGAAAATTCCAACGGGATTGATAATGCTGATTTTTTTCAGGTACGAGATCAAGATGTCCCTGTGAAGCGCAACTTTGCGAGGATCGTGGTGAATGTCAGTGACACGAATGACCACGCGCCCTGGTTCACGAGTTCCTCCTACGAAGGGCGGGTGTATGAATCCGCAGCTGTGGGCTCGGTGGTGCTGCAGGTCACGGCGCTGGACAAGGACAAGGGGAGGAATGCCGAAGTGGTGTACTCCATCGAGTCAGGTACTTGGGGAGCACTCCAGAGGTTCATAACTTAGCACTTGTTAAATGTCTGTCTCTTCTTTTCTAAAATTGGTTCTGGAGGTTAAAACATTTCTGTGTATCACTGCAAAAATTACTTACATGGAGCTTACATGTTAGGAGAAAGAGAAAACAATTTAAGTTCTAGCTCTTTAGGAAGCTAGGATAGAGTCCTAACAAGTTTGGGTCAAGTGCTTGGAGACTCACGATATTAGCATAATTCAAAGCTGAGAGGTCCTACCACAAAGAAAACTTGATTTGGCCAATTTAGTATTTCTAAACTTGTATTTTTTTAAAATATATTTTTATTGATTTTAGAGAGGAAGGGAGAGGGAGAGATAGAAACATCAGTGATGAGAGACAGTCATATTGATTGGCTGCCTCCTGCACACCCCCAAGTGGGGAGAGAGACTGCAACCCAGGCATGTGCCCTTGACTAGAATCGAACCTGGGACCCTTCAGTCCGCAAGCTGACGCTCCATCCTCTGAGCCAAACCAGCTAGGGCTGTACTTTTTAAATATATCTTTATTGATTTAAGAGAGGAAGGCAGAGGGAGGGAGAGAGAGATAGAAACATCAATGATGAGAGAGAATCATTGATTGGTGGCTGCCTCCTGCACTCCTCCTCCTGGGGATGGAGCCCACAACCCAGACATGTGCCCTGACCAGGAATCTGACTGCGACCTCCTGGTTCATAGGTCGACGCTCAACCACTGAGCCACACTAGCCGGGCTCTAAACTTTTTTTCACCACACAATCATTTTCCTTCTTAAACTAGGAAACGTTCTTAGGAAAATGCTGGCCTCTTAATGCAGTGCTTTACTTGTATACTTGTAGCGAGTGTTTTCTCCTAGGCAGAGCAGGGATTTCGTGGTGGACTGCTGACTCTTCCAATTATGACCCACTCAGATCTCACAGAGAGAGGGTCATGCCCCTGCTCCTTCCGGGTTTACTGTTGCTGCCACCGTCACCCCGTGCAGCTCACACAGTTGCGTGTCACTCATGGCTCATGCGGTCGGTCCCCAGGGGTGGGATTTGGACTCAGAGATGTTGGAAAGCTGAAGGGGCTGGAGGAGCTGGGCAAGAGGCAACCAGGGCAGGGAGGGCAGCTGGAAGTGTGGGCAGTTCCAGGGAGGATAAGGCAGGAGATCTGAGTCTTGCCTAGGGTTACCAGGAGGAGCGTCACAGAGCAGCACTGTGGCCAAGCAGTGTTTTTGTTCTCTGTTGAATGCTGCTATTCAGCCACCCATGTATTCATCCCAGGGTCTCATTAAGCTCATTTCATGTGCAGGTGCCATGTTGGGCACATTCATATTCGAACTTTATAGGTGTGGGGGTCGCCATTGGTCCACACAGGCATGTTCTTGCTTGAGACGGGTCAGTCGGCTTTAGAGCATCTGATGTGTGCAGTCAGAAATGGCCTTGCTTTGCAGCTTTTCCTGCTCATGCCAAATGATAGGAGTAAGTGATTCAATATGAGAAGGCACTTTTCAGTTCTGTCTTTGTGTCATTGTTAGTACAAAATCTCTCTCCTATTCTGCCTTTATAATGAATTTAAAGTATTGAGATCTTCCACTTAACTTGCCTTTTTTTTTGTAAGTCCATACTGCTACATTTTTAGAAATTGCATCTATCATAGGCATTAGAATTCAAAGAGGTGTCAATTAGCTATTAACTCATATTACCAAAAGCCAAGCAAATGGATAGTAATTAAAAAAACAAACACTTTGTTGATGTAGTTTGTGGTCAAACTATTTTTATTTCTTAATATATTTGAAGTTTCATTTATTTCACTGAAAGCGACCAAATTTAGTCCATTCCTCATAAGGAAGACCTCGTCTGCTGCCCATGGTTGCAGCAGTAAGATGTGTTTTCATGTAGTTAGTGCCTTGCCTAACGATGGAGGTTTTCCCACTGGTTCAGAAATGTCGCCGTTAAAAAAGCAGCGCATTCCACGTGTGCATGCCCGAGCACTTCAATGAAATAATTTTCCCGCAGACAAACTGGCTGGGTTTGTGTAGGAGAAAATGTTAAACTTTCCCTTAGCTTTCACATAATTTTCAACAACTGGGTGGTTAAAATATGATTGTTGGTGCCCGACTGAAGGCATACACATTCCTTAAATGCTTGTAGGGCTGATGGAATTAGTAACTTGGTATTCCAAGAATGGAACTGTATCTCCACTCAGCGAATACATAATACCAAGGGCCTATTCCAGCACAGACCTTGGACTTTTACAAAGATACTGTTTTCGATTTGGTATTATAAAAATAGTGCTGAACAAGTACTTTATAGGAAATGACTCCCCTTAAATGCTGTGGAATTGTGTGTGTGTGAATCTGTTCGAACAGCAGGGACTATAAAATGGTCCTGTGGCCGCTCACTTACCATTTATTCATAATCACCTGTTTCTAATGTCTGTCAGATTACATTTAATAAAGTTCAAAAGACTAGTTATGAATTCAGGCCATCACACGGCATGTTTAATTAGCAGCGATTTATTGAGCAAAAGGTTGGGTCTGATGAGGAGTCTTCAGGGGAAAAGGAATTAATTAAAGGGTATGTTCAGTAGCAGTTGAGTTATGTGCTTGGAGACACATGCTCAGCGCCATACTCTGGGCAGCTTCGTGTTCTCTTTATTTTTTGAAAGTAGATAATTGTAACTTCAAAACCATTGGAACGCCTGGAAATAGGAGCCTTTCAGTAAATATTCTTATTGACCAGAATTGATTTTCTTCCCCAAACTTAGGTTCACTATCGTTGCACTTGAAGTTTAGAGAGGTGGCCGCACTGGCCGGCGGTCGGCATCCACAGCGTGTCCCTGTGGGAAGACACGGATTCCTGTGCGCAGCTCTCTGATGCCCTGTGGGGTGTGCGTGTGTAATACAGTCATAGCTAATGAGCGCACGCATGCACGTTTGCTCACATAGTCGCCTGGCTCCAATAGCGAGGACAGTTTAAGGCTCTTTAGAAATCACCGTATCTCCAGCTAAGGAGACTGACTAAGCCCCCAGCGGAGTACAGACTTCCGCCCCTGCCCTGTGGGTTCGTTCACAAACAACATACGTGTATTTCAGTATTTGGTGAGCGTGTCTATTACTAGATCAGACGGCATGTCCAAGCCACTCAGCAGCCCTCGGGGTTCTTCCAATAAACACCACGTTGCTCTCCCATCTGTAAATCTTGTGCTTTCTGCCGTGGTCTCTGTGGGATCCATATATTAATTGACTGGCTGGGTTCCTGTTTACCTACTTGTTACCAATGCCAGGATCAGAACTGTCTTTAGCAAAGCCAGGCAACTCCAGGTGATAAAGAATGCGAGGCCTTGTGTACGTGAAGCATTAAGATTTCACTGTCCACCCGGCCGGCGTGGCTCAGTGGCTGGGTGTTGACCTATGAACCAGGTGGTCACGGTTCGATTCCCGGTCAGGGCATGTGCCTGGGTTGCAGGCTCCATCCCCAGTGGGGAGCGTGCAGGAGGCAGCTTCGGATCAATGATTATCTCTCATCATTGATGTTTCTATTTCTCCCTCTCCTTTACTCTCTGAAATCAATAAAAATATATCATTAAAAAAGATTTCACTATCCAAGATAAGAGAGAAATGCACAAAGATGAATGAGTATAAAATACAGTAGGTCAGCTTCTCTTTTAGGACAGATAGAAGGAAGTCCAAGGAGTGGGGATGAAGGTTTTGCAGTCTCCTCCATGGTCCAGACAGCCCGTCACAGTTTTGGAAGGTGGGGTGATGCGCAGGCAGGATGAGAGAGGACCGTGATGACTATGAGTAAGAGAGAGAATCTGGGATCGTTGACTCATAGACACAGACAGGCCGGGGCCCGTGTCTGCAAGGCCTGGCAGAGACAGCACGACCCCGTCCATGGGCCAGGGTTTAGCTCAGAGCTCAGGAGCCTGGAGAAGCCTGGGCCCCTGCCCTGGGTGCAGAGCCAGGCAGGCTTAATGAAAACCAGGCTCGGTCGGGCCTCAGAAAACATTATCATGGATTTTTTGGAAAATGTATTAAAGGAAGGAAATGAAGGCCAGAGAGGAAGCGTTTCCTAGTAATGAGGTGGAGAAAGAAGTGCTTGGTTAATCCCCTGGTTTGCAAATCACACTAAGTAATGCTGTTCTGTGGAGGGCCGCACTCGATTGCAAACCTGGAGGAAAGCCATTGGAGGAAGCCGTTAAGTGGCCAGTCAGCCTTGTTTGGGGCGAGTGTAATAGTTCGTTTGGGAAGAACACACGCAGTTCTGTGTCTAGGATAAGGGAGCTGGACTCCTGTTTATAAAACAGAATAGGGATGAAGGGTTCATGGATGGGTCGAACCCTCACACTGCCTTGATCTGTTCAAAAAGAGAGGTAACTGCTAAGCTATAGTCAACTGCTGGTTTTTGTCAGAAAGATTTCAGTCGGTGCTATACAACAACAGGACTCAGAGTTGCCTTTGCAGCTGAATACATGTTTACAGTGCAGGTGGAAAAGGTGCAGGAAAAGCCAGTAAAGCAATCGGTGCTAGAGGAGAATTTCTCAGCCTCAACACGGCTGACTTTTTGAACAACAGATTTTTGTTTTGGGGACCGTCCTGTGTACTGCAGGAAGTTTAGCAGCATCCCTGGTCTCTCCCCCAAGTAGTGCCAACCCAAAATGTCTCCAGAAACCCCAGCTGGTGTGGCTCAGTGGTTGAGTGCTGACCCATAAATCAGGAGATCACAGTTCCATTCCTGGTCTGGGCACACGCCCTGGTTGTGGACTCAGTCCCCAGCAGGGGGTGAGCAGGAGGCAGCCGATGAATGATTCTCATCTTGGATGTTTCTGTCTCTCTCTCCCTCTCTGAAATCAATAAAAATATATTTTAAAAAAATGTCTCCAGGCATTGTTGAACATCCCCTTCTGGGTAGGATCACCCCCACTTGAGAACCACTGACTTAGGGGATACATTGACCTGAACATGATTCAGAAGAGACTATTACCAAAATCCTCTAAAGAGTAGGAGAAGTTATACACAAGCTTATTTATCAGTACCCTGAATATTTAACATAAGGGACAGTTCTCTTGAAATTTGTTAAATTCTCTTAATGAATATGAAATTTGTTAAATTCTTATAAGGAATGAGAACCTTGAGCATTTTCAGGTGATAAATGCTGAAATATAAGTATGTTCTAAAGGGTTTTTGAGGGAACGCTTGGAAAATTACGAACTTAACTGCTTTATGAAAGGTAGCATACCCTTCCATAAGCGCATTCTTGGTTCAAGCAAAAGAGAGTGTGTTTGGTGTTAGATCCAGAGTGATATTTCTTCTGTTTCTTACTTTTCATAATTTATGGACAGAACTCTGACTAGTCTGCCTTATTTTAGTTGGACAGAAATGAAACAAGTTGAAAATTTGAGACAAGTTCCATTCAAATGTTGATAACCCCTGAATTTCTGTTTAATCTCAGAATATAATTTTTAAAGCTATCTTCATTGGTTTCTGTATTTCCAAATAGTATTTGATCCCTGTAGTTTTCTCTAACGTGCTTCTTTTTCTTTTTTTCCCCTCCCAGGAAATATTGGAAATTCTTTTACAATCGATCCCATCTTGGGCTCTATCAAAACTGCCAAAGAATTGGATCGAAGTAACCAAGTGGAATATGACCTAATGGTTAAAGCTACAGACAAAGGCAGTCCACCCCTGAGTGAAATCACTTCCGTGCACATCTTTGTTACAATTGCTGACAATGCCGCTCCGAGGTTTACGTCTAAAGAATATTCTGTTGAAATTAGTGAAACCATCAGCATTGGGAGTTTTGTCGGAATGGTTACAGCCCACAGTCAGTCATCGGTGGTCTATGAAATAAGAGATGGAAACATAGCTGATGCATTCTCCATTAATCCACATTCTGGAAGTATCATCACTCAGAAGGCCCTGGACTTTGAAACTTTGCCCATTTATACACTGACTGTCCAAGGAACCAACATGGCCGGCTTGTCCACTAACACGACGGTCCTAGTGCATCTGCAGGATGAAAATGACAACTGGCCTGTGTTTATGCAAGCAGAATACACAGGACTCGTCAGCGAGTCGGCTTCCCTGAACAGCGTGGTCCTCACAGACAAGAACGTCCCATTAGTGATTCGAGCCACCGATGCTGACAAGGAGTCGAATGCTTTGCTTGTGTACCACATCGTTGAGCCATCGATACACAAATATTTTGCCATTGATTCTAGCACGGGTGCTATTCATACAGTACTGAGTTTGGACTATGAAGAAACAAGCACTTTTCGCTTTACCGTGCAAGTGCATGACATGGGAACACCGCGCTTGTTTGCTGAATACGCAGCTAACGTGACTATCCATGTCATTGACATTAATGACTGCCCTCCTGTGTTCTCCAAGTCCTTGTATGAAGCCTCTCTCTTGTTGCCCACATACAAAGGCGTCAAAGTCATCACGGTAAATGCAACCGATGCCGATTCTCGCGCCTTCTCCCAGATAATGTACTCCATCACTGAGGGCAACATCGGGGAGAAGTTTCTCATGGACTACAAGACGGGCTCGATCACGGTGCAAAACACAACTCAGTTAAGAAGCCGCTACGAGTTAACCATCCGCGCTTCTGACGGCAGATTTGCAAGCTTCTCCTCGGTGAAAATCCACGTGAAGGAGAGCAAAGAAAGTCAACTGAAGTTCACCCAGGATTTCTACTCGGCAACCGTGAAGGAGAATTCCACCGAAGCCAGGACGTTGGCTGTCATTACTGCGATTGGCAATCCGATCAACGAGCCCTTGTTCTATCACATCCTCAACCCCGATCGCAGGTTTAAAATGAGCCGCACCTCGGGAGTCCTGTCCACCACTGGCATACCCTTCGATCGGGAGCAGCAGGAGGCCTTCGACGTGGTCGTGGAGGTGACGCAGGAACACAAGCCTGCTGCGGTGGCCCACGTGGTGGTGAAGGTCACCGTGGAAGACCAAAATGACAACGCCCCGGTGTTTGTCAACCTCCCTTACTACGCCGTCGTCAGGGTAGACGCCGCGGTAGGCCACACCATCCGCCACGTTACCGCCGTGGACAGAGACAGCGGCAGGAATGGGGACGTGCACTACTACCTGAAGGAACATCACGAGCACTTTCAGATCGGGCCATCGGGTGACATCTCACTGAAGAAGCAATTCGAACCCGACACCTTAAATAAACAGTACCTCGTCACCGTGGTTGCAAAAGATGGGGGAAACCCTGCCTTTTCGGCTGAAGTGATCGTTCCCATCACGGTGATGAACAAAGCCATGCCCGTGTTCGAAAAGCCTTTCTACAGCGCCGAGATCCCGGAGAATATCCAGGTGCACAGCCCCGTCGTCCACGTGCAAGCCAACAGTCCCGAGGGCTTGAAGGTGCTCTACAGCATCACCGACGGCGATCCCTTTAGCCAGTTCACCATTAACTTCAACACCGGCGTCATCAACGTCATCGCCCCCCTGGACTTTGAGGCCCACCCGGCCTACAAACTGAGCGTCCGAGCCACCGACTCCTTGACGGGGGCGCACGCCGAGGTGTTTGTGGACATCGTGGTGGAAGACATCAATGACAACGCCCCCGTGTTTGCTCAGCAGGTCTACGCCGCCACGCTGTCGGAGGCGTCTGTCATTGGGACCTCGGTGGTGCGTGTTCGAGCCACAGATGCGGATTCGGAACCCAACAGGGGAATCTCTTACCACATGTCTGGGAATCACAGCAAGAGTCACGATCATTTTCACATCGACAGCAGCACGGGTGTCATTTCCCTGGTCCGGGCGCTGGATTACGAGCAGGTCCGGCAGCACAGGATTGCCGTGAGGGCCGTGGATGGCGGCATGCCCCCGCTGAGCAGCGAGGCGGTGGTCACGGTGGATGTCACGGACCTCAACGACAACCCGCCCCTGTTTGACCAACAGGTTTACGAGGCCAAAATCAGCGAGCACGCCACGCACGGGCATTTTGTGACCTGCGTCAAAGCCTACGATGCAGACAGCTCAGACGCAGACACGCTGGAATACTCCATTCTGTCCGGCAATGATCAGAAGAGTTTTGTCATGGACGGCGAAACGGGGATTATCACGCTCTCCAACCTCCGCCAGGTCACCTTGAAGCCATTTTACAGTCTTAACATTTCCGTTTCGGATGGCGTTTTCCGAAGTTCGGCGCAGGTTCACGTGACTGTCATTGGGGGCAACTTGCACAGCCCCGTGTTTCTTCAGAACGAGTACGAAGTGGAGCTCGCGGAGAATGCTCCCGTGCACACCCTGGTGACCGCGGTGAAAGCAACGGACGGGGATGCTGGCGTTTACGGCCACATCACTTACCACATTGTGAATGACTTTGCCAGAGACAGGTTTTACACCAATGAGAGAGGACAGGTATTTACTTTGGAAAAACTCGACCGAGAAATCCCAGCGGAGAAAGTGATCCCAGTCCGCTTAATGGCGAAGGATGCGGGAGGAAAGGTTGCGTTCTGCACCATTAACGTCATCCTCACCGATGACAATGACAATGCACCCCAGTTCCGAGCCACCAGGTACGAGGTCAACATCGGGTCCGATGCTCCCAAGGGCACATCCGTCATTAAAGTTCTTGCAAGTGACGCCGACGAGGGATCCAACGCCGATGTCACCTACGCCCTGGAAGCCGATTCTGACAGTGTTCAGGAGAACCTGGAGATCCACAGGCTGTCTGGCATCATCACGACAAAGGAAAGCTTAATTGGCTTAGAGGACGAGGTCTTCACTTTCTTCGTGCGAGCTGTGGACGGCGGGTCTCCGCCCAGGGAGTCTGTTGTTCCCGTCTACGTGAAGGTACTCCCCCCAGAAATGCGGCTCCCCAAGTTCTCAGAGCCGTTTTACACCTACACCGTTTCAGAAGACATGCCTATCGGGACCGAAATCGATCTCATCCGAGCGGAACACAGTGGGACGGTCCTGTACAGCCTCGTCAAGGGGAATACTCCCGAGAGTAACAGGGACGAGTTCTTTGTGATTGACAGGCAGAGTGGGAGGCTGAAACTGGAGAAGAGCCTTGATCACGAGACGACCAAGTGGTACCAGTTCTCCATCCTCGCCAGGTGCGCTCACGGGGACCACGAGGTGGTGGCTTCTGTGGACGTCAGCATCCAAGTGAAGGATGCCAATGACAACAGCCCTGTCTTGGAGTCTAACCCGTATGAGGCCTTTATTGTGGAAAACCAGCCAGGGGGCAGTCGAGTCATCCAGGTCAGGGCGTCGGATCTGGACTCGGGAGCCAACGGCCAAGTTATGTATAGTCTAGATCAGTCCCAGAGCATAGAGGTCATCGAGTCTTTCGCCATTAACATGGAGACAGGCTGGATTACAACCCTCAAGGAGCTCGACCATGAGAAGAGAGACAGTTACCAGATTAAGGTGGTCGCATCGGACCACGGGGAGAAGGTCCAGCTGTCCTCCACGGCCACGGTGGACGTCACCGTCACCGACGTCAACGACAGCCCCCCACGGTTCACGGCGGAGATTTATAAAGGGACCGTGAGTGAAGATGACCCACCGGGCGGTGTCATTGCCATTTTAAGCACCACAGATGCCGATTCTGAAGAAATTAACAGACAAGTAGCCTATTACATAACAGGTAAAACATTTCAACTCAGTGGCTTAATTTAAAATTAAATACATTAGAAGCATAAATGCTGAGATATGTATTTTATGGGAATTAGAAGGTGAAGGGATGATTTTAGTTAAGTAAAACTAAAATAAGGAGAAATAGCACCATTTAGCTATATTTCAAGTTCTTTGCCTGTGCAAAGGAAATAGTTGCTTCATTATACCTTTTTTATTTGTATGACTCATTTATTCAACTTTATCTTCGTGTATAATAAATATGTAGTAATTAAAAAGAAAAGCTATAGTTTCAATGTAGGCTAATGTATTATTTAGTAGTCTTTATATTTTATTTGGCTGAATGCTGTATTGAAATACAAATTTTAATGGGGAAGCTCATAGACCAAATTCAAATGTAATAAAAAAAAAACACCTTAATTTAAACCATAACATTATATATCTATTCTATAATTTATTTTTTCTATCACGTATTTCCTTCTTTATTTTAACAAGTTTGACTGTCATCTTTCTCCATTGATTTAATAGGAGGGGATCCTTTGGGGCAGTTTGCCGTTGAAAATATACAGAATGAATGGAAGGTGTATGTAAAGAAACCTCTAGACAGAGAGAAAAGGGACAATTATCTTCTGACAATCACAGCAACTGATGGCACCTTCTCATCAAAAGCTATTGTTGAAGTGAAAGTCCTTGATGCCAACGACAACAGTCCAGTTTGTGAAAAGGTAGGCTGCTCTTTAAGTTTCTAGATTACGAATCCAGGTTTCTCTCCTAAACCACCCAGCAGGACTGTGGTGGGCAGTAGGACGGTGGTGGGATGCCGTGGTGTCATTCGGTGTGTTTCATATCATAACCTCTTCCTATTTAAGCAGAGGCAAGTGTGCAATGGGGCAAGAGATGGGCTAGCCTTGAAACTGGTTCAGGGCGTGCTCCAGTAGTTTGAATTCTGTCAATTATGAGCCGGATTGCAGTTGCGTTTAACTCTAAAAATGCCCTGTAAAGTTTTCAGGAAGTGATTCCCTTCGTTTGGGGAAGAGTTTACTTTGGAGGAAGTATCTGGCCAGCAGTTCTTCAAACAGAGCTCGCTTTTGCTCTTACAGTTTTGGGGACACTTGCTGTTAACGCACTAGAGAAACTACAGGGTTCACAGCGCGGCTCCTGCAACTATGGAGCCGCTGTTTCATATGAATAACCCAGAGCAGAGCTGTCTGTGGAGGTGCAGGGTGGGGACTTGGGCAGGAGTGATTGCTGTCTTACGTTGTGGTTTATGGCATGGATTTCTAAACAGTTGGAACAGGAAACACCCCTTCGTTTGAGAGTCGGTTGGATATGCAGAGAGGTTAGAGCTGGTGATGGAAGAGCCCTGGCCTGAGCTTCACTCACCCACAGGGTCTGGGGGAATCTTTGTTTTCTCCCAAGACATGAAGATTGAAGATCGCTTCTTTCTGAACTGCCTGTATTTATTTGTGTTAAGAACGATTGCCAGCAATAGATTTCTGTATTGGAAATTAGTAGATACGATATAACAGGCATCTGGTCTCTCCAATCTTTAGGGCAATGTAGAGCACTATTTATATTGTCTCATAAGAATTTAAACTGAATAGGAACCCAGGTCCAAGACATAAAGCACTGCGTTCGGAACTCAGTAGTTAAATGTCAGGTCAGACTCGGCAACATCGGGTTGTTCACTGTTCCATGGCTCCTCCTCGTTTCATAAGGAAAATCCTTTTGAAATCTCCTTGGATTTTAACATTAGTCATTTCCCATGTTTTCTATGGCCAAAGCGAAATGATTGATTTTCTGTTACTTGCTCGGCAGCCATGCTGTCAGTGTTTCATGTTGACTGTATTGTTTCCAATCTCTGTAGACTTTGTATTCAGACACGATTCCAGAAGATGCCTTCCCCGGGAAGTTGATCATGCAGGTCGCCGCCACGGATGCAGATATCCGGTCCAACGCCGAAATCACTTACACCTTATTTGGTCCAGGAGCAGAAAAATTCAACCTAAATCCAGACACAGGTAATGATGGAGTTTGGGCCAGAATTAATTGTACTCCAACAAAATCGTTTATGTTGGTAGTTTTAGACCACTCGCAGAATTTGAAATTCCATTTTGTTCATGTAAAATGTACTTGGTTGCTACAAAATTGCCATCTTTTAGAAACCGAAACAGCAACTTAACATGTAAAATGTGGGAGGAGATAAAAAGTCAACAGCCAAGGATTTAAAGTCGTTTTTATCACCTTTAAAAATAAAAGAAAACCTCACGATGTTAAAGTATATTTTAAGCTTTCACTGTCTCCATTTTATATATAGCTTGCTTTCATGACTACGTGACCATAAAGTCATAATTTAGCATATTCATTAAAATAACTCACGATGTGTGATTCATCTTTAAGTTGTGCTATAGTTGTATTTCTCTTATAATTCGTATTTTATTAAAATTGGGGTCCAGTAATAGTGTTTGTCCCCCACCAAAGAACTAATTATGAACATAGGAATCTAATATTTTGAGTTATCTAGAAACATTTAAATTTGGCAAATCCGGTAGCTGTTTTGTTTTGTGACATACATACTGCAAAAGGCCCCGGCCTTGCTATCCTTGGGACTTAAAGGGCTGGCACTTGGCAGGTTGGAAACCTGGAACTCATGTACTCACACAGCCGCTGGCCCTGTCATGGACAAAACTGTTGTCCAACGGAAGGCTGTTGTTCAGACTTACCAAATGTAAGAGAAAGGGGGAAGACGTAACACTTGGTATCGTGGTTCACATCGTAAACTTCAAGGGAGGCCATTTATTTTTGTTTGTTTCTAGGTGAACTGAAAACACTAGCCCCCCTCGATCGCGAGGAGCAAGCGGTTTACAACCTTCTCGTCAAGGCCACCGACGGCGGGGGGCGGTTCTGTCAAGCGCATGTGGTGCTCACGTTAGAAGACGTGAATGACAATGCCCCCGAGTTCTCCGCCGATCCGCACACCATCACCGTGTTCGAGAACACGGAGCCCGGGACGCTGCTGACCAGAGTGCAGGCCACAGACGCGGATGCAGGTACCCCCGACGTGCTCCCAGATCCTAGGAGCCTCTCTTTCCAAACACATCCCAGATTCGGGCCGCGGAATTATTGTACCTCCTGCGTGTTGAGTAACTCCTCATTGTTGTGTTGTTTCATTCCTTGGCCTTAAACATGGAATGAAATATTTAGAATAATGAGTTTACTTTTTTTTTAAATGTATTTTATTGATTTTTTACAGAGAGGAAGGGAGAGGGATAGAGAGTTAGAAACATCGATGAGAGAGAAACATCGACCAGCTGCCTCCTGCACACTCCCTCTTGGGGATGTGCCTGCAACCAAGGTACATGTCCTTGACCAGAATCGAACCTGGGACCCTTCAGTCTGCAGGCCGACGCTCTATCCACTGAGCCAAACCGGTTAGGGCATGAGTTCACTTTTAATGAGTATTTGCAGTCTCAGAATGGTGCCCAGTGAACATGCTGTTAGGTAGCTGTGGTGTCCCTACAATTCTGGTTAGTGACTATGTTGACTGATCGTCATTTCTCATTGAGTTAGGGAAGTGTTGTTTTGTGACTAAACCATTAGTGACATAAAGTTATTTTAGGATCATAGGAACAAATGCAATATTTCACAGTTTTACAAACCTCCCAAGTTTTCGTGGAGAAATAAAAGTCTAGGATGTCTAGCATTTTGATAGCAGAGAATAAAAATAACTTCTTCAGTCATATTGATACTGAGGAAGTAGAAGAGTAGCAGAAATGCTACTTTTCAGGTCAGTCTTTGTCACTGAAGGTAAGTAGTCAGTAGGCTTTAAAAGAGCTGCTGGGGGCCCTGGCCGGTGCTCAGTGGCTTGGGAGTGTCGCCCTGGATACCAAAAAGGTTGCGGTTTGGTCCCCAGTCAAGGCACATGTGGGAGGCAGCTGATCAATGTTCTCTCTCTCTCTCTCTCTCTCTCTCTCTCTCTCTCTCTCTCTCTCCCTCCCTCCCCCTCCTTCCCTCCCTCCCTTTCCTCTCTCTAAAAAAATAAACAAATAAACATATCCTCCGGTAAGGATTAAAAAAAAAACACATCTGAGTATTATAGCGTAAGTTCATATAAAACAGTCTTAGGAAGCTGGATAACTACGAAATTATATTTACTTTAACTCAGTAAATTGTTAATCTAGAAGTTTACTTTTTTAAGGTCATAATCACAATGACCTTTAAAAGATTGTGTTTTAGCCTTTTTCCTTTTCAATATGTACGCTACGTGTATTTTAAAAAACATAATTTGTTTAAATTCTTTGAAATTGAGCCTTCTGGCGTGATGTCCTCTATTTACAGGATTGAATCGGAAGATAGCCTACTCTCTGATTAACTCTGCGGACGGGCAGTTCTCCATCAATGAATTGTCTGGGATCATCCAGCTGGAGAAACCTCTGGATCGAGAGCTGCAGGCCGTGTACACCCTCACCGTGAAAGCCGTAGACCAGGGCGTGCCACGGAGGTTGACAGCGACGGGCACCGTGGTTGTGTCCGTCTTGGATATAAATGACAATCCTCCCGTGTTCGAATACCGCGAATACGGTGCCTCGGTGTCTGAGGACGTTCTGGTTGGAACAGAAATCCTTCAAGTGTACGCAGCCAGTCGGGACATCGAGGCAAACGCAGACATCACCTACTCCATCATCAGTGGAAACGAACACGGGAAATTCAGCATCGATTCTAAAACAGGTGACTCACCAATAAATGATATGACGCCCTTTATTCTGCCATAAAGGGTAGATTGCCCAGCACTTGGCCTGATGTAGAGGGACTGGTCATAAAGTGTTAGTAGATACTCTAAAAAGATGAAACTAACATTTCCTTTATATTGTTATTTTAAGTGGGGTTTAAAGTGGTTTCCAAGACTTCAAAATATGGTTCCACATAATAAGATACATTTCTGATGTATCCATTATAACTACAAGCAAATTAATTTTAAATAGAAAATTAAAGTATCTCACTTGAGGGATTTAGTAAAGATACAGATATAAGATGAGATAAATTAATGAAGATAAAGACTGGAGGGTAGAAAAGGACCTTGCATAATGGCTCCTTTTTATCCCCGTATGGAGCTCATGGGAAGTAGCTTCCCACATGAAATGGCAGTCCCCACCTCTTCGATCTTAGCATCTATGGGGGCATCTGATGATTCAGAAAGATGACTTTTTTATTATGCCAGGTACGCATAACAGGTGGAGTACTTTCAATCACACTGATGGGATGACTGCCAACAAGGTCAAAAGTCATAGGAGTTTAGGCTCTTGCTGCTTAAGTACTTCCCTAGTCGTGGTATCCTGTGGTCTACATAGCTTGAAGTGTTAGCACATTGTAAAAAGTTGCTCCATTCAAATCGTATTTAATTGTCCGTAACTATTTCCTGGGGGAAGTAAGTGTGTGAGGATGCTATTTCAAAATTTATTTTTAACACATATCTTAAAAACTTATTTTTAGGGCTCTGTAAGTAGTATGGGCAATACAGCGGTGAAAAGGAAAGGTGTTAAACCATTGTTAAATCAAAGGGATTTTTAAAATGATGAGATGTAGTTATTCTAGTGATTTTTTTTTTAAAAAAGGATGTGTATTTCCATAAAAGAAAAAGTATAAGAAGGAAAAGAAAACAAAGCCAAAGGAAGGATTTTTATGTTTTTATTTTATTAAATTACAGTGAAGTCTGTGATTGAGAAGAGATAAGGCAAATAGCCATTTTTATAGGTGGGGTATTGATGGTATTGATTGGGAGAATAACTTAACACAAAGAATATCAGGAAAATAAGAGACATAAATAAGGATCAGGGATGGGCAAATTTATAATTCTAATCGGTGAGTTTAGAAATTAGAAAACATCCATAAAAGGGAAGTAAACTTTTGAAGTGAAAGTTCCATTTATTTACAAGTGCCTGTTTCAGCTCTGAGTAAGCGGTAGCATTTTAAAACGCAGGAGTAATTTTGATTTTCTGTACAGGGGCCATATTTATCATTGAGAATTTGGATTACGAAAGCTCTCACGAGTATTATCTGACTGTGGAAGCCACTGATGGAGGAACCCCTTCCCTGAGTGACGTGGCCACTGTGAACGTGAATGTGACAGACATCAACGACAACACCCCGGTGTTCAGCCAGGACACCTACACGGCTGTGGTCAGCGAGGACGCTGTTCTGGAGCAGCCTGTCCTTACGGTGTGTATTTTTTTTCTAAAATACATTTTTATTGATTTCAGAGAGGAAGGGAGAGGGACAGAGAGATAGAAACGTCAATGATGAGAGATAACCATTGATTGGCTGCCTCCTGCATACCCCCTGCTGGGAACTGAGCCCACAACCCGGGCATGTGCCCTGACCGGGAATCAAACTGTGACCTCCTGGTTCATAGGCCAATGCTCAACCACTGAGCCACACTGGTGGGCACAGTGTGTATTTTTTCCTTACAGTTTTCTTCTCCTGGATCACTGCAAGAGGTTTTTCTGTTTGTTTGTTTGCTTTAGTAAGATTGATCCAGCTTTTCTGTATTGACCTTACGTGAATATCTTTTGAAGATATGGAAATGTCTTTTGTTAAGCCAATTACTGACTCTGTTATAAGTAACTAGAGACCCAATGCACAAAATTTGTGCAGGGGGAGGGGGCGGTGAAAGGGTGGTCCCCTAGCCCGGCCTGTGCCCTCTTGCAATCTGGGACCCCTTGGGGGATGTCTGACTGCTGGTTTAGGCCCAACATTCCTCTCTCATTCCAGGACCCCTTGCTCCTAATCGCCCGCCTGCTCACCCCTTATTGCTTGACTCTCCGCTCCTTAGTGCTGCTGCGGAGGTGGGAGAGGCTCCCGCCACCGCTGCTGCGCTCACCCGCTGTGAGCCCGGCTTCTGGCTGAGCGGCTCTCCAGCTGTGGGAGCACACTGACCGCCCGGGAGCAGCTCCTGTGTTGAGCGTCTGCCCCCGGGTGGTCAGTGCGCATCATAGCGACTGGTCGTTCTGCTGTAATGGCCACTGGGCTTTTATTATGTAGATTGCCTTATAACAGCTAGGTGTTGATACCAGAAATTCGCTGAAAGATTTCAGTCCCTTTCTTCGCTGTCTCCTAAGCGAGATTGTCCTATTCTCTAGGTGATGGCTGATGATGCAGATGGACCTTTAAACAGCCACATCCACTATTCCATAATAGACGGCAATCAAGGAAATCCATTTACCATCGACCCCACCCGAGGAGAAGTGAAAGTGACCAAACTTCTAGACCGGGAAACAGTAAGTGAAAACATTTGGCTCCCGTTGTTCACTGATGACAAAATCAGTACCTAGAGGTGCCTCCTAGTCAGACCCACCAGTGGGATGGGAAGTGCCCAAAGGGTAGAGCCAGCCTCTTCCTTCCCAGCTGACAAGCACAATAGAAGTACTTGAAAACAACAGTATGAAAATACAGTGAGAGTATGAGAGCTGTGCTTCGTACTTAAAGTTGAGATGACTTGAGGGTATAGTCAGGAGGAAATTAGTGTTGGCTCCAGTGTTTTGAGGCACTTCATTGAGCCAGAAGCTGCATTTTAAGCAACAGCAAACATTCGAGAAACCCCAGGTGCCGAGAGAAGGGCTGCAGAACACACTCGGGATGTGGGCAGCGTTTCCGCGGCCCTGGAAAGGAAGCTGCCTTACTGGACTCGGTTTTTTATAGGACGTCGTGACGGGAAGATCTCTGGAGTTGTAGGCAGTCCAAGGGCAAAACTGATGGGAGGGGGATGTGGAATGTCCTGAGGAGTTGAAATCGGCAAGCACTCAGGTGGGACATGCGCCACACGTCTGTCTGCCTCCGGCTGAGAGCAGCGCTGAGAAAGGTTGCCTTTCTTCTCGTGACAGCCGTGGAGATCCATTAGCATTTTTTTCTCATCGTTTGAATTACTTTTCTGTATTAATTTTTGTTAATAGGTCCGTAAGTTTCTCAAGTTTGAACACTTGAAAAGAATGAGTACGTATTCAGGGGGCATCAGAGAATCCAGTCACCAGTGGTTGAGCCATTTGGCAGCTACGTTATTGGCAGTGAACTTGCTGTAGGTTGGGGAATTGCCCACTTGCAGGACGTAGCAAATGGTGACGGGCGTTCAGATCTGCCCTTCCCGGTTGTCGGGAGTACATTTCTGATCGAATCCCGTCCTTTGGCCTTGTGAAAATGGACACGCCGTCTCTGTGTCTTGTCCCCGAAAAGATTTCAGGGTACACGCTCACAGTCCAGGCGTCCGACAACGGCAGTCCCCCCAGGGTCAACACGACCACCGTGAACATTGACGTGTCCGACGTCAACGACAACGCGCCGGTCTTCGCCCAGGGGAACTACAGCGTGATTATCCAGGTACCTCGGGCGCTGGGGGCTCGTTGCGCGCGGCCCTTTGGAGATGAGCTCTTCTCTGGCCTCAGTTATTCCTCTGAAATGTCTTTCCTTCCCAAAGACTGCGCCTCAGAAACAGGAGATGGGTCAGAGGAGAGGGTCTTCTTCGGGACTGACAGATGAGCGTTTTCATGACGAAGCCAAGCTTTTCTCTCCTTTTTGTGCTTTGGTGTTCAAGATATTCTCACTAGCCTGATTCTTTTTTTTTTTTTTTTTAATTTAAATTCTTTATTATTTAAAGTATTACATGTGTCTACTTTCCCCTACCATTGACATCTCCCTGGCCGCTGCCACCTCCCCCCGCCTCCCAACCCAGCACATGCCCTCACCCCCTACTGTCTGTGTCCATGGATTATGCTTATATGCATGCATACAAGTCCTTTGGTTGATCTCTTACGCTCCCCCCGCCTTCCCTCTAGGCTTGGATGATCTGTTTGATGCTTCTATGTCTCTGGCTCTATTTTTGTTCATCAGTTTGTTGTTCATTATATCAGCCTGATTCTTAATCTTAAATTTTGCTGTCCCTCTTTTCCTCCCTCCCCTTCTTGACCTTCCTCACCCCACCCCCACCCCCCCCCCCCCCCCCACCCCCACTCCTCCTCCAAACACCCCTCTTTCCATTCCCCTCCTCTTCCACTTCACTTTATCCCTCCCCCACTCCACAATGCCCCCTGTCCACTCCCATCCTCCCTCGTTATCCCCCCTTTCCCTTCCTCCTTATCACAGCCCCCTCCTTTCTTCTCTCTTTCCTGTCAAATGGAGCAGCAGTAAGATTTTGCTTTCCATATATTTCATAGTATAGGAAACTTGCCCATGTCTCTTGCTCTAAGGATTTAGTTTTGTTGCCCTAGCTGGTTTGGCTCAGTGGATCGAGCGTCCAGCCTGCGGACCAAAAGGTCCTGGGTTCGATTCCAGTCAAGGGCAAGTACCTCGGTTGCCTGGGCCCTGGTCGGGACTCAAGCAGGAGGCAACCATTCGATGTGATTCTCTCCCATCGATCTTTCTCTCTGTCTTTCCCTCTTCCACTCTCCCTAAAAATCAGTGGAAAAATATCCTCGGACGAGGATTAACAAACAAACAGAAACAGATTTTGGTTTTGTTGAAAGTTGTGGGTTTATTTTGTTTTTGTTTTCTGTGCAGGAAAATAAGCCTGTGGGCTTCAGTGTGCTGCAGCTGGTGGTGACCGACAAGGATTCTTCTCACAACGGCCCCCCCTTCTTCTTCACCATCGAGAGCGGAAACGATGACGGCGCATTCGAGGTGACCCAGCAAGGCGTCCTCCTGACTGCAGCCACCATCGAGAGGAAAGTGCGAGATCACTACTCACTGCGCGTGAAGGTACTGACGTCTTTCTGCAGGATTCTCTTGTGGGCTCCTGGAGAAGAGCTGCTTCTGTCGTTACCCTCTTGTATGTAAACAGCTCAGGTTTCATGAGAAGACAACAAAATGTCTAGCGTTGTCGTCTTTGTGTTCCGCCCTGCCTTCATTTTTATTCCATGCATTTCTGGGGCCCGTTGCTTCATTTGGTTACTTTATCATAGACATTGATAAGCGTCTAATGGGGAGAAAAAAAGAACCTAATAATTGGCCATTTTTAAGAACTTAAGCAATGCAAGTACATTTTTATTACGAAGTTGTGAACAGTGATCTGGACAGTGGTGATTTCTTGTTTTCCTCCTCTCCCAGGTGGCCGATAACGGAAAGCCTCAGTTGTCGTCTCTGACCCACGTGGACATCATGGTCATCGAAGAGAGCATCTACCCGCCTGCGATCTTGCCCCTGGAGATTTTCATCACCGCAGTCGGCGAGGAATACGCGGGCGGCGTCATCGGGAAGATTCACGCCACAGACCAGGACGTGTACGACACTTTGACCTACAGCCTCGATCCCCAGATGGACGGCCTGTTCTCCGTTTCCAGCGCGGGGGGCAAGCTGATCGCGCACAAGAAGCTGGACCTGGGGCAGTACCTGCTCAATGTCAGCGTGACCGACGGAAGGTTCACGACGGTGGCCGACATCACGGTGCACGTCCGCCCCGTGACGCAGGAGATGCTGAACCACACCATCGCCATCCGCTTCGCCAACCTCACGCCAGAGGAGTTCGTGGGGGACTACTGGCGCAACGTCCAGCGGGCGCTGAGGAATGTCCTGGGTGTGAGGAGGGGCGACATACAGATCGTGAGCCTGCAGCCCTCGGAGCCCCAGCCCCACCTGGACGTCTTACTTTTCATAGAGAAGCCGGCTGGGGCCCAGGTGTCGTCCAGGCAGCTCCTGCACAAGATCAACGCCTCCGTGGCTGACATCGAGGACCTCGTTGGCGTCAGGATCCTGGACGTGTTCCAGAGGCGCTGTGCGGGGCTGGACTGCCCACGGAGGTTCTGTGACGAGAAGGTGTCTGTGGACGAAAATGTGATGTCCACACACAGCACGGCCAGGCTGAGCTTCGTGACGCCCCGCCACCGCAGGACGGCTGTGTGTCTCTGCAAAGGTAACACCCGTGTGTGTGTGCAAATCGGGGGTACATGCTCTGGCCAACGTGGCTTCGTAGTCAGAGCGTCGGCCCATGCACTGAAGGGTCTCGGATTCAATTCCTGGTCAAGGGCATGTACCTGGGTTAGGGTTCAATCCTGGCCCCATTCAGGGTGCATGTAGGAGGCAAACAATTGATGTGTCTCTCTCACATCAGTTTCTCTCTTCTCTCTCTCTCTCTCTCTCTCTCTCTCTCTCTCTGTCTGTCTGTCTTCCTCCCCCTTCCCCCATGCTTCCTTCCCTCCCTTCCACTCTAAAAATCAATGGAAAAAAATGTCCTCCGGGGAGGTTAACAAAAAGGAGAAACTAGGGGGTACACATGATTTCACATATACTCTTTGAAGGCTGGCACATTAAAGATTTTCTTGAAATTCCTATTCTTTAGCTCTCCCTCCTCCCCTCTTTTTTTTTTTAAAGAGGGAAGATGCCCGCTCATCCATCATGGGTGTGAAGACAGTCCATGCCCCGAGGGATCGGAATGTATCGCTGACCCCAGGGAGGAGACATACACCTGTGTCTGTCCAGGTGGCAAGTTTGGGCAGTGCCCAGGTGAGAGTCCAGTGATTAGGCGTGCTTTTATTTTAAAAAGCCACTTTCCGTGTTTCTAATCATTTTCTTCTTTAATGGGGTGAAACGTATTGTAAATTATGTTTATCATAGCATGCCTGACAGAGATGCTACTTTCTTGTTACATGGCAACTCACCTGAATGAATAGTGTGGCGTGTTTCCTTCTTTATTATCAGCGCTCGTGTGAACATACAGTCCCACGTGGACAGATTCATTGTCCTTTCTCTCTCACATCCTCTCTTTTTAAAAAAAAGAAATTAAGAAGTACCTTACACAGTCCTCTACCGCTTGCTGTTTCCTGCTTAGCAGTAAGTCATGGGCATCTTTGCAAGTTGCTGTGTGTAAACCTGATGCTTTTTAATAGCTGTCAAGTGTCTCCTGTTGTTCATTCAAACAGTTTCCTTATGTGCAGAGATTTAGGTTGTTAAAATGTTTTCTTCTGCTAAAAAAGGAATCCTTCGTGTGCATCCTTACCCATTGGTGCTTCCGTTTCTAAAACTAGGACTATGGTCAAAGACTAAACTAAACATTTAACATTGTTAAATGTACCATTATGTTAGTTTCGTAAAAAGTTGTACCACTTTCTAGTTCTCCTAGTCCTGTGTGAAGGTCCCATTCCCCATTCTCTTGCCAATATTAAAGGTTTTCAATTGAAAAATAAATACCCCCTTCTAATGGGCGTGAAATGATTACCTAATTATTTCACTTTGCATTTGCCTGGCTTCTTGTGAGAGTTGTCTTTTCATTTGGTCGTTGCATGTGAGCATTTTTCCTTCTGTGACTGGCCCGTTCGCACTCTTTGCCCAGTTGTCTGGGTTATTTTGTCCGTCTCTTGTATTCACATATGGAGCTGTTTGTGTGTTGCAGTGTTAACATTATCTGCATTCTGCTGTCTGTGTAATATTGATCTTTTTATTTATTTAACAGTATCTTTTTTACTTTGAAATTTAATTTCTGTTGTGTCAGTTGTACATAATTTTACACAACGATTTCCATCTCTGGCGATGGATAGTATTTTCATCATTTTGGAGAATTGGGATTGTTTTATATCTTCTTTCAAAGGTTTCCCAAACCACCTCGAGGATATGCAAATATTTTCCTAACGTGCCTTGTAGTAATTTTACATAGAACATTTTTATAGTTACTTATTAAAGTATTTCAGAATTCATTTCTTTTTGATACCATAGTCTCATCTAAAATATATTTTTTATTTTAGTTACACTATGCCATTCATTAAGCAACTAGACGTTTCCCATTGAATTCAACTTGATAATGTTCTAATCTTAAATAAAAAACCGGGTCAGTCTCTGGGCAGATGAAATCACACGTTTAAAATATGCCACAGCTTGGTTCTGATTCATTTTTCCTCGCTGTGGTTCACAGGCAGTTCATCTGTAACATTTACCGGAAACAGCTTTGTGAAATACCGCCTGAAGGAAATTGAAAGCAAGTTGGAGATGAAGCTGACCATGAGGCTCCGGACGTATTCTTCTCACGCGGTCGTGATGTATGCTCGCGGCACCGACTACAGCATCTTGGAGGTTCGTGTCTGTTCCACAGACTATGGGCAGCTTTAAAAATATTCCACTTGATGTTCAGATTGTCCATTTTTTTTTTAAATATATTTTATTGATTTTTTACAGAGAGGAAGGGAGAGGGATAGAGAGTTAGAAACATCAATGAGAGAGAAACGTTGATCAGCTGCCTCCTGCACACCTCCCACTGGGGATGTGCCCGCAACCAAGGTACATGCCCTTGACAGGAATCGAACCTGGGACCTTTCAGTCCGCAGGTGGACGCTCCATCCACTGAGCCAAACTGGTCAGGGCCAGATTGTCCATTTTTGAAGAAAAAAAAAAGTAAAATGATTGAATTCCTCCTATAAATAGTTCATTGATACCTCGTAGACTTTCGACTGTGGGCTGAAAAGCTCTTTTTGCTGTGCAGTAGCTTGGAGACTTACTTCTGTGGCTTACAAACATTTTTAGGTACATGTGACCGTTAACATTTAAACTCTAAGTGCTATTACATCTTACTGTGAAGCGAGAGCCTACACAAGTTTAAAGTGATCATTATCTTGCCCACCCTTATTATTTTGTTAAGTGTGATTAGCTTTTGTATGCGAAGGAACCGCTGAGCTAAACCCAGCCCAAAGCTTTTGACTTTTGATATAATTCAGTGCTATTTTGGGTTGTTGTTCAGTTACTAGTTGAGTATTAGTCCCTTCCATGATGCTTTTTGGATGTGCAGTTCACAACTGAACTCTGTATCCCCAAAGGTCTGCTGTTAGGTGTACAAGGAACACATGAGTGTGGGATCTGTAATACTTAAACCCAAGGCCTTCCTAAGTTTCTGCCTTCAATTGCCCACATACCCCTCCTTCAGATGTTTGATCTCATAATCGGAGATTCTATGAGAGTAACGCGAGCTGTCCCCGTTTCTGCCGTAGATTCATAACGGAAGACTGCAGTACAAGTTTGACTGCGGGAGCGGCCCTGGCATCGTGTCTGTGCAGAGCATCCAGGTCAACGACGGGCTGTGGCACGCGGTGTCCCTGGAGGTGAACGGCAACTACGCTCGCCTGGTCCTGGACCAGGTCCACACCGCGTCGGGCACGGCCCCGGGGACTCTGAAAACCCTGAACCTGGACAACCACGTGTTCTTCGGTGGCCACATCCGTCAGCAAGGCACGAGGCACGGAAGGAGCCCCCAAGTCGGGAATGGTTTCCGGGGTTGCATGGACTCCATTTATTTGAATGGGCAGGAGCTCCCTTTAAATCACAAGCCCAAAAGCTACGCCCACATTGAAGACTGGGTGGACGTGTCTCCTGGGTGCGTACTGACGGCTACGGAAGATTGTTCCAGTAACCCCTGCCAGAACGGAGGCGTTTGCAACCCCTCACCTGCGGGAGGTAGGCTTCGTGATGTCGTCAGCTTTTAAATGTTACATGTGGTTTTGTTTTTCCTCTATTTGTTTTTAAGATATATTTTTTATTTCAGAGAGGAAGGGAGAGGGAGAGAGAGATAGAAACATCAGTGATGAGAGAGAATCATTGATCGGCTGCCTCCAGCACGCCCCCTACTGGGGATTGAGCCCGAAACCTGGGCATGTGCCCTTGATCAGAATCGAACCCGGGACCCTTCAGTCCGCAGGCTGACACTCTATCCACTGAGTCAAACCAGCGAGGGCTGTTTTTCCTCTTTATTCCAATCCAATGGTCAGGTCTTGCATCAGGGTAGGAATCACGGCGTGTGTGTTATAAACAGGAGAGCAGAGCAGCCAGGCTGACAGGAGCAGTGTCTGCCTGCTGAGCTCCTGCAGTCACGTCTCATTCTGCACCTGGGACCACAACTAATTCGGAACTCTCCTTCCAAACCCAGATGTTGACCCAGCGGGATTTAGAATGGGTACCGCTCAGTTCTCCTTGTGTGCCATGCCCCCTTCATCCGATGGCCCCGCACAGGGGACTGTTGCTCCTGCCACCTGTAGGTGGGAGGACTGCTTTTCCAGGGGCCTGAAGTGCCCCATCCCTGTCTCAAAGCCCTGGCCTAGTGGAGGGTCTGGCTTCTGCATCCTAGACCCGTTTGTCCGCTTACTGGTAACAGAGCACGGTTATGAAAAGGACAGTCGCCGTGCTCAATAAATAGAGCTTTGTGTAATGAATAGAGCAGAAATCAAAATAAGACTTTCATTAAGTGGGATTTCAAAAGACTTGGCTTCCTGTTGTTTTCTTTGGAACGAGCCTGCAATCTAGATGCAAAGAGTAGGCCAGGTTATCCCCACAGTAACACTCGGACAGTTCCCGTGGTGCTCCCGTCACGTGTCCGTCCTCACTGTCGTCAGGGGTGGGACCAAGAGGCATTTTCTTGAAATCACCGCAGCAGCAGGAGGAGGGAACTGGGAGACCACACAGTGGCTCCTACAGCTCTGAGCCCGAAGGGCCACATTTCTGTGGCCAAGGTCGGGCATTGGAAGTAGCCCCCACAATTCCCAGCTGTCTCAGTCTTCACAAAGTGAGGGGTCTGGCATTTATCTTTGCTCCTTTATCCAAATTCGAAGACCACCTTTCTTAAAATGGTAGTTCATGGTTTTCAAAGTACTTTTTCCCTTACGCCTATCTCATCTAATCCATAAAAGCTCGTGAGCTGCAAATAAATTGCGATGTAAGTACTAAGTGTTGTCAACCCAGTGGCCACCCAGATACAGGACTACCTTTTCCCTGTTCTGGGTGCTTGGCCGAGTCATCTTACATCTTGATGAACGAAAGCTAGTGACGAGTTCTCTCTTTCGTTCTTTGTGTTTTGGTTCTACCCAAACAAGCAGTGGCTTGTGGATCTCCACAGCATTTTACCTAGAGGGAATGGGGATGGTCCTGGCTTTTACAGGTCTTAGAGAACTAAATCTTCACCTAAACATAAAAGTAAAAAAAAAAAAGCCCCATGTCCTAAGACTTGTCTTTTGAGTTTTTGAGTGACAGGACATTTTTGTTCCCTCGTGCTGATGTAGGTTATTACTGCAAATGCAGTGCCTTGTACGTTGGGACCTATTGTGAGGTGAGCGTCAACCCCTGCTCCTCCAACCCCTGCCTTTATGGCGGTACCTGCCTTGTGGACAATGGAGACTTCGTCTGCCAGTGCAGAGGGTTATACGCTGGAAAGAGGTAGGTGTATTCTTCTTTCTTAGCTTTTATAATTAATTCTGGTATCTAAAAATGTTTGAAAGGTGATCGTCTCCAAAAAACGTCTGCATGCCTTTGTTAACGTTTTCTGCCTGCCTTGCGGTATTCATCGGCGGCAGGAGGGTTCGGTTCACGCCTCCTCCTTGTTCCTCAGGTGCCAGCTTAGTCCGTACTGCAAGGACGAGCCCTGCAAAAACGGTGGGACCTGCTTCGACAGCTTGGACGGTGCCGTCTGTCAGTGCGACTCAGGTTTCAGGGGAGAAAGGTAACTGCCTTCTTTCATGACTTTATGTCCAGCTCTCCGTAATGTCACCTGGAGTGGCAGATGCCAATAAACCCTAGTAGTTTGGACACTGTTGCTTCAGAATTTGATCGTTCTCTTATTAGCCCCTGGTGTAAATTATCTCGTTGCTCTTAATAAAAAAAATAAAAACAAGTAAATGAATATAGTATAATTCTTGAAAAAACCTACTTCCATACTTTCAAGGCATGTACAAACAAATTATGTATGGCTTTTTGCAGGAAGTGAATGTGTGTGGGATGAGTAAGATTATTATGTTTTGTAAGCAGACACCTGTGGTCTGCTGTCTTTGAGGATGGCGATAATGACATTTTCTCATAATATGCTATAACTGCCACTTGGATAGCATCCGGAAACTTTTTCCAGCATCTAGAAGCCTTTTCCAGCTCTCTCATTATTTT
This sequence comes from Myotis myotis, assembly GCF_014108235.1. Classification (NCBI taxonomy): domain Eukaryota; kingdom Metazoa; phylum Chordata; class Mammalia; order Chiroptera; family Vespertilionidae; genus Myotis; species Myotis myotis. Next base: position 7,921,453 of record NW_023416335.1, on the reverse strand, counting down.
TCGTAATCCTTACCATAATCCTAAGAGGTGATCATTGTTTTCCAGGGAAGAAAAATGAGGCACTGAGGTGCCTGTTGTAGACCTGGAAGGAGGTAGATTTTGTTTCAGATGCCATTTCTCCTTAGGCCTCTTATCAGTTCAGTTTTAGCAAATGACTCAATGGATGTTCTTCGAAAGTGCCCGTTTAGATGAGCCTTGACCATCAGGCCTTAAGTGTGACCTGCTTGTAGGTATTCCCACGGGGGTTTGCTCTCATGGAGGTTGTAGTCTTGAATTTTGCTGCTGGTCACATCGTCTTAGTTCATATGTTAACTTTCCCAATTCTAACCCATTAATACTTAATATCATGGACAAATATGTCTCAGTAGTCAAAATCCTAATGCCAGGTCGGTGTGGGGGTAGTAAGTAGAAGCATTTTATTAAAGGAGGAAGGGTTTGAGAAGCATCAGGGAAATACGCACAGGTGCAAATGGGAACCATTCCGTAAGGGTGAGGAGCTGTGGGGTGTTCAACAGGGAAAAACACAAATGGGAAACCGAGTTTTCTAGCTTTTCACGTGTGTGATGGAACTCTCATAATCCCCTATGGGAGGGTTTTTCTTAGAAATTTAATCTAAGCCTATTAGAACGGTTTACACTACAGCCTACCATGTATCAAAATGCACATTATAAATGTCTGGATCAGAATAGAAACAGCCAATCAATGCGTTTGATTTAGTCACCTGTTGAGTCCTAGCAACATGGCAGTTAAATATTGGCTTGACCTCGTGGTTTTCTCCCAAATGCACCAAGTATGACACAAATGATTAATTACTCCCCGGGAAGTTTCTGGTTGTAGTTATCCTTGCGGGATAGTGTATTTTTGGTCGTTATCTGTTTGATTTTATTTATGTTATTAAGAAGGGATCAGATTAGTCTTTGGTCTCTAAGAGTTCTAGGCCTGCCACGGTCTGACTCACAGGCGAAGGTCACTCCTCATCCTTGGCTCTCTCGGCAGGTGTCAGAGCGACATTGACGAGTGTGCGGGGAGCCCGTGCCGGAACGGGGCGCTCTGCGAGAACACGCACGGCTCCTACCACTGCAACTGCAGCCGCGAGTTCCGCGGGAGGCACTGCGAGGACGCGGCTCCCAACCAGTACGTGTCCACCCCCTGGAACATCGGGCTGGCCGAAGGCATAGGCATCCTCGTCTTCGTCATCGGCATTTTCTTCCTGGTGCTGGTGTTTGTCCTCTGCCGCAAGATGGTCCGCAGCAAGAAGAAGAAGAAGCACCAGCCGGAACCCGAAGACAAACACTTGGGACCGACCACGGCGTTCATGCCAAGGCCGTATTTCGATGCAAAACTAAATAAAAACATTTACTCAGACACACCCCCCCAGGTGCCCGTCCGCCCCATCTCCTACACGCCAAGCATTCCCAGCGACTCCAGGAACAATCTGGACCGAAACTCCTTCGAAGGCTCTGCCATCCCGGAGCACCCCGAATTCAGCACCTTTAACCCTGAGTCTGTGCACGGACACCGGAAGGCAGTGGCCGTCTGCAGCGTCGCCCCAAACCTGCCGCCCCCACCCCCGTCCAACTCTCCTTCGGACAGCGACTCCATCCAGAAGCCCAGCTGGGACTTCGACTATGACGGTAGGAACCTCGCTCCCCTCTCAGGGAGGTGTCGCCGAGATGAACCGTGAGATTGCCAGTCCCTCCCAGAGCCTCGGTGCTTCCAGCCCAAATGTGGAGTCCTTGTCACTGCAGACGGGCTCTGGAGACCTTGGAAAGATTGGACCATCTTTTCCGGGTGCCTTCGGGCCTGGCTGAGCATTGTAGCTGTGACCGTATTTTAATTCAGGAATGGAATCTGGTCATGTTCCAGTTAGTCTGGAAAGATGTCATTTCTGTAATTGATATGGGTCCTCAACTATAATTTGGGAGGGTGGGGGTGGGGCTTAAAAAATCGGGAGGGTATTTGGTAGGATTTTTTAAAAACAGGACCAGAAAAAGTGACAATACAGGGTGGGCAAAAGTAGGTATACAGTTCGTAAGGAAAAAGAATTGCAGGTTATGATTACTACAATAGCTTTATTAACTCAAAAGAGTGTCATTCACAACTGTAAACCTGCTTTTGCTCATCTTTGTATTTATTTTCATGGCCTAACATGTATGATGCTTTCATAATAGCTCTATGGCCCTGGCCTGGGTGGCTCAGTTGGTGGGAGTGTCATCCTGTACACCAAGCGTGTCCAACTCAAAGGCTAACACGGGCCAAATAAACAAGGTTTCAGTTTACGTGGGCCGCAAAAAAACCAAAGCTTCAATTTTCATAGAAGCGTAGGTTTATTTTGATAGAGACATACTGAATACAGAATGCTGAAATAAATGAGTCATCGTTAGCATAAAATAATAGAACACTTTAATAACAATTAATAATTTTCTTGAACATTAACTTACCAGACACTGAATAACTGCACAAATTAATAAGCATAACGCAAATTAACCTATTTTTCTTGTTCTCCAAAAGCGAAATATTTACCGTTGCACACACCCAACAAGTCAGTCCAAGACTAATGACATGGCAGTCAGCTGCTAAAATATTTGCTGCTGGTATTAGTGGAGAGAAATGGTGCGCCTGCACGTAAGGCACATAAGGGAAATGAATGCAACATGATTATAATCATGAGTCATTAGCGAACGTTGTAGTTCGTTATTAATAATTATGTTAAAGGATATTGTAAAAATTTAAGTTATGAAATTTTTATTAAAATGTTTCTTACATGCCATTATATTGGCTGGGCCGCAAAAATATTCGTTGTGGGCCGCAAGTTTGACATGCTTGCTGTACACCAAGATTCCCAGCCAGGACGCATCCCCAAATTGTGGATTCAGTCCCTGGTTAGGGCATGTATGGGAGGCATCTGATTGATGTTTCTCACATTGATGTTTCTTTCTCTCTCTCTCTCTCTCTCTCTCTCTCTCTCTCTCTCTCTCTCTCTCTCCCCCCCCCCCCCTCTCTCTCCCCTCACCCCTTCCTCTCTTTCTCAAATCAATAAAAATGTATCTCTAGGTGAGGATTAAAAAAATGTAGAAAGTTGTATGTACCATTTTAAAACAAAATTTTAGTTCCCCAGGTTGTCTAATGATATCCAGCGGCAGGTTCATTTCTATTCTGTGCATCTGCAAGGAGTGCTATAGGGTTTTTTTGTGGGGTTTTCTGTGTTTTTTTGTTTGTTTTTCAAATGTTTATTTCAAGTGTTCTTTGACTGAATAAACCCCAGACCGTCTTGGTAATGCTTGCTCTGTGTCAGGCTATAGCCGAGACCAAAACACAGGCCGAGCCCTCATGGAGCCTCCTGTCTGTCGTTTCTTCCTTGTAGCTAAAGTGGTGGATCTTGACCCCTGCCTCTCCAAGAAACCTCTGGAGGAAAAGCCGTCCCTCCCGTACAGTGCCCGGGAGAGCCTGTCTGAAGTGCAGTCCCTCAGCTCCTTCCAGTCGGAGTCCTGTGATGACAACGGTGAGTCAGCAGCCCTGGAGCCGCTGCTCGCTTGCGTGTTCCTCGCGCTGATTGCGTGGTGTGATGTGATCAGCGCGATGCACCCAGGGCCCTTGTTAGATCTCAGAGTGTGTCCATGTTTCACTGTGGGCCACTGTTCATGCCCAGTATATACATGCATGAGCATCTGCTGGGGAAGATATTAAAAATGTTGGTAGCGGATTGGTGTTTGAACTGTGGCAACTTCCCAGTAATAGGGCAGAAAGTAGAATGAATGGAAAGATACTGTTTATCTTGGTGGCCAACCTTGTATTGACTTTTTTCCACACCAGAAAATGTTAGAAGTTCTGTGGATTTTTTCAAAGCCCTAAGAGCAACTTCCTTGAGCATCACTCCCTCCCTCCTTCACCCCTCCCCTCTCCCACGCCCGTAAGAGGAGATGGGGCGGTCTGCAGTGTGACCTTCGGTAGCACCTTCGGTATTACAAGGTTTTATTTGTTTCTTCCTCACCCCTTGCGGCCCCAGCTCCCATGTGGATCAGAGCGTACTGACTGAGAGCACAGTGTAAGAGATTGCTAGTAAGTTTGCTTACCTTTCTAATGAAGACAGTTTGACAGCGGGTTCTGTGATGCCAGTCACGTGTGTCTGGTTTCCATAGGGTAAATTGCATGGAGAACCAGCTTCGCCGTAATAACACACATACCAGTAGAGAAAATTGTCAGTATTCACTAAACACAATAAAGTGAGTTTTTAGTGGAAATTTTCAAATCCCAGAATTAGTAAAGTTTACTGTAATTTTTTTTTTTTTGGCATAAAAATGTAATGTGTTTAAACATTTCAAATATTTTATTGGTGGAAAGAAGTAACCCACTAATAATTATTTGTTACTAAATCTGGAGTAATAGATTGCAAACTAAACTTTTCCAAACTAAAGATGACCCTAAGTATGTTCCATTCTTTTCTGACTTCAAGCATGCTGTATATGATATGAAAGTGTGCCTGTGTTTATTATTGTGATGCGGTATATGAGCATAGCTTTGCTGATTATGCCAATCACAACAAATTAGGATTATTTTTTCATTACACTTAATTCTAAAATGTTACAGTTGTCAGTTTATGTAATAATTTATATTTTGATCCCTAAATGCTTTTTATAAACACATTTCAGAATTTTCTTTTTTTTTTTCTCTAATTATTTTTCTTAAAACATTCTTTTTTAAAAACACTCCTAAATACTTTAAATAAATTATGGTCATATTAGTTATAAAAATTAATTTTAGATAATGTAATGTGAGGGGGGAAAAAGAAATATGTCCAGGAGTTTATATTTCAATCTTCATCATCATTATCAATTGTGAAGTTAGGTCTGTATTAAGAGTCTGTACTTAAATTATAGTTTTAGTTTTCTAAGGCTGTTGTAACAGATTACCATAAACATAGTGGCTGAAAACAAGATAAATGTATCTTATGGTTCTGAGGTTTGGAAGTCTAACATTAGTCTCCGTAGGCTAAACCAGCGGTCGCCAACCCGTGGTCTGTGAGGTCCGAAAGGTTGGCGACCACCAGTTTAAGGAAACCTTCGGAGCAGTGGTCGCCAGCCGGTTGTCCGAGGACCACTGGAGGTCCGAAAGGTTGGCGACCGCTGCACTAAACGGTGGCAGCAGGGCTGTTTTCATTTCTAGTTTCTAGAGGCTGCCTGCCTGGCTTTCTCCCTTTGCCTTCCGTCTCGATGGCCATTCTTCTGTGGTCACTGCCCCCTCCAAGCACAGCTGGGAAAGGCTCTCCCCTTTAAGGACCCTTGTGCTTACATTGGGCTCACCCAGATAATTCAGGAAAATCTCCCCACCGCCAGCTCTCTAACATGATCGAATCAGCAAAGTCTCTCTCGCCTGGGATGGCAACAGTTAGGGTTCCCAGGGTCAGGGTGCGGACATCTCTGAGAGCATCCTTCTCCCTATGCATGCTCCCTCCCTTATCTTTGCGTAAACACTTTAAAACAATTGGATACACAGATGACAAGGAAGTTACACAGGAAACAGCCAGGCAGGCCGTCTGCATTTTTCTGCTGGGAGTACACAGACCAGAGACAAAGCACCCCCCTCCCCTTTTTGGTATTTGTATTGCATATTTTACCTTATTATGTAGCTCTTTAAATTTCTTTTTCCTGGAACAATGTGTGAGTTCATTACATGGACTCAGAAAATTGTCTAAATTGTCTTAGCAAGTATTTTACTCGTTGAATGTGAAGTCTTTTGCCCGGGAGATGTTAAAATAAGGACTGTTTTATCATGATTAGATCCATAATTGTAATTGTGAAAAAATTGACCGCTACATTTTTTCCCTAAATTACAATATGACATGGTTATTACTCTATTTCTCTGATTAATAATAACAAATATATAGCTCGATTAGAAAAATCTCTGAGATACAGAACTAACAGGAAGAGTGCAGGAGTCATGCATCACATTAACATTGTGTTAAAGTGTTCGCTTCACATTTTTAAATTTCGAGGTAGAAATTATGTAAAGAAATCCTGTTTAACGCACTGTATTCTCATGAGCTGAAGATTTCCCTAACTTTTCCTCCCTTTGTCCCTTTTTACAAGCTTCCGTAGTGACTGTAATACACCTTGTCAGCACCGCAGCTGGCACGGTGACGAACGAAGGTACAGCCGTCATGCGTGTGCTCGCGTTTGTGTTACAGTGACTGTCGCTAGTGTCGTGTGCTTCGGCCTCTCACAGGCTTAGAAATAGCCATTTGTGGTTCTGAGGAGGCTGCGGACTTTTATTTTGTGCAGGTGTACATATTCACAATCCAGATCCGTGGCAGAAATATGTTTATGTTGTGCGTTTCCATTTCCTTTTGTCACTCATAATGAACTTCCACAACATCAGAAGTAACTCAGGGGATCCTGACAATGTTGCCTTTATATGGCAAGAAGCTTAGAAATAATTCTATCTAAATAGATTTTTAATATAAAAAAGTTATATTCATATGAATAAGAATAACACACCGCGTTTACAGTTTCCTATAGCTGGCTCTTCACTTTCGGATTTTCCCCGTATATGAGCCAGGGAAATGGTTGAACATGGCAGAAGGTCGATTTTCATATATTTGTCCAAAATTTTCATAAGAAAGGGCACTGACCACCTCCCTGAAAATTGTAAGTTAAATTAGCCCTTTCTTAGTGTACTGAAGATTGAGTAATCATGCAAATTGCACTCTAGTTTTTAGTTTTTAGATGATAAATTGGATCGCCTGGAGGGCTTGTTAAAAGCCAGCTGAGTGGCTGGGTCCCAGCACCAAAGTTTCTGATTGAATGGGTCTAGGTTGGCCCTGAGAATTTGCGTTTCTAACAAGTTCCCCGTTAATTCTGATGTTACTGGTCTGGGGGTCATACTTTGAGAACCAGGGGCATAGACCACCCAGAGCACACAAAGCTTAGAGACCTGAACTGCTGGGACACGTATGATGTCAGGATTGAGGGAGAGGAAGGATGGTGGTGTGCTGCATTTGATGCGGGGCGCCGGGGGGCGGGGGGGGGGGGGGAGTGAGGCGAGAGGTCTCAGTGTTGCCCGTCCCAGTTACTGATGAGGCGGATGCTTATTTTCCTGAGAAGTACCGTGCTTTCGTTTGGTAAACCAGCAAGTAATCTGTATTTTGCCCTAGTGAATTTTAGTTTTAACATGATAGGATTCTAATGTTTTTAATATTGATAGCGTTTAAAGAAACAGAATGGAAACAGTTATTTCACTGCAACCTCCTTTGTAAAATAATTTGGGGGGGGGCGCATATTGATTTTAAAATTGAAAACTAGCTTACATTTTAAGAATTATCGAGTGCCCATTTATTAACAAAGGCTGTCAATCCTCTTTTTAAAATGCAATGATTGCATTTTTACTAGACTTTTGAAAATATTCTATAGATGCATGTTAACTAAATGGTGGCTTATTCATTTTTTAGAGGCACCAGTTTTCTTCAGTTCTTGATTTAAATGCCTGGAAGAGAACCATCAATCAAATCTTATTTGTTCCAAATTACTTTATTACATGGGTTTTTAAGAACATTGTGGAAGGCATAGAAAGCATTTAGAAAATCACTAAGGTAACCACACTTCTCCCATGATTACAACTTTCGCAATAACAAGACTCAAGATGATAGCTGCCAGTGAGAGCTTGACCTGCCTTATCTTACTTAATCCTCGTAATAACTCTAAGGGATTTCCACCCCCGTTTCAAAGACGAGAGCCTGGAGCTTAGCCTGGCCAGCACCTGCCCTGGGCCTGGGATTTGCATCTGCCTTCTCTCACGCCTGCTGGGGTTCTGGGTATAAATGAGTGTGCAAAGCGTGAGCGTAACTACAATGTGGGTGCGGTGAGCAGTAAGTGTAGCTAATGGTCCTCCAGGGAAAAGTGAACAATGTAAATATCAAATCATACTCGAAGGGGAGGTGGGGTGGAGAGATTTACTTTTAATTACTTGTAAGTATCTAAGTTCCTTCTTGAATATCTCTGACCTTCATAAACATTTGAAGGCTATACTGTTTTTATTAAGTATGTCTTATGTAGCTTTAGATGTATTGGGGTTATCACCTAAGTAACCTGATGCTACCTGGTATTAGACAAAGCGATTTCATCATGTTTCTCAGTACCACGAAGCTGTAATTTCAGTTTTTAAATCAATTGACATTTTATTACAGACTATATACTTTATTTTAACTCTTCCTAACAAAATCGTGTGCTTTCAGGTTTAGATTGCCGAAACCAGGAAAAGAAAGTAAAATAATGTTTGAGCTTTCCGGCAAAGTCGCCAGGTCATCATCATCGGTCATCTTTTTTTGCTCCATTCTCATGTCCTGTTATATTCGTGCTACATAAATGTCTCAGCCATTTGGAATTTTCATAGCGAGTGGCTGACAGGCAGGGTCCATGGCTGACCGGGCCGTTACGAACAGTTTGCGTTGTATCGTGTACTTGTCTTGATTGCCTTTTTCAGCCGTCTTTCGGTTTTAATTATGAATGTTTTCTTTTCTCTCTACTCTGCCACCAAAAGAGTCTTTGGCTGCTCCTGACCTGGGCAAATCAAGAGGTGACTTATGCATGCCAGTTGTTGATTGATACGCACTAAAAATTGGCAAAGATCGGGCCCCAGTGCTGACTTGCTTCCCTCGTTCGCTCGGTGGATGCGCAGTAACCAAGTCCCTCCTTATTTGCGCCCTGCATTCTAAACGCCCTCCGCTCGCCTTTCCCTCTCAGCCACAGGATTGCACAATCCTAAGGGAGAAAAAAACTACCCGCACATTGGGAGGGTTTAAAAAAAAAAAAACTATTATACTTTTATGTTCTCTAAAGTGATCTGTAGACTTTTAACAAATAACAAATCAATGTGGTCTATCAAAAATGTATTACGTTTCAGCGTTTGCATTGTGCTTGATTTGGAAGCATGCTTTGATACACACCTGTATTAATATACTTCATTGTGTTTTTTAGGGCTAATGAAAAATAGTATAACTTTTTATATTAAACTTACTACATTATCATTATTATATAGGAAATTTTTAAGATGTTAGCATGTTAAAGATTACTTTTACTATTTTAAAGAGTTGCATTAAAGAGTATTTTTCAATGACAAGTAGTTAGTGCAGATCAGGTGACATTTGATACTTGACATGGAAACCTCTTTGAAAGGACAAAACTTCCTCCCTGTGTCCTGAGCTGAGCGAACCCCCCTCTTCACATGGAGCCAGACGGGCAGCTGAAGGACGGGGGGGTCCTTGGGGGAAGGTGCATGTCTTAGATGCTAGCACACGGCTTCTGTGCAAACTCTGTTTCCTGGAGTGGAAGGCACTTGCCTAAAATGAAGCCCACATTTTAGGAAGTGAGCCCGGTTCTGAGAGGCTCTCAGAACTGGGCTGGGGTTGGGGGGTGTCTTCAGAGCAAAGCCGGGGTCTCCAGAGGATGCGCCTGCCTGCGCGTGCGTGAGGCGTGGCGCCTCTGCTGCGGGACGCTCTGAGCACTTTCCCCGCGGCCCGGGCTCGGAAAAGCACGCTGACACCTGCCGTTTTGTCTCCCGCCCAGGCTACCACTGGGACACATCGGACTGGATGCCCCCCGTCCCGCTGCCGGACATCCAGGAATTCCCCAATTACGAGGTGATCGACGAGCAGACGCCCCTGTACGCGGCAGATCCCAATTCCATCGACACAGACTATTACCCCGGAGGCTACGACATCGAGAGCGACTTCCCGCCCCCGCCCGAGGACTTCCCCGCGCCCGACGAGCTGCCCCCGCTGCCGCCCGAGTTCAGCGACCAGTTCGAGTCCATACACCCTCCTCGGGACATGCCCGCCACGGGCAGCGCGGGCGCTTCCTCCCGAAACCGGCAGCGGTTCCACTTGAACCAGTACCTGCCCCATTTCTACCCCGTCGACCTGTCGGAACCTCAGAAAGCCGGCGCTGGCGAGAGCCTCCCGTGCCGGGAGCCCTACGCCCCGTACCCGCCCGGGTACCCCCGGAACTGCGACGCGCCCCCCGCCGAGCACGTGCCCCTGGCCGTGTACGCCTCCACGGCCTCCTGCTCCGACGTGTCCGCGTGCTGCGAAGTGGAGTCCGAGGTCCTGATGAGTGACTATGAGAGCGGCGACGACGGCCACTTCGAAGAGGTGACGATCCCTCCGCTCGAGGCGCAGCAGCAGCACACGCAGGTCTGACACCCCGACTCCCCCCGAAGTGCCTGGACTTGAGGGAACCTCGAGGTTCTATGAATGGCCCGCAGTGTTCTCTGCAGCGGCGGGTGCGCGCTGGCTGCGGGGGGCTGCGGTGGGCGCGGCTGCACCGCACCCGCCTCCCCGGGTTAGCCATTTCCAGTGTCCTCACCTACTGTACCGCGCGCAGGTGTCGTCGGCTGTGCCACGTCCCAGCAGTTGCTTTGTATTTGCGTTTTGTCTGTGTTAACGATAATGAAACGGAAACCTGTCCTGCCATCTTGTTAGCATGATTCATGTATTTATATAGATTTGATTATTTTAAATTTCCTGTCTCCCTTACTCCCCCCACCCCTTTTTTTTGTAAATGTTATGTACAGATTTAATTTTTCATAGTTTTAACTCGATTTTTTTTCCCAAGACATTTTGTGGGGTTGGTTTGTGTTGTTTTTACCCGATTTGGGTGGTGTTAGTGTCATTGCCTAGCACCCTGATCGTTTCCTATAACCAGGGTTTCACGCTATGTCCTTTTTCACGGAAGTTTGACATTTCATTCATACATTTCAGTGTAGTCATGCATTTCTAGGTGTACATAGGATGAGGAAAAGGTCTGATCCATGCCATGTCTTAAATGGGTTGCTGTATTTTAGAATTATCAAACATTTTTCATTATTGGAAAGTGTAAGGGGACCTTCTGCATACCTGTTTAGAACCAAAACCATCATGACACAGTTTTTATAGTGTCTGTATATTTGTGATGCAACGGTCTTGTAAAGGTTTTTACTGAAAACTACCATTAGCCAGTCTTTCTTACTGACAATAAATTATTAATAAAATATTTTAGCTTTACTGCCTGTTTTTCTTTCACATTTATACTCCTGGTCAGGATTTAGTTAATGAGTTGAGAAGGATGGATGGATGGGTGGATGAATGGAAGAATGGATGTAGAAATAGCTTTGTGTGGCTTAAAAGTGAAGTCTCTTTCCAGTTGCCAAAACCGGGCGATATTTACAGATGTAACCACTAGGTGGCAGTATATGGCTACGTGATACTGCTCAGAATTCTGGGTATAAAGGTAAACAGCACTCTTACAAATATTTTCTAACTAAAACCTTAAGAAAGTTTTCCTTTACATATTTTTATCTTATTACTATTTATTGGCCATAATTTAAATGCTTTTATGGTTTTTGCCTATGACTTATATAAAAAGCAAAGTCTTTTTATATAAGCATTTTATCTTTCTGTGGTCCAAGAACTCATTCTACTTTTCTGTGATTTATTGTGAAATCCAGAAGCTATTTTCCGTGAGTATTTATACCGACAGATCCATCCATCCATCTGGCAAATATTTTTTCGGTGTCTATTACGTGCCAACCACTGTGATATGAATTAGAAAGAAACAAGTACTCTGAGAACTTTGGAAAGATATTTTTTCCCTTTTTGTAAATGTTTGCTTTATTTGATCAAATTATATATATTTTATCAAATTGCATACATAAACTATATATATGTAGTTTAAACATCAAAGAGAGATAGATATGTCTAACAAAAAAACCAGCAAATTTATGCACTCTAATCACAGCTCTTTAAGCTGTTTTCTCATTTTTTTCTTTTCACATTTTTAAGTGTATGTATTGTTTATTTCTTGAGTCACTCATTTTAGGAATTGTCTGTTGACTTAGCATGGTGTTAGAAAAAACTAGGAAAACCTACATTACTCTTGTTATTAGTTATAGCATAATTTTTGGATTCATTCTTATATAGTGTTTTCAATGTTTTGGTGATGTAAATATTCCTGCTGAGCTAAGTAGTATATGATGTTTATTTCCATTTTCTTAGCAATTTTTTCTTGAACAGTTGCCTTAATCTTTCTCCTACTTATGTTGTAAAAATGTGGGACCATTTCATTCATTTATTCAAATACTATTTTTAGGTCACCTACCATGTACTATTTATTCTACATGAGCAGACAGAAATTCCCTACCTTGGATTTTGCATGGCTGGGGTGGGTAGCAGAAGGAGATGGCCTCTAAGTAAAATTTGTAGCAGTGTATGGAGTGATGACTACTAAAGAGAAAAATTGGTACTTGGGAAGGAATGTGTGTGATGGGCGTGGGGGCGGGGTTGGGAGATTAAAATTTTGAGAAGGCAAAAGGCCTCAATGGCAAGCTGGCATTTGGATAAAATCCTTAAGTTGATAAGGGAGAATGCCATGTGACTCTGGGAAATGAGCATCCCTAGCAGAGAAATGGTATAAAGGCCCCGAGGTTGGAAAGTAGGAGAAAAGAGGGGAGACAAGGGTGGCCTTGTGTGGATTTGTAAAATGCCTCTAAATACCTGGTTAAGCTATTAGAAACCCTCTGCTGGTATCTATAGATCTCTTTGAAGAGACTCCATTTTTCCAGGGGAGGGACCTTCCTTTCCTGGTTTGGGAAATGTTGCCTTATTTTCAAGTTGGACGGGTCAGAACACTCAGTCCCCCAGCTCTCAGTTCCGTGACTTTTGTGCTCCCTCCTCTTTCCCAGTCCGTAGGTCTGCTCAGGTCCGAGCTGAGAATCTGGGGTCGAACTTGTGTCTTGAAGCAGGCAGATGCCTGGCGCTCACCCCAATGGTCCCCCTTTCCAGTGTCTCCCCTGCAGGCTCCCAGGTCTGCCTCCTCCTCTGCAGATGCTACGGTGTGGAGCGCAGAGCGATCTGTTGTTAGAGTGAACAGCAATCTCCTCCTTGCCTAGAAAATGACGCTGTGGAACCTTTCCCCCCTTTCCCTGTTCTGGATTTTCAAGAGGAGAAATTGGGCAGAAATATGATACCCCTTTTAATGCAAGTTCTAGAGCAGTGGTTCTCAACCTTCCTAATGCCGCAACCCTTTAATACAGTCCCTCATGTTGTGGTGACCCCCAACCATAAAATTATTTTTGTTGCTACTTCATAACTGTAATTTTGCTGCTGTTATGAATCGCAATGTAAATATCTGATATGCAGGATGTATTTTCATTGTTACAACTTGAACATAATTAAAGCATAGTGATTAATCACAAAAACAATATGTAATTATATATGTATTTTCTGATGGTCTTAGGCGACCCCTGTGAAAGGGTCATTCGACCCCAAAGGGGTCGCGACCCACAGGTTGAGAACCGCTGCTCTAGAGGAAGCTGTAGGAAATCCGTGCTTTGGGTGGCCAGCATGACCTGCCATAGAGGTGTTGCCTACGGTTACTTACTGGTAATTGAAACAGATCAGTGGCCGGGTGATCAGCAGGGATTGGGAGAGGCTTTGCATACGTGAGTTCTTTTCCTTGTAACGTCAAAGAGTGTAGATAGGGACCATCGTCCCGGGAAGGAGGAAGGTGGGCCCTGAACGTGCACCAGGCACTGCCACCCAGAGCCTCCTATTTCAGCAGAGCTTTCAAGGGCTGGAGTTGAGTCACTTGAAGATGGTAACAGCATGATCCGAGAATATAGAGCTGCTTACGAAAGTCAGTGGCAAATTAAGACAAGAACATACTGAACGCTCCTCTCATGTAACCTATTCGTGTGTGTGAAACAAGGGGCTCTGGCTGTACTCATTCATCTAACCACCGTTCAGCGAACTTTTACCACGTGTCAGGCACGGCCACTCCAGACTCTCCCTGACCTCTCTCGGTTTCCTCTAAGAGTCCTGGGACCCTTCTCTTCCTAAGTAGAATAGTTCAAACACTTTTCTTTAATGGTTTAAAACATCTAGACATAAGCATTATAAGAGATTTGAAAGGTGCTTATTGAACTTAGTGATTAATAACCAGGGTTAATAATCAGGGGAAAACACCCGCTTCCGTCCACGCTGCCTGTTGGCATTTCTGCTTCCAGGGGTGACGCGGTTTACTTCTGCTCACATCTCAGACAACAGTGGATGCAGTTGGTCTCTTCATTTTGTTATTTACCTGCATAAGAAGAAAGTCATCTGACATGTTTATATATTTTAACTTTTAAAAATCATAAAAGTCATCCCAAACCTGTAACTTACAGACATGTAGAGTTGAAACTAACTGATCACTTCAGGCACATTTTCTTAGGATTTCTGGAATATAGTCAAGCTTTTTAAAAAATTGCCACTTGATAAAATCACATTCTTTTTGGTTTAATGAATTTTTTGGAAAAGTGCAGGAACATAATCCTCTCACCCAGAAACAAATGCGTTGTCTTTATGTGTATAATCTGATTTTTGTTTCTGAGGGAACTACCTCACTTGGGTTTACAAACTTGGTGTCTTGCACACAATTTTGTACCCTGCTTTTCCCCACTTCACAGTATCAGTGATCCATTTTAGGATCATACAGAAAATGCCTTTTTAAAGAGCTGCATAATAGTTCACAGTATGGATTTATAACTTATTTGTCTGTGTTGCTACTTTTAAGATGATTGCAGTTTTTCACAGCAATCCCAACATTAACACTTTCATATATTTATTTTTGCTCCTCTTTAGGACAAATTTCTACATGTCTGGCTTATTTGTTTTCAAGTATTGCATATAATTGAACAAGATGCTAGAACCTGACAATATCAAAGGTGGAACCTTGGTGTGCTCACCAGTCCTTCACATTGATTGGCGTATTGCTCTGCTGTGATATTCCTGTGACGTTTTCTCCCCCTGCCTTTCCCACATCACGGCATGTGTAGAAGGTGATAATATTTTCATGGCCACGTGCTCTAACCCAGAGGTTCCAGCTGTGTATTGTGATGCCCCAGGCTCCTCCCACTGCGCAGAGGATTGTGTGTGTGTGTGTGTGTGTGTGTGTGTGTGTGTGTGTGTGAATGGTCAGCACATCTGTTCAGGGCAGCTCTGGTAGAGAGGTCTCTGAGAATCCTGCTATCTTTTCCTGTGAAATTTATCCTACGAAAAATAAGGTCTAGACACGAACTGGGTGATCTTTGTACAATTATCTTTCATTTCCATTTTCAGTGACTTCTTATACATGTATCATTGAGGTAGGCATCTCTCAGACCTGGGAAACGATCCGGCCCCACGTCCCAGTGTCTCCCCAGTACCGCTCCCCTCCGCCCCCCGCTGAATCCGGCCAGTAACTCTGAGAAGGTCGATGTGGGCTGCTTTCTCTCTTTTGCAGACTGCCATTCCGTGTCGCTTCTGATTGCATTTCATCAAAGGCATTAGGTTCCATTTCAATTAGTGCACCAGCTGAGCAAGAGGGCTGCTTGTCAGAATTTAATTTCCTCGCCAGCAGTTTATGCCTCTATTGCAAACAGAATGAGCCACTTGAAAAGAATGACAAGTATTTTTTTTTCCCTCCAAGAAACCCTCTGCTGTGTGAGCACTTAGGTAATTAATGCGCTTGTCACTGTGCTGTTAGAAAGTGTGGCCACAGAAGAGGCTACACTGTCATGTATGCTCGCCGTGGAGGAGGAAGAAAATGGGTTACACATTCGAGTGAAAATGTCATTGGGCCAGATACATCTTGAAAAGAGCTCATCATGCGGGGTCTGCAGGGAGGCGGTGATAGATATGAGTGCAGTGATTTTAGATCAGGGCCATTAACCAGTCACCTCAAGGGGTAAAATGAAATTCTCAAGATGTCCGATGACTGTAGCTCCAATTCACTTTAATGGTTATGGCTACCACCTAATGGTTTTAGGATAAGGAACAATTACAGGAAAATACAGGAAAAGGAACAATCTATCCAGAGGGCGTGTCAACCCCCTCACGCCTGTCCCAAAGACTTGGAGGCACAGTTCCATTTCTTGGCCAAATTTGCAAAGTTAGCCTTGAGACATCAGTGGCTGGTAGAGGCTGCGTGCGGCTTTCGAGTCATAGACCAGAGTTCAAAATTGTTCTCTGCCCCTCTTCAACTCTAGGATGTTTAACCACCTAACTTCTCCTGCTTAGCTGAGTTTCCTCAGCTAAAAAGCAAGTGGATGAGAACCCCAAAGAAGTCGTGTGGAGTCAATACTAACAACCTGAGTGAGAGTGGAACCTCCTGAGAGCTCATTATATACTTGGCGTCCATCCAGCCACGCTGACTATTACCCCATTTTCCAGATGAGGAAACCGAGGCTCAGAGAGGATCACTCTCTGAAAGTCACACCACCGGGCAGTGTTGCAACTGAAATTCAAAATCCTGGCTCTGGCCTCAAAGCTCCTTTCCACAAACCAAAACAGCAGTTTTGGTACAAAGTAGATGTTCAATAAATGCTTTGCTGTTGTTACTGTTTTCTTCTAACCCATCCCCATCTTCAAATACAAAATTTAATAGACTTTTTTTAAAAAAAAACATGTCCGAAGAAGGTTTAGCCCCTGCAAAACATGCTACAATTCACAGGCGTTTGATAAACTATTAATCTAGGTCATTTAACAAATTGACTCTAATTCAGCAGACTTTGGGTCATTTGAATTCTTGTTTTGTACCAATTTAGTGATGCAACAGGGCAGACTTTATTTGATGCGGATGCAGTGAAGTCTGAAGGTGGTACTGTTGCTGATCATTTATCCAAACATGATTTCTGAGAATCTGCTATTGTCAGTGAAAGCCAGAAGCACTATGTTTGCCACCCAGTGAAGGGTGAACAAGATCAAGTCCCTGCCAGTTAGGAAGAATGAGAGTGGCCAGGGTCAAGCTCACAGCTCATGCCCTCTCATCCTCGTGCCCTCCCTCCCCCCGTCCCCCTGCTTCATTTAACAGAATGGAAATAATCTCTCCATGTCATCTTGGCTGCACGTACTGGTGCTCCTGGGGCTCGGGTGCCCCTCCTATCATTCATTCATTCACCCCATTCCATTTATTTTGCAGGCTGCATTAACAAATACTTGTTTAGTCTTGACCCTTTGCTACACCTTGTGCACATAAAAGTGAATGAAACTTGGCCTTTGAGGAAAACATGTGTCCGTGTGGTCCAAGATTTGTGCGTATGAAGCAATACATTTAATAAAAACAGGACTGTCATGTTTAGTGTTTTATTCTCCCAGCCCCTAACATGCTCTAGTGCAATGGTTGGCAAACTGCGGCTCGGCAAACCGTGGCTTGCAAGCCACATGCGGCTCTTTGGCCCCTTGAGTGTGGCTCTTCCACAAAATACCGACTTCTGCACATGGACCACGAAGTTTCAATCGCACTGTACGTGCACGCTGCACGTGATGGAGTCCCTGACATGTCTCTCTTGCCTTGGGCAGTAGGAAAATTCTAACAGCTGTGGGGTTGTTTGCTTGTATGTTTGTTTGCATGCCACTTGATCATCCTTTTATGAACATCACAGGCAATATTCACATTTATTTCTTTGATTGTAACATCTCTCTAGATGACAGAAAAGAAGAGGTGATTTAATGTGTTCAGCTTTTGTGTTTGGGGATTTTTTGTAGGGGTGGCAAGTGCATTGAGAAGGAAATGAGTGAGGCAATTTCTCACACATTCCTCTGTCTGCATGGACAAAGGATGCCCCCTTTCCTCTGTGCCGACCTTCTTCCTTTCCCTCACTGGTGACAATGGCCTTCCCCTCCTTGGGAAATGGCCCACACCCATCATTTTCTTTATCCAAATCCTTCTGTATCCCGATAACCTGGGGGAATGTTTCCTGCATTTTTTCAGGTTTATGCAGCCTCTTCCTTCATCCTTGCTACTAGAAAGTGTATTGTAATACACACTCTGGAACCTGATGTTGAATTTACTGGCATTTTCCCTATGTTCTCAGGTTGCCTTCTATAGACCCTCAGGATATGGAGGTGGCGTACGGTGCCTCAGACAGTAGCCATCCCCATGGGTCAGCAGGTGAGGATTCTCTGAGTCAGAAGGAGGATCGCAGGTCTTCCTAGCCCCGTGGTCAGCAAACTGCAGTTCGCGAGCCACATGCGGCTCTTTGGCCCCTTGAGTGTGGGTCTTCCTAAGCCTTAGGAGTACCCTAATTGAGTTAATAACAATGTACCTACCTATATAGTTTAAGTTTAAAAAATTTGGCTCTCAAAAGAAATTTCAATCGTTGTACTGTTGATATTTGGCTCTGTTGACTAATGAGTTTGCTGACCACTGTCCTAGCCAAACCCACCCCTCACCTGCCAATCCCGACCCAGGTGGTTTGTTTTTATACAAGCACCCACCTTCCCTAATCCCACTGATGACCAGCAGATTCACGGGTACATCTGTTTTATGACTGCCTCCACAGTGCGCATAGTAGGCAAATTACCGAATTGCTTTTGTACTGTATCTTCATGCATATCAACAAGAAACTTGAATATTCCTAATCTCCCTTAAGTATTTTCCTCTGTACACAATATCTTACTTGGATTAATGTGGAATCAAACATTGTGAATGACATGAAGGAATCATAAAAGATTTTTTTATGGTATACTGTAATTAGCTCTTGAGATTAAGATACATGTATATTTAGTGAAAGTCTGTATGCTCTAAATAAAATTTAAATTCTTGAATTGCATTGTTTCACATCTTACAGAGTTATACAATGTTCTTACAGTATGCAAACAAATAAAATCCACGCGTATTAACTAATAACGCAACACAAATATTCTTAGAGTGAAAAACATGTTTCCTCCTTCTTGCTATTGACAGGAGAATAAATATTTAAAAAGTATCATCCCTTTGACAAATGCATTAAAAATCCATTAGTCTGACAAATATCATCTTTTCCTGATAAGTAACAAGTTCCCAAATATGATAAAAGACATAATTCATAGAAATTTTGTCCTCTTAAAGCCGCCAGACAATGGGTTCCCTCATTCTCTCATTTTATGCAACAGATAATTGTTGGTGTCCACTGCATCCTAGACACGGGGCTGCTTCACAAGCTGGGGGTGAGGTTCCAGCAAGAAAACAGAGAGGCGCAGAGTGGCACGTGGTTGTTGTCAGGATAATGGACACGGTGAACTGGGGGAGCGCAGGGGAGGGGAACATAGCCCAGACTCGGGGGATGAGCTCACGGCAAGGTCTGAGCGACTCCAGAGAAGCGGATGGGAAGTAGTGTTGCATGCAGCAGGAACTTGTGGGAAAAGTGGGAGGAAGAGGGTGAATGTGATGTATGAGGAACCAAAGGAAGTTCACAAGGTTGGCGAGTGGAGCAGGTGCTTTTGAGGGAAAGGATGCTTAGGAAGGTCAAGGCTGGAAGGCCACATTGTGAAAGGTCTTGGGAAATGTGTGGAACTTGATTCAAAGGAGCAGTGGGCCTCCATGGAAGGGTTGTCTGGAGGGATGGATATATTTGTTTATATGATTTTAACCCAATGGAATTTTACAATTAAATTGAGGTGGAAATCATTGACTTTGAATATATTGAAGGGGTGTAAGATGGGAGCCAGGGGGGTTAATTAGGAGGCTGTGATAGTAATTCCCATAAAAGACAATGATAGACTCAACTGGGTTAGGGGCCATGCAGATGGAGGGAAAGTAGATGATTAGAATCAACAGGATTTGGTCTATTTCGTGCAAGAGGCAGAGAAGGTTTCCAGACTTACCTCACACACTTGCTGGGTCCCCACAGGGTGGGTAGGGGTGAGGAACTCGGTGGGACCTCTTTTATAAGGGCAGTAATCCCATGCCTGAGGGCTCCACCCTCATGACCTCATCACCTCCCAAAGCTCCCTTCCTCCCAGACCATCACATTGGAAATTAGGTTTCAATGTAAGAATTTTGGAGAGACACAAGCATTCTATCCACAACAAAGTCTATTTAGTCAATGCTGTTATAGGCTGCACCAGTCTTACCTTTGCTTTATATTTGAGATACATCTTTCATCTTCTTTATTCTCAATGGTTCTGACCCTTATGTATTAGGTGAGACTCATGTAAATCGCATAAAGCTTCTTAATTTTTATTTAATCTGAATATCTTGGGAGCTTAGTCCATTTACATTCTGATTTGACAGGTTTGTTCTTTTAGCACTTCAAGGTCAGCGTTCCCATGTCCTTTTGTCCTTCATCATTTCGGTGCTATTTAGTGTAATGGCCCCCAAACATGCTGTTCCCTCAACCCTGTGAAATGTTGCTTTACACTGCCTATGGGGCTTTGCAGACTGGAGGCAGGGAGGCGAGGCAGAAGTTAAAGTGAGAGATTTGAAGCATGAGTGGGACTTGACCCGCCATGGCTGGCTTTGCAGATGGGGAGAGAAGTGGGGTCAAGGCAAGCAGCCACTGCCTAGAGCTTAGGTGGACCTTAGTCCTGCAGTACATGGAGCTGGATGGCGCCAATGGCTTGAACACACTTGGAAGCGGATTCATCCCTAGAAGCTCTAGGAAGGATCACAGCCTCGCTGACCCCTGATTTTGTCCTTGCGAGGCTCCGAGAGGGCCAGCCGAGCCACTCCCTGCCTGGACTTCTGGACTAACTAACTGTGTGATAATGAATGAGTGTTGTTAAGCCTCTAAATTAATTTAATTGAGGTAATTTGTTATGACAGCAGTAGGACGCTAACGTGGTTTCTGGTGAGAAATCAGCTGTTGGATGGATTAATTGTTCCCCAGAATGCATAATACACCTTGTTTTTCTTTGAAGACATTTTATCTTGGGCTTTCAGCTGCGGAGGATGTGGAGCTACCGGAACTTTCAGTCCCTGCCGGTGGGAATGCAAAACGGTGCAGCCAGTTTGGAAGACAGGCTGGCGATTTCTTACCAAACTAAACAAACTTACATGTTCTCCAGCAATCACTCTTCTTGTTATTTACTCAAAGGAGTTGAAAACGTATGTCCACACAACAACCTGCACATGGATGTTTATAGACGCTTTATTCATAGTTGCCCGAAGCGGAAAGCAACAGAGATGTCCTTCAGTAGGTGAATGGAAAAACCGTGGTACATCCAGACAATAGAATATTTATTCAGTGCTAAAGAGAAATGAGCTAGCAAGCCACGAGAAGACATGGAGGAACCTTAAATTCCTGTTAGGCAGTGAAAGAAGCCAATCTGGGGAGGTTACCTACTGTATGATTCTAACCACAGACACTGGAAAAGGCAAAACTAAGGAGACAGGAAAAAGATCAGTAATTGCCAGAAACTGAGGGGAGGGAGGGATACATCAGCAGAGCAGAGGATTTTGAGGGCAGCGAAAATACTCATAATGATGGACACACAATTGTCCAAACCCACAGAATGTACAATATCAGGAGTGAACCCTAATGCCTTTGGGTGATAGTGCTGTGTCAACACAGGCTAATCGATTCTCAGAAAGGTACCCTTTGGGTGTGGAATGTAGATAGTGTGTGGGGGGGGACTGTGCATGTGGGTGGACAGGGGGCATATGGGACATCTCTGTACATCCCTTCAGTTTGGCTGTGAACTCAGCATGGCTCTAAAATAAAATGTATTCACTGAAAGCCCTATTATTTAACTCGGTTAATGCAGCCATGAATTCCTTCCTCGGTGCTCCCATTCCTGGCAGACACTCCATTTCACCTCTGCATCTCACCCCCGCATCCTCAGCGCACGCTGCCACCTGCGTGGTGAGGACCATGTTTTGAGCCAAGCGGGTAAACTATTTCCCGAACAAGTACGTTAATGAATGACAGGGCACTGATTCTAATCTAGGACTTGGCCGTGATGGCATGGATCTAGGAAAATGTGAGAGGGGAAGCCCTAGTCAGACAGGGGAAACGGTGGATTTATTTAATTCCTTGCTAAGTACCGGTCCGGTCCGGCGGCTTGACTGGAAAGTTGCAGGCTTGTCTGTTCCATCGCAGACGCTTCTGGAATGACTCCAAAGGCCTGGGGGCCCGTTAAGTTATTACTGAGGTTGTAGATTCCATGGTACTTTCATGGCGTTATTTTGAAGAGCTATGGGGTGAATATGCGTCCGACAGGGTGGGTGTCTGCAGGAAGAGCTCGGCAGGTTTGGAGACTAAACGGGTTTCGGGTCGGTTTCTGCTCCGAAGAAATCCTGGAGACCTGCCTCGTGTGGCTGTGGAAGCAAGGTCGTGGCCACCTTAAAGCGACTCAGTCCGTGGCATTTGAAAGCGACATGAAAAGTTTATAGCTGCCCCGAGTCAGGGTTCCCAGCGGAGTCGCTGTCATTTCCAGCGGCAGCACCCTTCACTCTCGCGCTGATGGCCTGGGAAGCCCGCAGAGGCTGTGCCCACGTTGAGGACAAGCACTTGGGATTTGAAGGGCAGCGTTCACATCTCACCACAGAAATAGCTGTTGGGGAAAATGACGGATGGCAAAAAAATAAAACTACTAAAAAATTTATATCCAACATAAGAAATTATGGATGGCCTTTTTCGGGATGTGGGGTGCAAGTGCAGAGAGCTGGGGAGTGATTTCTGGTTGACGAATGCCTGCCCCAGGACGGGCCTCGATGTCTGCACCTCTTACCATCTCCCGGCTGGACGGCCGATCCTCCCTGGTGCCCAGTTTCCAGGGAGGGACGCTGGGGCATATGGGGGCTCACAGATGCTCCTCAGTCCGAGGGAGGCTTCGCGCCCACGCGGTCTGCTGCAATGTCACAGAGAGGAAACACCAAGGACCCCAGCGACCCTGGAGTCGCTGCCCGCTTAGAGCGCAGGCGGCTGCACCCGGGCCGCCCGCGCGGGGGCGCTGTGGGCACGCAGTGCGGGCTGCGCGCAGGGAGCCCCCAGTCCCGGGAGCCCCCGAGGCGCGCGGCGGGGGGCCCGGGCCGGGGCTGCAGGTGCGGAGCGCGGCCGCCGGGAGGCGTGGGGCGGGCAGGGCGGCCGCGAAGGAGCCCCAGGGATGGAGAGTGGCTGCGGGCGGGCGGGCGGGGAGGAGCCACACAGGTGGATCGCGCGCGCGGTGGCCACTTGCAGGGAACGCGGGGCGGGGGTCGCCTGCCCGGGCCGCGCGATGGCCGGGCGTCCCGGTGGCGCGCCGGGCGGCACCATGAAGGGCAACAGCAGCGCGCTGCTCAACGCCTCCCAGCAGGGGCCCGGCGGCGGCGGCGGGGCGGCGGGGCCGCGCCCCTCGTGGCTGGCCTCCACGCTGGCCTTCATCCTCATCTTCACCATCGTGGTGGACATCCTGGGCAACCTCCTGGTCATCCTGTCCGTGTATCGGAACAAGAAGCTGAGGAACGCAGGTAGGGGCTCCCGGGGCCGGGCAGGCTGGACGGGCAGCCCCCAGCTTCCCCCCGACGGCAGCCTCTCACCTCTCTGGCCACCTGCCCAGCACACAGCACCCTCAGCTGGCAGCTGGCTTTTCCTAAGGAAAGTTAAATTCTTTTTTCTTAAAAACTGGGGACTTGGAGTCATTTTTTTTCTATTAGAGACTGAAGCCTGTTTGGTTTACTTCCCTTTAACCTGCCTGTCAAGTATGTTGTGTGTGTGTGTGTGTGTGTGTGTGTGTGTGTGTGTGT
This sequence comes from Myotis myotis, assembly GCF_014108235.1. Lineage (NCBI taxonomy): Eukaryota > Metazoa > Chordata > Mammalia > Chiroptera > Vespertilionidae > Myotis > Myotis myotis. The sequence goes on along the minus strand of NW_023416335.1, from coordinate 7,897,982 downwards.
GTGTGTGTTTCTCCCCTAAAACAATAAGAAGTCTTCAGCCCCTGCGGGGGTAGCAATCCTGGGCAGAGTCAGGTTCTCTTTATTTTATTTTATTTTTTTATTTTTTAAATATATTTTATTGATTTTTTACAGAGAGGAAGGGAGAGAGATAGAGAGTTAGAAACATCGATGAGAGAGAAACATCGATCAGCTGCCTCCTGCACATCCCCCACTGGGGAAGTGCCCACAACCCAGGTACTTGCCCTTGACCGGAATCAAACCCAGGACCTTTCAGTCCGCAGGCCGACACTCTATCCACTGAGCCAAACCGGTTTCAGCAGGTTCTCTTTATTTTAGAGAAAACCCCACTGTGTAGTTTTCAATTTCTGAGGTCTATGAAATCAAGAGACACTCCTTAAAGGTTACAGGAAGTCCCTCAAAAAGCCCTTTCAAATGCCACCAACCAGCTACCGATTGCTTGGTTTTCCATAGACTTTAATGTTCCCAACTTTGTTAAAATAGGAGGAAAATACGTTGGCAAAATGATAGTGCAATTATTTTAGTTTCGTTGTCAGAAGTAGTTTTCAGTTTTTAGCATGCAATTGCAAACAAACAAACAAACAAACAACCACAACAAAAGCTCCTAACCAAGCTTGGCGTGATTCCTCCAAGTTTAATACTTTTACACTTTAAAAGCAGGAATTGTTGTGATAGACAGTGTATGGACCTGTAATATACTACGAAGGCTAATTCTGTGCTTGAGTTACACTTGCTTTTCCCTCCAGCCAAGGGGTTGAAATTGGCTTCTCCCGGGTGGGAGCCTGAGGACGCACCAGCCTGAGGACCCTGGGTGGTCAGACCTCTGCTGGATGATGAGATGCAAACCTTGAGGAGGAGCGGATGGGGAGGGAAGGAACCTCGCACTTACATGTTCGTCAAACAGGAATGTTTTTGTTCTAACCAGGTAGTTGATCAATGCTGTAAATTTGTTTAACTCCTTTCTGGGAGGGACCCCCCTCCCATTTTGCCTACGTTGCTTGAGACAATACATAATTTAAGAATCCTATATAATAAAAGGCTAATAATCAAATTGTTCCCTCCACCTGGAGGGAGTTTGACCAGGGGGAGGGACTGGCTGGCCATCCACCCTTGGCCCCTCCCCCTGGCTGGCCCCACCCGTGATCACCCACCACTTGATTTGGGGAAGAGCCCGCCCACCAATCCCCACAGCCCCTCCCCCTGGGCTGGCCCTGCCCCTGATCGGCCCCCCCACCCCAATTGGGGGCAGGGCTGGCCAACCTCCCGTGTCCCCTCCTCCCTCCCCCACTGGCCCAGCCCAATTGGCCTGATAGAGGCAGGCCGGCCAGACCTCACCCATGCACGAATTAGTGCACCGGGCCTCTAGTGTATCTGATAAGGGGCTAATATCCAAAATATATAAAGAACTCATACAACTCAATAGCAAAACAAAACAAACAAAAAAACACCAACACCCCCACCCCCCAATAAAAACACAAACAAACAAAACCACAATCTAATTTAAAAATGGGCAGAGGGTCTGAATAGACATTTTCCCAAAGAAGTCATAAAGATGGCCAACAGGTGCATGAAAAAATTCTCAACATCATTAATCATCAGGGAAATGCAAGTCAAAACCACAATAAAACATCCCCTAACACCTGTTAGGAATGGCTATTATCAAAAAGACACAAAATGAGAAGTGTTGGCGAGGATGTGGAGAAGAGGGTACACTGTGCCCTGTTGGTAGGAAGATAGATTGGTTTAGCTCATATGGAAAACAGTGTGGAAGTTCCTTAGGAGACTAAAAATAGAACGACCCCACCACTCAGCAAGTCCACTTCTGGATATTTATCCGAAGGAAATGAAAACACTAACCTGAAAAGATAGCTACACCCCCATGTTTATTACATTTTTAGAATAGCTGAGACACAAAAACAAGCTAAGTGTTCATTGATGGAGGAACAGGTAAAGATATTGTGGGATATATACATTGGAATGTCACTCAGGCATTAAAAAGGATGAAATCTTGTCATTTGGGGCAACATGGGTAGACCTCAAGGACATTATGCTAAGAGAAAGGCGATCTCTATTATCACCATATATGATCTCTATTATATATGTGGAATCTATAAATAGATACAAGCTCATTGATACAGAGAATAGATTCATGGTTGCCAGAGGTGGGGGTTGGGTGGGGAGATTGGGGGATGGGTGAATTGGTTGTTTGTTTTAGTTTAAATAAATTGATTTAAAGGAGAAGATGAAAGGGTATGAGAACACCAGTACTGTGAGGGTGGTATGAGAATGATCTCTCACCCCAGGAGCAGAGCGGTGGGAGAGCCTGCTTTCTCTCCAAGGCGAGGTCCTGCCGGTCTCCTCTGCCCCTGTAGCTCTGGGTCCTGGGAGAGCTCCCTCTGATTATATATTAATCTGCTTGTCGCTCTCCTTGTTGCTTTATTGATTGTTTTGATTCCTTGGATTAGGGATCCATAAGAGGACTTTGTCTTTGACCTGTCCAGTGCATTCCTTTGTTGAGAGAGAGAGAGAGAGAGAGAGAGAGAGAGAGAGAGAGAGAGAGAGAGAGAGAGAGAAAGGAAGGAAGGAAGGAAGGAAGGAAGGAAGGAAGGAAGGAAGGAAGGAAGGAAGGAAAGAAGGAAGGAAGGAAGGAAGGAGGGAGGGAAGCCATGCTAACGGAATCTTCAGGACAGCCTGTGGTGGGTGCCACTGTCACCTATAAGAGAAGGAACAGGACACAGATTGTGGGGCCTGGGTTTGATTCACAGAACGTGGCTCCCAAGCTCCCTCTATTTTGTTGTATCAACAATTGCAGCATTTGGGGAGTTTGCATCCTATAGATCCTTTCATTTAAAAAGAAATTCACATTCCTGGAACAATTTTCCTTCTAGTTTATGGGAAAGAACTATTAAAAAGTGCTGCTTCCCCACTGCTTTGTATTTTATTTGTTTGCTAAGCATTTTTTTAAAATCCTCGCCCGAGGACATATTCATTGATTTTTAGAGAGAAAGGAAGGAAGAGAGAGAGACAGAGAAACATTGACCAGTCGCCTCCCAGTCAACCCCGACTGGGGATTGAACTGAAAGCCTCGGTGTGTGCCCCGACCAGGAACTGAACCCACAACCTTTTGGTGTACAGCACGGGGTTCCAACCAATTGTGCCACCCAACCAGGGCTGCTAGGCAATTACTTTTATCCTCACCCGAGGACATGTTTATTGATTTGAGAGAAAAAGAGAATGAGAGAGAGGGAGAGAGAGAGAGAGAGAAACATCAATGTGAGAGAAAAACATTAGTTGGTCGCCTCCTGTACATGCCCTGACTGAGGATTGTGTGTGTCCCGGCCTGGAATAGAACCAAAACCTTTTGGTGTAGGAGCTGATGGATGCTCCAATTGAGTGAGCTGCCGGCCAGAGCTGCTGGCACTTTTTTGATAGGGCAGTTTATACAACACTGCAGCCCTGTAGCTAGTGGAAGACCCACAGGGAGCCTTAGCCTGTGAAGCGTTGGACCTTTGCGACTTTTACAATTGGGATTTTGTATTAAGGTGCTCCACTGTTGCAATTCAAAGCACTGGAGGCTTGGATGGATGGTAGTTTTAAACGGTGACAGAGATAGACAGGATTCAATACTATCATTCAGTCCCTCCATTTCTATCAAATTTATCTTATTAAGGATGAAACGATGGAAAAGAGAATGGAAGAAATGAGGTAAGAATATAAGAATGTGGCTCTAGGGGTTTGGCTAGTGGATAGAGCGTCAACCAGTGGACTGAAGGGTCCCGGGTTAGATTCAGGTCAAGGGCACATGCCTGAGTTGTGGGCTCGATCCCCAGTAGGAAGGCATGCAAGAGGCAGCCGATCAATGATTCTCTCTCATCATTGATGTTTCTCTCTCTCTCTCTCTCTCTCTCTCCTTCTCCCTGAAATCAATAAAAATATGTTAAAAAAGAAAGAAAGAATGTGAAGGCTTCTTAAGCTTTGAACTAGGATTTCCTTTTGGGAATCTGGTATAATCGCTGATTATGTATGCCCCTGTCCTTCCCTTAAACTTTAAGGCTTAAAGGAACCCATTGACATTTGATTTTCCAGGGAAGAAATTTAAAATATTTAACAGGTGCATGTATGTCAGGGACACTGGTTAGAACAGATACAGGCTCCACACAACCACCAGAGCCTTCGGTGCTGGCAGAAGTCTGCTCTGCTCCTGTCCGAAATTTGAACCTCGCATGGATACTAGCCTATTTGTAACTTCTGAGTAATTTCCATAGAATAATGGGAGGATTCCTGCCCTGGAACACTTGGTGTAATGTCCTTGCTATCCACCCTGGCACCTGAGAAAGCCTCACTTTCTACTTTTGTCAAGTACAGCAGGAGCTAACTAATCTTTTCGCCTCCCACAATTGTTGCAGTTACCTAGTGATGCAGGGGTTGCAGATGGGAAAGGACGCTTTGATAGTTTGCACGTGGAAATTGATGCTTGGAGATTGATTCTTTGACCAGGATAAAGCAGGTACACCTAACAAGGGTGGCTTCCATTGTTTAAAGTCATTGAACTGTAGACATGATTTGCGCACTTTTCTATATTACGTCCTACTTTAGTACTTTTACTAAAAACAAAGCAGGAGTACGATGATAACTTACCTATTCAAAATTCAATTACCTGGCAACCAAACTTACTAGTATCTAGAATATGGCCAATAAATGGAAATAAGTAAAAAATAGCGGACTCTCATCCACTTGATTTGTTCTGCCTTAGAGTTCCATGAAACGGCGCGGCTAGTTCCCCATAGATTGTCGTCAATTAGGAGGAAGATTGGTGCATTTTAAAGAAAAACAGCTCATGTGCCAAACAGCATAGATTGAAATAGACTCATTAAAACAGGTCTGGAAAACTGAACAAGCACAACCTTTTGTGGGCACATCATGAAGAAGAAAAGAAAAGCAGAGAAGAGAAGAGAAGAGAAGAGAAGAGAAGAGAAGAGAAGAGAAGAGAAGAGAAGAGAAGAGAAGAGAAGAGAAGAGAACAATAACAACAAAAAACACCTGCTCACCATTAACTGTTCCTGAAAAAGGGACAGTAGTGCAATAATGTGTTTATTACATATGACCGTCAGCCATTAACACACGGACAGTGTGTTCTGCCTCAGGAGACAGGGGCATCCTATTTTAGAAAGTTATCTTTTTAAGCGGTTTATTATTTTTTTTTTTTAATTTGGTGCACAGTGGGCTAAACTGTCAATATTGAAAAAAAAAAAAAGTTCCCCAGAATGACTGTAAGACAGTACCCTGGACACTGAGTTATGCTGTTCTTGCACTGGTTTCTTTCAGGTCTACACTAAATGTTATCTATAGCCCTCCTGTGTTAGCACTCAGAGAGGCTCTCATAGACTTTGGGGCTCAGAGATCTGAGTTTACGCTTTTTTTAAAAAAAAAGTTTTTAAGATGCTTACAGGTCTTAGGCATGCCTCCTTGAAAATATCACTTTTAAAGTGAAGCATAATGTACATACAGTAAAAGTGCACAAAACAGAAGTGTGCAGCTGGATGAAATTTTATGTATGGATGTACTTATGTAACCATCACTTCTGAGAAATGATTTGAAACAAGGCCGTTGATAGATGGCAGTATTATTACCCACAACGTGAGCTAGAACTTAGGCCGAATCTAAGTACTGAAAACCACCAACCTGGACTTTTCCTCTGTGACCGTCCACACGCAGATTGTTGCCTGTGTTAAACTGGACTCTTGCTTGTGTTCATTGCCAAGGCCATGACAGCTGAGGCTCACTGACTTCTCCATTACCCCTGGCCACACCCACCATCAGCTCATCAATGCTCCAGCCTGGGTCCCGTTGCATGTGTTCATAGCTACCTTGCTTGAGCCCTTGGCCATTCCGTTTACTGTACCCTGGCTTTTGTTTCCTCTTTCCCCTCCTTAATTTTCCCCTCTCTTCCCTTGCCTTCTCTTGTCTTCTCCTCCCTTGTCTGTTTCTTGCTCCTTGGCCTCTAATATTCTTTACCATAATTATATTCAGTCTCTTAGTAGAGGTCACACTTGTATTTCTGTTTCCTGATTGTGACTGTTGTGTCTTTTGTACATCAACAAAAAAGTCTTATAAGATATGTATATATATATATATATATATATATATATATATATATATTGATTTCAGAGAGGAAGGGAGAGGGAGAGAGAGATAGAAACATCAATGATGAGAGAGAATCATTAATCAGCTGCCTCTTGCATGCCCCACACTGGGGATGAAGGCCACAACCTGGGCATATTTCCTGACTGGGAATCAAACTGTGACCTCCTGGTTCATAGGTTGACACTCAACCACTGAGCAACATCGGCTAGGCAAGACTTACAAGTACTTTAATGACGTTATAAGCATGTTATACTCTAGAAGTTCACTTATGGATTTCTTAAAAGAATATTTGATATTTTTTTTTGTTTTGTTTTGTTTTTTTTACAATTTATAAATATTTTATTAAATATTATTTTTATTTTTTTTAATTAAATCTTTATTGTTCAGATTATTACATTTGTTCCTCTTTTTTTTCCCTCCATAACTCCCCTCCTCCCAGTTCCCGCCCCACCCTCCGCCCTCACTCCCCACCCACTGTCCTCATCCATAGGTGCACGATTTTTGTCCAGTCTCTTCCCGCATCTCCCACACCCCTTTCCCCCCCAGGAATAGTCAGTCCATTCCCTTTCTATGTCCCTGATTCTATTATAATCACCAGTTCATTCTGTTCATCAGATTATTTATTCACTTGATTCTTAGATTCACTTGTTGATAGATGCATATTTGTTGTTCATAATTTGTATCTTTACCTTTTTCTTCCTCTTCCTCTTCTTAAAGGATACCTTTCAGCATTTCATATAATCCTGGTTTGTTGGTGATGAACTCCTTTAGCTTTTCCTTATCTGTGAAGCTCTTTATCTGACCTTCAATTCTGAATGATAGCTTTGCTGGATAAAGTAATCTTGGTTGTAGGTTCTTGGTATTCATCACTTTGAATATTTCTTGCCACTCCCTTCTGGCCTGCAAAGTTTCTGTTGAGAAATCAGCTGACAGTCGTATGGGTATTCCCTTGTAGGTAACTGAGTTTCTTTCTCTTGCTGTTTTTAAGATTCTCTCTTTATCTTTTGCTCTTGGCATTTTAATGATGATGTGTCTTGGTGTGGTCCTCTTTGGATTCCTTTTGTTTGGGGTTCTCCGCGCTTCTTGGACCTGTAAGTCCATTTCTTTCACCAGGTGGGGGAAGTTTTCTGTCATTATTTCTTCAAATAGGTTTTCAATATCTTGCTCTCTCTCATCTTCTGGCACCCCTATAATTCTGATGTTGGTACGCTTGAAGCTGTCCCAGAGGCTCCTTACACTATCCTCACATTTTTGGATTCTTTTTTCATTTTGCTTTTCCAGTTGGGTGTTTTTTGCTTCCTCGCATTTCAAATCATTGACTTGATTCTTGCGCTCCTCTGGTCTGCTGTCGGGAGTCTGTATAATATTCGTTATTTCAGTCCGTGTATGCTTAATTTCTAGTTGGTTCCCCAATATAAGATCGAGGGTCTCATTAGTTTTCTTATAGATCTCATTAAGTTTATTGGCGGCTTCTAAACAGTTCTTGAGAGACCTTAAAAGCGTGGTTCTGAACTCTATATCTTCCATTGACAATTTTGTCCTGTTTCTTTGTCTCCGCATTTTGTTATGCTTCCTTGGTGCACCCCCTAGTGGTCTTTGTTCGCAGTCTTATAGTTAAATCTTGATTGTTGTAGCTAATTCCAGGGAGGGTTTGACCTCCAGGCCAAGTGGCTATGAGAATCAGCTGTGTCAGCAGTGAGAGAACTTCTGTCCTCTAGGGAGGTGCTAATCTGGCGTTTGCCTGAGGCTATCCGGCAAATGCCTGTGTGCAGGGCTTGGGCAGGGCGGGTCGCACGGGATCAACAGGGTGGGCCAGTGAGAGCAGTTATGGCGGCTCTCAGTCCTGTCCCCAGGGGCTCTGCCTCTCTGACTCCCAGCACCCGCTGCAAAGCTCGGAGAGAAAGCTGCACTCGCTCTGACCGAAGCCAGACAGCCCCGCTTCTCCCGTTTGAGTCTGGGTCCCTAAAGACTCGCCCGTATCTGGAGCTCAGAGTCTTCGACTCCCTCCCGATTGAAAACGCCAACCGCGCCCTCCGCCGCCAGCCTGCTCCGCGCACTCTGCACCTCAGAATTTGACTTCAGCACTGCGCCTCCTCTGAGTGTCCGTATGCGTTTCTCTTTCCTCCTAGTTGTAGGACTTCCACTCAGCCAGCGTTCCTGTGGTTCTGGGTGATGTCCCTTCCGTTTTTTGGTTTCACTTTTGAAGTAGTTGTTCAAAGCAGCAAACTCCGGCGTTAACCTATGCCGCCATCTTGGTTCTCCTCTGATATTTTGTTTTTTAAGCTAGCCCACAAAATCATTCAAACCAGGACTATGGCTGAAATCATGCTCAGGATTGCTGGGTCACTGAGACTTGTGAGCCCCTGATAGCAACCTGCCTCACCCTGAGTTCTGATTCCTGAGCCTCTTGGGACCCTGGGAGAATGGGAAAGAGTGGTGTAGAAGGGACCAGGGGAAGCTACACTTGTAACTCAGAGATGCCAGGAGATTGCTCAGGGGCAAGACATGATGCTGAGGGGGAGGGAGGGCATGGGAGAAATTTTGCATCAGAGATGAGGTGGAAATAAGTAGAAAGAAGTATATGCGGCTGCTCATCAGTTGAGTGCTCCTGTGTTGGGGACAAACATAGCAGATCCTGTAGGCAAGTGTGGAAGGAGCCTGTGCACAGAATAAACCCAGAATCTGGGCTCCCGAGCTCTTTTACTGAGTGGCTAATGGTTGCAGATGAGTTGTCATCTCTCTGGATTGTCTTCACATCAGCAAAATGATAGGGCGGGACCAAGTCTAATATCCTTCGATTTCCATGATTGTAACCTCACTCTGCATTTAGAGATTATAATGCTATGAAATTGACTAGCAATAAGGAGAATTGTGGACATAATGGCATATCCTATATAATAAAAGGCTAATATGCAAATTGACCAAATGGTGAAACAACTGGTTGCTATGATGTGCACCAACCACCAGAGGGAAGACGCTCGACACAGGACCTGCCCCCTGGTGGTCAGTGCACTCTCACAGGGGGAGCACTGCTCAGCCAGAAGCTGGGCTCATGACTGGCGAGCACAGGGGCGGTGGCGGGAGCCTCTCCCACCTCCGCAGCAGTGCCAAGGATATCCAACCGGCAGTTGGATGTCCCCTGAGGCTCCCGGACTGCGAGAGGGTGCAAGCCAGGCTGAGAGACCACCCTCCCCCTAGTGCATGAACTTCATGCACTGGGCCTCTAGTGTGTATATAATGATAATAAGCATCATAGATCTAGGAGAGTGGGTCCCTATGAAAGTGAACCTCATGTGCCCTCAACTATCTAGTTCACTTGTAACATATCTGGTAGAGACATATATCTCATAATGACATCTGGTTTCCCTGTTTTACTTCCCAAGGAATGTTTGCAAGTTTTAGAAATGTCCTATATAGTTTTCCTTCTTGACATGGAATGCAGCATAAGTCAAGCCTTTTTTTGGTGGACTCTTTCTGGTTGAGAAATGATGGATCACTTCTCTGGGACACAGGCAGCTTCACATGAGTTTTGGTTGGATGAGCTGGAGATGCGTATGATGAGTTGACTAACGGTGTATGAGTGTGAGCAATCCTTCTGAGTGGGCTGACTTTCATGTCTCTGAGTGGAACACGGAGAGAGATAGGTTCTCCCAGGTCTGTAGTGAACCTTCAGAATGTCATCATTCAGGAAGAGCAGCCTAAATAGGCAGCCAACCTTGCCATTCAGTCTGCAACAATACCCACCTAAGATCAGCAGGGTTCACAGGGGTGAGCCCCTCACACTCACTTAGGTGTTCAGAGGCAGATGCAATAATCTAAATGTTTCTAAAATAATCAGACTGTCTCTCCTGTAATATCAACTGGGGATGTCTATATCAAAGTCATCGATGTGTCTGGTCACATGGTATACTGGTGATTTAAAAACCAGTGCTCTGTGGGACCATTATAGACAAAAACATAAAATAAAGTAAAATATCCATATGTGAACCAGTTGCCCAAGTCCCACAAGAGAAATGAAGCCAATGCATTTGGACAATAATTTTGAGTCATTTTAACCTTTGAGTAATTTTCTTTTTTTAAATAAAGATTTATTTTGCATCTTATATCCTCTTCTCTTTGTCAATGATGCTTTTCTGTGATGTATTTTATATCCATGGATATCAGATATAAGATAAGTGGAATTGTAACAGAGTACTAAGATCTGGGATATAGGCAATTGGAACTAATATGCAGTATTCCTTAATAATCTGTTCTGGTGTCTTAATTATAATTCGAGATCATTTGTGATAAAACTTAAGCCCCCTTTTATTGTTCTAGTGCATAATTAATTTTGCAAAAATTGCTGGCCATCTTTTAGTGGACATTTTCATTTAAAATATGAATATATTGCAGGATCCATATCAAAGCAATACCAATTATTAAAGAAATTTAGTTTTTTAATCTTACAATTTTATTTTTTAAATTTATTCATTAATTTGTGTTTGAAACATTTTTCAAACTTGAGAAAATTAAAGTAGGAGACTGGTAAATTTCACTTTGTCTCACACTTATCACAGACAGCTGATTTATTTCTATTTCTGTGGATGAAGTAGAAAAATAACTTTTTTTAAAATTTAGAATGTCTAGTGCTTTGTACTTTTCCACAAAAAGCAATTTACAGCTTTTAAAGCACTTTCCCACATTCTGTTTTATTTGTCCTTATAACATCCTCCTGGGGTAGATAAGAAAACTGAAACTCAAAATTCACAGACAAGTGTTCAGTATTTCTTATCTCTGAACACAAGCCAGTGTAGTACAGTGGAAGTAGCAGGGAAATTGAAATTAGAAGACCCAACCTGAGTCTTATATCTGCAATACCTTTATTTGGAGTATGTTTAGGGTCCAGTTACTCAATCTCTCTGAGCCTCAGTTTCTCTATCTGTCCAATGGGTGTACTTATCTCACATGGATGCTAGGAAGATAAACTTAGATTCTTCCCACCCATCCATCCATGCATCCATCTATCTGCCTATCACTTTGAAATTATAAAATACTATGCAAATAATGGTATTATTCAGTTATTATTTGTAAGCATTCTATGATTAGTCCTTATTAGGTTGTTTTTATTTTCTAAATGCTCATTTCTTTTTGAATGTACCTTTTTGAAGTAAGTGGACAATATGAATGGCAAGAAGTAAAATCAGTCAGAAAATGAAGATTTAGTATCTAACTTTCTTCTGTGACATTATGCAAATTCTCTGATGTTTCTGTTTTCCCTTTTGTAATAAACATGATTTCCCCACAGCAAGTAGGGCTGCAATTCTAATTATCAAATTCTGAGAGACTGATTATTTCAATATCCAAGCTATTCTGTAATTTAACATGAATCAGTTCTGGTTAGACACTTATGTAACTTACAAAGTGATCCTCCTGATAATTCTAGAACCCAACTGGCACCATAAATAGTTATTACAATATTACTGACTACATTCCCTGTGCTGTATTTTACATTCTGTGACTGTTTTGTAACTACCGATTTGTACTTCTTAGTCCCTTTACCTTTCTCAACCAGCCCCCAAACCCCTCCCATCTGGTAACCCTCAGTTTGTTCTCTATATCAATGAATCTGTTTTTGTTTTGTTTGTTCATTCACTTTGTTCTTTAGATTTCACATATAAGTGAAATCATATGTTATCTGTCTTTCTCTGCCTGACTTATTTCACTTAGCATAATACCTTCTAGGTCCATCCACGTTGTCACAAAGAGCAAGTATTCATTCTTTTCTATGACCGAGTAATATTCCATTGTATATATGTACCACGTCTTTTTTTGTCCAATGTCTAACCACAATATTGTAACCCGGAAACTGATATAAAATAATATTGAATGTCAACTGTAATAGAAAAAATTATAAATTTCCAGTTATTAAAATAGCTGCAGTGATGTAAGGTATAGCAGAGGGGATATAGTTAATAACATTGTAATAACCATGTGTGGTATCAGTGGGTACTAGACTTAATAAGGTCATCACTTCATAAATATATAATGTCTAACCACTTTGTTGTACACCTGAAACTAATATTGTATATCAACTGTAATTGAAAAATAAATTTTAAAAAAGGAACAAAAATAAATCAGCTCATAAAATTCCTAAAGAGAACAAAAATAAATCAGCTCTGGAAGTTACAGTAACTTTCTCAGACAAGGATTTTACCATTCAAAAAGTTATCACCAAACTGGTATGTACAGACTTGGAAAATGGTTTCAAGCTAATGAAGTCAGTGTTTAATATAATCTCCACTTTGATAGTAGCTTGCTAACCCTGTTGATGTTTCCCTCCAGTAGCTTTCCATGATATTTGAAATTATTATTTCAAGGCTATTTTTTTTTTAACTTTTTAAGACATTTTATTGACCTCCTCACACCCCTTGCATGCTTAGCAATTGTTTAAAGTTTTATGCCTTTCCCCCCCTGGCCTGTGTAGTACATTATTATGGAACCCTAAATTTTTCCAAATTTGCTAAAATAATTGCCAGACTCCCCTGGAAACCTTAGGACAGTGGTTTTAGACTCCTAGATAAATGGTTGGATTTGGATCTGATTTTTGGCTTCCCCAGCTATTCATCTTCTGAGAAAGTAGCACTTTCCAGCATTAAATTAATCATAGATAAGATAGAGCTTATGTTCGCTAGCTTTCAGAATCATTTTTCTCTTGGAAAATTTGAAAGTTAACCAAAGACAAAATAGTTCTAAAGTAAACCTCCTGCTTTTGTTTTCTACTAATATTCGATGGTTCTGTGTTTTTGTTGTTGTTGTTTTAAATACCTGCTTTGAAAAATATCTGCCTTAGAGGTCCTTTTAAATATCCATGGAGTATCTGGAGCTTATTCTGCTCATTCTTTATTAGCACCTTTTGAAATTAATAGAATACTTGTGGTGAATAGTAAGATCTTTACAAGGTGCCTGAGTTTCTCCCTATATTTCCTAAGTATTTTTAAGTTGCCTCACTAACAGCAATGCCCTATCTTATACTAGTATAAGAGAAATACACACACTCTCAAGATTTTCTAGGGTACCAAAGAGGCAATTAGTGGAGTGTTTTCAGAAAGATTTTGTGTATGCTCAGAACTCTACATGGTATCATCAATATAGTATTATATACTCCCTTTCTAATGACGGTTCCTAATCAGCATCCTAACATTTTCATCTTTCAAAAAGGTTGGCGAGTCAAGTTGACCTGAAACCTGAGGACTCTATGTGATATCTTTTTTTGTCTTTTTCTTTTTTTAATATATCTTATTGATTTTTTACAGAGAGGTAGGGAGAGGGATAGAGAGTTAGAAACATCAATGGAGAGACACATCGATCAGCTGCCTTCTGCACACCTCCTACTGGGCATGTGCCCGCAACCAAGGTACATGCCCCTGACCAGAATCGAACCTGGGACCCTTCAGTTCACAGGCTAATGCTCTATCCACTGAGCCAAACCGGTAGGGGCTCTATGTGCTATCTTAAGAAATTTTAGTGAAATTTAATAATGTTGCAGATGAGAAATAAACTTCTGGACTTTCTAATCAAGGTGTTCTAAGCTAAATTTTTCTGCAGAGCTATTTACTTTGGGTAATCATATCAAAGAATTTGGTCTTTTTAAAAAAAAAAGAATAAGAAAGAGGAAAAAAATCTACTTGGTGCTAAATATTATTCAGGCTGTTGAGAGTAAATTTGAGTTGTTGAACTTATGGCTTAAAAATGATGCTTGCTTGCTTTGCTTTTGAGCACTTTTGGTGCTTGAATTGAATATTCATTTAGATAAATATTTATTGCATATCTACAGTATAAGACAGAACATAAATGGTCAGAAAATTCTGGTTTGTTTGTCAAAATGCAAGACATTGTGTTAAGCTTGTATAAAACATGGCTCCTGTTTTCAAAGAAATTACTTTGAAAACAGGACCCATGGTACTTCTAAAATTTTTGTCTTTTAATTTTCCAATAAAACTGAAACATGGAGTACAAAGATATGACTACAAACATGTTTGTATAACAGAATTTTCTCAAAAGAAATTTGAAAGTTGGTTGGTGAATGATGGTAGCTGGAGCTCAAAGTACGTGGTGATGAGAATTTTTAAAAAATGTTACCTCAGGATGAAAGAAAAATAGGTAATAGATGGGAAAGTGAAAGCTACAGCACACATAAGGCAGAATTAATGAGAGAACTTCAAAGAAATTAGTCTAGAATAGAGACAAAGCATAGCTACTTGAGGATAATACATTGACCCGTTCGTTCTCTTTGGAAGAAAGTAATACAGTCTGAGAAATACTTCTTTAGAAAACCTCATCATAGAACTGAAGGTCTCTCTTGGGCTGCCTAGAAACCCAACCTGAGAGCAGGGCTGGAGGCGCAGTACTCATGCTTCATTGAGGGAGGGCTCTGAGGAAGAACCTGAAGGAAGTGAAGAGAAAAGGCGAAGGCATAGGAAAGTCAAGCAAGGATGGACTCTCTTGTGAAGCCTAGACTTGGCCTGGCCCATGAGGCGGAGGCTTCTGGGCAGAAATCGAACCACACAGTTGTCACCATTTGAGGCAAGGGGGCTGGCCTTTTCTACTCTACTGTCAGTGATCATCCTTATCTGTGCAACTCAGGGCAAATCTCTGGGCAAAGGTGCACCTCAGCCAAATGCAAGCACCAAACACTCATCCAAATTCTAGAGATAAATGCACTATGCTGACGAAGGCGACCTGGGAAGGGCATTAGCAGCAGCTACTAAAAGGTGTATAAAACAGAGAGAATGTACAGAAGCAGACTAGAGGCCAGGCTCGTCGTAGTAAAGGGCTCCCATCGCCAGCATTTTGAAGAGCACACAGAAGAAAACGAATATCCTTGGGTTAAATCATTGAACAGTTTTTTATTATTACTTACTACCTAATTAAAAACAAGGCAAATATTGTTGATGGAAACCTTAAAGGCCCAAACTTGGCACAATATTATGTTGGGAGACAAATTTCTCTGTGATCACATAGCAGCAAAGTGATGCACAAGTAGTCTTTCAAACGGAAGTCAGCATGAGACCTGCAGAGCGTGGGATTCTTTTTTAAAGCAATAAAGTAACTGATAAAAGATGAGCATCTGGCCGGAACCGGTTTGGCTCAGTGGATAGAGCATCGGCCTGCAGACTGAAAGGTCCCAGGTTCGATTCCGGTCAAGGGCATGTACCTGGGTTGCGGGCACATCCCCAGTAGGAGATGTGCAGGAGGCAGCTGATCGATGTTTCTCTCTAATCGATGTTTCTAACTCTCTATCTCTCTCCCTTTCTCTCTGTAAAAAATCAATAAAATATATTAAAAAAAAAGAAAAGATGAGCATCTGGCCAAGGATAGGAAATTCTTGCACTCTCACCTAGCTAAGATGTCACTAATTAATGTGGAGATGCCACAGTGCCTAGTCCCTGATTGAGCCTTCTGAGCATTAAGAAAAAATGTAACTTCTGCTTCACTTCCACCTTCCAAATCCTATGCAACATTCCTTTTTGGACCATGTTAACACACCAGGAAGAAAATTCTGGGAAGGGTAGTTCCAGCTTAGCTAAATTGAAACAATACAAACCCACCACAGTCCACCCCTTGGCAACTTGGCATGCATATATCTATCTCCATTAACCATACTCAACTTCCAGATAAAGGAAACATCATAACTATGCTTCTCCCCAACATATGCAACTGTCCTTGAAAACTAAAAAACACGCTAACCCTCACCCCAAAAGACAACACTGTCTCTTTATTCATCTTTGCATGATTTTCATTATTCTTCTAGTGGAATCCCTGTCCCCATTAGATATCCTGTAACAGAAATACTGAGAGGTGAGGTTAACTGCTAATACATATTAGATGGCAGGGGGAATAGAAGAGGGAAAAAGACAAACAAAATAACCTCCCCACACAACACACACCCACACACTCCACACATACAAAGCAGATGTGATAAAGCTTCCACCTGAGCTACCTGATCATCACATCTGCATAGAGGCTATGGCTTAATTCTTTTCTCCGAACACTTGTAAATGAGATTAGTTCAGAGAAAATTAAACTAATGATTTAATTAATATAATTACTTGAAGAGAAAAGAAGCATAATTACTACAAAGTAAATGGAACAGAGGATTAAAGCCATGAAAGCAATCTATGACATCATTTGTGATTTTATGCATAAGCTCTTTCAAAAATAAATCTGGTTTAAGCCAGTTTGTCATCATGACCATCTAGGTAAAAATGTACTATTTTGATGATTATTTGTTTTGTAGCTGAATTTCATATATTAGTTTTTTTAAAATTGAACTTATTGGGGTGACATTGATTAATAAAATTATATAGGTTTCAGGTGTACAATTCTATAATGCATCATCTGTATACTGTATTGTATGTTCACTACCCCAATCCAAATCTCCTTCCATCACCATTTCCCCCCATACCCTCTTCTACTGCCCCACACCCTCACATATTATACTTATTTTTAAACTATTAAATATGTTGAGTTAAACATTTATTAAAATATGCCCACTTTGTAATTTAAATATTTCATTGGAATTTGAAATCAATCTGTAGAAAAACAAAATTTGCTTTTATTGCTTTAATTTGGCTTAGTATAACCACTTTTGAAAGAAGTTATTTTTATGACAATTTATCCAAAATTCCTAATTAAGTTGCAAAACCTTGCCTTTTTTGGGGGGGGCGGAAATCAAATAATATAGAAACTTCAAGTACAAAAGCTATTTTATTTCAGATGTTGGGAGATGACAATTTAATTTACTTCATCAAGCATTTGAGCAAAAGTCTCATCTGACTACTATTCAGGATAAAAATATGAGGAAGACAGTCTCAGAAGACTATACTATGAAAACATAGGAAAGCTACCTTTACAAATTAATAGAATAAAAGGCAAAACATATAGTCCCTCTCCTAGCATGTTTCTCCCCACCTGTCTAGCTAACTTTCTTCCTGATGCCTCTTCACTCTCTGTATGTACTCATGTACTTCTTTATTTCTATTTTAATTTTGTTTGTTTTTCTAAGATCAAGGACCATATGATCTCTTGTCTGTTCATTCCTGTTTCCCCAGCACCCATCATATGCACTTAATAAGTTTCTATTGAATGGAATTTATTATAATTTAACTAGTGGCCCGGTGCACGAAATTCGTGCACATTAAAAGGGAATTAATTAGAGGAAATATTTTAATATTGCTATTTTCCCTTTCTCTACAATAGAAGTGTCAGAGATGAAAGAAAATTAGTAAAATGTATATGAAAATCTTCCTCCTGTCAGAGTGTGGGGCGTGCCACGGGACCCAGAGTCAAGTCCCCACCCACCTGTGTGTGCCTCGAAATCATGCGAGACCCAGACCCATCTGGTCCCATCCCCATCAAGCCCTGCCAGGTGGGGGGTACAGCCTCAGGTCTCTTGTCAAGCCCCACCAGGTGGGGGGTGTGGCCTGAGATCCCCCCAGCCTGGCGCTGGGGTGGGGGCACAGCCTGAGGTCCCCCAGCCAGGTGCTGGGGTGGGGGGCATGGCCTCAGGTCCCCTGGCCCAGGGCGTAGGGCGTGGTCTGAGGTCCTCCAGCCTGGCAGTGGGGCAAAGGTCCCCTGTCAAGCCCCGCTGGGCAGGGGGCACAGCGTGAGGCCCCCCGGCCCAGGCTGGGGTGGGGGGCACACCTTGAGGTCTCCTGTCAAGCCCTGCTGGGTGGGGGTCATGGCCTGAGGTCAACCGTCAAGCCTTGCCAGGTGGGGGGTGTGGTCTGGGGTCCCCTGTGAAGCCCCACCAGGCAGGAGGCATGGCCTGAGGTTCCCCAGGCCAGGCACCAGGGTGAGGAGCATGGCCTGAGATCCCCAGCCGGGCCCCGAGGTGGGGGGCCCAGCCTGAGATACCCCATCAAGCCCTGCTGGGGAGGGGGGGCGGGGCCTCAGGTCCCCCACCCTGGCCCGGCTTCACGCAGCCTCAGGTCCCTGCTGATTGCTCATTAAGGCTTGTTATGGGAACTTGGCCTCCACTGTGGGTGCAGCCATCTTTTGTCACGGAAACCCCACCTCCACTGTGGGCACTGCCATCTTTTGTGATGGTGTGATGGTCAATTTGCATATTTCCTCTTTATTAGATAGGGTATAAATTAAAATGATATAAATTAAAGGATCTAGGAACCTTCAAAAGAGGAAGTGCTGCCATGTGGTTGGGCAAATAAATAAAATCTGGGGTGATTTTTATTTAAGGTAGATTTGAGAAAATGGGTAGCATTTTAAAAGTTAAGGAAAGGCCATTCAGAGCACAAGGAATAGCGACAAAGGCCAATGAGCTATAAACTAAAGGATGTACTTGCCAAACATCTCATACAATTTGGCCAGAGTTATTTTTTATAGTTTCAAATGTGTTGCATTATTATATTCATATAGAAATTTACCACTTAATCTGAATATTTAGGGTTAATTTTTGTACCTTAAGTTCTTTATACACCCAAAAATATTTCTACCTTTTCCCATGGAGTGAGGTGAGAGAGCTGTAGAATCCCAGTATCAACTTACTGAGCACTTAGCATGTGACAGGTACTGCTCAGCACTGAACATCAATGGCTTCATTCATCCCCCCTCATCATCCTCCCTTCTGAGGGAGATACTATCATTATTCCCATCTTAGAGAAGAGGACACTGAATTTGGTGAGATAATGTCCCCGGCCCCAATGAGACAACTACGAAGGGCTGAAGCCCATTCTCCCCCAGACAGCTGAGGATGAAATCCCCTTTTCTCTTAAATATTACTCGATGGACACGAATCCATTGCTCTCCAGGAACAGGAATTAGAGGCTCATTGGCGAACCACTGAGAGGGGTAGAAGGCCTGGAACTGAAGGAAGCCATGGCTAGCTGGGGAACTAACATGACATGAAGTTTCTCAGGTAATGTGGACAATGTGATAGGAGTATACCGAACTCAAGACTGTAAAGCACTTGAGAAAACAAACACTTTGCAAGACAACAGTTTTGAAGATAGAATATGCCTTGCTCTGGGGCTGTAAGAAATTGTGAACCATGGAATTAACCCAATAAGGGCAGCAAATGGGCTCACTTCCTGGTAAAAGTAGCCTCCATCATTCATAAACCATAGGTGCCGCGATGTCAAGTCATCCAAATTGCAAAACAGCTCAGTTTTCATTATATTTTTTATTGATTTCAGAGATGGAGGAAGAGAGAGAGAGAGAGAGAGAGAGAGAGAGAGAGAGAGAGAGAGAGAGAGAGAGAAACATCCATGATGAGAGAGAATCACTGATCGCCTGCCTCCTGCAAGCCCCACACTGGAGCGGGACACAAGCCCCATGTGTCCTGACCTGGGATGAAACCTGACCTCCCAGTTCACATAGGTCTCCGCTCAACCACTGAGCCATGCGGGCTGGGCCCAGCTCCGTGTTTAAATAACCGCGAAAGAAAACGAATGCGAGCCACGAACTATTGGTGTTAAGCTGCATCTTCCAAATCCTTCTCTCGCAGGGAACATCTTTGTGGTGAGCCTGGCGGTCGCCGACCTGGTGGTGGCCGTGTACCCGTACCCCTTGGTGCTGACGTCCATCCTGCACGACGGCTGGAACCTCGGCTACCTGCACTGCCAAGTCAGCGGCTTCCTCATGGGCTTGAGCGTCATCGGCTCCATCTTCAACATCACGGGCATCGCCATCAACCGCTACTGCTACATCTGCCACAGCCTCCGGTACGACCGGCTGTACAGCAACAAGAACTCGCTCTGCTGCGTGCTGCTGATCTGGGTCCTGACGCTCGCGGCCATCGCGCCCAACCTGCGCATCGGGACCCTGCAGTACGACCCGCGCATCTACTCCTGCACCTTCGCGCAGTCCGTCAGCTCCGCCTACACCATCGCCGTGGTGGTCTTCCACTTCCTGGTCCCCATGGTCATCGTCGTCTTCTGCTACCTGAGAATCTGGATCCTGGTCCTGCAGGTCCGACGGAGGGTGAAGCCTGACCACAAACCCAAACTGAAGCCGCAGGACTTCAGGAACTTCGTCACCATGTTCGTGGTCTTCGTGCTGTTTGCCATTTGCTGGGCTCCCCTGAACCTCATCGGCCTCGCCGTGGCCTCAGACCCCGCCGGCATGGTTCCCAGGATCCCAGAGTGGCTGTTCGTGGCCAGTTACTACATGGCGTATTTCAACAGCTGCCTCAACGCCATCATCTACGGGCTGCTGAACCAGAACTTCAGGAAGGAGTACAGGAGGATCATCGTCTCCCTGTGTACAGCCAGGATGTTCTTTGTGGAGAGCACCAACGATGGGGCAGGCAGGGTGAAATGCAAACCCTCGCCGTTAAGGACCAACAATCACCTCATAAAGGTGGACTCCGTTTGAAAAACAAAGCGTTGCTGGCAAGACGTGAATCCTGCTCACGGTCTTACTAAAGGTCATGTTTGCTTCCCTCTTGACAGATGTCTAGGAAAACTGGTTGAAAAAAAAAACCCAACCCGTGCTCTTAAGAGGTTGTCTCTGTACTCCCTGAGCGAAGGTGTTATCAGCCTTTTGAACAAGTCTCCAGTGCTTACAGAGCGGTATGTTAATTGAAGACGATGGTTCAAGGACAGAAGGGCGGACTTTTAAATAAAAATGCTGATGGTATGCAAATGGAATAGTGTGAAAACTTTTTGAAATTGCAAATGAATGCCATAAATGTCGTAATTGCTTTTTTCCCTCCACTTTTTAAAGATTTTTAGTAGGAAAACAAGTGGTGTGTTTTATTTATAAGAGAAAATGGAACAAAATGGGGTAAAGTGGAATGAGTGACTCTTTACACAATGAAAGGCTGAAAATAAATCAGCGATGAACTCAACAACAACAACCACTACAACATTTTCAGCTGGCAGTGTTAGCATTGGGTAGCCAGAGTCATGATCATAAATGTTTGCCGCTCTCTATTAAAAGTTGCACATTGAACTAGATAAAGAGCTAACTAAATGACAGAGCGCTTTATCAGTTGTTCACAACCATACTATTTCAAAGCCATAGCTACATATAAAACTCTACGTGACCTTATTAGACATTTGGCTTATTGTCACTGAATGTCATTGTTAATCATGTCACTGAGTGGCTGTTCTGAATTGTTCCCTGTTGATTAATTGGCATCTTAGTTCATTAAAAAAATGACAAAGAATCAAAGAGCTGTAGATTCTTAGATATGGTTTCTGAATGTGTTTCATACTGGCAATCTATTTGGGCAAGTAAATATCTAAGTCAGAAAGTTTTTCATTTATCCCCATCTCAAAACAATATTCTTCAATAATTAATTTAGTACTTGATGGCCCTAATAAAACTGAAAGCCTAGAAGAAAAAAAACCACGAGTGACTATGTTTTTATAAACAGTGGCTCTAGTTTGCCCCAAGTAGCTATTTGGGACCACTATGAGGTTTATTACATAGAGTGCTTTGCAGGAAATTAGGGCAACATGTTCTTGTATTTTAAAGTTCTTCAACCAAACTATCTCATCCTAGAATGAGTTGGTGATTTACAGCTCTACACATAAAAAAAAAAAGTGATCTGAATACATTTCCTAATATCTCTAGATAATCAGAATCTCCTTAGAAAGTTCTAGATCCATTATTTGGAAACGTTCCTCTGATAATTCTTTTCATCAAGCATATTTGGGGACACTAAATTATGGCTTATGGGGTGATGGTGATGGTATGCATGTGCATATGTGTGTTATTTCTCAAACTTTACCTACCAAGTAATTTACGTGTAAAAATTCTAGCCAGAACCAACATTGAAGAGTAGAAATCATTTCTCTTATTGTTAAGGTTTCTTATTTTATTTTTCCCATCACCATTTTCCCTCTCTATACCCTCTTTCACCTTCACCCACCCTCCTCCACCCATGAAATCACCACACTGTTGTCCATGTCCATGAATTTTCTCTCTCTTTTTATTTATTTTTTGCTCAATCCCTCTATCCCCACACTCTCACTCCCTAGTTGTCTGACTGCTCTCTATCTATGAGCCTGTCTCTATTTTGCTTGGTAGTTCAGTTTGCTCATTAAATTCCACATATGAAGGAAATCATATGGTACTTGTCTTTCTCTGACTGGCTTATTTCACTTAGTGTAATGTTCTCCAGGTCCATCCATACTGTTGCAAAAGGTAAAATTTTCTTCCTTTTTATGGCAGAGTAGTATTCCATTGTGTAAATATACTACAGCTTTTTTTTTATCCAAGAGTAGAGATCATTTTTAAGCTAACATGCCACATTTTAGATAACTACACCTTAAAAAAATTAACCATGTTAACTGAACTCTTTTTGAAATGCATTACATTTTTTTCTTGATGCTGAGGATGAATTACTATGTTGGTAACTCTAGAGCATGGTTGCTCTTTATAGAATTTTATTTCTTAATTTATACAATAACAAAAATACCAAATAGAAACGGTGCCCAAAACTGTCTGCCAAGTTGAGTATTTCACCTGAAAATCAGTTATGTAACATTAAAATCTTGAACTGTTTTCTTGATGACCATCAGAAAATTAGTTAGTTAAAATATTGACAAAGAAAAGGCAACCGATAAAGATCAAAGTCAAAGACCCAGATTTTCTCTAATGAAATCTCACTGTAGACGACTGGTAAGCATTCCGGATATTACCACGGGTTTCCTCACTGTAGTATTAACAAGGAGAAAGTCTTTAGCTAATTATGTTTTTTTTCTGCCCCCAAAATTTAATTAGTTGCGCCTGATTTTTCAGGGTACAAATTACTTTGTAGACTGTTTGGAAGATTTAACTCTTTCAAGACTAGTAGATTACTATTATCAAATGACTGTTGCATAGTACAAGTTGGTACCTAGACTAATATTCACTTGGAGTAGATAGAGAAGAATTTGACCCTTCTAATTTACATAAATCATTTGAATATTATCATTGGAGGGTTTGCCTTAATTGTATCCTCTTATAGAATATTGAAATCATGTAGGATTCTTTTTTGCCTTCAGTGAATGTCACTTTTACACATACATTATTGTATTTCTTATACCTGTTGCAATAGATTACTTTGGGACATATTACCTATACTTCATTATGTAAGCTTCATAACCACACAAAATATGACTATTTTTTAAAAGTAAAGAATTAGTAGATACTATAGAGTGGGGAGGCAGATGAAATAATTTCAGTTTCTCTACTCCACTGCATGTTTCATTACCAAATATTTGTATACAACTCATTCACATGCATAAAAATGATGCTTTTTCTGACAAAGCAGCAGAACTACTTGGTTTTAAATATTCTGGAAAGAAATATGGAAGAATGGACTGCCTCTGATGCATCATCAAATATTGCACTGTGAATGAGTAAACACGTTTGGAATATAAAGCATACATTTCAAGTCAGTTTAAATTACTAAATTATTATATTTGAGAATTACCTGAGCATAAACTTCTTTAAGCAGGCGTTTCCTTTTAATAAATAATTTTTACAATTTCTTTTGAACCCTTCCTTTTACTTTTCTGTGCTTTTATGCTTGAAAATAAAGAATCTCCATTAAAAAGAACCTCCGTTGTAGGTACATACAGTGCACCAATAACAAACAGGGTAAAAATTCAGTAACAAATGGGTACCCACAGGTTGTCTGGTAATTGTGATTGTGATGTAAGCAGTTGTGCCAGGTTCCTGAAATGCTGGGACATATCCTAACTGGGCGCAGCTTATGCCTGTCTACTGCCAGAGGACAACGGAGTCAAGTGCATTTACAATCACCTTGTTTCAAAGAGGCAACGGGAACTGTAAATCCAACTGTGTGGCATCAATCATAAAGGGACACATAATGATGTTAGAGTCATAAGCCTTAATCATATTATGCAATATTTAGCACTCTAGAACAGAAACACTTTAAATTAATGAATTTTAAATTATTTACAAATGTTTCTCACTGTTAAAGAGTTTAGTGAAGAGAAAAAGAGTTGTGTATGGGTGTCTTCGTGTATATGTGCCGACTGTGTGTGTGAGCCAGTTGGCTGCTTTTTGTTTCATCTTTAATGTTGATGATCTTTTAAAGATGAAACTCCACAGTTTTGAAGAGATAAAAGATTACTTAGATGTTGTGCTATGTTGTCAGGAATAATGAAATGATACCCTTTCTGTAGGAAACAGAACCTTTGTTATGATGACACATCCCTGTGTCCTGATTACAGGCAGTCCATGGTTAACATGGCCATTTTGAAGCCATTTGGTTATTGTTGCTTTTAGACATTAGATACTGATCCTGTCTTTCCTTACTGAACCTGGTGCTCCAATTTCTGATAGAACCGCTACTTTGTGATGAGCGATGCAAACAAACCTAGTTTATTAACCAAATGGAGAAAATAATTTTGTTTGTTTGGAATTAAAAAATAAATTGTACATTCTGTTTCCATAATGTGTTCAACAATCTCTAAGGACTCCTGGTTATTCGTGCCTAGAAAGTTCTAATAAGTTCATTGATGCTGTGACCATTGAGCTAGACAATAAACATTTGTTTAGACAATTCAAAATCATTAAATATAAGATAACCTGGGTTTAGATAATTGTTTTATACTTATACCTACTTTCTTCATTTTGGTTATAAATTTAAATAAAAACCTAAGAAGGCATTTTTCTAAAGACAATTTTTATATTTTTGAAAATACAGCCCATGATGTCATATGCTTGCATGTTTGCTACTTTTGTTTATTACCCTCTGTACTTTGTTACTGCCAAGGATCAACTTCAATGGAATCTGGCTTGTATATGTTTATTCTAATAAGTGATATGTTATATGTGAAGGTATGTACCTATATGTAAAAATGAATATGATTTCTTGTAATTATTTTGAAGGTAGTAAGTTTGTCTTTCCTGTTATTGGTTGGGAAGTAAATAAAATGAACGTTGTTTAAGGATGGAGAATAGTTTGAAAATTACTTAAGATATGTGTCTATTAATGGACAATAGGCCCATCTTTCTTTTTTTGGCATTTTTCTTAGCAGAATCTAAATTGCCAAGTTACTCATGCATTTGGATCTCACATATTTACATATTCTTACCCATCATGGAAGGGAGCTGAATTTAATTGAACATTATTTGCTCCAGCTTCATATATGCAGCCAACAAACTGAATTCTCTTCCAAATACAAATTTGTTGCACTATTTAATAAATGGATTTCTTTAAAAAGAAAAGAAAACAGCAAAACACATTTCTTAGTCAGAATGAATGTATGGGATCATTCTTTTATTTCTTCTTGCAACCTCTTGGGGTGGTGGTGGTGAGGGTGGAGGGAGACAGCTTATATTCTTGACTTCTGCATGGTCATTTAATAGAATCATTGAAGGGACTGTAGAGGTCATGTTCAAGTCAAACCCCTTGTGGTACAGATGATGAAAATGTAATTCATTAAAAATTGTGTCTCACCAATAATCTACAAAGATCATTAGTGACAGAGAGCTGAGACTGAATTCACTAAAAATATTGGGCACCTGTTATTTTCCAGAAATTGTGCCAGGTAGTAGGGATAAAGTGATGACTAGAATGTTCGCTCTCCAAAGGGCTTACCATGTCATGGGAAGGACATTCTAACACATAATTAAAATGAAATGTGGCTGCTAACATTATAGAGAGAAATGTAAATGAAAGTATACAACACATCTGTGAAGTAGACTGTCTTTCCAAAAACTCAAATCTGATTTAACTAGAAATTACCAGGAAATACAGGGAGCAGGTGCACATAATATCACAGAAAGCAGCCAGCAAAATCCCAACTATACCCAAATCCATAGAACAACAAAAGGTTTTCTCTAACAAATATTTGAAAGAAAGAAAATGTCCGGAGAACCTAAAGATTCAAAGAGACTTAAGAGATATATCAACCATTTGTAATCAATAGATTTATTTGAGACAAACTTACTTTTAAAATTATGTAATGCAAAGTTAAAATGTAAACACTACTAAACATCAATGATATTGAGGTATTATTAGTTTTTTTATGGGTGTGATAATGTTTTGATCATATTAAAACAAAAAGGACTGTCTTTTAGAGATACATGATGAGGAATTTGCACAAAAAATAATATGCTGTCTGGGACTTGCTTTAGAATAATTAGAGTGGAGAGGTGAGGCTTATCGAGAAAACAATATTTACCTTGAGTTATTCCTTTTGTAATGGAGTAATGAGTACATGGAAGTATATTACACCTATTTGTCCCTTAATGACTTGTTAATTGTGTCTGGAAACCCTGCTGTTACCTGAGAAGTAGTTAAATGAAGAAAAATTGTCCAGTAGTTTTAATGGGAAAATTAATGTATTCCACCCAAGCCAAGATGCCAAGATTTTTCAAGGATTCATGTTAACTAAGACTATTAAGTGAATCTTGATCCAAATATAATTATCCATTTATTTAACAATTATGGACATGTTTCAGATTTATTAGTGTATTATTTATTACTGTAATTTTGTGACTAATGGCTGCATTTATTTGCTTCTCATCTCACAGTGTTAAAATCATTACAAAATCCCTTGCTTTAATAGTTCAATTTTGGCATAACAACTTTGAAATGAGGCTTCTTTTGGAAACCAGGCCAGATCTAAGCACTGTGAATATGTCTCTCTTCTCCACTTCCAGCGCGGCTAGAGAGTGGTCCAGTTCCTGAGTAGGGGCGGCTGGGGATTGAGAAAATGAAAGAAAGAGACAGACACAGAGGTAGAAGGAAAAAGCTGGGGCTGGGTGGGAGCGCTGTCCTCTGATGGAGACAGGGACAGAGGCCCTGAGCCAGTACAGCGTATTTATTTTATACAGCAAAAAAACAGGAAGTTTTACTAAAAGTCAAGACAAAGGAGAGATTATGCGTATTCTTGGGTGGGCCCGAGTCCTATTCATTCCTGGTACTTGGCTGGATTTAAATAACAAAACCCACCCCCTGGCACCTGGGCTGAAGGTCAAGCTGACAACACTCCTGCCTTTTGGCAAAGCTTGTTTCCAGAACGTGGCTTTGTCAACACCGCTGGATTCAGCTGACAATAATTAAAGAAATGCCCATGCGCCTTCCCAGGTGCTCTCTACAAAGCACCCTGCCCCATATTTTACAAAATTGTTTAGAGTTTGTACTGATTTCTAAGAATTTATGAAGTGTGGAATAACTCTAATAAAACAAAAACAAAAAAATGCTCTGTGAAACGGAACCATGTCAGTACTTAAAAAGAACTCAGTATTTCTAACTTTAAACCAGGCTAAGTGCAAGACCTGAAGGAGGTAAAATGCTTGATCCTTAACCCTAATTTTATAAAATTCCACTGTCTTCATGTCATCACCAAGATGATCTCTCTGCCCACAGTGCTTTTTCCAATTTACATTGCAACCAAAAGAAAATAAAGGATTATTATAAATAATACTAGAGCCAGTGCAATAATTGTGCATGGGTGGGGTCTGGTTGGCCTGGTCCCAATCAGTGGATCAGGGCAGGGCCTGTCAGGAGGAGGAGACAGCAGGAGGTTGGTCTGTCAGCCCGCCCCTATTGGGCCTGATCAAAGCCGGGCTGGCTGCGGGGAGGGGTCACGGGCAATTGGCCAGTGGGTCCTGCCCCCAATTGGCAGTTGGGGGGCTGATTTTGGGCAAGGCCGGTCATGGGGAGGGTCTGTGGATGGTGGGCTGGCCAGCCCCATCCCCAGTTGGTGTGTGTGGGGGATGATCAAGGGCAGAGCTGGCAAGAAGGAGGGGCCACGGGCAAATCGAGGTGGTGGGGGTTGATCAGGGGTGGGGCCAGCTGTGGGGAGGGGCTATGGGTGGTGGGCCGGCCAGCCCTGCCCCCAAATGGGGTGGGGGTGAGGCTGATTGGGGGCCAGCAACCATGGTGGTTGGCTGGCCAGCCCTGCCCCTGATTAGGCTGGTTTGCTGGCCATAGTGGGCATCATAGCGACCGGTCATTCCAGTCATTATGGCATTCCAGTTGCTGGCTTTTTATATATATAGATTATGCTAAAGCTATCATTCCCCAAAGGGTCATCAGATCATTCTGGCTTAGAGTCTCAGTTTTTTTTTTTTGTTTTTTTTTTTATTGATTTTTTACAGTGAGGAAGGGAGAGGGATACAGAGTCAGAAACATTGATGAGAGAGAAACATCGATCAGCTGCCTCCTGCACACACCCTACTGGGTAGGTGCCTGCAACCATGGTACATGCCCTTGAATCGAACCTGGGACCCTTCAGTCCACAGGCCGATACTCTATCCACTGAGCCACACCGGGTAGGGCTAGGGTCTCAGTTTTGATGTTGCTCCTGCTGAAGTCTTTCTTTCTTTCTTTTATTTTTTTAATGTGTTTTTATTGTTTTCAGAGAGAGGAATAGAGAGGGAGAGAGAGAGATAGAAACATCAATGAGCTGCCTTATGCACAACCCTTACTGGGGATGGAGCCCCAAACCCAGGTATCTGACCTGACCAGGAATCCAACCATGACCTCTTGGTACATGGGACAACACTCAACCACTGAGCCACACCAGCTGGGCCTGAAGTCTTTCTTGATTTCCATAGTAGCCTGCATATTTCATATTGCTAACAAAATTGTAATTATAATATCAATTTCTTCTTCTATTTCTGAACTCTTTCTAAACTCCTGTGAATTCCAGGAAGAGGGAGGGAATGTCTTATTTGCTTCTATAGATGTAGACGCATCTAGCTCAGGTTTGTTAGAAATAATTCATGTCTTAATATTTTACTAAATTTGTGATTTTAAACTCAATAGGATTACTATGTTTATTTTTAAAAGTCAACTTAAAAACATTAAATGATATAAAAGATCCAAGTATAATACATCTCTGAAAATATTCAGAAAGCCTCCATTAATTGTAAAAACGAGTTTTCAAAGGATTAAATTTTATTTTTCTAAACCAGATACACTTGTTTTCTCATTTCCTAACTTGCTTTTATCCCATGAGACGAGCACACATGATTTCTAAATTCTTTTATAACCTGAAAAGTCTAGATTGAGATCAAGAGTCTTAGTAGAAAAGAGTTCTGCTGAAGTACAGACAGCCCTTTAGGGTTTCTTACTTGTAGCTTTAGTAATCAGGGATAATGCAAGACTCCTAATCACCTTCTAATTTCCAAAGACAATTCTGGAGTAGGGTGGATGCCTCTGATGATAGGGTTATCACAAAAAAGCCTGAGTGTGCTCAAGGTGCAGGCAGGAGATGTCTAATAGAGTAATTTCTTTCAAGAGCGTGTAAAGAGCTCCATTTGGGGAACTTATAGGTTGAGTTCTTAGATTGTCACCTTTGAAGTGACTGATGTCTTTACTGAGACTTTTCCCTCTCACTTGCAGTAAGGTTTATTGAGAAAGGCACTGGATCAGACATCAGAGGACCTGAGATACAATTCCATGTGAACTTAAACTTGAGCTGCCTCATCTGCCAACTTTCAAGAAGAACGGCTTCCTTACCTATGAAAGGGGTTGCTTAGTGTTAATTCACATAATGTATGAAAAAGCATTTTGAAACTATAAAGGGTTAAAAAAGCAAAGAAGCATTATTATTATTTTTCATTTTTAAACCATTTTTTTTCCTGTTGGACTAAAAATGTTTCGACAGTCTTTTCTGCTAAGAAATGTTTAGAGAAAATATTTCTTCAAGAGATTTTAAAATTTAAATGAACTTGTGTGATACTTTGTTCCTAAAATAAATAGGTCATTATTTTAATTATACAGGCCATTATTTACTTACTCATCACTGCTTAGTCCTTCTAAAGTTCCAGTCGAAGCTCCTTTTTGTCTTTTTGAGGATAAATAGCCTTAAAGATAGGTCATAAAATGGTGATTGTCCCACTTACAGCCATCCAGAGAGGAGCCTCTTTATAGTATGGGCAGAAGTGTCATGAAATACATAAAAGACCCCAAGCCAGAGCATAGGCCTGAGACTCAGAACCAAGTGCAATGCCTTAAAAAGATGCCAGCCATCCCTGAGCACTCAGGCAGTCTTCCACCCCCCTGTTCCTGTGTCGCATCCCTCATCCCTCCTCTATGTCCCAGCCCGTTCCCAGGCTTCATAAAAAGATGACCATGGAGACAAGAAGGAATTGGAGTGGGATGGGAAACAAAGATGGTGAGTCAGGAGATAAGAACTTGTAGAGTGGGGATCCGACCTCATTCATGGTCTCAGGAGCTGATCCTGGGAAAGAGAGTGGGGTGGGCTTCCCTTGGGGATGGATCAAGGAGCAACTGATGCCTGAAGCCCTAGGTTTTAGGGTGGCTCGTGGATTAATGTCCACAGTGAAAGGTCAGTGACAAAATAGGCACTCAATCAATCAAAAAATAGGTCCGACTTGTTGAGTGGCAGGCATTTTTCATACACATCTTAGAAATAGAGTGGTGACTCTTACGTATCTAGAGTTCATTCATTCTCACAATAACCCTATGAGATAGGTACTATTTTTATCCTCATTTTACATGTGAGATCCAGAAAGTTTAAGTAACTTGCTCAGGGTCACACAGCTAGTAAGTGATAGAGCAGGGATGGAAATCAAGCAGTGTCTGCCTTAGTCAACTGTTCTGCAGAGAAAGCAGAGAGCCCAGAACTCTTCCTGAAATTCATAGGACACTCAGGAAGGCATCATTTGATGCCTGATGAATGACCCCTAGACAGCAAAGTGGCTTCTAAGAGCACTGAGCTCTTTTGGACAATTAACCAACTATTGAGTATCCTAAGAAGTAAATACTATATGAAGTCAAATGAAGGATGCATTATTGAATGGAGCAGGGCTGCAGACTGAGTAACATAATTTTATAAATACTGTGTCCAAGTAAAGGAAAGGGTTTTATATTTAAAATGTTAACTAAGCAACTGCTTAAATAAATTAAGTAGAGCTACTATGCTACAGTAAGTTCAATTATCTTGTTACTGATCCATTGAGCCCTTTAAATGTCCCATCATTACACTTTGTTCATTTGACGGTGAATAAGACTCTGCCCCTACCCTCAGAATCTCATAATCTACTAAGGATGGTAAAATTTTAAATAAGTTACAATGCATAGAGATTTTTTTTTTTAATTAAATCTTTATTGTTCAGATTATTACATTTGTTCCTCTTTTTTTTCCCCCCATAACTCCCCTCCTCCCAGCTCCCGCCCCACCCTCGCCCTCACTCCCCACCCACTGTCCTCTTCCATAGGTGCAAGATTTTTGTCCAGTCTCTTCCCGCATCTCCCACACCCCTTTCCCCCCCAAGAATAGTCAGTCCATTCCCTTTCTATGTCCCTGATTCTATTATGATCACCAGATTATTTATTCACTTGATTCTTAGATTCACTTGTTGATAGATGCATATTTGTTGTTCATAATTTGTATCTTTACATTTTTTTTTTCTTCTTCCTCTTCTTAAAGGATACCTTTCAGCATTTCATATAATACTGGTTTGGTGGTGATGAACTCCTTTAGCTTTTCCTTATCTGTGAAGCTCTTTATCTGACCTTCCGTTCTGAATGATAGCTTTGCTGGATAAAGTAATCTTGGTTGTAGGTTCTTGGTATTCATCACTTTGAATATTTCTTGCCATTCCCTTCTGGCCTGCAAAGTTTCTGTTGAGAAATCAGCTGACAGTCATATGGGTATTCCCTTGTAGGTAACTGGGTTTCTTTCTCTTGCTGCTTTTAAGATTCTCTCTTTGTCTTTTGCTCTTGGCATTTTAATTATGATGTGTCTTGGTGTGGTCCTCTTTGGATTCCTTTTGTTTGGGGTTCTCTGCGCTTCCTGGACCTGTAGGTCTATTTCTTTCACCAGGTGGGGGAAGTTTTCTGTCATTATTTCTTTAAATAGGTTTTCAATATCTTGCTCTCTCTCATCCTCTGGCACCCCTATAATTCTGATGTTGGTGCGCTTGAAGCTGTCCCAGAGGCTCCTTACAGTATCTTCGCATTTTTGGATTCTTTTTTCATTTTGCTTTTCTGGTTGGGTGTTTTTTGCTTCTTCGCATTTCGAATCTTTGACTTGATTCTTGCGCTCCTCTGGTCTGCTGTTGGGTGTCTGTATAATATTCTTTATTTCAGTCAGTGTATGCTTAATTTCTAGTTGGTTCTTTATCACAACATCGAGGGTCTCATTAGATTTCTTGAGGATCTCATTACATTTATCGGCGGTCTCACCAGTCTTTTCGAGGGCCTTACTAAGTTTATCGGCAGCTTCTAGACAGTTCTTAAGAGACCTTAAAAGTGTGGTTCTGAACTCAATATCCTCCATTGACAGTTTTGTCCTGTTTCTTTGTCTCCGCATTTTTTATGCTTTCTTGGTTCACCCCCTAGTGGTCTTTGACCGCAGTCTTGTTGCCTTTAAGCCTTGATTGATGTCGGCAATACCGGGGTGATTTGACCTCCAGGCTAACTGGCTATGAGAGTCTGCTGTGTCTGTAGTGGGAGGGCTTCTGTGCTGGATCTCTAGGGCGGTGCTAATCTAGCGTTTGCCTGAGGCTATCCGGCAAATGGCTCTGAGCAGGGCTTGGGCGGGGCGGGTCCCCGGGGATCTACAGGGCGGGCGGAACAAGCAGTAATGGCGACTCTCAGTTCCTTCCCCAGGGGCTCTGCCTCTCAGAGCCCCAGCAATGGCTGCAAACCTCGGAGAGAAAGCTGCCTTCGAGTTCCGACCGAAGCCAGACAGTCCCGTTTCTTCCGTTTGAGTCTCGGTCCCCAGAGACTCGCCCGGATCTGGAGCTCAGAGTCTGAAACTCCCTCCCGATTGAAAACAACAACCGCGCCCTCCGCCGCCAGCCCGCTCCGCGCGCACACTCCGCACCTGAGTATTTCACTTCAGCACTGCGCCTCCTCTGAGTCTGGGTATGATATTCTCTTTCCTCCTAGTTGTAGAATTTCCACTCAGCCAGCCTTCCCGTGGTTCTGGGTGATGTCCGTTCTGTCCTTTAGTTATATCTCTGAAGTGGTTGTTTGAGGCAGCGATCTCCGGCGTTAACCTATGCCGCCATCTTGGTTTCTCCCCCTGCATAGAGATTTTAACTAAAGGCTGTGAAATACTGAAGAATGAATAGGAATTTGCCAGATGGAAACATGGGGGCCAAGTGCAGTGGGAAAAAATCTACTATCAAAATTGTCTTAGCCCCTCACCTAGCTAAATGGCCTTCCCTGTACTCACACCCTATTATGTAAATAATGACATTAAGATTTCGCCCAAAGCATCCTGACCTCAGTTTCCAATGGAAATAAGCAACCCATAGGACAACAACAAACACAAGAAAAAATTGAAGCTTTACTTTAAGAAATTCTTCCTCTATCTAGACTTTGGAATCCCATTTTAAGAGATCACTGTCCTTTGTTTGTTTATTTTTTGGAACATGATAGTATAAAATAACTCCAGAAGTAATTACCGGTGAGTCTTAGTTCACTGCCAAATTTCATTACCCATTGTATACATGCCCATCATAACTGTATGGGCAAGTCCTCCTCCTTAATTCCTGTTTCCTCCAGATGAAGCCCCAGCAGCTATCTGCTCACCATTCTATAATTTCTAACCTAGAGAGTGAGTCATGCTCTCAAGGGGGTCACATTTATATAGAAGAAGAGGCTATTACCAGAGATGACAATGGTTTAAAGAAGTAATTTGGAGACAGTCTCCAACCATTCCTTCGAAAAGCATTGATGCCATTTCCTACTGCTATGTGCTGTCAAGAAAGAAGCATAATGTTTGATCCAGAACATTAAGGCTTTTCATCTTTTTAAGGATCGTACAGATAATCAACAGTTAGGAACCATAGAAAATAGCAAGGTGAAATGTCAAAGTGTAAAGCTATGAATGGGAGCTGTTAGGGGCTAAATTGCGTCCCCTGCCCAGTCCCCAGTACCTCAGAACGTGACTGTTTGGAGGTAGGACCTTTAAAGAAGTAATTAAGTTAAAAGGAGGTCATGGGGAAGGGCATCTAATCCAATATGATTGGTGTCCTTAAGAAGAGATTCAAGCACAGACACTCAGGCGGGGAAGGCCATGTGACGACACTCCCAGAAGGTGGCCAGCCATCTGCAAGCCAAGCACAGAATCCTTGAAATGAAAGCAACCCTGTCAACACTTTGACCTTGAGCTTGCAGCCTCCAGAAGTGTGAGAAAATGAATTTCTGTCGTGTAAACCACCCAGTCTGTGTTGTTAGGGCAGTCCTAGGAAAATAACACAAGAACCCAATGAGTGCTCTGGTCAAGAAGTGATCTTTATGTTAGGAAAGAGAGCACTATGAGTCTGAGAGGTCGGGAAAAGCTCATACAGGAGGTAGGCCTTGAACTAGTCCTTGAAGAATGAGCTGGAATGGGACAGAGTTCAGAAGGGTAAGGCAGTCTAAGAAGACCCAGTTTCATGTTGCCGGGTGAGTGGGTGGGCAGAGCCTGGAGTAAGGCACACAGGAGGGTTGGAAGAAAAGACCAGCTGGAGGAATTGAAGGTTAATTGAGGCCTGCACATATTTCTTAAGAGGAAATGTTAGAAGTATGCCGACTCATAGCCAAATAGTCCTCTTTCTTTCTATGGAAGTCAGTGTATGCCACTCTCTAGAACCCAGCACAGCAATGTCAGCCTGGCTTTCTCTGGGATACAGATCACACAGGACATTTTCTCACAGATAATCAACATGGTTTACTTCCCAGCTGCTCTCAAAGTAAAGCACTTTGTCATACTACTCAGCTAGTTATTTCTGTAGCTAAAATGTCAAGAGGCGTGCCTCTGAGCCCTTTAAGAGCAGAAGTAAATTGATCGTAAATAATCTAACTTAAAAAAGAAAGACAGCTTTTAAAAAAGAACGTTCTAAAATGTCGTTTTTTTCTTGTTACACATGAAGCCTAAGAGACAGGTAAGGCATTGTAGGTTAACAGTGTTCAAATTACTAGCGCTCCCGTATCTGAGCTAGTTTCTTCACGCCTTTGTACCCATTTCGTTCCTTCCCTACTGTTTATGCATTATCAGTATGTTTGTTCCTTCTCTAACTTGTTCCTTATAAGAATTAGAGAGGAGGCGACAAGAAAAACTTCCATAAGCTGATCATTCAAATATTGTCAGGATGGCTACTAACATTATAAAGACTATACACTTCTAATCATTTTTCTTCCTTACACGTTCCAAGTCTTTTACAAATATTATTTGAATTAACTCTCATTATGATCTTTGGAGACTGGTATCATTTTTCTCTTTCATGTGCATGCTGTCAAGTTTTCAGGAAGGGCATTTCTCCTTAAAATCCAAACAACAATAAACAAAATGCCAGTCTTGTAGGCAGTAGGCAGGGCATTTTGCTGCCAGGGAGGGCACCTTCCCAAGGGAACTCCTATAGATTTTAAAGGTTGTTTATGTGGTGCAGACCCTCACCCTCTGGACCCTCCCGTCAGCACCACCACTTCTCAACATTAGTTCAGGAGCTCTTTCTGTCTCCTCAAGGTCATATTGGTGCGCGGCTCTGGCTTGTCCATTAGTGGACAGAGAGAGGCAAGAACGCTTGTTTCATTTCCTGCCGTGTGTGGTTTCCAGAGGCTGGGAGGGGAATGAGGAAGACCTGCCTCGTGGGCATGGAGTTCCTTTGAAGATGATGAAAATGTTCTGGAATTAGACAGTGGTGATAGTTGCTGAACATTGTGAATATATAGGGTGTCCCCCCAAAATGTATATACACTTTAATAGCTGATAACTCACTTAATTTTCATTCCTTTTCAGGTTTAACTGATTTGAAATATTGGGTGAAGGCAGACTAAGCTTTGAACAAAGAAAATTTATCCTAAAGGGCCACTAGACATTTTTTATGGGGACACATAAAAGATAAAGTTTACGGTACAAAACCAGCAACAGTTGACGAATTGAGGGCACACAAATACCGAACGAAATAATTCTTGATGTTTGCGATTCCATTGCTTCGTGTTATCAGCAGCGCCTGGACCAGAACGGTCATCAGTATATGGAAACAGGCACTGACAAAAAAATTATTTATTTATGTAGATTCTTTTAAATTTTGAAAATGAACTGTATGTTAATAAACACTGACTTTATAATCATTCAAAGTGTGTATATGTTTTTGGGGACACCCTGTATTTGCAAATACTGAATTAAGCACTTCGGAATGGTTAGCATAGTGAATTTTATGTTATGTGCATTTTACCTCAATAAAAATGTGTATCCCTTGAGGATTGGATAGGATTATCTCTTTTCTGTATAAGGTACTGGACACTGATATTTGCACTATGGGGGTTTGCCTTACTTTGGGCTGTAACAGTTACCGTAGACTGGGTGGCGTAGGCAAGTAACAGTTCTTTCTCACAGTTCCGGAGGCGGGAAGTGCATGCCAAGTTGCTGGCAGATGTGGCATCTGGTCAGGCCCTCTTCCTGGTTTGCAGGTGGCTGTCTTCTCAATGTGTTCTGATGTGGCCGAGTAGAGAGAAAAGGCACGCTTTCTCATGTCTTTTATAAGGGCGCCAATCTCATTCCGGAGGGCCCCACCTCATGACCTAATTACCTTCCACAGGCCCCACCTCCTCTACCATTGCATTGGGGGGGTTAGGATTTCAACCTAGGAATTTCTAGGGGAAAACAAATATTCAACCGATAGCAAGGGCTCTTAACGAAACTTTCCAAAGTGATATGTTTGAGCCTTTCTATTACTTCTATTTCCCAGAAATTTGGGCCAGTTGCTACATATACCTCACTTTCAGAAAATATACACCTTTCACCTTTGCAGAGTGGTCTGTTTCTTACAGAGTGAACGGAGGTCTGAGGTGTGAATTCTTGTTTTGTATTTTTCTCAATTCAGCCTCATCTTTCTTATGACTACTGTTAACATAGTGCATAGTCTTACATTAGGTAGTCTGCTGTGTTGTGTTTATAACCTCCCCCCCTGATTTTCTTGGTGTTTTAGGTAGAAGTTAAAAAATAATTGATTTGAGTATGCTAGCCTAGAGCCATTCTAACCCATTGTGTTAAGAAAACAGTTTATTCTAATTATAGATTTTAATCTGTGATGATTTTATTGGAATTATTTGAAGGGATGGGAAGATATGCTGATAAAGCATAAAAATGGCAATCTTTATCATATTTGGACACTAACTCTTTAAGAGGCCCACAGGTAGAAATTCTTGTGTCCTGATAAGGAATTCCAGGGTAGGACAGCCCAGAGTGATAGATAAGAATAATGGACAACTGTTGGAAAACTGAGTTATTGAGTTGGAGGAGATATTACCTGACTGGGTTGGTGACAGAATTCTTCTGAAAACAGCAACAACAACAAAAAACCACACATACACACACAACTGAATTCTAGGCAGATAAGGCTTTCTGGTGCTATTGAATGAAATGGTAGGAGGAGCAGATCTAAGCCTTTGACATAATTGTATTCAAAAGGATTACAAATTTGTGCTGTGATGGTTACATGTCCACTTGTCTAGATGGCGATGACTCCATATGTGGTCAAACATTATTCTGTTTGTATGAAGCTATTTTCAAAAAGGACTTACCATTTAAAGGGGTAGATTGAATAAGGTTGATTATCCTCCATCCTGCCCCAAGAAGAGAGGATTCTGCCAGCAGACTACCTTTGGACTTGAATAGCAGCATGATTCTTCCCTGGGTCTCCAGTTTACTGGTTTGCCCTTTAGATTTTGAACTTGCCAACCTCCACAATTGCTTGAGCCAATTTCTTTCTTTTTCTCTCCCACTGAAAAATAGCTACATTTGCCTTGGGTGTAAATACAGTGCGCTAAAATCACATCCAACTTACAGATTTAAAAATTGCCCCTCTGCACATTCAAGTCTTGCAGAATTTCAAATAATTTCTCTAACTGAACGAAGGACTGCGTCCTCATCTCACTCTCACCAAGCTCTGATGAAAATACCTTGGAAAGACCATGTGATGTAAATGCAATAGTAAGTTGTTAATGCAATTCAGCCTTGTGATTGAACTCTGTGAAATTTAAAGTTTTGAGGTTAGAGATTGTTCATGAATAACTATTTTATCCATAGTATAAAGCAACCTCTCACCCAGCCGGCATGGCTCAGTGATTGAGCGTCAACCTATGAACCAGGAGGTCACGGTTCGAATCCAGGTCAGGGCATATGCCTGGGTTGTGGGCTCAATCCCCAGTGCAGGAAGCAGTCGACCAATGATCCTCTCTCATCGTTAATGTTTCTATCTCTCTCTCCATTTCCCTCCCTCTTAGAAACCAATAAAAATATATTTAAAATAATTACAAAGCCAACCTCTCAGAAAAGGAACAGTTGCCTTCAACTTGGCAGTCTTTTGCTTGAGCCAATTTTTTAAAAATCTCTCTCTCTCTCTCTCTCTCTCTCTCTCTCTCTCTCTCTCTCTCTCTCTCTCTCTCTCCCCTTGCTCTCTCATTGTATTAGTCAGAGTCCTCCAGAGAAACAGAAACTATATATATGCGATTTTTTTAAAAAAGAAATTGGCTTGTTCAATTATGGGTGGCCCAGCACGCTGGAGACTGGAGAAGAGCTTCTATTGCAGTTCAGGTTTGAAAGCTGACTGCAGTAAAGCTGCCGAATTTCTTCTTTAGAAAATGTTAGAATTTGTCCTTACAGTCTTCAACGGGTGGGATAAGGCCCACCCACATTATGGAGGGTAATCTGCTTTACTCAAAGTTGGCTGATCTCATGAAAACACCTTCACAAAAACATCCAGACCAAATACCCAAGCACCTTGGCCCAGTCAAGTTGACACACTATTAATCATCACCTGTATCGTATAGGTTCTATGTCTCTGTAGAGCCCTGATAATAGACTAACGGACAGCTTCAATTCCTGGCATTGTTCTTGAGAGGGTGCATAACAAAGTCAATTATCAAGATGTAGTTAGTAAGTTTAGAAAGTTACAGTAGGGTTAATTAAATAACATTATAGGTCCAGAAATAAAGTATATTCTCTTTGTCTTTCAATATTTAAGGACATTGGGCATGTTGGCTTCAATTCTGACTGCATCATTAACTGTACTCACTTCATTTGCTATTTATATACCATCTAACATGTGCCAGGCACTGGGATTACAGCAGAGAACAATGCAAACTCCTGTCTTCATGGAGCTTAAATGTGAATTTCTGTTGTGGTTGTACATCTTGAAACAGATGTTTGTTCTTCTTTCTCTCAAATGTGGTATGAGTTAGACTAGTAGTCCAACCTCTTTGGAGAAAAAAAAAGAATTTCTTCAGTCTCTTAGAAAAAAAAAATCATTTTCAGCATAGCATAGGGAAATTAAAAGCTGTTAGTTGACTGGCTGACTGTATCATAACGAATTGCTTTATCGATTGGGAAATCTGTAGGTTGTGAGCAGGAGATCAAATACTTCTACTTCCTAAAGGCTAGAAAGGCTTATAGATATTTACTTTGAATATGTGGTATTATTTATCTGAGCATAGTTCAATGACAGGCCCTCCCTGCAAAATGTTAGAGACAGGGGGAGAGAGATTACTCATGGAAACAGAGATGTGCCCAAGAGGAATCCTTGTTCTCTGTGCTTAAGAGCCTAAGAATACATTTTCTCTATTAAATGAGAACTCTTCCTGTCCTCGTTTGATGTTCCTTGTTCTTTGTTTTATCTCCTTTGAAAAACAGCTATATGTAAAAGGAATAAATTGGTGGTTGGTGTTAGAGATGAAAGTTATTTTTAGGCTTGTAACTGCATTATTAATTCATTGCCACATAACCCTTTATCCCTAGATTTAGTGACTCAGAACAGCCAACTTTGGTTCATCCCATTCCTATGGGTAGAAATCTGAGAGTGGCTTAGCAGCACCCTCTGGGCCAGGGTCTCTCTTGAGGCCGCCATTGAGATGCAGGCCAGTCCTTCAGTCACCTCAAGGCCGGCCTGGGGGTAGGGAGGGTAGCTTCTAAGCTCACTCATGCAACTGCCCACGGGCCTCAGGTCCTCGCTGGCTGGTCTCCAGGGACATCCTTTCCTCATCTTGTGGGTCTCTCCTCAGAGCTGCCCACAGCATGGCAGTTGGCTCGTCCCAGAACCAGGGCTCTAAGAGGGTGTGTGTGAGAGAGAATGCCCGAGATAGAAGCCACAGGTTTTTGTAATCTAATCTCCAAGGCGACATGCCATTGCTGTTGCCACACTCTTTTCCCTGGAAACCGATCACAGGGTCTAGTCTAGACTGCGGGAGAGAAGACCACATGTGTGTGCCAACATGTGTGTGTCTGCCACGAGAAAGGGATCATTGAGAGCCCTCTTAGAAACTGCTTACCATTTTAAAAAATTTATTTTCAATGTCTAATAAGCCATTGATTCCTGCCAAGAGTTCCATTTGAAATCTCTTCCTTAGTCATCCTTCCCTTTCCATTTCACAGCCAATATCTTCGTCTCTGTCTTCATTACCACGTAAACAGATTATTTAACAGCTCTCTTCACCCTACTTGAACTCCCGCAGATGCCCCATTCATCTCTGCTCATTAATATTCTTGAAACACCGCTGCATTCCTTCACTTTCTTGTTCAAAACCTTCAAGGGCTCAGTGTCTCCTTCCGACTGTGTTCCTTATTCCTTCCAATGTGTAGCCCCCTTCTAGCAGGGCCAGGGACTTCAGTATGTTCTGTACATAACATGCCTTGTGGATGTCTGTCTTTACTTTGACCTTCCTCTCCAAATTGTACCCACTGCCCTGTCAATCAAGCCTGCCCTTGTTACTCCCGCCCTCACCGACCCTCTTGTTCTCAGGTCGTCCAGCACAAGTGGTCTGTGCAGCGTACTTGAGCGTGCACAGGTGTCTGACTGCTGTGTGAATTCTGATTTCTCTGTCTCTCCTTTTCTTCAACCAGCTGGAATCTGTGTAACTTGTTACATTTCTGTGACCCATGCATCTTACAGTGTGGTGCACATCGTAAATTCTCAGGTGCTCGTGGCTTAAGGTGAAAAGGAGAGAGCTCCTCAAGCCAACAAAGAGTTCAGAAAAAAGCTAAGAATGGGAGACCAAATAAAGGAATATATTGAGACACTTCCTAGTAAGTCTATTTCAGAAGGTAAGGAGACATAGCAGGATTATCTTTAGTAACCTCATATTTTTAAAATTATCATTCCTCCTTTTCAGTTACTCTGTTTCAATGACAGAAATGTGTGTGAGTGTGTGAGTGTGTGTGTGTGTGTGTGTGTGTGTGTGTGTAGGGATCGGGGGCAGATTTCAATAAAGGATGATTTTTTCCAATGGGGACATGTGGCCATGTCTGAAAACATTTTTGGCTTTCACAACTGGGGGTGAGGGGGGGGATGCTACAGACACCTAGGAGGCAGGTAGAGAGAGGTCAGGGACACTACAATGCACAGGACAGTCCACTGCAGTAGAGAATGATCCCACCCAAAATGTCCACAGTGTTGAGGTTGAGAAATCTGCTTTATCCTGATTATAGGAGCAGGATAGCAAAGTCATTCAGGACCTGGATTCTCAGTGCCTGAGTTCAAATCCCACCCCTGCCATTGACTAGCAGTGTGACGTCAGGAAAATAACTAACCATCTAGGTTCCTTCATGTTTAAGTGAGCAGAATAAGAGAACTGACTCATCATTAAGTGAGTTTATTGGGCGGGTCAAGTGGGTTAACACTTGTAGAGTACTTAACACAGTGCCCTGAACATAATGTGACCTGTTATAAGTGTTTGTTAAGTAAAACAGTCTTTCCAGGAGTTCCTATCACTTAAGTTGGATGCACTATCCATCCTGATGGTGGTCACTAGTTTCACGGTTGGACAGAAGCCTGAGGAAGGTTTTTCAAGCAGAGGTGAGCCTTAATTGGCTACAACAATCCCAGTGGATAAATGACAGTTCATTGCTTTATGTTTCGTACCTGTGATGATCTGAAAGTTAAAAATCATGGCTAGTTTAATTCAGCTTTAACGTGTCACTGAACAGCCCTAGTCGGTTTGGCTCAGTGAATAGAGCTTTAGCCTGCGGATTGAAGGGTCCTGAGTTTGATTCTGGTCAAGGGCACAGTAACTCTGTTGCAGGCTCCTCCCTCACCTGGGCCATGGTCAGGGTGCATGCAGGAGGCAACCAATCCATGTACTTCTTTCACACTGATGTTTCACTCTGTCTTTCCCTCTCTCTTCCACTCTCTCTAAAAATCAACGGAAAAATATCCTCAAGTGAGGGTTAAATAATAATAATAATTATCTGTATATAAAACCATAATATGCAAATAGTCCAAACCGCAGAACAACCAAACAACCAATCACTATGACGTGCACTGACCACCAGGGGGCACGCACGGAACATGGTGAGTGTTGGCCACGGTGGGATGGTGGAGCAGATGAGCGGGGGCACCAGACCAAGTTGGGGTGCCGGTCACTGTCATCCAGGCGAGCCTCTGGTGGTTACTAAAAATTCTTTGCTCCTGTATACCACGGTCCCGTCAGGCGCTCACACCTACTACCGGTGCTGGCCCTGCTCACACCCACTGCTGGTGCCAGAGCTACTGCTTGCACTGGCTGCCGGCGCCCAGCACTGATCGCCCCTCAGGGCTTCTCTACCTCCCCCTGCTCCTGAGGGGCAATCAGGGCAGCAGCCGCCGCTTGCACCCACTGCTGGCACTGGCCTTAATTGCTCCGCACTGTCGGCAGGTACGAATGGGGCTGGCACTGTCAGTGCATGGAAACAGTGGTGGTGGGAGCGGGGCTGCCAGCAGACTGGGGACCGGGAACCACTGCAGGAGGGACTGGGTGAGGGCGCGACCCACCCCTGTGCCCACAGCAGCCTTGCAGCCCACAGTTCCTTTCAAAGTGCACGAATTTGTGCACTAGGTCCCTAGTGATGATAATAATAAATAATGTGTCACTAAACATTTCAGTGTTTCTCTGAGAGAATCTAATTTTGCTAACTACAACAGGCAGTAGCCAGCTCTTTCAAATAAGAGCTGATGTGCTGGTGACTTTAAAGCCCTCATTAGATTCCATCCAGGGGGAGCCACCCACCCTCAGACTTACAGGTGGCGAGGCCCAGCACAATAAAGAGGACACAGAGGTGCCCAAACCATTAGGGTTATTAGCAGGAACTATTCAGAACAAACACACTCCTTGCTGAAAGGGTCCATGCTCTGTGGATTTTTCCAGATTTTCAATTTACAAAGTAAACTGCAATGTGTGTATGTTTAAATTACTCATCATGTGAATCTGACATCTGAATTGCAAAAACCCAGCAGTTATCTGCAAATAAGTGAATTTCCCCTACACACAACAGAAGTTTCTTGTCACAGGCTTTGCATTCTGAATTTGGGGGAGGGTTGGAATCATAAGAAAGTTAGGAAGATTGGATCTGAAAAGCAATGTAGACAACTTTAATTACCCGACAATACAGACATCTGGGGACATGTTGGTTATTCCTAATTTACCTTAAATATAACACTTCTTAAAGTAACTGCCAACTGAGAGGATAGATAAATTTCAAATAATTGATTTGGTCATTGATATCAGTTTCTCAATGTCCTGTGGAAATATTCAGAAACTCTGGGAGCAGCTGAAATCTTTATTTTTAGGGTCTGATGGTTTCATGATTATGTTAATAGGAGTCACACTGTGCTAAGAATAATCAACAATTAGGCTCTCAGATAACAAAACACATTATAAGCACAAACAACAGTTCTATATTGAAAGACTGTGATATGTACTGTTCTTAAGAAGTGACATTGATTGATTATGAAAGCTCACGTTTGAAACTTCTCAGTTCATGGTATTAATTAAAAACCCCTGGTCCCCTTCAT
Organism: Myotis myotis; assembly: GCF_014108235.1. NCBI lineage: Eukaryota > Metazoa > Chordata > Mammalia > Chiroptera > Vespertilionidae > Myotis > Myotis myotis. Next base: position 7,854,116 of record NW_023416335.1, on the reverse strand, counting down.
TCCTGTCCAAGAGAAAAAAGCCTCTTTCATAGGCCGTGACTGAAGATTCTAAGAGAAGAAAATATTCTGTTTGCAGCAGTGCAGCAAAAGGAATGCTATGCATGTGATTTTCATAATATTTGCTTCAGATTTAAATGGTAGTTATTATATATTTTATTCATGCTTTTTATGTAGACAAAATAAAATTAATCCACACTAGTTCCAATGTAATTGTATAATTTCTTAGTTGCAGTGAAAGTAATGGCCCCTGTTCAAGAATGAACTCTTAGCGACATTAAACCATAAGGGAGTCTCTCTGGATAGTCTATTTTTCTAGTTAATGATTTTTCTCCATTAAAAAAACAACAACCTTAAAACTGAAAAAAATAATTCAATACTTTTTAATGGAAAACTCCTAAATTCTTATCTAATTAAAAAGGTAAACAAAGGCATACAGGTATGTGATTAAAATTTCAAAAGGAATAGGAGGGTATAAAGTAAAATATCTCTTTTACTCCCAAATGCTCAGTCCCATGCAACTGTGATAGCTATGGACACTTTATTCTGGGTTTTAATACATTTTTATCTGAATATAAGCTCTATCCTTTTTAAAGCATATTAATTAATACTATGAATATCGTTAAATGCCTTACTTGTCACTTGATCCATCTTATAGATCTTTCCCTATCAACATATATAGAACTGTTGTATTCCTCAATGAATAACTACCTTTTCCTCTAATTTTTCCATAATTTTAAACCAATACTTTACAAACAAAAATTTAGATTTTTTTCCTGATTTTTACGCCTTTTACTTTTCTAGTGAAATTTGCTTCCTTTTGATCTGTAAGAGTCCTTAGTACTTCTCCAACATTTTTCTGTCATGTGTTTAGAACGTGAGAAAGGGACTGTGCTTTAATTTGTTTGTAGGCGTTGGTGGCACGTCTGTGGCCCGTACCTCTGGCCTTCACTTGCCTCAATCTTCGTCCTTTCCCTCTGTGTCAGCATCTCAGGCCCTTCCTCACTGTCACCAATTTGCTTTGCAGCTATGAGAATTCTGGTGTTTGCTATTTCTCATTTATTAGCTTTCTGATGACATTTTGTCCTTAATTTGTTTTCCTCACTCTTCAATCTCCCTTTCAACCTAGTTTATCTTTGAATTTTGTTTGTTTGCTCCCATGTTGTTTGATTTCTAGAGTGCAAAATGTATGTTAAATATTTAATTCTCTGCTCCCTGTGTGTTTCCTCTTGAATGTGTTTCTAAACTGTTCTTTGTACATGATATTCCTTCCTACAGTGGTTTTGCATATTTACTACAGACAGTGCATGCCTGGTCCTGCTAGTGCTTTAAACCAGCAACACAGCAGGCTCTCCCGGGAGAGTTTCGAAAATCCCAGTGGCAGGGACCTTTCCAGACCTCATTCCCCAGGCCTGGTCAGCGGCTGAGCCCCCGCCCCCTATCCCGCTGGGGACCGCAGGCCGCCACAACCATGTACGAAGCCTGTTTCATTCATGGGCAGTTGGCCCAGCTTTTTTCTTGTTTTCGGTGTGGGAGCGATGTTTTTTCAAGTTCTCTACATGGATAAGCTGGAACAAGATTTTACATTTTTGGCAATCTGACTTTTAATGTAGAATTGGCTTTTTTCCATGCGTGTTACACGCTCACGGTCTCTGATGGATACTTGTTCTCAAGTTTGTTCTGTTACCTTTGTGTCTGGAGTTAGCCCTTCTGTTTTGTGTCTCTTGTTCGTGGTGATGGCATCCCTCGGTTTGGGTGATTGTTCATAACCTGGGACTCAGTTTATTTGAGAATTTCTGGTCCCTTTTGCGGTTTATCTGAGCCCTCCTGCAGCTGCACTGAGGTTCAGGTGGGCTTCTGGATTTGGTCTCCTTTCAAATAAATGTACGGTATTAAAAATATATATTATTATATTGGCTACAATACAGAATAATACTTAAAAAGCACAAGTAAAACTACTAGAGGCCTGATGCACGAAATTCATGCAAGAGTAGGTGTTCCTTCCCCTGGCTGCTGGCACCGGCTTGCCTCTGGCACCTGGGACCCGGGCTTCCCTTGCAGCCCTGGCTTCATCCAGAAGGTCGTCCAGAAGGATGTCCAGTCTAATTAGCATATTAAACTTTTATTATTATAGATTTAAATAGGACTCTTAGTCTGCTTCATCTGGGCTCCCAGCACCAACCTAGCACCATTTCTGGGAAGAGCACATGCCAGCCCAGAGGAGCACATCCCTTTCCCTAAAATTCTGCCCCCGGCTGGTCTGAGCCTCACTTCCTTTTGGCGGAGGGTGAAGCTGGCTCATCAGCACGTGTGGGGCGCAGCCCTATGGAGGGGACACCCAAACCCAAGGGACACGTCCTGCCCTCTTTCCACAGCTCTTGGCAGTGAGAGCTTTTCCTGCTTTCTTCTTCACCCTACGGAGCATACGGAGCAGTGCTTTGCCTTTCAAAAAAAGATTTTCTCTTTAAATCCTGTTTGTGCTGAAAATAAAAATTGACTTCTAAGAGTGAGCTGCCCTCCTGCCCCCTGCCGAGAGCCCTTGCTCCTCGGGGATGCTATGCACAGGCTGCCCGTGAGTCCTGAGGACGCTCTTTGTTCTGGACGCCCTGCTCTTGTTCAATCAATTCTGGGCCCCATGCTCCTTCCACTCAATCCAGCCCAAACACGTGTTCCTGCAGGGAAGCAGTGGGGAAACAGAGCTGCTCTTTCGTCTGAGGTGTGGGAAGTTTGTTTACGCTTTTGGCAAAAAACAAAACCAAACCAACACACAGTGGCTCATTTGCTTCCTTTGTCTCACACACCTCTGCTCCCAGTTGTTAAATGTCTTGAACAGTTTACTGGTTTCCCTTATATACTTATACCTATACCTATACCTATACCTATACCTATACCTATACCTATACCTTAGCTATACCTATAGCTATAGCTATACCTATAGCCATACCTATACCTATACCTACACCTATGTCTATACCTATACCTACAACTACACATACACATACATATACATATTGATTTTCAAACCATTTATTTTATTTTATTTATTATTGTTTTAAAATATATTTTTATTGATTTCAGAGAGGAAGAGAGAAGGAGAGAGAGACAGTAGGGCACACCTCCTACTGGGGATGGAGCCCGCAACCCAGACATGTGCCCTGACCAGGAATCAAACTGTGGCCAACTGGTTTGCAGGTTGATACTCAATCACTGAGCCACACCGGCTGGGCTACTTCTTTATTTTTAATTGGATTTATTGGGGTGACATTGGTTCATAAAATAATATAGGTTTCATCTACACAATTCTACAATACTTATTTGAAACCGGGGAGGATGCAAAAAGAGTGTATTTCTGAACTCTGTTCTCCTATGTTAGAGTTGAACATCAGGCAAACATCAAAGGACTCCTGATTTTTGGCTTTTTCCTAGAGTGCGGGAGCCTCTGCTTCCCTCACCCCCCATATTGCGATGGGAGGGCGGGGGGCTCCTGGCCATGTCCACTTGGCATTTGAGTCCCAGGCTACCTCGGTGCTTGCTATGCCTTGGCTATATCTTAGCAGGTTGATAGAAAGCCCAGTCCCAGGGCGGGGACCAGAGTTCTGTTCCCACCATGGGGTGCAGTGGACAAAAGGGCGACCGTGATGAGCCACCTGCAGGTCATGCTGCTCACCCACGTGTGGAGGGGCCATGGCTCCTCAAGGCTGGGTGTTACGAAATGGGACTGTTAGTGCCCGGGTAAAGCTGGCTTCCTGGTGACTTGTGTCTAGATGGCATTGCAGTCAATGAAGCAGCAGTGTGCCCAGGGGCCTTAAGGAATAACGTCGATCCATACGGAGCAGCCTGCGGTTCTCACCCAGCAACACAGAAGCGCCTTCCTAAGAGCCTCCGTAGGAAAAGAGCGAGATGCTCTGCTCGAGTGCGTGGCCACATGCTGCCACTCCTTTCCGTAGCCTCCTCCTTAGCAGGCTGTTTTCAGACAGGGTAACACTGATGTTTTAACTTCGATGCTTTCTGAGGGTGCAGGGAGCCTGCGAGCTGGTAGGGAAGCCATGGGAACCACGAGACGACAATGTTGGCATGGCTCAGCCTCCAGGCACTGGGAGAGAGAATTCTGCAGGGAGGACAAGCTTCTGAGAAAATCCACTGCCTCCCAAGTCTCTCTCCTGTCGTCTCATTTCTCTCTTCCCTGCTCCTAACACTGTCACTTCCTCCTGGCCCTGCCCCTGAGTCTTTCTGGAAATGTCTTTGCTGGCTCGATGCTTTTGGCAGTCAGCAGGTGAGATTGGTTTTTGAATCCCTGCTGTGAGTGAAGGCACTGTGGGGAGATGGAAGAGTGATAATAGGAATCGTTATAATAGCTCATGACAGAGGGTGCTGCTTTGGCTTCTACAAAATGTAGGCAAAATGTGTACAGGAGTGTATTCCTCTTTGGACCTCAGAGCCTTCCTGGGACTTGGTCGTGTATCTTGGCTCAACTTCAGCTGAGCAGGAAGATCAGTTCAGGGTGCCTATGAGGTGCTGACTGGGTCTCTGCTGTTCTCCCCTGTCTGCACCCCAAGCCCTGGGCTTCCTTTGCCAATCCCAAGGAAGTGTTAATAGAGGGGGGACGCCCTCATCTCCCCTGGTTGCTAGTGGGGGAGGGGGGTGGATTTCTTGCAACATCCTGAGGAAAAAGACTCACATATTTGTGAATATGCAATATTGCAGAAAGCTTTATTTCCATGGAATTGCCTCCCTGAGTTTTCAAAGTTCCATTTCCCTTTGGATGGTCATTGAAGAAGTGTAGCTGGGTCTTTAGCAGAGGTAAAATCAGAGTTCGTGTCCAGAATTTCCTTTTCATGTCTGCACAGCCCAACAGAGCATCAAGCTGGTTTCATTTGTGCTTCCCCGCTGCCGTCCATCAGTTTCTTGCATGTGGGATCAGCAGGTCCACATGGCTATGGTGGGAACATGGGCGAATGCAAAGAAGCCAAGAGCACGAGAGCCACAAGGGCAACAAGAGAGAGAACTCCTTTGTTTAGGAGACTGCGTATTCCCAAATGTTCATGTGCTTGCAGCAGCCACGCCCATTCAGGCCAATGATCTTTGTTCCCAGATGTGACCGACAGACAAGTACCTCCCGTATGTCACCCTAACTTCACTGGGCATGTGTCTATCCTCTCTTTGTTGTATCTCTTTCCTCAGTGTTTTGCAGGGAATAGGCAGGTGGTTCCCTGGGAAGTGCAAAGTTGCAGCTTCCTGGTGAAGCTGCCCAAACAACATGCCTGCAATGTCTGGCTTCCCCCTTTCCTATTATTAATAACTAGCTCATTACAACCGTATCAGAAGGAGCAGTGTGTCATGGACTGGGAGCAGCAGAGGAAACAACAGCTGCTCAGTGCCTTAGCCTAATCATAAGGGTGACTGCTACACCTGCCCCCTTTTCTGCTCTGCTAACATTCTTGGTTTTATTTTCAGAATCTTTTAACCTCTTGTGGAAAAAAATAATTTCTAGGCCCGAGATGTAGCCCAGGGTGCCATGTCAGCAAACAGAACTTCCATGTTTCTATAAATGCTTTGCTGGGCCAAACAGTAGATCCAACCAGCCAACCCCCAAATGCTAAGCCAACGCTAGACTCTATACTCGCTTCCTTGTTCCTTGGACTTTCTAAATAAGGTCAGATATGCAACCCCAGTCAAGCATGCTCTGTTTTCAACGTGATGCTTCTGACACTGTAAAACCAGCTCTTTCCCCGATCCCTGGGGAACTGTGCTCCATCCACTGCTCCTGAGGCACTCTGTGCCTATGACCCATTGATTGATTGCCTTGAATAAAGGGCATCAGAGCATGTTTAATCTGTACTTTTCTAGGCTCTCATAAAAGAAAATCTTAATTTGCATAACTATTGTGAGAAAACCCAGACTTGATGGCTGAATATGAAAATGTGGCCTATTCCATTAAAATTTGAATGTGCAAAGAAAGAGTGCTAGCAGAAGTGTACATATAAAAAGGCTTCCTACCAAATCATTAGCTTTACTTTTGTGGACTCAATTTCACAGGAAAGGAAAACAACAACATTTTGTATGATATAACACCCATAATCCTGCATGTAAGCAGCAAAATAGGTTATTGGTAACCTACATCTCCAGCTCCATAACTGACAGTCCACTTTCAAAACAGTATTCAACTAAAAGAAAAAGCAATCAGAAAAGCTGGTCTGGATGTGACTCTTCCAAGGTTTAAATTAAAGTTTGGCAAATAAAAGTAATTCAATATGACTAAGTTTTCAGCAACTAATATTTTTGCCTTCTTAAACAAGTTATAAAATGCTTGTTCAATTTTGTTTCTATAGTCTCAAGAAAAATTTAAGTTGAACCTTATGACTCAGTTTTTTAAATATATGTATAGATATATTTGAGCTTTAAGCCCAGAATTCTTTGGTGTGAAAAGGAACTATTTGTGCATAGGATTTTGTCTACTTGGAATTGTAACTGTATTGTTTTAGAGTTATTTATAGTTCCTTAGCTAGTGAGGGGTGCATACTCTCAACTCTGAAAGTATACAGGGCTTGACAAAGACCTTCTTCCCTACCAAACTTTAGTTAGGCTCCCCTAAGTCCCCTCCTCAACTACTAGTAGACCTTGGCCTTGAGCTTGGAAGCATTGTCCATCTCTGTGGAAACCAGTTTAGTAGGAATCCTGTTAAGTCAGTTTAGAGAGAATCCCCAACCCTTGACATCTGATCAAATTCCTCGTCCCTAACTCTTAATATCTGATGATCTGGTCACCATGACCTGCTAATGGATCCTGTTCTGTTGGTTTAGCAAGAATCCCCCTATTCTTAGTAATTTTCCGCCCACTGGAATGCTCACCCTGCTCTTTGATTATGAATTTCCACTTGTATTCAGAATTGAGCTCAGTCAGTTTTTTAAAAAATTTGTATTGATTTCAGTCATAGAAGAAGGGAGAGAGAGATAGAAACATCAATGATGAGAAAGAATCATTGATCGGCTGCCTTCTGCACGCTTCCACTGGGGACCAAGCCCAAAATCTGGGCATGTGCCCTGAGCGGAAATCAAAAGATGACCTCCTGGGTCATAGGTCAATGTTCAACCACTGAGCTCCACTGGCATGGCTGAGCTAAGTTCTTTATATTAGGATCTCTTTTCCTATTGCAATAAATAAATTCTAAATAAAGTCTGTCTTTATTGCTTTAGCTAGTATCCAGATCTGGTTCTCTTTGACAGGCAAGAATGGTAAGTGGGTTTTATCTTGAGTGTCAAGTCTCACTTGGTGGTGGTGGCTGCCTGGAGTGCTATGTTGAGAAAGATCCTGAGGCTATACCCAAACTCAGCAGGAAAGAGAGCTGTGATCTACTAGTGATGCCTGCCAGGGATGCAGGTAGCATCTTCTCTGAAAACAGTGCAGGGCTTGATTCACCCCAGTGCCTTTCTTAAGAAAATAGCTAAAGATCAAGAGACCTGAGGATGGAAGTGTTAGTTGTAGAGTAAAGAAATTACAGAACTGGCCTAGGTACATGTTTTTCTTTTCTGTTCACATCATTAAAAGGGAAGTGTCTTTGGCCTTGAAAGGCAAAAGGAGACCAGGCTAGCACCCTGCATCAAGTGCTCAGGTGAGCCTAGCTTAGGCCTTAAGCTAAAGGGCAAAAATAACCTTAAAGATTCCCAACTTGGTTCAACTCTACTCACTCTTAGAATTAGATGTGGTTATTATGTAGCTATTATTGCCATTGGCGGTTGTTGGATTCCAGGAACTCAGAAGTACTACAGGCTTACAGTGCAATGCTATCCTTCTTCCCCTAGGTTTTTCTGACCAAGAGAGTACATCCATAGAAAAATTAGTAGGATGAGAATTTAAGTATAATTCACTGATATTTGAGCCAACACCTAATAATTGTCAAACCTCTCTAATAAAAGTCTGGATTAGAATACCCAGCATGGAGCTCAAGCAATCTTGAGAAAGAAGAACAAAGTTGGAGACATCATGCTCCCTGATTTCAAACTATCTTACAAAGCTAATGGGGTGAGTTGGAGCCATGTAGTATTTAACATGTTTTACGGAGAAACATTTTCAAATTGTTTTGTATGGCTAAATTTAAAAAGTCTAGATATAAAATAAAGTGCACAATTGAAATAAATGTCTTCTTGCCGATCTTGCCATTAAACATTATTGGGTGATCTGAAATAGTTTTGCAATTATTTTACTTCACTTTGCACATTTAAGCAGAAACACAAATATTGTTTTAAGAGCATTTTTCAAATGTAGAAAAGGTATAGCACATACTGATCAGTAAAGAGCAACACCTACTCCTAACAGATTCCCTAGCACTGTCTCATTGATCACATGTGTGTAGAAGACACTAGAGCAGAAAAGGAAAGGCCACCTTTGAGAGTCCTACTTCAGCTTTACTTATAAGAGACTAAGCTTGGCTTTCCAAAACATTTCACTTTTCCACCTAATGGGCTGAGAAGGAAACATGATATTCATGAGAAAGACCAGCTTTAGTGGTAGTGAAAGAGCCTCAACCTGGAAGCCGAGGTTAGGGCTGCTCACCATTAGCCATCTATGTAACTGCTATAAATCCACTCACCTCTGCAATCTCAGATTCTTAATTTATAAAATTACAAGGTTTAAAGTCCTGTTTAATTCTATCATTTCGGGGTGGATTTGGACTTCGTTATAGGTGAGGAGTTATACTCCCTCTGCTGGTGGATGAGAGTAAAACAGTAATAGAAAGCACACCAACACACACACAGACACATGCAAAACAATTACACTGCCAGGGGTGGGCAAACTTTCTGACTCGAGGGCCACAATGGGTTCTTAAACTGACCGGAGGGCCGGAGCAAAAGCATGGATGGAGTGTTTGTGTGAACTAATATAAATTCAGAGTAAACATCATTACATAAAAGGGTACGGTCTTTTTTTTTTTTAGTTTTATTCATTTCAAACGGGCCGGATCCGGCCCGCGGGCCGTAGTTTGCCCACGGCTGAACTAGACCACCGACTTACACTATACACAAGAATAAACTAAAAATGGATAAAAGATTAAATTTAACGCGTGAAACCATAAAAATCCTATAAGAAGCCATAGGCAGCAAAATCTCTCATAACAATATGTTTACAGATACATCTCCTAGGGCAAAGGAAACTGAGGAGAAAATAATCAAATGGGACTACATCAAAATAAAAAGCTTCTGCACAGCCAAAGAAACCATCAACAAAACAGAAAGGGAGCCCACCGTATGGGAGAACATATTTGGCAAAGATACATCTGATAAGGGGTTAATATCCAAAATATATAAGGAAACTCATACAACAAAAGGAAGACAAACAATACGATAAAAAATGGGCAAAGGACCTAAATAGACACTTCTCCAAAGTGGACACACAGATGGCCAAGAGACATGAAAAAATGCTCAAAGTCACTGATCATCAGAAAGATGCAAATTAAAACGACAATGAGGTAACATCTCACACCTGTCAGAATGGCTACTATCTACAAATCAACAAACGACAAGTGCTGGCGAGGCTGTGGAGAAAAGGGAACCTTAGTGCACTGCTGGTGGGAATGCAGACTGGTGCAGCCACTGTGGAGAACAGCATGGAGTTTCCTCAAAAAAATTAAGTATGGAACTGCCATTTGACCCAGTGATCCCACTTCTAGGAATATATCCTAAGAAACCCGAAGCACCAGTCAGAAAGAAAGTGTGCACCCCTCTGTTCATAGCAGCACAGTTTACAGTAGCTAAGATGTGGAAACAGCCCAACTGCCCCTCAGTAGCCAAGCGGATAAAAAAAGCTGTGGCACATTTATACCGTGGAATACTACGCAGCAGTAAATCGAAGGATCTCTTACCCTTTGAGACAGCACTGAGGGACCTGCAGAGTATTGTGATGAAGGGAGGTATCCAGATACATAGAAGCATGGAAAAGACTGAGGAATCTGAGAGGGAAGGTGTGGGAAGGTGGGTGGGAGGGAAGAGATCAACCAAAGAACTTGTATGCATATATGTATAACCCATGGACACAGACAATAGGCTGGTCAAGGCCTGGGGTGGCGGGGGGGGCGGGGGGGGGTGGCAGGGGCAGGCTGGAGGGAGTCAATGGGGGGAAAGAAGGGAACATAGGTAATACTTTCAACAATAAAGATTTTAAAAAAATGAATGGAAAGTAGCTTTGTTAAATTCAGTGTTATTTTGTGCAAAAAAAGAAGAACCTCTCAAAAAGGCCTAGTGGAATAAGTCACAAAAATAAAAACATTGATAATACATGCAATTTAGGTATATTTAGTGTGATGTCAGAAATATTAGCGTGTTTAATTAGAAGTAGTATTGAATTATTGACTTGGCATTCTTTGGAATCTGTATTTTATTCCGAGTTCTCCTGCTAGCTAGCTAGCTGTGTGACCGTAGACAATGAAACTCTTGATTCCAGTTTAGGTTTTATTGTTGTTTGGTTTTTGTTAGAATGGGAACAGGTTGGACCTAGTTCTTACTTCAAGACCCCCAAATCTTCTCATCACCTGGGTCTCTCTCTGATCAGGCTCTTTAGCTTAGTTAGTATTCAAGAAGCTGCAACTCATTTGTTCTTAAGACCTAATCAGAGTGGCCAAGTTCTAAAGTCAATGTCAATGAGTTATTTATTATTTTTCTAGTGATACAGAGCTGGCTTCACATTGGAAATTTAAAAAATTGTTTCTGGCAGGTTAGGCTGAGCAGCTTGCCCAGTGGTTTCTGTATTTTATAAAATGGGGAGGCAAACAGTATAAGGCTTTTTTTTCCCCAAGAGCAGACAAAAATATTTGTAGAAAATATTTATGTATTTTAATATAATATTATGTAATACTTTTTTGTCCAAGGAAAGATTAATGGTCTTTTTTCTTTCCTCATCCTCCAGGGAAGATAGTCACTTCTCTTCAAAACAAATTTGTTGTGGGTTGTGATTGTTGGGAGGTTCTCCTGTACTAGACAGTTTGATTCTTCCTCCTACAGAAATCACCTCCTTGTCAAAAACTGTCTGACTGCTGGATCCATCAGTAACATGCTCCCAAGACCAGGGGATGAGTCCCTGGAGCCTCTTACTTTTAAGATTTGGAATTCATGCCCCGAATAAGGCTTTGAGAGACCCCAGGCTGGTATCTTGCACGTTGCTTTGAGCCCCTTGAGCTCCTGGAACCGTGAGGTTGGTTTTGAGCTTCTTGTCAGATTATCCACCCAGTAATCTATCAAATAAATGGTCATTTTTAATTGAGCAAATTGAGGAATGCCAAAGATGGGCATTATTTTAACTATATACCAGCCATACACCCAAACTACATTTTCATAGAACAAACAACGGGAGCTGAATTTATTTCTGGAAAAAATCTCTCTTTGTGGCATAATTAAAGATAGAGAGTGTATAGTGCATAAGTTATGGGCTGTTTGCTTTCATGTAAATGGATGCTGGGCATTTAAACCTACTTGAACACAAGTCTTCCTTCCTGGTTGTACCATCAATTTATTTGACATTTCTTCATCACAAGAATTCCAAGAGAACAGTAGCTTTGCCTGGAGTCGAAATGACCATGACTTACAAAATGATGGTTTTAAAAATTATTAAATTGTAAATGTCATCTTAGTGGTTTGAATATGACTGGTAATTTGGGACCAATATGTATACTTATCTTTCTAAAATTTATAAAAGGGTCTAATAAGTTCCCCTCTGGCTTTATCTGCAAAGGTCCTGTGAACTTATTAAACTTACTTCTTTACCAAGTTAACTTTTTTTTTTTTTTTGCCTATTAATCCCATTGCTTCATGTTTCACAAGTAATGTTGGATTAAGAGCACTACTCATATGACTATCTAGAATATGAATTCAAAGAGTTCACAGCAGGACAGAGAATCACATGTGCGTTATTATGATGGCATATGATGTAGATAAATGTAATTAGAACTAGATAAACACATAAGAAAATAATCAGAGAAAATTACATGTCACGGTCATTCTATTAGATTCAAGGCCATTTTTACCTATTAAATTGTCTGAAATTGAAGTAGAAGATCCTCACAGACTGTCTGATTAATTTGGGGGTTATGGGGAGGAGTCAAGCAGTTAAAAGGACTCAAGAAAAACATCTTCCTCTGAAATGGAGAAAAGGAGGATAAAGGAGTATGATGTTTAAGTTCTGTTACCTGATTTTACCTTTTGTACAATAATACACAACCTAGTTGTCCTCAAAGTTTAATGTGCATAAAAGTAAACTAGGAAGCTTTTGTAATGCAAATGTCAGGGTCCTATTTTCAAGCATTTTGATTCAGTATGCATGGGTAGGATCCAGGAATCTCAACTCTCAAAAAGGACACCCCACTTCTCATGCAAGCAATTGTAGGGCTACTTAGAGAAGCACTGACTATAATGATAATTGCCCATTATTATACTCTCCCATTTTTTCAGAAAGCATTGTTATACAAAATTGATATTTGGCTGTATTGAAATATGACTGAGCTAATTTTGTGAGTAAATGTTGAGAAAAGTTTACACTCTTATATACATATTTTCATTTAATAATTTTTGCTAAATTACCATGGGAGCATTTCCTCATCTATACTTATAAAAGGGTAATATGCTAATTAGACCAGGAGACCTTATGGGAGACCTTCTGGACATCCTTCTGGACAAAGCCATGGTGGCAGGGCCGAGGCAGAGGCGGTTAGGGGCAATCAGGCCAGCGGGGTGGTGGGTGGGGGGGAGCAGTTGGGGGTGATCAGGCCAGCATACATAATGGTTAGGGGTGATCAGGCAGGCAGGCAGGTGAGCAGTTAGGAGCCAACAGTCCTGGATTGAGAGAGGGATGTCTGACTGCTGGTTTGGATTGGGCCTAAACCGGCAGTCAGACATCCCCTGAGGGGTCCCAGGGTGCAGGCCGGGCTGAGGGACCCCCCCTCCCTCCATGCATCTAGTCTATACTAATAAAAGGGTAACATGCTAATTAGACCAGGAGAACTTCTGGGAGACCTTCTGGACATCCTTCCAGACAAAGCCATGGTGGCAGGGCCGAAGCAGAGGTGGTTAGGGGTGATCAGGCCAGCAGGGGAGGGCAGTTGGGGGTGATCAGGCCAGCAGGGGAGGGCAGTTGGGGGTGATCAGGCCAGCAGGGAAGGGCAGTTGTGGGTGAGCAGGCTGGGGGGGGGGCGCATTTGGGGGTGAGCAGGCTGGCGGGGGGTCAGTTGGAAGTGATCAGGCCAGTGGGGGGGCATTTGGGGGCAATCAGGCTGGCAGGGGTGCAGTTGGGGGTGAGCAGGCCAGCTTGCAGAGTGGTTAGGGGTGATCAGGCAGGTAGGCAGGTGAGCAGTTATGAGTCAGCGGTCCTGGATTGAGAGAGGGATGTCTGACTGCCGGTTTAGGCCCAATCTCTGGATCAGACATCACCTGAGGGGTCCCAGATTGGAGAGGGTGCAGGCCAGGCTGAGGGACCCTCCCCATGCACGAATTTTGTACACCGGGCCTCTAGTTTGTATATAATTATGAGTGTTCTGTAAATGCTTCATACCATTTTAGGGTGGCATATTGGGTTTCAAACATAACATTAATTATGGTTAATAATTAATTGTTTGTTTTCTACTGCTTCTAAGTGGGCCTTTTTTTGCTTTCAGGGAATACTTTAACAATAGCCAGCCATCGATACTGGAAAAGATAACCAGTAGACCACTGGAAAATTTAAAATTATTTAGGGCAGTATGATTAGCATGCCAAAGAACTTTGCCATTACGTGTGTGATTCATTCTTGACTGCTGAGATCTATGCCACATTCTGATGTGTAATGTGTATCCTAATATATAAAAAGCCAGGGGCTGTCACAACCAAAACAACTGGACAGACGACTGAACAGCAGGCTGCGTGGGGTGACCAGGCCGGCAGGGGGTGGGGCAGTGAGGTATGACCAAATGACTGAACAGCAGGCTGTGTGGGGTGACCAGGCCGGCAGGGGGGGGGGGGGGCAGTGAGGGGTGACCAAGCCAGCGGGGTGGGGGGCAGTTGGGAGTGACCAGGCCGGGGGTGGGGGCAGTTCAGGGCAACCAGGCTGACTGGGGGGCAGTGAGGGGAGACCAAATGACCAATCAGCAGGCTGCGTGGGGTGACCAGGACGGCAAGGGGGTAGTTGGGGGCGATCAGGCAGGCAGGCAGGTGAGCGGTTAGCAGCCAGAGGTCCAGGATTGTGAGAGGAATGTTCGACTGACTGCCGGCTTGGGCCTGATCCCAGGGATCCTAAACCGGCAGTAGGACATTCCCCGTGGGGTCCCGGATTAGAGAGAATGCAGGCTGGGCTGAGGGGGACCCTCCCTGGCCCACCCATGCACAAATTTCAGGCACCAGGCCTCTAGTTTAAAATAACTTCTTGTCTTGGGTTTAATTTAGGATTGCCCCGGGTGCCGATGCAATAACTTCAATTCCCTAACTGGAGATACGAGAAAGTTACCATTGTTTCAAAGATGTTTTACACAACCTTTGAGCAGTGTGAAGCAGACACTCGGGGAGTTTTCTGTGTGTCTGTCTTACCAAGATCTAGTGCCCTTCCAGCACGTCATGTTTGACAGCACTGGTCACACAGCACTCTGCCGTGGTCAGCTCCTATTGGTCAGGCTCCAGGGCTGTGGTTTTGCCTTTCTTAGAAATCCCAAACAGTGAAGTTGGACATTACTGATCAGAGTCAGTGAAAGCCCACCTGTGTTGGAAACTGTCATTTGCCTCTGCCTTCACCCTACCCATGGGGTGCAAACCAACTGAACACACACAACACCCAGGCATTAAACTCCATTGAGGGGGTGGCACAGAGGAAAACCAACCCATGTCTTTGCCCATTCACATGTCTTCCCTGATGCATGTGGAGGTATAGCTTCTTCTTGACCATGACTTCCCTGGGTGGGGCCCTGGATGAATTCTCAGACACGGCGTAGGGGCGTGGTTAGACTGGGAGGGACAAAGCTGGATCTCCAGGCAGAAACACACAGACTGCAATGTGACCTGGCCCAGGATACAGCAGGCATCTCTGTTTTCATAGTTCTGCTCTCACACATTTCCCTTCAGACCAAATAGATTACAGTTAACTAGAACTGTGAATGTCACTTAATTCAGTACGTGGGTAACTAGGCATTGGTTTATTACTTCAGAGCTTTATGCATTGGAAGCCTGGTTGGTTCTGATTTAGTGCTCAAGAAAGCACTAAATCTGATTTTTTAAATTCACATTTCTTGAGAAAGGTAAACATCTTTTTATTTACATAGTTTTATTCTGAGGAGGGAAAATTATGACACTTTTGTTTAGAAAATTTCCCATGCATTCTCTTGAACAGATTGTAACATGACATTTCACCTGGGAAATGTTGAAACCCATTGCTGTCTCGGCCCCATTTTCTTGTAGAGTTTGTCTCCTAGTGAAGTTAGTTGGATCTGACTTCTTTTCCTCAATCTCTCCAGTGGTTCATAGAGAAAGGCTTTCAGGACACTCTTTTCTGTCTATTCAAGTAGTGCCATTTCTACCATTTAAGAGTTTTTCATTGACAGGGGGAGTGAAACGCACAGGAGAGAAGGGAAGAAAATGAATGGCCTGCTAGCACCCGCTTTTATGCCTGCATCTGCCAAGCCCAGGATTCTGAAAAGAGAGGTGTCCATCTAGGGCTGCAGCCAATTCTAGCCTAACACTCAATTGTGTCAGACAAAGAAGCTTCTCAGAGACTCAGACCGCAGGTGCTTCAGAAGCTGAAGAGGTCCCAGTCCAGTGCCTTCAACCTTTTATCAGACCCAGTGAAGCATGAAAACCTCATTCTAGTTTTGCAAAATGCATCAACCCATCTAGACCTATTCGCAGAACTTCATGTTGGTTTAATCAAAAGGCAGGGTGCTACCTCAAAAGCAAAGCTCCACAAATAAGACCAACTATAAAGTTACTATAACTTTATCTAACATGTGCTTCATTTAAATGTGAAAGATGATTACTGTCCAAACACCCTGCTATTATAAAAATATTTCAAGGGGGGAAAATGAGAGATATCTGTAATACTATCAACAATAAAGAATATATTTAAAAATAAAAAATATATTAAATAAAAATACAACTTAAAAATATTTCATGTCAGAAAAAATAATTTTCTGAAATTCCTATATTAAAATGATTATGTAACTATTTGAAAAGGTTATCTCCTATAAACTTCTATGTCTACACTCATAATGTTAATTTTATGTAATGTTTCTAATGTTTAGCTAATTTTAGGACTTTTCTCTGTGTGCCTAAGTTGCAATGTTTAGGATGTCCAAGAGGTAGAATGGAAGAAATATTGGAAAAAATCCAGATAGTACCAATTTTTCTATTGGGTCCTCTTGTGGTCCGTCCATTGGTTCCTTCTGCTTTTCATTTTCATTAAAGCTTTTGTCTACATGTGAGCATTTGACTAAGGAAACATCTAGATAATTCAATCTCCTCAGGCCAAAACCAGAACAAAACAAAAACTTACAAACTTAGGCCATGTAGAAACTCTTATTTTCTATATAAATATATAAACTTAGCTATAGTTCAGGAGAAAATTAAATTAGTTTTCCAGGATATTAAACTAAAAAGCATGAGTAAATAGATTTTTAAAGAAATTCCCATTGACATTCCATAATGAGTTTAAGAAAGTGTTGGATAATTCTGGAAAATGATCTGACCTTCTACTCAAGCAGTGATTTAGCAGAGTAAATGGCAATTCATGAAGGTACTATCTTAAGTAAAGAAGAATAAATTCCATCTTCAAGGAACCACCAATAACTCTCAAATTATTACAGAACACACAAAATGAGAGGGATTTACATTTTAAAACATGAATCATTTTTTGTAGCATAAAGAATAAAATATCTTGGAAAGAAGTGGGTGGAACTAAGATTGAGGTATCTTTAAGAATCAAGTCCTCACCTGATCCCTCCATCTCATCCCCAGTCCATTCATTATAGACCCTCCAGTCAAAGTTAACTTATCTCTTTATCTATCCATCCTCCATCCATCCATCCATCCATCCATCCATCCATCCAAAGCCCCTTCTGCAGGCCAAGTCTTAAACAAGCAGCTCTGAATCTCTTCCATCTCGAACGCTCCCTCCACCCAACTCAAAGTACCATCTGTTTCAGGAAGCTCTTGATTACCTATTTAGAGTTAATTATTCCCTTCTCTGGCTTCCAAGTACAGTATTGTTTTCATATTTATATAAAGATAGGTAATATTGTGTTGCCCTCTTCTACATGTAGGTCTTCCCACCACACTATGACCTACTCAGGGCTATCATCCATCTTTGTAACATCAGAAATTAGCACATTTTCTGGACTAGAACAATATCTAAATGTATATTAAATGAAGAGGTACATAGCTTTGCAACTGGGATACTGAGAATGCATGAATTGTATGTAATCAAAATTCAGCTTTGTTGTTATTTCTTTATTCTTCTCATCTGTTAAACTTCATCCACAAATTACAATTCCTCTGCCACTGGACGAAAATTCATGGCAGACCTTCTGAATTCTCTATTCTAAAGCAATACAAGGTCTCAGGTTAGTAATTCGCAGTTCCAAAGGTTCTAGCTCTTTTATCTGGCGCCAAGGGCAGATAAAAGAAAACTTTAATATTTGAAGAAAATTATAAAGTATCCTCTTGTGTGTTTTTTTAAAATCATAGTACAAGGAAAATTTTTCCCTAAACCATTTGGGAGCAAATTGCTGACTTAATGCACCATCTCCCTGATATTTCAGTCCATATTTCCTACTAAAACAATATTCTCCTGTGAATAATCATTTAGCAATCTTGCCTTCACTCTTTCACTCTGCCTATGCTCTTCAGACACACATACACACACACACACACACACACACACACACTTGCGTAGTATATAAATATATACATACTAGAGGCCTGATGCATGAAATTCCTGTGAGAGCAGGCCTTCCTTCCCCCAGCTGCCAGCACTGGCTTCTCTCTGCCACCCTGGACCTTGGCTTCCCTCGTAGAGGGAGGCCCTACCCACCGGCCACAGCTTGCCGGGTCGTGGGCCTGCGCCTCCCTCTGCAGGGCAATCATGGGGTGATGGATGGGCCCCTGAACAATCACATCACACCTGCCTTGGCTGGCCTGGCACCAGTGGATGTCATAGGATGGTCCCGGATGGTCATCCAGATGGTCGTCCGGATAGTCGTTCTGCCATTTGGCCATTTGGTCTATTTGCATATCATGCTTTTATTATATAGGATATGTATATTATATACTTCTTTTCCATACATGTTTATAAATACACACACACATGCACATATATACTGCTTATTTTCATATGTTTAGGACTTCATCTCACATTCGGTCATAAGTGCCTTCAGAGAAGCAATTCTATAGAATGTTTAGGAAGGATTAGGAAGAAACAACCAAGCTGCCAGTGAAAATAACACCATTTTTAATTTATTCACATTAAAATGACCCAAGGCCATTTGGGATTGGTAGACAGTGGATTTAAAGTTCTAACAGAATAAAGAGAACAGTGGAGCTTATAGGATTCTCATGAGTATAGGCTTTGTTTATAGACAAGGGAAATCATTCAAATTAGCCTATTTCTAAACCCATGTTTCCAATTGCTGGCTTATCTAATAGACAGTGCTAACCCATTTGAGTAGTTATCCTTTATTTACCTTTTTCTAAGTTACACTGACAACATAAAAAAGTCAAGGCTTCTAGAAAGAGTTTATCATTAGGGTGATTTTAGAAGAATTATTAAGCTCTAAATTGGGCAGGAGTAGTAGAGTGGGGGGCAGGGTGTCTGTATCACACACCAGATAGAGGAAATTACAACACACACAGGGAGGAGAGGCATAAACAGCATGTTGGAAGTGTAAGTGGGTAGGAGTGATGGTGTGCATGTGGCCAGGGTCAGAGGGCTAGGCGCACTGAAATAGATCAAGGCCTGGCTGAGAAGATGGTGAGGCTATGCTAAGGAGTTTGAATACCATTCTGAAGACAATCCAGGAAGAATTTAAGCAGGGGAATAACAGAGGAGAATTGAGTTTGAAAAATATAATATTACTAGAGGCCAGGTGCATGAAATTCATGCAGGGGGGGGGGCGTGTCTCTCATCCAGGCCTGCCCCTAACTGCTCTCCCCTCCTTGTCTGATCCCCCTAACTGCCTATCTGCTCTCCTCTCCTGGCCTGATCCCCCTAACTGCCCATCTGCTCTCCCTTCCTCTCCTCGCCTTCAGACCACAGCGCAAGAGTGCTGAGGGCTCTCCGCTGGGAGGCGGGGGGAGAGGGGGGCCACCTGGACACCCCCCTCTGGGCCGGGCAGCACAGTGGGCCTGCGTGTGCCTCCATTGGGGGGGTGTCGTCCCCATCCTGATGTGCCCCTCCAGGCCGGGCGGCATGGCAGGCCTGCGCATGCCTCCACTGGCTGCCTCATGTCCTGGTGGCACAAGTCCCCACCCCTGTCCCCGCCCACCAGCTCCTGTGTGCACGCAGCCTGTTGAACAGTCGTGACTGGGACAGCATTAGGACCAATTAGCATATTACTTCTTTATATATATAGATACCATGTAAATCAAAAAGAAAGTGAAAAGAGCTTATTAAATTGGCAATTCATAAGTAAATGTTCTGAAGCTATGCTTCCAATAACTAGCACAAAGTCAAAATGGGGAATTGTGCAATGTTTTCCTCCTTCCCTTAAACCTCTGGGGCACATGAAATAAAATATTTGAACCAGAGGAGAAACTAAGATGGCGGCATAGATAAACACCAGGAAATTTCTGCTTCCCACAACAATCGATAAATGCATCAGAAACACAAGGTGGACATCATCCAGAGCTACAGGAGGGCTGGCTGAGTGTAAATTCTACAACTAGAAGGAGAGAAAAGCACACTGCGAGCGGGAGGAGCTGCGGAGGTGGCGTGCAGAGGTACGGGGGCTCACGCGTGCGGAAAGGGTCTGGCACCTGAGGACGCGGCTGTCTTTTTGAATCCGGAGGGAGACACAAGCTCCCGACGGCTCTGAAATCCGGTTCCGGGAAGTCTCTGGGGACCCAGGGCTCATACGGGGAGATACTGGACTGTCTGGCAGCGGGCGAGCTTGAGAGCGGCTTTCCCTCAGAGGTGCTTGCAGCCATTGCCGGGACACTGAGACTCGTGACTCCTTAGGGCAGGGCTGAGGCTCCGCCATAGCTGCTTTCTCAGCCCTTTGATTCCTTGAGACCCCGCCCCACCCAGGCTGCAGCAGAGGCTTTTGCATATGAATGCCCCGGCCATTTGCAACCTGTAATTACCTAACCGCAGCCCGGCCAGATAGACTCAGAGCTTCCAAGAGAAGGCCCAGGCCCCACAGCGGCTTGCATTGCTACACAGCTGAGCATCATCAGGGCAGCTGATTCTCGCTGCCAATTGCCCTGGAGGTCAATTCCTCCCAGTGATCCTACAACAACCAAGGCATAGCTACAACAAGACTGTGCACAAAGCCCACGAGGGGGTGCACCAAGAGTGTCCACCTCAGGTAACTGGGGAGGCTGAGCTACTGGGCCCTACAGGACACCTAGCACACAAAGCCACTCTATCAACACAGGGAAGCAACCAAAATGCGGAGACAAAGAAACAGGTCACAAATGGCAGAAATGGAGGAAAGCAAACGATTGGATATAGAGTTTAAGGCCACGGTTATAAGATTTTTCAAGAATTTTATGGAAACCGCCGATAAATTTAATGAATCCCTCAATAAGTATAGGGAGACCATGGAGGACATGAAAAAGGACCAACTAGAAATTAAGCATACACTGACTGAAATAAAGAATAATTTACAGAGATCCAGCAGCAGAAAAGAGGATCCCAAGAATCAAGTCAAAGATTTGAAATACAAAGAAACAAAAAATACCCAACTGAAAAAGAAAAAAGAAAAGAGATTCCAAAAATATGAAGATAGTGTAAGGAACCTCTGGGACAACTTCAAGCGTACCAACATCAGAATTATAGGGGTACCAGAAGGAGAGAGAGGGCAAGATATTGAAAACCTTTTTGAAGAAATAATGACAGAAAACTTCCCCTACCTGGTGAAAGAAATGGACTTACAAGTCCAGGAAGCGCAGAGAACCCCAAACAAAAGGAATCCAAGGAGGACCACACCAAGACACATCATAATTAAAATGCCAAGAGCAAAAGATAAAGAGAGAATCTTAAAAGCAGCAAGAGAAAGACAGTCAGTTACCTACAAGGGAGTACCCATACGACTGTCAGCTGATTTCTCAACAGAAACCATGCAGGCCAGAAGAGAGTGGCAAGAAATATTCAAAGTGATGAATAGCAAGAACCTGCAACCAAGATTACTTTATCCAGCAAAGCTATCATTCAGAATAGAAGGTCAGATAAAGAGCTTCACGGATAAGAAAAAGCTAAAGGAGTTCATCACCACCAAACCAGCATTATATGAAATGCTGAAAGGTATTCTTTAAGAAGAGGAAGAAGAAAAAGGAACTCTTACCATTTGCCACAGCATGGATGGAACTTGAGAGCGGATAAATACCACAGGATCTCACTCATTTGTGGAATATAATGAACAACATAAGCTGATGAACAAGGACTGATCCAGAGACGGAGAGGCATTGATTGGACTGTCGGGACTTGGAGGGAAGGTAGGGGAGGGTGGGGGTAAGGGGGAAAGATCAACCAAAGGACTTATATGCAAGCATATAGGCCTAACCAATGGACATGGACAACGGGGGGGTGAGGGCATGAGCGGGGGTGGGGGGCGTGGGGGGTAGAGGGTAACGTGGGGACAAGGACACATATGTAATATCTTAATCAATAAAAATATATTAAAAAAAAATATTTGAACCATATTATTTTCCATTAGTGTTAGGAAAAATAGGTAAGAAAATGATACAAAAGAAAATGCAATAAAAGAGCAAAAGTTATCTTTGCAATTAGGTTTTGTTTATAATATCTTGGTTCCTGTTATTGCGAAAGCCCATCTGTTGGGGATAACCACTCAATTTAAGTAAAAGCAGAGTCTTGGGAGAGAGATCAAATCAGTTACCGAGAACGGCTCTTAAGGAAATTGTGTTTTTTCGCAATGCAGGATGTTTGGACATGTGCAGTGTTGAATCATTATGTAATTGTCAGAAGGAGAAACTTTTTTATAGGTAATATCTTGGTAGAGTTGTGAGAAGTTGGACTCCAGAAAGTAAAAATTGCAAAACAAACAAACAAACACATGAAAACTAGAATAAAGGGAAAGATACAAAATACCGGCATGAGGAATGGATGCATGAAAGAACTGCATGTCATTCATTCAAATGCTTATCGATCACCCCAAGTGGGCGTATATTGGCTTTGTTTCTCTGGAGATCCCTGACTAATACATTGGCTGAGAGGAGAGAACACATTTGGAAGCCACAGAGGGCAGAGGGGCAGAGCAGTGGCCAGTGTTTCAAGAGCAAGAAAATAGTTTAATCACTTGTCACCAACTTTTTCTTTACTTCAGTAAAGTCTTTTCTTATCTATCTTCTTTCCTAATAGCTTTATTTAATTCAGATAGAAGTATTTATCTCATTTCATTAACAGTTTTTTAAAAGAAGCGACCCTGAATTTTTTCTTGTCAACACCAGTGTCCAAAGCTTTTTTAACATTTAAAAATTCTTTTTATTGAGTCCCTAGTGTAATAAGAAATATAGCTAAAAAATTTTTTTCACAACTATTTCTGATACTGAGTAATGCTATTTTGTAAAATTCTCAAGCACATGATAGGATTTTTCTCTCTCCACTTTTTAAAATTAAACTTACTGGAACAACATTGATTCATGAAATTATCTAGGTTTAAGTGTATAATTCTACAACACATCATCTGTATATTATAAAGCTTTTTGTGCATTTCAATCAGTAAGAATATTTGAGCCTGTACTTTTGATATATTCATATTTATTTACTTGTAAAGTTTTTACAGTACTACTCTACTAATGCACTATTCATTATATAAAACCTGCAAAAATAAATATTTTAAAAGTGTGAGATGAAGGTGAAATTGTATTTAAAATATTAGAGTTATTAAATGATAGCTAACACTTTCTACTTTCACAAAAATATTATTAATAATTTAGAGAAGCACAATATGGTAGAAAATGCCTCATTATTTTTTAAAATCTTGCATTAGTAGTCTGTGCACAGCAATTCAAAGAATTGGACCTAAGTTCAGTTTATTTGCTGAAATCATTACTTGGCTTTCAGAGCCGAGAGAGATATTTTATAGAGCTCTAATGGGAAGCAATCAAACTTGGCCTCTT
The DNA here is from genome assembly GCF_014108235.1 of Myotis myotis. Classification (NCBI taxonomy): domain Eukaryota; kingdom Metazoa; phylum Chordata; class Mammalia; order Chiroptera; family Vespertilionidae; genus Myotis; species Myotis myotis. Next base: position 7,830,828 of record NW_023416335.1, on the reverse strand, counting down.
TACGGAATCCTGACATTCATTTTTTTAATTTCATCCAGTAATTGGAAAAAAGATTTTTGTTGAACAACTTAGAGAAACTTTCCCTGATGTTTATCGATTGTCCTTGCAGACTATTAGGAAGGTGGTGCATTTTTGCATTTCTGAAAATCCACTTCAGGTTTTTATTTGAAAGCTTTTTAAAACAAGCTTATAAATAATGATTTTGATTTTTAAGACAGCAGATATAAGAGTTACAATAGGTAGCATACATTGTAGTCAACGTTCAAAATCACATCACAATAAAACAAAACTCCACTTTTAAAATATCCTCTAGGTAGCACATGCTTTCAGGAAAGAATGAAATATCACCTACTGGAGTGAAATTCTGATACATCCTACATGAGTCTGTATGAATCATGAAAACATTATGCTCAGCGAAGTAAGCCAGACACAAAAGAACAAATACTGGATGACTCCACTTATGTGACATGTTTGAAACAGTCACAGTCATGAAGACAGAAAGTAGAATGGGGCTTCCCAGGGACTGGGGGGAAGGGAGATTGGGGAGTTATTATCGCTATATATCTATCTATCTCTCTCTCTATATATAAAAAAATAGAGAAATATGCTAATTAACCAGGATGCCATCACAGGTCAACTGGACAGGAGGAGGTTGCATGCACAGCGTGGGGGCGGGGCGGCAGGGGCCTCCGGGCCTGCGCTAGGGGAGGGCCTGATCAGCAGCAGCCCTGGCTGCTTCAAGGGCCAGAGAGGGAGGCAGGGCCAGACTGGAGGGTGGGCGGTGCCGCGCGATTTCAAATCACATGCTGGGCTCCTAGTTATTATATAATTAAGACATATGTACTCCTCTATATGCATGCTGTAATATAATTTATAAATTAAACTGCCTGCGTATGTTCTATTTTCTTCTTTATAGGATATAGTACATATCATTGAAATCATACAATGCCATAATAAGTTGTGATTCTCGATTTTTAAAAATTATATCAGCATTTTCTCTTACAGTCATGTTAGTAACAGTCTCTGGATTAAAACCATCTAGCTCTTGAATCCTGTAGCTATAACGTGCTGCTCCTAATTGTCTTTTAAAAAAGAAGTAAGTAGAAAAACTCGTTGTGGGCAATGGAGGAGTTGAAAGCACACTTGAGAAAACAGACGTGACCTGAAGGAAGCGGTGAATGTAAACAGTGAGAAGCAATGCTCCCGGAACAGTGCTCATCACACTCATTCTTCCCTGTACAAAGCGGACAGGGCACCTTAGCAATAGTGTCATTTAGAAAGTCAAGGTCTGACACGGTTTGATTTTTTTTCTAATGAAAAACTTGCTTCCAGGAGCACAATACACCAATAAGAGTTAGATATTTTGAAAATACAGTCTCTCACAACTGGCTTTCTTTCTAAGTCTTATCTGACTAGCAATTCGATAGCGTGAAGCTCCTGTCTAATTTATTTGGTGTTTAAAGGAACTGATTGCATCCTTAAGATTACCAACTCACTAATTAGCGTTATTAGATTTTGTTTTCTACTTATGCAAATGAAACATGACCTTAAATGAAAATAAATGCAAAAAATACAATAAGGACAAATGAGATAGGACTTAACGGAAATTAACGTGATCATAATAATATACCCCAAGGAACAGGAGACACCTTTCTATTTAGATTTTTAAAAACAATTATCAAGCCACGTGTAAGTATTTTTCCCAATAACACACACACACACACACACACACACACACACACACACACACACACCATTTTTCCAAAAAAGTGAACTGGTGGCAATAATGTTGATGCTTTTAATTTGCAGCTAAGCATGACAGCTGAAATGGGGGGAGCTTCTGAAGCCGCCTCGGGTCCTCATCAGTCCACCTGCCCGGATACCGCACAGGTGGCGGTGGCAGCTGTATTGTTCTGGGTCACGTTTGTGCTGTGGCTGCCGCTGCTGCTGATTTTGCTAGTGAGGAGGCTCAGGCTCACCTTTCTTCTGCAGCATCTCTTCTGAGCTAGGGCCTTGCACCCAGTGCTTTGACCTACCCCCAAGGCTACAGTTCTTCTAGGTTCATCTCCAAGGTGTGCACATACTGCTGACACGGTGGATGGGGTGGGTTCTACAACAGCCATGACCATGCTGTCCTTCTGGAAGCCTGGGCACCCCCACCATGCCATTCTCATACTTGTTCTTCCACTGGGGGTAGAGACTCTCCCAGAGCCATGCAGGTCTTCCTTATAATTTACTTTTTGTGGCTCCCCTCCTAGCCCTCCTTTATAAGACTTGCCTGAATATCTGAACCCCAATCTTGCACCTACCATGAAATTTATCCAGAAAGCTTTTGGGTCCATCATTAGATTTAAGCAAACGCCAGGACAGGAGCAGTCAGATAATCCTAGTAAGACATATCTGAACGCCAGCTTCTGCCAACAAAGAATTCCTGCTGTTCCAGTAGTTTGTGTATTTGTAAATTAGAATAGCCAACCACCTAATTTGGGGTCACGAGAGAAAGTTTACAAACTGCAGTATTCTAAAAGTGATCAAGAGTCACGTAACATAAAAATGTCACAGCCAGGAATGCATTAGACGTGCATCTTTTTCTGTAGACCGAAGGAGTATTTGAGTGGAACCATTATTTTCATAAAGATGAAGTGACACTTCACTGATTAGTTTCATCAACTACTCTGTTACAAACAATGAGGACAATGGCAGGTGAATACACTAAACTCATTCTTTCTCTATTAAAGCACATTCTTGCACTCTCTGACATGATAAAAATAACAGAATGAATTTATAAATGTACTTATTACTGCCCTTAAGATAAATTTTAAACATTCTTATTCTAGTTTATAAAAATCTGGTCCAGCTTATCTCTCTGGCTTGATTTTATTCCTCTTGTGATGAGTGATAAAGCCACACGGACTTCTCTCAGCATCTTAAGCATTCCATGATTTTGCTCAATTCCCAGCCTTTGCCCAGAATTTTCTTATCCACCACCATCTTCACCTGGCAAAGCCTTGTCCCTTCTTTAAGACTTAGGTTAGACGTCACATCAATCAAAGCCTCCCACCCACCCCCACCCAGCGACTGCAACCAGATTAAGTCTCCCTTTACAGGCTCCTCAGACCAGCAGTTAACTGGACCACTGCCATTGCCCAGCACTTAACACCATCTTTGGCACATGGCTAAGTGCTCAATTAATAATTATTGAGCTGCAATAAACATTTCTGTAGCATAATATCAATATGGTTCCCTAAGCTTAAAATGAAAAACATATTTATTACCCAATTCAATTATACAACACAAATAATCTTGGATTCCAAATGTTTCCTTCAATCAAAAAATTTGATGGTTGAAAAAAAATATGCCTGTGATGATTTATGTGTCAACATGTTAGTATCCAGTTATTTGGTCAAACGCTAGTCTAGATGTTGCCATACAGGTATTTTGTAAATGTGATTAACTTTTATACACAGTGGACATTAAGTAAAAGAGATTCTCCTCAATACTGTAGGTGAGCCACTTTCAACCAGTTGAAGACCCTCAGAGCAAAACTGAGGTTTTGGAGAAGGAATTCTGCAAGCTTCCCATAGAAATCCTGCCTGAGCTTGCAGTCTGCTGGCCTGCCTCAAGGGTTTCAGATTCAGGACTTCAAGGTCAGCGGTTACCCGAGTGTCTGGTGTTCCAGCTTGCCTAATCACATAGACATAAATAAATGAATGGATACATGCTAAATCCAGGTGAAAACTTATTTATAATTCTTTTTAAATAATTCCATTAGCTTAACATATATCAATATGAATCTATGCTATATATTTTCCTGAGATACCATAGAAAGTAAAAGAGTAGAGGACACACACACACACACACACACACACATATGTATGTATTTATGATCTTTTAGGGTAATACATAACATTGATCAAAGTATAATATGTTAGTTAACTCAGAGTAGCTTCCAAACCTGGAAATATTTTTTGAGTTATAACCCTTTGCATATATTATACAATAAATTTTAAAGCTTTCCTGCACTGTTTTAATATAATTTTATTTGCCATCTTTCTTCTTAATATGTAGGAATTTGTGCACACCTGACAAAAATTATAGTCTTCATTCACTTGAATAAATTTTGGCTGACTTACCACCCTAGAAAACTGATAAAAACAACTTCATTAGCATAGAGTATATAGAATTTCTTAACACTGTTATTAATATTTTCTTTGAAGCTTTTAAAGTTCAGTGGTTCTAAGGGAAATGATACCATATTTCAATCTGAAGGCTCAGTTTTCTGAGATTATGAAAATAATCTGACAACCACAGAATGAAATCTGCTTTGTTCATACAACATAGCAGAGGTCGGGGGTGTCCGGACGGCCCTGAGTCAATTATTTTGTGCAAAGTAAAGCCGGAGAATTTCCAAATTGCTGCTATGGTTGTGGATTTTTAAACTGTTATTAGGAAAAATAGTATTTTTAATAATCATTATTTAAATAACCCTTTACAACTTATGTGAAATGTGACTTAATGACATAATGATCTGCACGCCCTCATCACCCAGCTTCAAAAGTCATCAGCTCACAGGCAGCCTGTTTTCACCCACACTCCCTCACGCACCCCGCACCTTGAGACTAACAACAGTTAATGTTGAAGAGAATGTGGAGGAACTACACTCATACTTGGCTGGGATGTCAATGGTACAACCATTTTCTAAAAATATTTGGTATTATGTACTAAAACTGAATATAAATTTCACACGAAATGATTTTCTTCCTTGTTACATGCCCAACAGAAATGCATAAATATGCACTGATGTACGAGAATATGCGCAGTGGCATTAAATTCAGTTTAATTTGAAAACGAGTTTAATAGCCATCAGCAGTAGAATAGATCAATAAATGTTTGTATATTTATAAAATGAAACACCAATACAACTTGAAAATGAGCTCACCACTGCATGAAGAAATAAACACACCCACACAAAACCCCACAAAAAACAGTGAGATGAGACTGAAAATTTAGTTGATGGTCAGATGGTGCAGGGACTTGGCAGTTGTGATGAGGAGGCAGGGTTTTTGATTTATCTGATGACAAAGATCATGAAAGATTGTACAAAGTAATCTGATACAATTTTCATGTTTTTAAAAGGTGACTCTGGCTGCTGTGTGGAGACTGGTTTGAGTTGTGAATCAAGGGTGGAATCCAGAAGACTTATTAAGATGTTAAAATCATCTAATCAGGGACGCGTGCCTTGAACTAGAAGGTAGAAATGTCTCTGAAAGATTATTGAAAATGACTAGGAATGCACTGTCCTTGTAGCCTGAAATAAATTCCAGGATTTGCTTCTTGATATATCCAACTGAGATTGATAGGATTGTCTGTATATATAAAAGCCTAAGTGACTGTTATGACCGAATGACCAAAATGAACAGAATGACTGGTCGACCAGTCGGTAAGATGCACACCGATCACTAGGGGTCAGATGCTCAATGCAGGAGCTGCCCCCTGGTGGTCAGTGCGTCCCACAGCCAATCTCCCGCAGCCCCTCCCCACTGTCCAGCCAGACCCCCAGATAGGCCCCGATTGGGGGGCTGGCCAGCCAACCTCCTGGGTTCCCTCCCCCTGGCCAGGGCTGGCTCCTGATAGGCCTCAATCGCTGGCCAGCCGAGTGACTCCACCTGTGCACGAATTCATGCACCAGGCCTCTAGTAATTATATAAAAAGGTACCACATGTTATAGTCATCCAAAAACAACTGCAAAGGCATCTTGTTTTCTCACCCAACTCTCAAAGGCCATGCTTTCCGCACAGAGTGGAACTTTCCTTCACCTTGCTTTTTTTTTTTAAACTCATGAATCACTAGACTTTCATCTATCACCCATGGAAGTTCCAAAGATACCACACTTAGTTACAAGTTACAGAGGCCTTCTATTTATTTTGGTGTTTACTTTGTTCTCTCACAGACACAGTGGTAGTTGGCACCATGCTGTCATGTGTCTGCTTATCTGAATGGTGATGTAAGTTATTAGCTGGTGCAGTTTAGTATAAAAGTCAGGTCATGGTAAATGAGAATAGACCTAATAAGTATTATATCCTTTCATTAACAACTCACACATTCTCTCTTTTCAAAAACTACCTCTCCTACATCTCCTAATGAAATCTAGCAATGCAGAAAGACTGTCCATGGACTCAGAATATCAATGAAAATATGAGGCGAGCGCCTGGGAAGCCCACTGGGCATGCTTATGTTATTAGAGAATCTTCCAGGTGTTGATTGATTGTGTTGAGGGTAATGCAAATGAAGAATAGCATGGTGGGTTTTGTTTTGTTTTGTTTTGTTTTGTTTTGTTTTGTTTTGTTGTTTGCTCCTTTACCTCTGAATCCAATGAGATGTGCTGAAGTGAATACCTACATATACCTGGGGCACTTTTCAGGAAATGACAGTAGACCTATTACCTTCCCAAAGAACTCAGATCAGAAGCTTACACAGAGTCACTGACTCATGTTGCTGGTTCTTGCAGTAAACTTTGTGTTCTCAACACAAAGAGAATATTTTAGCCACAATACATACAGGTGGTAAATATGAATATAAGGCTATATAAACAATTCCCCAAACCAGTAATAAGATTTAAAAAAACTAAATGGAAAAATGTCAGGAGAGTCAAATGATGCTGGAACCACTGGGCATCCATGTAGAACAAATGAGTCTAGACACAGACCCCACACCCTTCACAAAAATTAACTCACAATGGAGCATAGACCTAACTATAAAACACACAACTATGAAGCTCCTTCAAGATAACATAGGAGAAAGCCTAGATGACCTTGGGTTTGGCAATGGTTTTTTGGTACAACACCAAAGGCATGATTCATGAAAGAAAAGTTGACAAGCTGGACTTCTTTAAATAAAAAAAAAAGTTCTGCTCTGTGAAAGACACCGTCAGAGAATTAGAAGACAAGCCAAGGACTGGGAGAAAATATTTGCAAAAGGCACATGTGATAAAGGACTGTTATCCAAAATATACACAGAAACTCTTAAAACTCAACAGTAAGAAAACAAACAACTTGGTTAAAAAATGGGACAAAGACTCTCACTGATATCTTGCCAGGAGCCGGTCCATGCTTACTGTTTCAAGGGACCTGGCATATATGGCATACTGTTCTTAATATGTTTGCTCACCTTCTTGGCACTATGTGTTTTAACCAAGGTCTCCTCTCTGAGAAAGGTTGTTTCCCCAGGTAGGGATTTTCCCCTGAAGTTAGGGAGGGAATAAAACCCCTCAACTAAGTGCCAGGCGGGTAATTAATCAGTATAAATACAGATGTAACAAGACAGCAAGACACAGAACTTAGAACACAGAACTTAGAAGACAGAACCTACACAGAACCTAGAGACAGAAGAACTTCACTGGAGAGAACATGGAAAAAGATCCTGGACTGAACCTGACTACAGAAATTGGCAAGAGAACCTGACTAGAACCTGGTGACTGAACCTGGCTGGAGAACCTGGACAGAGCCTGGCTGGAGAACCTAGTGAGGGAATATGGCTACAGAACCTGGCTGGAGAACCTGGAGAACCTAGCAAGAGAACATGGACACGGAACCTGGCTGGAGATCCTGAACAGAACTTTGCTGGAGGTCCTGAACAGAACTTGGCTGGAGATCCTGGCTGGACATCCTGGCTAGGCTGCTGATCAACTGAACGCTGTCTCCGTGTCCTTCCTTCTTCGCCGACTCCGTCTATGCCTTTGGGAACCCCTGGAACAGGATTCCCCTAGGTAAGCCCCCCCCATTGAGAACCCCACACTCAGGACGGATAGGACTCCACCAGGGTGCTACAGACCTCCCTATAGAGGATAAGTAGGGTAAGAAGGTGGATAGTACAGAACTTAGATTGAGAAGATGTGCCATACTGAGTCCAAAGAAAGAAGACTCTGTATTGATCTTTAGATTAAGAAGATGTGCCATACTGAGTCTAAAGAAATAAGACTCTGCATTGATCTTTTAACACATATGCTTGCTAGCAGAGGAATTAAGGTTACTCCCAGTCAGAGAGAACGTTTTATACAAGAAGTACGTCCATGCTTTTCTGAGGAAGGAAAGGTAAATGTAAAGGCATGGGAGGAGGTAGGCCCAAGGAGCCTTATCCTTAACCCCACTGCAGCCTTTCCACCCCAGGAAAGTACAGGATTGGCAAGCTCTCCCTGGGGTGATAGATCAGGACTCAGGTAATAGCAGAAAGTGCCAATCCTACTCTTAAAATGGATACAAGAGAGCATTTTGCGTTTTTCCTTTTTTTTTAAAATATATTTTTATTGATTAAGATATTACATATGTGTCCTTGTCCCCACGTTACCCTCTACCCCCCCCCCCCGCTCATGCCTTCACCCCCCCCCCCCCCGTTGTCCGTGTCCATTGGTTAGGCCTATATGCCTGCATGTAAGTCCTTTGGTTGATCTTTCCCCCTTTCCCCTACCCTCCCCTACCCTCCCTCCAAAGCCCGACAGTCCAATCAATGCCTCTCCGTCTCTGGATCAGTCCTTGTTCATCAGTTTATGTTGTTCATTATATTCCACAAATGAGTGAGATCCTGTGGTATTTATCCGCTCTCAAGTTCCATCCATGCTGTGGCAAATGGTAAGAGTTCCTTTTTCTTCTTCCTCTTCTTAAAGAATACCTTTCAGCATTTCATATAATGCTGGTTTGGTGGTGATGAACTCCTTTAGCTTTTTCTTATCTGTGAAGCTCTTTCTCTGACCTTCTATTCTGAATGATAGCTTTGCTGGATAAAGTAATCTTGGTTGCAGGTTCATGCTATTCGTCGCTTTGAATATTTCTTGCCACTCCCTTCTGGCCTGCATGGTTTCTGTTGAGCAATCAGCTGACAGTTGTATGGGAACTCCCTTGTAGGTAACTGACTGTCTTTGCCTTGCTGCTCTTAGGATTCTCTCTTTGTCTTTTGCTCTTGGCATTTTAATTATGATGTGTCTTGGTGTGGTCCTCTTTGGATTCCTTTTGTTTGGGGTTCTCTGCGCTTCCTGGACTTGGAAGTCTATTTCTTTCACCAGGTGGGGGAAGTTTTCTGTCATTATTTCTTCAAATAGGTTTTCAATATCTTGCCCCCTCTCTTCTTCTGGTACCCCTATAATTCTGATGTTGGTACGCTTGAAGTTGTCCCAGAGGCTCCTTACACTATCTTCATATTTTTGGAATCTCTTTTCTTTTTTCTTTTTCAGTTGGGTATTTTTTGTTTCTTTGTATTTCAAATCTTTGACTTGATTTTTGGGATCCTCTTGTCTGCTGTTGGATCTCCGTAGATTATTCTTTATTTCAGTCAGTGTATGCTTAATTTCTAGTTGGTCCTTTTTCATGTCCTCCATGGTCTCACTATACTTATTGAGGGACTCATTAAATTTATCGGCGATTTCCATAAAATTCTTGAAAAACCTTATAAACGTGGCCTTGAACTCTATATCCAGTCGTTTGCTTTCCTCCATTTCTGCCATTTGTGACCTGTTTCTTTGTCTCCGCATTTTGGCTGCTTCCCTGTGTTGATAGAGTGGCTTTGTGTGCTAGGTGTCCTGTAGGGCCCAGTGGCTCAGCCTCCCCAGTTACCTGAGGTGGACACTCTTGGTGCACCCCCTCGTGGGCTTTGTGCACAGTCTTGTTGTAGCTATGCCTTGGTTGTTGTAGGATCACTGGGAGGAATTGACCTCCAGGGCAATTGGCAGCGAGAATCAGCTGTGTCTGCAGTGGGAGAACTTCTGTGCTGGAGACACCCTTCTGGGGCAAGACTTGCTTCAGTGGGGCTTTGGTGCTCACTGAGACTGCACCCTGAGTGTGTCCCTTATGGATCTGAGGAGTTGTGATCTGGATGGTTCCCCTCTGACCACTGGGTACAGTGGCTCTTGGATCTAAGGAGGTGCTAATTTAGCCTCTGCCTGAGGTTACACAGCAGGAGCTACGATTCCCCTTCCTTTTTTTTGGAGTTTGGAAGTGCCCTGATGATGCTCAGCTGTGTAGCAATGCAAGCCGCTGTGGGGCCTTGGGCCTTCTCTTGGAAGCTCTGGGTCTATCTGGCCCGGCTGCGGTTAGGTAATTACAGGTTGCAAATGGCCGGGGCATTCATATGCAAAAGCCTCTGCCGCAGCCTGGGTGGGGCGGGGTCTCAAGAAATCAAAGAGCGGAGAAAGCAGCTATGGCGGAGCCTCAGCCCTGCCCTAAGGAGTCCCGAGTCCCAGTGTCCCGGCAATGGCTGCAAGCACCTCTGAGGGAAAGCCGCTCTCAAGCTCGCCCGCTGCCAGACAGTCCAGTATCTCCCCGTATGAGTCCTGGGTCCCCAGAGACTTCCCGGAACCGGATTTCAGAGCCATCGGGAGCTTGTGTCTCCCTCCGGATTCAAAAAGACAGCCGCGTCCTCAGGTGCCAGACCCTTTCCGCACGCGTGAGCCCCCGTACCTCTGCACTCCACCTCCGCAGCTCCTCCCGCTCGCAGTGTGCTTTTCTTTCCTTCTAGTTGTAGAATTTACACTCAGCCAGCCCTCCTGTAGTTCTGGATGATGTCCACCTTGTGTTTTTGATGCATTTATCGATTGTTGTGGGAAGCAGCAATTTCCCGGTGTTTATCTATGCCGCCATCTTAGTTTCTCCGCGTTTTTCCTTTTAATGCCTGCTTTTAAAAAATAAAAAAGGGGGAATTTGCCAGGAGCCGGTCCATGCTTGCTGTTTCAAGGGACCTGGCATATATGGCATACTGTTCATAATATGTTTGCTCACCTTCTTGGCACTATGTGTTTTAACCAAGGTCTCCTCTCTGAGAAAGGTTGTTTCCCCAGGTAGGGATTTTCCCCTGAAGTTAGGGAGGGAATAAAACCCCTCAACTAAGTGCCAGGCGGGTAATTAATCACTTTAACTATGAACAATCATGCTTAAGCTACATAATCTTTACTCCCTGGAATGGAGATAAGAAACGCCCTAACCTTTGTAATAGAGATTTATAGTATTGAATCAACTGGTATAAATACAGATGTAACAAGACAGCAAGACACAGAACTTAGAACACAGAACTTAGAACACAGAACTTAGAAGACAGAACTTAGAAGACAGAACCTACACAGAACCTAGAGACAGAATCTAGGGAGAGAACCTGGCTGAAGAACCTAAAGACAGAGCCTGGCTACAGAACCTGGATAGAACATGGCAAGAGAACCTGACTAGAACCTGGTGACTGAACCTGGCTGGAGAACCTGGACAGAACCTGGCTGGAAAACCTAGCGATAGAACATGGCTACAGAACCTGGCTGGAGAACCTGGAGAACCTGGCTGGAGAACCTAGCAAGAGAACATGGACACAGAACCTGGCTGGAGATCCGAAGCAGAACTTCGCTAGAGATCCAGACCAGAACTTGGCTGGAGATCCTGGCTAGAGATCCTGGCTAGGCTGCTGATCAACTGAACGCTGTCTCCGTGTCATTCCTTCTTCGCCGACTCCGTCCACACCTTTGGGGACCCCTGGACCTGCTGGGGCAGGACCCCGGCAATATCTCACACAAAAATACAGAGGGCAAATAAGCATCCGAAAAGATGCTCCACATTTCTGTCACTAGAGAAACACATAGTAGCTGAATGCTCCTGAGCCAGTCACCTAATTATTCCATGCTTCAGTCTCCCACCTGTAAAACGGGCAGGATTACAGTACTTGCCTCAGGGGGTGGTTTGATGGTTAAAGACGTTCATACCTGGGAAGCTTTTCTGCACAGTGCTTGGCTCATAGTAAGTTCTCAAATAATATCCTCTCTCAGGCCTTATCGATTACCATGCTTAGCCTCAGATCTTCCAGTCTAGCAATTCAGTGTTCTTAAAAAAAAAAAAAAAAAATATATATATATATATATATATATATATATATATATATATATATATTTGATAGATTTTTTTACAGAGAGGAAGGGAGAGGGATAGAGAGTTAGAAACATCGATGAGAGAGAAACATCGATCAGCTGCCTCCTGCACACTCCCTACTGGGGATGTGCCTGCAACCAAGGTACATGCCCTTGACTGGAATCAAACCTGGGACCTTTCAGTCCACAGGCTGACACTCTATCCACTGAGCCAAACCGGTTAGGGCAATTCAGTGTTCTTTGAAGTGTCCAACTTTCCTTGCTTACATCCAAGCTATTTCGTGGACATGGAATACTTTGGATCTCCAACACCGAACCCCATGTTGAATGTTGAAAAATTAAACCCATTTATTAAAGAACACACGAATATAAAAACAAACGACTGATGTATCATTCAGGGTTCAACCAGAGAAGCAGAGCCAGTAGGAGACATATACTAAGAGTTTTATTACAAGGAACTGGTTTCTGTGGTTGTAGGGCTTGTTAAGCAAGTCTAAACCCCCTAGGGTAGGACGTCACAAGGCAAGCTGGAATGCTCAGGCATGGGCCAAAGCTGCTGTCCACAGATGGAATTTCTTCTTAAAAGAAGGCTCCACAATCTTTAAGGCCCTTCAACTGATTAAACCTGGCCCACCCCACTTATCTAGGACAGTGGTCGGCAAACTGCGGCTCTCGAGCCACATGCGGCTCTTTGGCCCTTTGAGTGTGGCTCTTCCTAAGCCTTAGGAGTACCCTAATTAAGTTAATAACAATGTACTTACCTATATAGCTTAAGTTTAAAAAATTTGGCTCTCAAAAGAAATTTCAGTCATTGTACTGTTGATATTTGGCTCTGTTGACTTAAAGTCAATGGATTATAAATGTCAATCATATCTACAAAACACCTTCACAGCCACACCTAAATCACTGATTGAATAACTGGGGACTGGCCATCCCAAAATGGTAGGTAAATTCTGCTTATGTGAGGCATACACCAATGAGATGTAACTCGACAGAGTATAGAAGAAGGTCTTACAGAGGGCTAATGTTTCTTGGGGAGATTTCTACAGAGTGTAGTAGCCCCATCTCTAAGAAATCTCAATTTGTTGGCTGTGTTGACCTAATGCAGCTGAATTGTAAGTCTTTAAGGGTGGGGCTATAACCCTTATTTCATGTTTTTAAAAATTCTCTTTTGAGTTTGTTTGTATTTTTTTTAAACAATATCTCCGTTTATAAAAGGTACTTAATGAAATTGCATGGAAAATTGAAAACCCGAAAGAGGATTTATTTATTTGCCATGTCTAATGTGATTCATCACTCCATGTCTGCATAAAATTTAAACATTGCATGAATCTTTGTGGGATTAAATCCTACTGAGAAAATGAGGCAATGTAGGGAATGTGTGAACATAATGAAAATTTCAAGCACAAGATTAACATATTTATTTCACTTGGAAGAGGCAATATTCTATTTTCCAGCACAAATGATTACTAGTAAATGGAAGCATTTTGCTTCTTCTTGCTGCCTTTGACTGAAGTGTAATTCACACCATACAGTCACCAGACAGAGCTTTAGTTTCATAAAAATGGAATAATTCAGATTGAACTATTGTCAAAGAATGCTAAATAGATGGCAGGCATTTTCACTAGCAGGGTGTGAACGAAATCTTCAAATAAACAGGGCAGGCCCACTTCCCGTGAGATACATTGTACATTTCGTCTATGTTTTATCTTCTTTGAAAAAAAATATGTTTTTATTGATTTCAGAGAGGCAGGGGGAGAGAGGGAGAGATAGAAACATCAATAGTGAGAGAGAATTATTGATCAGCTGCCTCCTCTATGCCCCCTACCGGGCATCCAGCCCAAAACTTGGGCATGTGCTCTGACCGGGAATCAAATCAGGACCTCCTGGTTCATAGGTCGATGCTCAGCCACTGAGCCACACCAGCCAGGCAATGCCTTAATTATCTTGACTCAAGCAGTGGAGAGAGGAAAGGTGCTCTTCCTTCATCGTTTAATGTTTAAAGAGATCAGGGCTCACTGCTTGCTGGTGGAACCTGCAGTCTGAGAACCCATGGTGCAGACATGCCTTTGACCAGCTATGTGGTCTGTGGAGCAGCTGGTCTCAGACTGGAGCATGTGGTGAAAAGCAGCTGGGAGCATTCGAAAATTTTTGCTGGGCCCACCAGTGATCGGGGTCCCACGGGCATGGAATGGGAGCCAGGTCATTGTGAGATGCTGAGTTGAGGCTACAGAGAAGAGCTCCCTCCCTTGTCATTGATGTCACTTACATCTGTGATCTGGATCTGCCCTGACTCTCCACCAAAATATTCTTGGTAGCTGTGTCTCCAGTCCTTGGGGCCACCCTGGGGCTCTCCTCCTTGCCTGAAAGTTAATTTGACCCTAAACTGTGATAAGCAAAATGGAACATTTAATTTCAGACCGATCTTAGGAAGAAGGGAGCGAATGGGCTAAAAAATGTCATAAGACATAGAGGAGTGGGAAAACCAGAATTTACTTGCCTTCCCCCAGGAGCTACCCAAAATGGTTCAGAAGACTTCAAGGTCAACTCTTACCTGAGTTCCCGGTGTTCCAGCTTGCCTAATCACACACTATAAATATGTTCATCCCTAGCTCTATCAAATCTAACCAAATGCACTCTCCTGATGGAATGGCCTGATAAAAGGAACTGTACATGATGCAAAAGCTGTTTTAATCCATGGGCTCTTATGGTGATGCTGAGGAGGATTCTTGATTTGCTGAGGATAGAACCTTCCCGTTTCATGAGGCTGTTCCAGGATGGAGCTGAGAGACCGGGGGATGGCTGAGGCTGGGCCAGGACTGATAGTCCCTTCACACAGCAGGTGGTGGTTATTGGTGCTGGCTGCCTGCATCAACCCCAGTGTCCTACCAGCGCCCCCCTGTAGGCCTGGGGATGCTGGAGGGACTGCTCTCTCCAGCTCCATGGAATGTCACTGCTCGAGTCCATATCATTCACTCACAATCATCACCACTTCAATTTTATGCTTCTATCAAGAAGTATAAAGTAACAAAAATGCGTAAGATAAGTGATGCAATCCTAACACATTTTAGAAAAATACCGACTTGGTCCTGGCCTTACTATAAGAAGTCAGGCCCTACCTGGTTTGGCTCAGTGGATAGAACGTCAGCCTGTGTACTGAAGGGTCCCGGGTTCGATTCTGGTCTAGGGCACGTGCCTGGGTTGTGGGCTCGATCCCCAGTGAGGGGCATGCAGGAGGCAGCCGATCAATGATTCTCTCTCATTATTTATGTTTCTCTCTCCCTTCCTCTCTGAAATCAATAATAATAAAAAAGGTCAGCATTTCTTAGGAACCCCCAGTTTTTAAAAATTGGGGTTGAAAAGGTTTGCAATATCTTCCTGTTCTGATATCACTATTGGTGAGCCCAAGGTACCATCCCCAGGACAGCACAAACATTTCTCTCCTGGGGTCTCAGCCTGCCAGCTGCCCCAGCAAACATTTTTAAAGAAATTCTGCACCATGTGGGTTCACACCAATGCATCTTTTGGCATGCCTGGCTAGGGGGTGTGTGTGAGTAAAAATGTTTTGGAAGGAAAGGGTCAAATAATAGAGCAGTCAGTGACAAACCAACTGAAGAAGTCCATAGGGTTCAGGTCTTCTTCTGGATGAAGCCGAAGAACGGGGAGCCCTTCTCCTGTTTCCTGCGGATGGAGTCTGCAGCGAGGGCAAAACACCCATCAGCACATCCACTAACACCTGAGTGACAGGAGTGCCCATTCTCCTCACTCCCAAAGGCACGTGGGCTGTGAAACACAGGGTGCAGAATTCATTTAGAATTTAGGTCAAGTTCGGACTGTATGGGAGTGGTACTTCAAAATAAACCAAGACCATGCCTACTGGTACATTTCTGTAAATAGATACCACGTGGGGCCTCCTGGCGGGGGGGGGGGGGGGGGCCTCCGGTACCCACGGGAGTCAAAAAGGCAGTTAATATCCTGGAACATTCCGGTTAAAATAGTACATTCTTCACCTTAGCAAGGAACCTGTCTATATGTAAATGTTTGAAGAAGCAGTTTAAATCTCTGAGCAATTCAAATCCCTCTGAGGTTAAGGGCACACACGAGTCCGTCTATTTCATGTTTTAATTATTGCAGCCACGCAAGGACACAGCAGCAGGCGAGTACTGGCTACAGGGGCAGTGCCCTGGGAGAGGTGAGTCACTGTCTGAGGCAAAAGCCTGAAGGCCTAAAGCCCCCCGCCGTGAGTGGGAAGCATTTCTGGGACAATCAATGCTTTTCCTCTGCCATCACCTGGTTTGTGAATGGCTTCATCAGCGCTCCCTGGTAACAACATTAAATATGTTGTGTCAGGAGCGGCCCTTACAGAGGCCGCCTGGAGGAGAGCCAGGCCCCCGACTGAGCCTGTGATGAGCCTCCAGTAGCTGGTTGAATGGGGATCAATGACTTGCAGGTTACCAGGCAGAATAAGGACTAGAAGCAGGACAACTGTGTACAAAAACTGGAGCAAGAAAGGAGGACCCAGGGCGAGCAGCCCAAGGCAGGGCAGCGGCGGGAGCTGCGGAGCTGGGCGCCAGACCCGCCCTGCCAGGCACTGCCCAGACAAGGCCCAAAGCATCGTGGGTGCCGGCTGCCTGAGGCCCGGGCTCTGGGACACGACCCACATACTGATCAATCTCGCACAGGCCCATGTAACCTATACTATCTTTTCAATATCATGTTTTGGGGGTGATGCCAGCTTTTTAAAAATTTCCTCCTTTTACTTAAAGTAGAAGAACTAATTAATATAGGATGAAACCCGCAAAAGTAGTTTATTGGTAGAAAAGGGACCCTCTCATCCCCCACTCACCCACATACATACAAATCCAGATAGGAAGCCAGGCTTATTTACAATGAAGGAATGCATGGAAACTCAGGTCCTTCGTAGTTTTCACATGAAAATATAAAACTAGCCCTACCCGCTTTGGCTCAGTGGATAGAGCGTCAGCCTGTGGGCTTAAGGTCCCAGGTTCGATTCCGGTCAAGGGCATGTACCTAGGTTGTGGGCATATCCCCAGTAGGAGGTGTGCAGGACGCAGCTGATAGATGTTTCTCATCGATGTTTCTAACTCTCTATCCCTCTCTGTAAAAAATCAATAAAATATATTAACAAATAAATATATATATATGTATATATATACTAAAAAATATGCTGCACAGTGCCTCTGTTCACAGCACTATTGAGGGGGAAAAAACAGCATTTATTTAGGGACAGATACACCACAAGGTTGAGCATCAGTGAAAGAACTGTACTAGACTATATCCCGGCCAGTGGACAGAGCTGAGGAATTGTTTCGGGGGAGGTCCCATCTCGTAGCTACCCACAGGGAGGTGGTTCTAAGACGTCCTCCGAGGACTCTCAGAACCTCTGCAGACCTAAGGCTGACCCTCAGGGCCGCAAGTCTGCTCTCAGCAGCAGCCTAGGAAAATGTTCAGATGCTAGCGTCCTCCCCGCCTCCTATGCCAGGCATATGTGTGTGTTGCATGTAACACGTATACAGATGAAATGTGATGCTGCACAGTGGTGCAGGGGAGTGTACCTGACGCCAGAAAGCACGACCAGGGAGGGAGGGAACCCGGAGCACAGAGAGGAGGCGAGGATGCTGGAGAAGAAGGTGAGATGCCTGGGCACCGGGCAGAGAGGCCAGAACCGACCAGGCTCCAGAGGCTCTAAGAAGGATTTGGGTCTTCATCCTGAAAGCACTGAGGAGCCTTTAAAGTACTTCAAGCAAGGTCATTCCATATTGAGGTTTTCTTTATGAAAAGACCACAGCGGTGAGTAAATCCGTTGACCAACTAAAGGCTTTCCTGCCTACAAATGCAGCCTAGAGAACCGGTCGCCCTGTGGGGCTGGCGCCCCCTAGCGCACAGCTTGAGGAGCTGTACACAGTGCAGGAAACACAGGGAAAGGTTGAAGGCCAGAGAACATGACTTCTAATAACGGTTTGTTTTCATCCTTCCAACAGCGATAGCTGCTTAGCAGGCGCCCAGTCCCAGAGCTACTCCCACCCTGGTTCTGTTTCCTGAGACAGAAGCTGAGCCGCACCCCCAGCGGGGTAGAGGGCTCATTAACCCAGATTACGGAAAGGAGCTTTTTGTTACAAAAGGCAAAGCATGCCAAGAGCTGAGGGAGACTGTGCTCCATGCGCCTGCACCTGGGAAGCCACCGTGCCTCTCAGTGAACTTGTTTGGATTTTGCTTGTTAGTTGCCAAGGCACAAAGCCCCTTTGTTTATGTTCATGTCAACAATAGCTTGGAAAGTTCCTCCTCTGGCAGCAGCCAGAGTTATGCCTGCCCGGCTGGGGGAAATTCCATTCTTCATGCAGCCCTTTTACAAGTATTCATGGCTGTGAGTAGAACATTTGGGAATCAGAAGGAGCCAGACAGTACTCTGGTGGAATTTATATAGCAAAGCACCCCCTAATTCACTCCTGTGTGGGTCTCCAAGTCCTGATTAAGTACGGCTGTGACAATGGACCAGGTTGCTCTGTCTTTCCTCTCCGCCACCATCACCTGTACTCATTGAACATGCTGTACGCTTAAATCTATTTATTATTTTCGTTCTGAACACCAATATGAAGAGCATCAAACTGCCCCTCTGTTTAGGTAGTAGGCACACTACACTGAGAATCACACAAACCTCGGTTCTACCCGTTGTAATAAAAACAGTTAAAGACACTGCATATGGATACAAACAAACAAAGTTGATATATACACTTTATTTACATTATAGATATAATTTAATTTTAAATTGTTAAGAGTATGACAAGAACAATGCTGTGTTTACAAATCCATTGAACTTCCCTCTTGGGCACCCTGAAGATTAGATTTCCTTACAGGTATGTGGGAGCCATTTACCTAGTTTCCAGTCAATGGAATGAGGACAGAAAAAATCTATAACAATAAAAACTCAATATGCTAATCAGGCCAGATGTCTTTCTGGACGTCCTTCCGGATGAAGCTGGAGCTGCAGCCACAGGATCGAGGAAGCTGCTACAGCTTTGAGGGATCCAGGCAGCCACCGTGACTGCGAAGGCCTACTCTTGCACGAATTTTGTGCATTGGGCCTCTAGTGTATTATAATTCAAGACTTGGACACGAACACCCCTATGGAAGATTTCATGCTCCCCCTTTCCCTTCACATAGCGAACATGGAGGTGATATAGAGAGGGTCATGCAAAACGGAAAAGGCCTAGATTCCTGAGTCACCGCATGGAGGAGAGGGGCACATGAGGGCTGCCATTCAGGGTTGGCAACATTGCACTTTGTATGAGTGAGAGATGAAGTTCTGTTGTGCTGAGATTTTAGAGGTGCCACAGAGGATAGCCTGTCCCAGTACAAGATATTGACATTGTTAGATCAAATCTAAACCTCACTAAAAGAAAAACAATTTGTTACAGTCTATGGCAGTGCGGGGGTACTGCTTTGATTATGAGTTACAAATATCCAGGATAAAAAGCTTTTATACAACCAAGATGTCCTTCTGTGGTACATCCAAACAGCACTGAAAATAAATGAGCTGTGAAGCCATGAAAGACATGGCAAAAACTTAAAGGGATATTATTGAGAGACAGAAGCTAACCTGAAAAGGCTACCTACTATATGACTTCAACCATATGACATACTGGAAAAAGCAAAACTATGGAGACAGTAAAAATATTAGTGGTTGCCAGGGGTTAGGGGCAAAGCAGGGAGGAGGGATGAGTGGACAGAGCAGAGGATTTGAGGGGCATTGAAACTATTCTGTATGATACTATAATGATGAACACATGTCATTATATATTTGTCCAAATCCAGAACATGTACAGCACCAAGAGTGAACCCTAATGTAAACTGTGGACTTTGGAAGATAATGATGTGTCAGTTTAGGTTAATCAGTTGTAACAAATGTACCACCCTGATGGGAGATGTTGCTAATGGGGTGGGGCTGTGTATGTGTGGGGCAGAGAGTATAGGGGAAATCTCTGTACCTCCCCTTCAGCTTTTCTGTGAACCTAAAATTACTCTAAAAGTAAAGTCTTAATTTAAAAAATGTTTTTGTAAGAAATAACACACTAAGAAGATGTTTATATGAGCAATCGTGTTTAGCTAGTTTCAATACAAGGCTATCTAGCAGATACTGCCAATTATGCATTTGTAACTCCTGCTAAAATGCTATTTAATTGACTACAATTAAAGCTTACATGACTAGGATCAAAACAGAACCCATTGAGAAGCATGAAGAATCTGGAGGGTGAGTTAGTTATTAATGAAAGATTATTATTTCTGCTTAGAAGCACTTTTATCTCAGTTAAATATCTAGAACTCCTTTAGCTGAAATAATGGTAAATGTTATTAATGACATTTAATGTTATAGTAGTATTAAAACACAGTTGCTGTATTTTTCTTACAAACTGACAAAAATGGATAAGGATATTGAGACACATTTCTGTTTCCCATTTAATTGTACTCCTGTACTCACACCAGCATGCCAAATCCTATAGAATAAAGAGGCAAAATGCAAATTAACCCTCACGCCCTCACAAGATGGCTGCCTACAAACAGGCAGGCAGGGGAGTTATTCAGGGATGACCAAATGACTGAACAGCAGGCTGCATGGGGCAACCAGGCCAGTAGGGGGAGTAGTTGAGGATGACCAGGTAAGCGGGGGGAGGGGCGGGGGGGGGTCAGTTAGGGGCAACCAGGCTGGTGGGGGGCGGGGGGGAGCAGTTAGGAGCAACCAAGTTGGCAGAGGGATAGTTAGGGGCGACCAGGCAGGCAGGCAGGTGAGTGATTAGGAGCCAGTGGTCCAGGATTGTGAGAGGGATGTCAGACTGCTGGTTTAAACCAGGCTGGGCTGAGGGGACCCACCCACCCCCATGCATGAATTTTGTGCACTGGGCCTCTAATATAAGATAAGATTAAACACAGCTGTGTATTACTGAGTTGGGTGCTATACTGATATTTATTAATCAAATTTTACTCATACAGAAATAGGTAATAAAATAATAATGTTTTATGCCATTTGTCCAGATGATTTTGGAGTGGAAGATAAGATTTTTTTGAAAAGTAAATTGTAAGCTCCTTTACTGAAGTTGCTGTTTATACTTCTTTGCATGTCCTCATATAAAATGCATGCAAGGCAGGCCAGGAGGAGACAAGGAGGAGACAGGAGCGAAGGAAGGTGCCTGGGAAACACAACCTAATGCAATCCCTGCCCCCAACTATAGCATCCCAGTGATTCACTGTACAAAAGGCAAGCTTAGCCCTGGTTGAAGCTATTTTTGATATCTAAGGGTGTCCAGCTGTTAAATAGGGCAGGGATACAAAAGAAAGGCATTGTGTCAACTCATAGTCAAAAACAAGTGGGCATCAGGCATCATTTTGACTATTTAATTCATGGCAAAAACACAGCCAATGGACTAGGGGTTGGGGAGGAAGGAGGAGGTAATGTATGAGTGGGAAGAGTGAAAAGGAAGTAGGGTCTGGCCTCTGGGAAGGAAGCTTCAGGCAGATAACCAGAGATTTGGGGTGGGGTTCAAGTTAAGGTTGGCAGGAGAGGTCTGGAAATCTTAATCAGGGGGAACTGAGGCATAATATCACTGAGATGAACTGCCCAAGTGAACTTCTATTATTATCAATAAACATAAAAGGAATAACAGCTGACAAATATTGGATACTTCGTGGGTGCTGGTATATTATACATCATCTCATTGGAATGTAATGCTTACAGCAGCCCAATGATATTGTTACCAGTGTCTCCATTTTTAGAGATTAGGAAAGTGAAATATGGAAAGACTTACTAGTATCAATGGGGCAAAGTCATACAGTTAGTAACAAGCAGAGGTGGAATTACAGTGCAGGCTTTCTAACTCCCCGCACCCAAGGAGCTTGGCTGGTACCAAGCACCATAGGGGTCAAGGTCTCAGAAAAACTCTGTCCTACATAGGACCCAATAAAGAACTAGATTGTGTGAATCAACTGCTGGAGGAGTCAGAGCCTTTAAGGGATATTCTCTTTCACCCCCCACCTAACCACAGGGACTTCCATCCAGTTGGTGAATGGTCATTGTTCACTTGTGGGTTGCTTTTGCATCCAAGTTAGAGAGACTCGGGATAGAACAGCAACAATGGAACCGTCTCCTCTGCTAACCCAGGATGGAGGTCTAGCTGCCTGGGAGAAAAATGTTCTTCACAGAGGCAAGATGCCACATGCATCTTCTCATAAATCATGAACCTTTGAGATCTGCTAGACTGGTCATCTGTACAATTTGGAACAGTTGGCCCAATATGTCAGTTGACACAATTTAATAAATGTATGTATAACTTGAGTTAGACACACAGTGGCTACCCAAATGAATTAATTGTGTCTTTTTAGCGTTCTCTCTTCCCATGTGTCTGGCATGTAGTAAGCGCTCAATAAAAGTAGGCTGCCCTTATGTGTGTTACTATCCTATCTAATAAAAGACAAAAAGGGTAATTAACCGTACCACCTCTATGCTTCCCATTGGCTAATCAGGGTGATATGCAAACTAACCGCCAACAAAGATGGTGGCTGGCAGCCATGCAGCTGAAGCGAGCTCATATGAGGCTTGCTTGCTCCAGTGATGGAGGAAGCCAAGGTTCCCTGTCTGCCGCGGCCTGGCTCTGAGCTCTGAAAGCAACAGAGTTTCAATTATAGAAGCTAAACAAACCCCAGATACCTGCTTTCAGCAGACCATGGCCTCAGAGCTGGAGCCCGTTCTCAGTTCCAGTGACAGCAACAATGTTTCAATTATAGAAGGTAAATAAGTCCCAGAATAAAAAAGAAAAAAGAAAAAGAGGAGAGGCTGGGAGCTTCAGTCGTTGGCCAGCCTGAAAATGGCCCTCAGCCCCTCACCCATACTGGCCAGGCACCCCAGTGGGGACACCCACCCTAAAGGAGGTGTGGCCAGCCTGAAAACAGCCATTATCCCTTCACCCAGGCTGGCCAGGCACCCAAGCAGTACCCCCACCCTGATACGGGATACCCTTTAAGGCAAACCAGCCAGCCCCCACCTGTGCACCAGGCCTCTATCCTATATAGTAAAAGGGTAATATGAAAACTGACCCTAACAGCACAAAGACTGGGAATGACTGGTCACTATGACACACATTGACCACCAGGCAGATGCTCAATGCTGGAGCTGCCCTCTGGTGGTCAGTGCGCTCCCACATGGGAGAGCTCTGCTCAGCCACAAGCCAGGCTGATGGCTGCCAGTACAGCGGTGGTGGTGGGAGCCTCTCCCACCTCCTCAGCAGCACTAAGGACGTCTGGCTACAGCTTAGGTCTGCTCCCCGCTGGCAAGTGGACATCCCCTGAGGGCTGCCAGGCTGTCAGAGGGATGTCTGATTGCCATCTTAGGCTCAATCCCCCACAGAGCAGGCCTAAGCCAGCAGGTGGTTATCCCCCAAGGGGTCCCAGACTGGGAGAGGGCACAGGCCGGGCTGAGGGACCTCCCCCCCTCACCAAGTGCACAAATTTTTGTGCACCGGGCCTCTAGTTATGTATAAAATAATCAATGTTACAGCTACAAAGGTCTTAGATTGAGAACCCTCTGTTGAAATACTTCTGTATTTCTAGTGGCCATTAACCAGGACATCATTAGAGATTTTGAGAAAGATTAGCTAATGAGCGGCTCAATTCATTAATGTGCTTTCTCTTCCCTTAATGGCAGATCTTCCTACTCTCTAAGGCACTATTTAAACTATTAAAATAATGAATGAGATCGTTACTGTTGTCAGAAAAGTCCAAGTCTGAGCAGATATCTTTACCAGTAAATGTAAAGTACTTGTTCCAGGAGAATGTTTGACATGCTTAGTGACTAAACAGAGTGGACACAGACAATAGTGCAGTGAAGGCCTGTGGTGGGGTGGCTGGGTGGAGGGGGGCAAAGGGAGGAGGAAATGAGGGACATCTGTAATATCTTCAACAATAAAAATGAATTTAAGAGGGGGGGGCGGGGCAGGAAACAGCTGAGCAGAGGACTCCTAGGTCCAAACAACAGTAATAGTATATTACCCTAATGTTACACTTTTCCAGTCAAACACATAATTCCTTTGTGTGAAGATAACTTGAGGTTGAATTTCTGTTTGATTTTTAAGTCAAAATGAACACAAAGTCTAATTGTCCATCAGACTCGCAAGAAGCACATGTCCTCCCCAGCACAGACTGTTGCGGATGGTTAGGAAAAGTGTGTCTGATAAAGGTACCAGCATGCACAGCACCGGTCTCTAGGAGGTGCAGACCCCTGAGATCCAGCTTCCTGCATCCCCACCTCAGCCAGGATGTTGGTTTCTGAGAGAGGACTGTGTGGGGCCAGGTTAGCACAAAGCTGCCACTGAGTTCAGGATCTCTCAGCTTGTTTACCTTCCATATCATGTAGTTCTTTCTGGTTCCCAACATTCATTCTTCAACGCCGCTGCAGCCCACAAGTGGCAGGCTTATTGACAGTCAGCGATCTGTTCTAGGCAGACCAGGAATGTCTCGCTAAAAGCATTTCTGGGTGAGTCATTGCTACATGGCAACTCCTGAGTGACCTTGATGTCACAGTTCACATTTGCTAGGGGTTCTGCTCAGGGCCAAGTTGGCTGTTGGTGTGCATAGGAGGGAGAAATGGTTTGCACACCTGTGCTAACTCTTTCCTTGCTAAGAACAAAGGGAAGACAGACAGAGTGTAAACCGACAGCCAGCTGTTACCAGAACATCAAGGGCTCTCAAGGGTCAATGGCTCAAGTTACTGCTGTCTTAACCTGAACACAACAGAGTATTAAAATCACCATTGCTTGATATCACAATGAATCAAAAACAAGGTAAATTTTTAAAAAGTCTTCATGATAGTTACTTAAGAGAAAAGGTTACATTTTCCAGTGTGATTATCTTTGCTGGGGTCCAATCCCAGCAGGTCCAGGGGTCCCCAAAGGTGTGGACGGAGTCGGCGAAGAAGGAATGACACAGAGACAGCGTTCAGTTGATCAGCAGACTAGCCAGGATCTCTAGCCAGGATCTCCAGCCAAGTTCTGGTCTGTATCTCCAGCAAAGTTCTGGTTTTTATTGTCTTGTTACATCCATATTTATACCAGTTGATTTTAATCCTATCAATTTCTATTGCAAAGGTTAGGGCGTTTCTTATCTCCATTCCAGGGAGTAAAGATTATGTAGCTTAAGCGTGATTGTTCGTAGTTAAAGTGATTAACTACCCGCCTGGCACTTAGTTAAGGAGTTTTATCCCCTCCCTGACTTCAGGGAAAAATCCCTACCTGGGGAAACAACCTTTCTCGGAGAGGTGACCTTGGTTAAAACACACAGCGCTAAGAGGAGCAAACATATTAAGAACAGTATGCTATATATGCCAGGTCCCTTGAAACATATGCTGTGCAGATGTTTCTTTCCTGCAGCGACTGTGTCAAGCAGCAAGGATGGACCGGCTTCCGGCATATCTTTTAACTCAACTTTATTCCTTGAGAGAAAAACAATTTCTATAAAATATAGCCTGTTGTGAATATTTGTCATATTGGAATGTTTACCTAAAGAGAGCATACTTTAGACATGAGTATCAGAAAGGACAGTTGATTAACCACATTTCTCATATAACGTACTCATTTTATAGCAATTTTCTATTATTGTACTGATTTATTGGGTAAAAGGTAATACTATTATTTTTTTTAATATATTTTATTGATTTTTTACAGAGAGGAAGGGAGAGAGACAGAGAGTCAGAAACATCGATGAGAGAGAAACATCGATCAGCCGCCTCCTGCACATCCCCCACTGGGGATGTGCCTGCAATCCAGGTACATGCCCTCGACTGGAATCGAACCTGGGACCCTTCAGTCCGCAGGCCGACGCTCTATCTACCGAGCCAAACCGGTTTCGGCGGTAATACTATTATTAAATAGTGCTATGATCTTAAAAATGACACAAGCTTACAAATATTGGTTATGATAGATAAAAATCTCATAACCAAAACAATGTTCAATTTTTATAGTCATAAAAACACACATTGGGAATAAGAAAAATGGGTATGGCTTTCCATATTTGTATTTTGCTTATTTTTTAAAAAAATATATATTTTATTGATTTTTCACAGAGAGGAAGGGAGAGGGATAGAGTGTTAGAAACATCGATCAGCTGCCTCTTGCATACCCCCGAATGGGGATGTGCCCGCAACCAAGGTACATGTCCTTGGCTGGAATCGAATCTGGGACCCTTCAGCCCGCAGGGCGACGCTCTAGCCACTGAGCCAAACCGGTCAGGGCTGTATTTTGCTTATTTTAATGTGCTTTGGCCCAAGTTGTTTATGCATCAGAGACAGGATGGCCATGGACCTTTTGACTTCTCCAGTTTTATTTCTTAGAGGAGGGGGAAAACTGACAACCAAGCCAGTGCACAGGGAAGGAGGGGGCTAATGAGTTTTGCAAATGCTCAGCCACATCCTTACAATGGACACATTGCTAAATTTACTGTACCCTGTTCATACATTCTATTAGTAAATCAGGGGAATATGTGAGTGCTTTTGAACCTGTTTTCAGATGGGATGCTGGAGAAATACAAAGAAAGAACTATATGTCCTATGTTTAGTCTTTCAATATTTTAAAAGACTTTTGATGTGTTTGTTACTGGGCCGAACAAAAATGATCATCAAGTCCCTTCTACATGAGACCCACGTCTTCTGGGGAGTTAGGACTCTAAGAAGGTAAGTATAAGCCATGAAATCAATCCTACACTATATTATGTGTAAATGTAGAAGACAGAGAAACTAATGCACCATTGTGCCCAGAGGAAATTTTAATGGAAGTGGTAAGATTTGTGCTGGGTTAAGAATGATGATTAGAAGTTTCCCAAGCATAAATGGAAGGGTAGGGAATAGCATTCTCTGTAGAAGAAAGAGCAAGAGCAATGGCATATGTGTTTCTGAAGTGCCAGGTAGCCTTACTCCTCTGTGAAGAGAAAGTATGAAAAAGAAAAGTCTGGAAAGGGTTTCAGGAATTTCCAATCTGGGTGCCCTGTTAGCCCACTTGTTTAAATCTTTCGCACTGTTCAGGAGAATATGCTGGGGAGACAATGAAGTTTTCATAAGATGATGAGCTGCTGGAAAATGCACACACATATTTCTTAGTTTGGGGTTATCACAATCAAGGGGGTATAATGAAATGCTAACTAGGAAATACCTGAAGATTAATTTTTAAGAAGGAACCAATTTGAATGTCTAATTACCTACATAGATGAGTCACACAATTATGACTTTTTGCATGTGTCTGACTTCAACTTTTTAGAAAATACTTATGAGAATTATTAGTAGCAAAAATTAAAAGTAGTGGCTATAATGAACTAAAAATAGGAAGATTCCTCTTGCTAAAATGACCCTTAAGATTTAGTGAGACCCATCTGTTAACCGAGCCACTTACCAAGCTCCTGGGAGCCTGATACCCTTCTGAGTAGTGTTTTAGACCACGAGAATTTTCTGCCTATAGTTTTCTCTCTCTCTCTCTCTCTCTCTCTCTCTCTCTCTCTCTCTCTCTATATATATATATATATATATATATATATATATATATATATACTGATTTTAGAGAGGAAAGGAGAGGGAGAGAGAGATAAAAACATCAGTGATGAGAAAGAATTATTGATAAGCTACATCCTGCTTGCCCCATACTGGGGATCGAGCCTGCAACCTGGGCATATGTCCTGACCAGGAATTGAACCATGACCTCCTGGTTCATAGGTCAATGCTCAACCACTGAACCACACCAGCTTGGACTGCCTACACCACTCTTGGTAGATCTATATGCCATAATCAATATCTATGCATTTGATCGCAATAAATGTGAGCTTTTGGCAAACTTTGTGACCTCACTGTTTTTGAGACCACTAAACTAACCTACAATAGCGTTAAAAGTTTAAGTAGAAGCTGAGGTTAGTGAGCTCACTGTGTTCACATGCATCTCCCAAACTGGTGGGCATTGAAAGCCCAGAAATAAAAGGCCGGAGACACAAAGTTCCCAGGAACCCATGGAAGACAGCCCAGGTGAGCTGCCACTGTGGCTCTCAAAGGCTTTCAGTGCTCTCTGATCAGAAAGGCTGCCTTCATTTAAAGACTCAGTGACAGAATGGACACTATTTAGTTAGTTAGTTAATCCTCACCTGAGGATATTTTTCCCCATTGCTTTTTTTAAAATATATTTTTATTGATTCCAGAGAGGAAGGGAGAGGGAGAGAGAGAGAGAAACATCAATGATGAGAGGGAATCATTGATTGGCTGTCTCCTGCACACCCCCTATTGGGGATCGAGCCCGCAACCTAGGCATATAACCTTGACCAGAATCGAACCTGGGACCCTTGAGTCTGCAGACTGACGCTCCATCCACTGAGCCAAACCAGCTAGGGCTCCCCATTGTTTTTTAAAGAGAGTGGAAGGGAGAGAGGAAAAGAGAGACATCAGTGTGAGAGACACATCAATTGGTTGCCTCCCACATGCACTGGGACCGGGGCCAGGGATCGAACATGCATCCAGGTATGTGCCCTTTACTGGGAATCAAACCTGAGACCCTTTGGTACCTGAGCCAATGCTCTAACCACTGAAAAACACAGGTTGGAGCTGGTCTGAATCTTAACTGTATCATTATTGATATCCTGGTTATAATATAGTTTTGAAAGGGTATTACCATTGGAAGAAACTGATAGAGTACATAGGATCTCTGGATTATTTCTTAAAATTGCATGTGAAGCCTGGCTGGCAGGGCTCAGTGGTTGAGCATCAACCTATTAATCAGGAGGCCATGGTTCAATTCCCAGTCAGGGCACATGCCTGAGTTGTGGGCTCTATCCCCAGGGTGGGGCATGCAGGAGGCAGCCAATCAATGAATCTCATCACTGATGTTTCTGTCTCTCTCTCTCTCCCTCTCCCTTCCTCTCTGAAGTCAATAGAAATGTATTTTTTACAAAAACAAACAAACAAACAAAACAACCCTGCATGTTAATCTACCATTATGTCAAAATAAAAAGGTTGATTAAAAGAAACAAACAAACAAAAAGTAAAATTGGGCTGAACATTTTTTCTTTTACCGTATTCATTTAAAGATCTTCCAGAATCAGATTGAGTAGTGATGGGAAGTAAGCAATGAGAAATGGGTCTCTTTGGACTTCATTGGAAAATATTAAAAACAATTATTGACCTACTCTTCATTGCTTGATCATAATTTATCATGACTTATTTGCCTCTGCAAGTTAAAGATGGCACTTTTTGACTAATTTTTATGAGCCAATTTGCTATGATAAATACTTTTTAATTTATCTCAATGAAACCTACAACAGCCTTGTGAGGGTAGGTAATTATGCTTAGTTTGCAAAGAAGAAATGATTCATTTAGAGTAAATTGATTGTCAACTAAAAGCCAAGAAATCATGGGTCAGAACGGGAACCCTTGCTTCTCTCACTACGATTCCTGTACTCATGGCGGCACATCACGGCGTTCCCTCTGCCTGACCTCTTCCTGTTGTGTTCCTCCTGGAAAACTCTGCACATTCTTTTGCCATCTGACTCAAATATAATTCCATCTGTTGAGTCTTTCTTGACTGTCAGGCAGAACTGATGACTTACAGTTATTTTCCCAGATATTTTGTATCTCCCTCTTTCAATGTACTTTTTACACACCTGCAACTGCTTCTGTGTCTCTCCCAGGAGGCTCTGAGATCTTATGGGGCAGGTACCTGGTCTCTTTTATTGTGTTCCCAATATCCAGCCTCATGTACCCTTAGTAAAATCACAATAAGTGTTGGTTACTTGAAAGAATAAATGGTGAAAGCTCTCACAGTTAGACAGGGTAGAATCCAGACTGTAGGTGCATGAAGTATAAAATCAGGAAGAATGCGTGCTCGAGTGCTAATTAAGCTGCATTGTCCAGAGGAGCTCACTCTTGAACGAGGCTGTTGAGTAATTTTCAGCCATGTTTCTGGCATTTAAAATGAGATGCAATCAAACATCTGCTTGTCAAGTCCACGCATTCCTGTGGGTGATGCTCTTAAAAATATTCATTGGTTGCTCCAACATATTTGTTGTATTCAATATAAGGTTATATATATATATAAACATAAACCAAGTTACAAATGAGTAGATAGGATCATGTTATATCTGCATTATATCTCAATGAAACGTACAACAGTCTTGTGAGGATATTGGTTAATAAAGTATTAACCAAAATTATGCATAAAGGGGACAAGTTGTACTCTTTATTCTCACCCCCTTTGATGAATTCAGGACCCCAAACCTTTGCCAGCCTAGGTGGTTGGCATAGTGATGGAGAAGGCACAGTTCTTAATTTCATGGGTGGTGGGCGACAGGAACTCTTAGAAACAAAGTTGGAGAGCCACGTCAAGGGCTCAGGTCCACATATGCAGAGGAGAGCAGATGACTTGGAATGTTGGAGCATGATCACAAATGATTACATAGCTGGTCATTCCAGGGTCATGCCTGTCACATGCAGACACCACGAGAACCCAATAACCAGTTACAAAGTTTCAGCAAAAGTGAATAAACATTAGGAATCACATGACTTTGCATGGTGCCTACATGTGGTAGGTCTTCCCCAAAGGCGTTGTTGTTGGGTTGAAATATTCCTATTTCACCACTCTCTGTTGATAGGTGTGTGGAAAACCAGAGATGGTGGTCATAGTATCAAAAAAAGGCTGAATCACTGCCTACCTCACCTAAGCACACTCTCTAAGTAATAAGAATGCTGAGAAGCCACCTTCTATGGAGCTCAGCACCCCTAAACTACTTTTTTTTTGTAGAAACTTGAGGTTGTTAATGATACTAAGTGACTTTCCTGAAGGCCAACCTTGAAACATTAATTTTTGGCAGAATGTCAGACTAGCTATTGTAAGGGAAGCTTTCACTGGAAAATACCTACATCTTGCATAAAGCATCTTTCAGAGCCATACGTACTAAGTGTTGATTACATAAAAGCAAAGTTTCTCTGCAATTCTGGAGCCAGTACAACAATCCAGAGCCCCAGTGCCTTAGGAACGGTGAGTAGTATCCCAGGGCCGCACTCTCTCCAGAAGGAGTGCACGCGCTTCCAGGTCAGAATGTTCCCTGGCTCCCAGCAGAAGAAAACGCATTTCCTCTCTAGACAAAAACATTTTAATCACTCGGGCTCTTCAAACATTAAAGTAAAGCAAATTTTTTTTTTTTTTTGCCATTAAATGTATCATCATGATTCTTTGCACAGAGAAATCAGTGGGCTCAGATGGTTTTACAAGTAAAATGTTCTGCAAAAGCCAAATGCTCAGAAATGTGAGCATTTGTTTAAAAATAGTATGAAGATATGTTTTAAAATGGTGTGGAGAAAACAAATAAACAAAAACTGAATTGAAAGACAATAATAAGAAAAAAAAGCAATGAAGAGAGTCTATGTTCACGGATAGAAAAACTCAGTATCATGAAGCTCCAAGTAGTATAGTCAATAGTATTCACTCTCCCAGTTAATCTAGATTTTATCCAAATCCAGTCAAAATCATACAGGTTCAATTTAAAAATAAATAAATAAAAATGAAAAGAGGTAATATCACAGTGATTGAAAATTGCTTAGGGTGTAGGTGCTATTATTATGTTGGTAAATGAACAACATTGCCCCCATGTTAGGGAAAAATTGTGGGTTGCAGTATTGTATTCATAGAAGGAACAGAACATGGAGTGACTTCTGCACAGCATGGCTGCTGCAAATGCTCTCCCATGGACGGTGAAGATTATGGAGCTTCAAGAAGACACTTCAAAAAGAAAGAACAACCGTACCTTTGTTCTAATATAAGTATGGAGTCTTTAGGATTTCTACAATGTTACCACAGTTGGAAATAAATATGGCAGCGCATATAATAAACACCCTGAACTGCATTTTAGATCCATAATTTAAACTCAGCTCTATCACTAATTAGCTTTGTGATCATGGGAAACCACTCCATCTCTTGAACTTCGTATCCCACATCTGTAAAACGTAGTTGAATTTATGAGCACTGACGTTTTCCCCAACTCTGACACTGCACAATTCCAAGGCTATGGAGAAATGTTGTTGACGATGAGCTGAACTATGCAGTAAGAATGGAAGATATTGCCAGCAATGTCTTTTATGTTTGGCTCTCACAGTTTCCTACGTGGTTTTACATGCATCGTCTGCTTTCATAAGTTCTTAAAATTTCACTCTTTATCGGGATACTAGACAGCATGCTATCTGGCCAACCTTTCAAAGATGTGTTGTTGTTGTTTTCAAAATCAGTACTAAAGGTACAGTCTATACTTAAATATTCAAATGACCTTAAACTATTTTACAAGGGAACCCAATTCCATTTTGAGAGTTTCGGATTAGTAGAAATTTCCTCAGAAGAATTCTGTCTAAAAATGATGTGAACAACCAGCCAGAGGCACTCAGCTGCATGCTCCCTGCAAATGATTTCATCTGATCCTCAAGCCAGCCTAACACATAGGCAGCATCACTGCCAACTTTCACACGTCACTGCTCCAGGTCCCTCTGGCGTCTGGATCCAGAGCTCAGCTTTACACTAAACAAGCTCTACCTGGTAGGACTTATTTCCAAACCAGTGCACACTGACTCATGCCCTTTGGCCAACATCTCCCCATATCCCCCGCCCCCTGGCAACCACCATACACTCCATTTCTACCAGTTTGGCCTTTTCAGACTCTACATACAAGTGAGACCATTCAGTAATTGTCTTTCCTCTGACTCATTTCATGGATGTTTTCAGGTTTCATCCATGTTGTCAAAATGATAGGATTTCCTGCTTTTATGGCTACATAATATTTATTAGTAAATTCCACATTTTCCTTTATCTATTCATCCATTGTTGGACACTTAGGTGGTTTCCATGTCTTGACTATTGTAAATAATGCTGCAATGAACATGGGTGTGCAGATATATCTTCAAGATAGTAGCTATACCAAGTCCCATTCCCAACAGTGCACAGGGTTCCCTTTTTTTCACATTCTCACCAACAGTTAATTGCTGATCTTTTTAATAAAAGCCATTCTAGAAAGTGTGAGGGGATATCTCATTGTGATTTTGATTTGCATTTCCCTGCGGATGAGTGATGTTGAGCACCTTTTCTTGTACCTGATAGCCATCTGCATTTCTTCTTTGGAAAAATTTATCTGTTCAGGTTTCTTACCCATTTTTAAATAAAATTATTTGGCTTTTTTGCTATCAAGTTGTGTGATGTTCTTGTATATTTTAGATACTAACCTATTATCAGATCTATAGTTTACAAGTATTTTCTCCCATTCCATACATTGCCTTTTCATTTGTTGATCATTTCATTTGCTCTACAGAAGTTTTGTGGTCCCATTTGTTTATTTTTGCATTTGTTGCTTATGCTGTAGTTTTATATGCAAAAAATCATTGCCAAGACCAATATCAAGGAGCATTTTCCCTATGTTTTCTTCTAGGAGTTTAATAGTTTCAAAAATCTGACATTTAAGCCTTTAATCCATTTCAAGTTAACTTTTATGAGTGGTGTAAGATAAAGGTCAAATTTCATTTTTTTTGCATGTGAATGTCCAGTTGTCCCAACACTTTAAGCTCCTTACACACTGGACTGAAAACCAGAAGTCCAGTATACAATTCCTAAAATAAAAATAGTTTCTCAATGAAATAATCAGTCATCTCTTTAAAAGAAATAGGTTTTCTTCAAAGTATGATTAGTTAAACTTCATACCTTATATACATATTATATTTTTTAATTTGCATTCTGTTGTTTAAGCCACCCAGTCTAAAGTATTTTGTTATGGTAATCTGAGATAATCTATACTAATAATAGAGGAATATGCAATTGTCTGGGATGCTGTCACAGTAACAGTAACGACCAAACAGCAGTTTGCTTGGGTTGACATGGCCAGCAGGGGGATTAGTGAGGGATGACCAAACCACTAAATAGCAGGCTGTGTGGGGTGACCAGGCCGGCAGGGAGGGGAAAGTTGGGGGCAACTGGGCTGGCAAGGGAGGGCAGTTGGGGGTAATTGGGCCAGCAAGTGAGCAGTTAGGGAGCAATCAGGGCAGCAGGCAGAAGTGGTTAGGGGCAATCAGGCAAGCAGTCAGGTGAGCCATTAGGAGCCAGCAGTCCCAGATTGTGAGAGGGATCGGGCCTAAACCAGCAGCCAAATATCCCCCAAGGGGTCCCATATTGGAGAGGGTGCAGGCCAGGCTGAGGGACACCCCCCCCCCCGTGCACGAATTTTGTGCACCGGGCCTCTTGTATTATATACAATTATATACATATACATATATACATATATAAATATGCATATGATAGACCTGGCTATAATAAGTGCACTTCATCACATGCTACTTCCAGGTCAAAAAGAGTTTCAATTTGCAGAACCCAGTTCATTACATTGTAAATACCTTCAGTCAACGATGTCTAGTGCACATAGA
Organism: Myotis myotis; assembly: GCF_014108235.1. Classification (NCBI taxonomy): domain Eukaryota; kingdom Metazoa; phylum Chordata; class Mammalia; order Chiroptera; family Vespertilionidae; genus Myotis; species Myotis myotis. The sequence goes on along the minus strand of NW_023416335.1, from coordinate 7,796,470 downwards.
TAACACATAGATAAGATGGCATAATGTTCATAAGCCTCTAGGGCCGTGCTGTTCAATATGGCAGCCCCGTCACACATGGGGCTCCTTCAAATTAAAGTTCAGGCTCACATAATTAAAACTCAGCTCCTGAGGTGCATCAGTCACATTTCAAGTGCTCAGGAGCCGCAGGAGGCCGATGGCTACTCCACCGGACGTTTCAGCTACACACCGTGCAGAGCTATTTCCATCACTGCCGAGAGTTCTACTGGACATTCTCGCCCCAGAGGGAATAAAACAATATTGTCCGAGATATATAAAGGGCCTAGAGCAGGTGCCAATGTCTAGTTTATGGAGTGCCAAATATATTGCTAGGAGCCATGAAATCAAAGGCCATCTAAATGTACCGCAAAGGTGATTTCATCTTACAAGGCTGCTTTCCTGCTATTTAGCTTCCTGGGGGCTGCCCGAGGGAACTTCTGATCGTAAACACCCATTCTTCTTCCTTGGGATATGTACATACCTGCTTCAATATATAAAACAAGTGGAGTCAATAAAATTCTAGGGATGTTGCTTTCCCCTGGCTCTCAGAGCTGTGGAAGACAGAAGCTAAAATAAGGCTAACTAGAAATATTTATATTGTTACACACCTATCACTGGACTCTGCAAAACAGCCAAGTGCTCACTGTTCTGGTGTGATTGCAATAATACCCGAGGCTGCAGACTTTTGTATGCATGTTTGTACGCGATACTCAGCAAACCTTACGGGAAGCCAAACACTGTGGAAGTGGGACTAGGTAGAGCAGGGTGCAATCCCTGCCCGCAAGAAGTTCAGAAGTAAAGTGGGGGGTTACAGGGGCAGGGGGGTTGAGGGGATGAGGAGATGTTGGTCAAAGGCATAAGCTTGCAGTTAGAAGATGAATAAGTTCTGGAGATCTAATACACAGCATCATAATTGCAGTTAACAATGCTGTATTATACTCTGTATTCATTCAATCAAGACATGGTTGTTAGAAACCAGCTCTATTTTAGACGCAAGTAGGACTTCTATTCTGATAAGATGATAGAGAGAAAATAGACAAAAACACATAGGATATGTTTTATTGTGATGAGGTCATTAAAAAGGGTCATGTGTTAGTAAGAGCTGATGACAGGGTCTGCTAGTAAGTTACTGTAGATGGGAAAGCCTTCTCTACAGATGTGGCATTTAAAGAGAGAGAAAGAGAGAGAGAGAGAGAGAGAGACAGAGAGACAGAGAGACAGAGAGACAGAGAGATCCACTCCATTGAAGGGACAAGAATGGCACTTCCAGGAAGAGGAAAAAATATGCCTAAGAAAAGCAAGCTTATAGAAGATACAGATAACGGAGGTGAGGTCAGAGAGGCACACAGGCACCAGGTAACTGAGGCAGTGAACATCTTGGAGTAAGGAGTCTGATTTTCAATAAAAATCACAGACTTTGAAGGATTTAATCTAGAAGTCCCTAATCTACTTTCTATACTGAAAACTGTTACTTATTTGAAATGAATTGAAACAAAGCAAAAAAGAGAAGGCAAAGAGACCTGTGAGGAGACTGACATGAGTGCCGGTTGGCGGTGATTGACTGCAGAGAAGATGGGTGGACATATGGAGGGTGATTGAAGTTGGATGCAAAGCCTTTGCCGATCAATTCAATGTGAAAAGAATTCCAGGGTTCCTGAGTCCAGGCACCCTGTCAGATTCCAGTTTATTTAGCCGAAAGTACAGAAAATATCAGAAGTGGGGTGGCCACACAGATGGTGATGTAGGATCGCACAGTCCAGATGTCTGAGTCCCCAAGAAGGTAAATCTGCAGTTATGTTTCATTTTACTAAATATCTGCCATATTTTTCTTACATGAAGGGAAGGAAGATGCTTTGTTTGAGAGAGGTGAGTTTTTCTCTGGCGCTGTACACTTATGAATATGGTCAATGAGGAGACATCAAAGCCAAATCTGTCTGGCGTTCCTCGTCCTGTTTTCCCAGAGATGAGCAAAATCAGCTCTCCACTCCCCTGGGCGCATGAACAGTGCGATAGGTGTGTGTGTGGTGGGAGCAATGTCCGACTGTGTGGTGGACTTTCACTCTGTCGCAGTGGCAACTTCTGGGGGCTCAGCCCGTCCCCATCCAATCCTGCACAGAGTGCAGCTTCACACAATCATAAGGAGATTGGTAGTCTCGCGGCGCATTGGGGTAAATTTACTGACACAGATGCTCATCTTGAATAATCTCAGTTTGCATTTACGGCAGATTTTAGCAACAATAAGACAAGTGATTTAACATATGCATTTGTACTTTTAATCATCTTACGTAATAAAGAAGTGATCTCCATCGAGAGCAGTGGTTCTCAACCTTCCTAATGCTGGAACCCTTTAATACAGCTCCTCATGTTGTGGTGACCCCCAATTTCATTGTTACAAACTGAACATAATTAAAGCATAGTGATTCATCACAAACACAATATGTAATTATATATGTGTTTTCCGATGGCCTTAGGCAACCCCTGTGAAAGGGTCATTCGAACCCCAAAGGGGTCGGGACCCACAGGTTGAGAACCACTGCTCTAGAGGAAGGTCTGAAAGCCATTTCAATTGCCTCCATGTCGCTGCTGTGCTAACAGATTAGCACACACTGTGTGGCTTGAAACAACACAGATTTATCATCTTGCAGTTCTGGGGGTAAGAAGTATAAATTCCATCTCGTTGAAATAAGGTCAAGGTGCTGGCTGGGCTGTGATCCTCTAGGAGGCTCTGAGGGGAAACCCCTTTCCTTGTCTGGTCGGGCTTCCAGAGGCCACAGGCATTCCTTGGCCGGGAGCCCCTCCCTGCATCACATCAACCTCTTGCATCTGTGGTCACATCTATTGCTGACTCTGACCTTCATGTCTCCCTCTTCTAATGGCCCTAGTGGTAACATTGGGCCCAGTGGGACCATGCAGGATAGTCTCCCCATTACAAAATGCTTCACTTAATCACCCGCAAAGTCCCTTTGCTACTTAAGGTCACCTAGTCACAGGTTCTGAGGAGGCAGACAGGGACGTTTTTTGGGGTAGCGCCGATCAGCCTACCATCAGCCTACCCACTTCACATCCTAGTGTCTGCAAGATGAGGAACTCCCTGAGGGCAGCAGATGCCCCCTGGAAGCTGAAGACTTAAAAAATAGCTTATAAGAGCAGTTAAAAATTAATAAATAAGAAAATTAAAAAGATGGTATCAATTTGTGCAATCTCATTCCTGTCATCAATGTAATTTTGGCAGCCTTGGGTGCTATACGTTTTAGTGTGGTCTTCTTACCTCTTAAAAATATCCATGGGGGCAATATTACTTTAAAACTCAGAAAAAAAATAAAATGATTGAGAAGGTAGCAGATAATGATTATCTGTGATGCCCTCATGCATAGAGTATCAGATGTGAACACTAATGAAAATAGACATCTAGCTGACAGCCTGGGGCTTTGACGTTTCACTGTGAAGTATGTTGGTGCTAAAAATAAAATTCGCAATAAACAAAAGTTCCTTCTGGTATTTAAATGATCTTTCGATTAATTCGGGAGCTCCTTCAGGCAGTAGAGCACCTTTTTATTCTGAGAGTGTATAGTAGCTGGAGAATTAAGAATATTAAAGTGAGGGTGTTTAAAAACCTCATTGGAAATACAACACACAATTTATTATGTTGCCCATATGACAATTTACTTTTAAAACATTTTTGTATTCATTGGTTCTTTTATTCAGTTATTCATGCAAAAATATGTGTGGAGTCTCTCCTCTGTGTCTGCCTGGCAGATATTGTGCCTGATGGGCCATTGTGTGAATGTTGCCTTTTGCTCTGAGTGTGACATTGAGCCACCAAAGCAAAAGAGCAAAGAGCAATATAATCCTATATAATAAAAGGCCAGTGACCATAATGGCGTAACAACCAGAACGATGGATCGACCAGTCGCTATGAGGTGCATTGACCACATTTTAGTCTCTTACCCCAGCCGCAGGCTCCAATCGCTGAACGGCCAACAGGGAACCATGGGGGAACTGGGGTGGGTGACGGTGGGGCAGGACTGGGGACTGGCGAGTGGGAGGAAGATGGCCTTGATCACAGGCTAGGCCTAGGGACCCTACCTGTGCATGATTTCATGTGCTGGGCCTCTAGTTAGACTTATATGTCAGTAGGACCACTTGGACTGCTGGGTTGAAACTAGATGAAGGGAGGGAAGGATGCAAGCCAGGGCACTAGTATAAACAGTGTCATATATGTGTGCTACCCTAAACCGTAACCGAAGAGTGACTAGTTGGCATTCGATGTGCCCTATTCCAGAATCAGTGATCCAGATGTGGCTACTCAATATTTCAAAGGATGCTGTCAAAACCTACAGTGATGTCCAGGTTGGCTGGGGGTTAGCTGGAAACGTTGGCACAGGCCTCACCATCTGTGCAGGGACGTAGTATGAAATATCTGTAAGTCCCACCCTTGGGTCTGCTGTATTAAGTTTAAGATCTAGAGTTCAAGCCCTACTGACCCTGGATTTTTCTTTCTTTTTTCTTAATCCTCATCTGAGGATATTTTTCCATTGATTTTTAGGGAGAGTGGAAGAGAGGGAAAAACAGAGAGAAACATCGATGTGAGAGAAACAGGGCCCGAGCTGGGGAAGGCCATGAAACCGAGGCACATGCCCTTGACCAAAATCCAATCCAGGACCCTTCGCTCTACAGACCGATGCTCTATCCACTGAGCCAAACTGGCTAGGGCTGATCCTAGATTTTTCTACCAAACACCACCCAGGGCTCACTGGTCCTTCCCTCAGAATTTTGTGTCTCTCAGTAAACCTTTCATGTCATATGTAAGGCAGGATGCCTGAGGGCTGAGGGCAGGACATCCAGGAGCTATAAGAATAGCTTGTGTGACTGTTTTTGTACCTGCTTGCTATCAATATTGGCGTGCTGGGCAGAACTGGGTCTCAGACTTGCTTTCTTTGTCACATACCATCTTACAGGCAGCTAGTGGGGACAGGGGATGTACAGTGGCCAACCTTCCTATCACCATGGAAGACTATTTACCAAAAGAACCTGACCTTTACTGAGAGGTCAAATCGACTCAGCTCCCACTCACATCTATTAATGTGATCTATCTCATTTTTAAGTCAGATTTGGATTCTATGTGCTGTGTTCCACGTTATAATGTTTCTGTTTATATTCAAATACGGCATTGCTCTGAAGTTTCCCATTTAAACTGCCTTTATTAGGTTCTAGAAATATAAAAGTGACTGGAAAGAATTGAGTCAAGGTATGGGCAGTGCATTGGGATCATGGGTGATTTTTATTCTAATCTCTGTATCTTGATGTATTTTACAAATTTTCTTCAAGATACTTATTGTATTCATATTCATTAAATACCATTAAACATTCTTAAACATTTAAAAGACTTAAATAATGACATTTGATCATTTGAACACAAACCTAGCGGAAAATTTTCATTAGTTAAAAAGAGAAGCTTTTCAGCATCTAAGCACATAATAAAATATTTAACAGAAATTTTATGCCTTGATTCATTGAAAGAAAGATAACTACTTTTTTAGACCTACAACATCAACAAAGAAATTTTTTTGAAAATTGACATTTATTTTAAAATGCATGAATCAGGTATATCTAGATCCCTCTTCCCGCCTTTTTTGGGAATGAAACTAGTTATTTCACCAACGCAATGTATGTGTTTGAAAGGGATATGACTTTCCCTTTGTTTTGCAAAGAAATATATGAAATACAACATTTTCAATAAGTTCTCCTTCATTTAACAATTTTCATTTATATAATTACGACTTATATTTTAAGTTTCTTTCCTATCTCGTACCTTCAGTCATAAAACACGGCAGTTATAGGCCTCAGAATCAATTATAATACTTATTTTTGGATGAGCTGGATAATGGTTAATACAGTTAATCTCATTAGTTTGTCTCTGGGAGTTTTGAGTATTTTTGATAATTTGCATCTCGAGTTCTCTGCAGTAAGTTTAAAAGGGACTCTTGAACTGAAATTCATTCCCCCAAATACTTCCGTGTACAACTTTGCTCTGGATTCTAAAAGAGACCTTGCTGTCTTCTTAGATAAACAGCTCAATGGCTTAATGTGAATAAAATATGACTTTCTAAGGCTTCATTCCCCACCCTCCCACCCTCTCATCCCTCCACCCCCGCGAAATATGTGGCACTCAAAAAAAAAAAAAAATGCCCATCAGGCACTGCTGTCAATCATCTTCCAAATTCACTTTCTGAAGGTTTTGTTTGCTTGTTGTTGTTGTTTTTTTCTTGGTTTTTAATTTTTTTAAAAATTGTTTATTCCGTAGAATGTGATTTTATTTTATTTTATTTTTTTAATATATTTTATTGATTTTTTACAGAGAGGAAGGGAGAGAGATAGAGAGTTAGAAACATCGATGAGAGAGAATCATCGATCAGCCGCCTCCTGCACATCTCCCACTGGGGATGTGCCCGCAACCCAGGTACATGCCCTCGACCAGAATCGAACCTGGGACCTCTCAGTCCGCAGGCCGACGCTCTATCCACTGAGCCAAACCGGTTTCGTGGTGGGACTGGGGAGGCGATTCCGGCCGGTCTGGCATTGTCCAGGCAGGCAGGGCAGAGTCTCTAAGTGCTTCCTGGGGGCCAGGTGAGGAAGCATAGCATCTGCTCCTTTCAGACACCCCCAGATACCTAAGTAGGCCTGGTTAGCAGGGTTGAATCATAATTTGGTTATAAGGTGCTCAAGCTGAGACTGGGCTCCAGTAGGTTGTGACAACATGAGGGCTAAAAAACGGAAGAAAGCATAAGGACTGGGAGGGGAATTAAGACAAATTAAGGCTTCAAGTAATTTCTCCATTTCTCTAAACTCTGAGCAGTCTGGAGTTGATATTCAATTCATAGCGTAGCTGCGCCCTCTCGTGGCCATACCTGGAAGCTAAGACGATTGTACATCGCCCTTCCACCAGTTTTATTTCATTTCTCGCCCCACCAGTCCCTAGCCGACTGGCCAACTTAGACGCTATGCACAGTCAGGGCATATTCGTATCTTTGGGCCTTTCTCTTGTCCACATGAAGGGACAAACCAAAGTTTTACTTTTAAAGAGCCTTCTACGTCGTAGTCACAAAATAGCACAAGTTTGGGCCCCACTGAGTCTGGTTTTGCTCCTGTGGGTCTGTGGTTGGAGAGCGCTGAAGCTGTCCCTGCAGGCGAGGGCTGGGGAGTCACAGCTCATAGAGGAACCTCTGGAGGCACCTGCCCCTGGCGACTGGGAGTGATGTGTCCATATCCGTGTGTGTGTGTGTGTGTGTGTGTGTGTGTGTGTGTGTGTGTGTGTAGAGTGGGAGTGTATTTTTCTTCTTCTTTTTTTCTTCCATAATCAAAGGCATTTGCTTGTTGGTTTGTTTTAAATACTGCAACGTGATCTTAGCAATATTCTGAGTAATCAAGAGAGAAGGTTCAGTTCACACATCCAGCAGGGCAGGTGTGCAGGGCAGGTGTGGGGGCGGGGAGTGACCGGAAGGCTGGGGGGTGAGGGTGGTGAAAAGGTAGGGAGGGCTGCAACACTTAGAGGAAACCACAAAGACATGGCCAGCAGGAGTCCCGATCCACGTGACTCAGCAAGATGGCAAGTGACAAGGATGGGTTAGAGGCATGCAGGTAAGCAGTCCACTGCAGTCCTCCGCAGTCCTCAGGGTGTCTGGGGAGGTCACCTTGGTACACAGCCCCCACTGCGAACCCACTGTTGGGGCCTCTCAATAGCTAGTCACTACAGGGAAGTGACATCCCAAAGCTGGGGGACTAGATCGATATTTACAACAATCATATTTGAAAAGTCAAACAAAATCAAATTGAAGCTGCCGGCGACCAATTCCAGCATGTCATAATTTCAAGAGTTTCATCAAAAGGTTGATGAGACTTGGGGACTCAACAGGGTTGAGTCACACATGTAGTCACCTGTTGAGAATGGCTAAAGGCATTTCCCCAAACCTGAATAGGATAGTACATTCAACTGTTTGCTGCTGCCAGACAGTTAAAGGGCATCTTAATCTACATGTTATTGCCTCCTACTGGACAAACACTTAAACAGCCGTAGGCTGTACCAAGCCCTGATCCTTTGAAGTGTATATCTCCACCTTGCCTCAGGACAAGTTGTGTTAATAAAAAGCATGGGGTCCTGGAGATCAGAGAACCTAAGGCCTTAGACTTAAGAACTTAGATCTTAGCTCCTTTAGCAAAGCTCCTCTGACCCCCAATGCCTTTCAAAATCATAACTCTTCTCAGGACTCTTCATTAGTCTCTGGATTCCTATTGAATCTATGCACAGCCTTCTCCAGATTCCTGAACCCTTGTTGATGCTGGGACAAGAACCCCGGCAGAAGCAGTCGAGTTGATTTCATATTTTCGGATATTACCTGCCCTGGAAATGTGCTTAATCACATTATAAATTAAGTGCATGCTGTCCAGATGCTGTGGTTTGAAATGTAGGCTAAAAGTGACATCTAGTGGAAGGTGGAGAATTGAGTTGAAAATGTTGACACACTGATTTTTCCTTCTTCCTCCTGTAAAAACAATGACACTGCGTTACATTACGATGGGAGTGATCACACCTTATCTTACGGCGTGACAAGGGGTATGTGGCGCAGCACGGAGCAAAGCACACAGCCCAGTGTGCAGCACGCAGCAGGCACGCCATCGGAGCTAGACATTGTCACCTTCTCACTTGTGTTCCTTGTCTTATTCCATGTTGTTGTTTTTCCTTATTGCGCATCTCGCCTTTATTAGACCGATCTGAAAAAGATTTAGTAGTTATGCTCAGAATGCTTACTGGGCCCACGTGGCAGGGCCACGCCACGGGAACAGTGAGAGACACCCCAGCACGTGATCAAGAGGCTTTTCAATCCCACGAGACAATATGGCTGTGGAGGGCTTCTAACAGGGCAGGATGACTCCTACAGTCAAGGAACTCATCCCACCTTGGTGACTGGAGCAGTTGACTGTCTGCAGCCACAGGTACAGGGTGAAGCTCAGGGTGCAAGATCCTCTCTCAGATTCATGTTGCAAGAACCCACATGGGCTTGGAGGAGTTTTCTAGAAATACACAAATATATCCTCGACCAAAAGTTAATAAAGGGACCCTTCCATAAACCAGACTCGGGTTCTTTCTATTTTACCAGACCATTTTCCTTTGGCTTATTCTGACACTAGTGTAATTCCATGAATGTCTTGCCATCCGCATTATAAGTGAAAAAATTTAAAGTGAAAAATTTTAAAGTAACTAAGGCTTGATGTAATTTACTTACAAGAGATTTCTTCACTATCCCTTCTTTTTGTTTTTTAAGTTGGGATTTTAGAGGCCCTTGAGGCAGATGTAACATGCAAGCAGGACATTCCTTAATAATCTGTTTGCCTGCTGAACAATATTTTGGCAGACTAATGTAAAAGCTGATGAGATTCTGTGGCCTGTTTTAATAAAGCAACTAATTAATCAGCACATGCATTTCCTTTTGTTAAAGGACCAGGACCGTTTAAATGAGATAAATAGATTCTGGTCACTGAGCCATTTTAATCGAGCAGTCTCAATTCTATTTACCAGGCCAGCAGTATAGGCAGGTTAGAAATAATATTAAGAGGCTTGTGGAATTCCTGCGATGCAGCCATGATGGCTTCTAATTCAAGTCTTTGCACGGAAGTATGACTGGTCTGTATTCATTGCATGATAGGCAGCTTTACCATTAGATGAACCATCAGTAAAAAAATAGTTAATGCTCCAGGAATAGGTTCCTCCCTAGTATTTTTTGGTATAATAATAGGGGTGTAATATAAAACTTGTTTTTAGTACGTGACAGCTAAGTATCCCTGAATATCCACTTAATCCAATTTTCCAATTTAAATCAGTCTGAAATAAGGTTTATTTTCTGACTTTATTTGTCCTTGGGTGTGGACAGTAAATGACACTAATTGGATTTCTGCTATTAGTCTTTTTGAATATATTAACAAGCTTTGTTTAAGGAGGCAAAATGCAAATTATTTATTTTTAAGTGTCCTTGGTTTAAGTAAGATAGGATTTACCAGGTGTTCCCAAACCACTTGGCATTTATATTTTTTAGATGGTTGCAAACTGCTGTTACATGCAAGCCATGAAATTAGAAAATGATTCTGTAGATCCTTGCATACACTTAATAAAAGCTTTGTTAGGATTTCTAAGTATTTTGAATAAATTTTCCATTTCTCCCATAGGGATTTTTAGATAAGGTCTTAACTAATTAATGTTCTCTAATAATTTCTAAAAGTCATTTAAAGTTTTAAGGCAATTTTTTTGTATTTCCACCTTTTGAGGCCTAATACATTGACTTTTAATTACAGTTCCTAGATATTTAAAGACCATTTCCCTCTGTATCTTTTCCCAGAGCAATCGCTAAGCCACATTTAAGGAGTTTCTTTTACTTTCTTTTAAACAGAACAACAAACTTGGTTGCCTTTCAGAAAAACCAGTAGGAGAGAGGTACACTGGTCAATACTACAATGCATACATTTCAAGTAACTCTTTTTTTACTTATGGTGTCTCATTAATGATGAGATTTAATGCTTGACTAATAACTTTTAGTTTACTTTGTAAATAGTAGCGGAAGAGATTTTAAAATTTCTTCTTTTTATTAAGCTTAAATTTACTTTTAAACAGCGTTCTTTTTGGCTAGTGCTCATTTGCATATGTATGCAAATTTTACTTTGGACTTTGTTAGAACCAATTGCTCATAAAATATTGGCTTCTCATATAAGTGAGTTTATATGAGACCTTGATTATACTGTAAAAAGCCAATTTATCAAGTAATTAAAGTATGCATCTTTATTGAAAAAGTAAAGTAAGCAAACTTATACATTTGACCTATGAAGTACAGATGCCACCCCACCCCCCAGCCTATCTGAAGAGCAGTCTGTCTGAGGCATTATGTATGTAACCTTGTTCTGCCCTCCCTTTTTGTATTAACCATTTACTCTGTCCTTGGCAGGAGATAAGGGTAGTGGTCTAGCCTTTGTTTAAACTTCCTTGAGATTGTATGACCCTTTTATAACTTTTACAAATAGTTAACTTTAGAATTAATTTCTCTCTTTCAAAACTTCTTTTTCCTTCTCATTATATACATAACCTTTATAAATTTCATACTTTCAAATTAGTCTTCAAACCTTCTTTTTATGTCCTTCAAAAATGCATTTCTACTCTAATATTCTTTTTTTCTGTTATTAACTTGTATATACCTTCAGCAATTTGTATAGACCTTTTCCTTTAAAATGTATGTCCTGCCCTCTATTATTAAAACTATACAATATTTAAACCTTAATTTTACAATGATAATTAAAAGTAAAGAGCCAGCATTTCTTAAATTGACATTTATCAATACACTTTTTATAATTATTCTAAAAGATATCAATTAAATTTAAATTGGTTTTTATATTAAAAATTTGGTTCAGACCATAGAGTTAATTCTCCTTTTTTTAAAAAAAATCAGGCCAACAAAATATTATATTCTAGGTTGAAATTTTATTACACGTGGTACACATAAAGACTACAATATATTTTGAACTACTAATTTTTCGAGAGAAAATATAAGAATTATTTTTCTGAAAGATGAATTTCTACACTTTATGTATTTTGTTATCATAACCATATAATTTCTCCCAACTTAATTTGAACTTTTAAACTCTTAGAAGCCTCAAATTTTAGGTGGCAAGTTAAATACTTAGCATTTCTTAGATTAGTAATACATTTATATTTTTAAGGATATATTTCAAATAAAATACAAGGCTTATTTAATTAATAGATTTGAATCTATCCTCTAGAGTTTTTACATGAGGCAAACTCAGGTTAATATTTCAGTACTTTGTCATTTTAAAATACCTAATATTTAATAATTTTTTATTATTTAATTCAGCAATGTTCTAAAGTTTTAAGCTACCAAAGAACTTGGAAAACTATATATGAGGCTGGCGAATATCCCTGCCTGTCACACGGAAAGCTGATGAAAAGGCAGGGGAGGAGGGAGAAGGCTCATAGCCGCTTGAATGTAAAGCTGCCACATTCTTCCTTAGAGATAACAGGTAAGGTTATGGCTCCAGCTTCTCTGGGACTGGCCCTTTCCTCTATCACAGAGTACAGCCAGTCTCCTCTTGAGTGACTGGACTTTCATTATTATTCTATTTATAATTATTACCAAAAAGCTTTATTACAAATTCTTCATTTTAGTTACATTTATTTATTTATGTTTTAATAATTTTGAGATTGTAAAGCCAATTATTATTATCCAAGGCATTTTCTTAGGCAAATTCTGTAACAGAGAACTTACTGACTTTCAGTAGCTTTAATGTTAAAGTATTATTTTATTTTATAAAACCAGGAGTGCCCCTGGGGACCTGTGAGGCAACCCTGAAATGCAGTCCATTATTATTCAAGAACTACCCATTATTATGGAAACACTAATCTTATTGCCCAACCACAGTCTGTATATTTTCCTTGTGTCATTTTTGCCATCTTTTAAAGAAAAACAGCCTTGGGTTTATTCTATATAATAAATCCGTGAAGAGATGGGGCTCAGCCCAAGAGGCCACCCAAAATCAGGCAGGCGCTCCTTCTCTTAAGCTAGCCTTTTTCTCTTCATGGGTACAGAAATCCCAGATGCCTCCCAAAATTGTGAGAAGTGTCTCATCTATTCAAATTTCAAATGACAGACTGGGAAATAAAAACATGGCAAAAATAAGACTTTTAATAACACTTCGGGAGTGGGTGTCCATTTTACAGGATCACCAAAGGACCTAGTAATTAATGGGCTGGGGCCTTTTTCAGTTACTTCCCTTTGTCTAGGGAATTTTCTTAGAACCTGTGTTATTGGCATGTGTACTGCTCATACTCTTTCTCCCCACCCCACATCCTGTTTGCTTTGGGGAAATTCAGTAATGGCCTTTCCATCTACTGTTTCTTTTCTATTAAATTAAGTTAAATTAAAGGCATGCTTAATAGACTAACAATAAACAAATTAAATCAAACAACAAAGACAGATAAAACAACAATTAACAGATAAGCGCCCATAACACATAGACAAGACTTAATAAATCAGAGTTCTTTTCATGGATCTTTCTCTCCATAGCATCGCCTGACATCTAAAGTTATTTTTGCTAAAATCTGCCTGTCCCAAGGCATCATATGGTAATTTTCAGACAAAGAATTAAAGAGTCCTTTTGTAAAATGACTGTTAGCCCCATTTCCTCTAGCTGTTGAGCCTTTCCACACTAGAGGCAGAGGATCCGGGGCCTTAGATATTACAGACTTTTGATCACCAATACGAATTGGGCATAATGCAGTTCAAACAAGAGCCCACATAGTTAAAGATGACAAGTGCACTCATTTTCCTTGAGCCTGATTTAAGAGATACCTTTTGACATTTTAATATCTTTATCCTTGAGCATACAAGCTAAAAATTTACAATGATGTTTTTGCCTTTTACTCTAATTTTTCCCCATTATAGCCTGGCTGAAATAAAAGATGTTTCCACCCACTTTACCATTCGTGACTCTGAAGTTGGCACTGGCACAGGCTTTGTGCACAGTGAATTTCTCTACCTTTTTGGCGAACCTCCCACCTTTCCGGTGAATTGCCTTGTTTCTTTGTTTTTCACTCTGGCGAATCTTCTTCTCCAAATGCCCCACGTTGGGCACCAGAATGCTGCAAACTTTTGCAGCAAGGATTCAGGATCTGGAAAAAGGGCCTTGAACAAATGGATGCACTAGACAAGAAATATGAATTTAGAAGGCATGGGGGGCCAGGTGGAAAACCTTTGTCTCTAGTGGAGAGACTCTCTGACTCCTGGGTCCCATTTGCTTTGATTCACTTGAATACATATTTTCCCCTCAGGAATGCAAACAGGCATATCAAAGGTAAAGTTTGGTAAACAGTAAATGGATTATCAGGTTAGGGGATTGCCTTGAGCCATTTGGCCAACAGTAGGGCAATATTATGCTGATTTTCAGTCCTGCTGAATATCGCATTGATATGCTAACTACTTGTTGGTTTTAGCCTCCAGCACCTCTCTCTCTCTCTCTCTCTCTCTCTCTCTCTCTCTCTCTCTCTCACACACACACACACACACAGAGGCATGTTCCTAATTAAAGAATTCCTCTGCATCCGGCCAGCATAGCTCAGTGGTTGAGCATCGACCTATGAACCAGGAGGTCATGGTTTGATTCCTGGTCAGGGCACATGCCCAGGTTTCAGGCTTGATCCCCAGTGTGGGAGATGCAGGGCAGCCAATCAATGATTCTCTCTCATTATTGATGTTTCTATCTCTCTATCACTCTCCTTTACTCTCTGAAATCATTAAAAATATATTTTAAAAAAGAGAGAATTGCTCTGAAGAGTTAATCTTTAACTTGTTGAATGGCCCTGGAAAAGCAGGAATGTTTACCCAAAAATGTTCACTCATGCATGCACACAACATGAGGGGGTGATGGGAGAGCCGGCTGGAGTCCACAGGCTACCACCTCTTCCTGGCCCCGTTCCCTCCCTAGGGAAACTGGGTGGCCTCAAAGACATGCCATGGAAAGGCTTGCTGAAGGAAAACCATTGTTACAATCATGACCACTGTTAACTGCTACTTGAGCATCAATCCAGTGGGTAAATTCTCTAAATGAACTTGTGGATGCTGCTGACTGGAATACTGAAAATTCTCTCACACAGGACAGGGAAAGGCAAGTTCTGCCCCTGGCTGATGCAGGATGAGGAAAAACAAGTGACCAAGTGACATCAGAGGACAATGTGGAAGCCAGAGGATGGAAAGAGAAGTGGGTCTGGACAAGACCATATTTGTCCCCTAAGGTACCACTTCCAAGGGACATGCTGCCTCTAACCCTTTCTCACACAGAAATTCTGGAGTCACATTCATAGCCATGAGAAGTTTGTGTCTACCCAAACAAATTCAGAAAAAAATTGAAATAACAAGAAGTCCTGACTATTCTGAAAACATGCCATTGAGTCAAGTTCTTTCTTTACTGTGTTCCCATATATAGAGTATGTGTTCCCATATATAGAGTATTGATTCTTGCACATTGGGGTGACTGTCCTTGTCTCCATTTTCTCTGGTTCCCATTTTTGGTTGAGCATATCTCTTTCTGACAGTTTCTCTTCACTTTTCTGCATCACCTTTTGGCCACTTGATTCTCCCCTAGTCCTTCTGGCCATATTTTAATCTTCAAAAATAGCATCTGAGGGTGTTTCTTTGGCTCATCAACAGAATGATCCAAAAGCAAGAGGCTGTGTGATTGTCATGGATGGGGATTTTGAAAATGGCTTTTTTCTTTGGGTGTCTTCTTACAAATACCAAGCCCATTCAATTCGTTACTGTCTCGGTGTTGTAACCTGTGGAGGACAATGGGGGCACAGTGCCTCCTCCAGCGAAATCAAGGCTGTCTCCCAGGGAGTGATCTGCTTGGCCCCTGCAGGGAGCCAAATACCATCTGGGGACTCTGGGGCTGCTGAGTTTTCTCCAAAATCCAGTCCACATACTTGACCACATTGGTGTAGATGCCTGGTTGCTCCTTTTCAGCACAGCCATCACCCCAACTTGTGATGCCCACCAGATACCAGGCCCTCGTTGTGTTTACAGGACAGGGGGTCCCCGGTTCTCCTTAGGACAAGGGGAGAAGAGGAAAGGGATACAGATCAGCTCAGGTGATTCTCATTAGAAACGTATTTGGCTCAGAGTGATCTCACCTCAAATTCTTCCATGGCCCTGTAATAAACTCCAGTGCAAAGCCAATAAATACACCTGGTTCCCTGCTCATTGGCAAGAGACTGATTTTTTCAAAAATTAATTTATTTTGTATTAACATTGGTCAACAAGATCACATAGGTTTTAGGTGTGTGTTTCTATGTTACAAGATCAATGCATTGCACTGTGTGCCCACCACCCAAAGTCAAATCATCTTCTGTCACCATATATTAGGTCCCCTCCATCCCCCACACCCAGCCCCCTTCCCTCTGGCAACCACCACATTGCTGTGTGAGGTCAAGAGATTCAGTTCTCTTAGCTCGCCCCCATCCAAGGAACAGCAGCCTCCTGATCACCACACCCTCTGTCTGAGGAATAGCAGGTGTACGTGAAGCCTCACCCCCCTCCCCCAGCCAGAGGAGCCACCACAGCAGTGAACAGCACCCACCACAGGAGCTGCTGCCAACTGAGGAGCAGCTGATACTACAACTGCCCAAGAAGCAACCGCAGCCTGAGGAGCCACCGCCACCCAGGGAGCAGCCACTGAATGACTCAATATCTAGATATGTCAGTGAGATCAAACATGGGTAGACAAAGAAACCCCCAAAGGAAAGAAAAGGAAGACTCGCCAGAAAAGCAGCTAAGTGAAACCGAGGCATGCAGCATGACAGAAAAAGAATTCAGATTCAGGGTCCTAGAGAACATAAACCGGATGGAGGAAAAAATCAACAACTTATGCAAGAAGCAAGAAGAAACAGATGAAAAAATAAACTACCCATGCAAGAAGCAAGAAGAAACAGATGAAAAAATCAATAACTTATGCAAGAAGCAAGAAGAAACAGATGAAAAAATCAATAAATTATGTAAGAACCAAGAAGAAATGAAGAGTGATATAACTGCAATAAAAAACACCATTGAAAGTTTCAACAGTAGACTAGGAGAAGTGGAGGACCGAATTAGCGAATTAGAAGACAGGGAAACAAAACGCACCCAAACTGAACAGCAACTGGAGAAAAAAATTAAAAGACAGGAGGAGAGCCTAAGGGAGCTATGGGACAACATGAAACGAAAAAATCATATGAATAATAGGGGTGCCAGAACAACAGAAAGTGGAACAAGACTTAGAAAACCTATTTGAAGAAATAATATCAGAAAACTTCTCTGAAGTGGGGAAGAAAAAAGTCACACAAACACAGAGACTCCCAAACAAGGTGAACCCGCAAAGACTACACCAAGACACATCATAATTATGATGGCAAATGTTCAGGACAAAGAGAGAATCTTAAAGGCTGCAAGAGACAGACCGAAAGTTACATACAAGGAATCTCCCATTAGATTATCAAATGATTTCTCAACAGAAACACATCAGGCCAGAAAAGAATGGATGGAAATTTACAAAGTGATGCAAAGCAAAGGACTGAATCCAAGAATACTCTATCCAGCAAGGCTATCATTCAAAATTGAAGGGGAAATAAGAAGCTTCACAGACAAAAAAAAGGCTAAGGGAGTTTATCACCACCAAGCCAGCAATGCAAGAAATGCTAAAGGGACTGGTGTAAAAAGAAGAAATAAAAAGCTCAGAAAGAAAACAGCCACACAAGAATAGAAATGGCTACAAACAAGTACCTTTCAATAATAACTTTAAACGTAAACGGACTAAATGCTCCAACCAAAGACATCGAGTGGCTCAATGGATACAAAAACATGACCCATACATTTTTTTGTCTACAAGAGACCCACCTCAGAAGAAGGGACTCACACAGACTGAAAGTGAAGGGATGGAAAAATATCTTTCAGGCAAATGGAAATGAAAAAAAAAACTGGGGTGCCAATACTTATATTGGACAAAGTAGACCTCAAAGTGAAGACCATAACAAGAGATAAGGGAGGCCACTTCATAATACTAAAGGGATCAATACAACAAGAAGATATAACTCTGGTAAACATATATGCACCCAATGCAGGAGCACCCAAATACATAAAATAACTCCTGGAAGATATCAAGGGACAGATCGACAACAATACAATCATAGTAGGGGACTTTAATACACCACTGACATCACTGGATAAATCCTCTAGACAAAAAATTGGCAAATAAACAGCAATCCTAAATGACTCACTAGATCAGATGGACTTAATTGACATCTTCAGAACACTTCACCACAAAGCCAGGAAATATAAGTTCTTCTCAAGTGCTCATGGAACATATTCAAAAATAGACCACATATTGGGTCACAAACAAAGTCTCCCAAAATTCAAGAAGACTGAAATTATACCACGCATCTTCTCAGACCACAAGGGCATAATATAAGAAATAAACTACAATAAAAACAACTCAAAATACTCAAACACTTGGAAGCTGAATAGAATGTTATTAAATATTGATTGGGTTACCAATGAGATCAAAGAAGAAATTAAAAACATCCTGGAAACTAATGACAATGAAAACACAACAATCCAAAACCTATGGGACACAATGAAAGCAGTCCTGAGAGGGAAGTTTATAGCTCTACAGGCCTATCTCAACAAACAAGGAAAAATGGTAGTAAATCATCTAAACCTACATCTCAAAGAATTAGAAAGAGAGCAACAAGAAAAGCCCAGAGTGAGCAGAAATAAATGACATAGAGTTCAAAAAAACAATACATAAAATCAATGAAACCAAGAGCTGACTCTTTCAAAGGATAAACAAGATTGATGAACCTCTAGCCAGGCTCACCAAGAAGCAAACAGAGAGGACCCAAATAAACAAAGTCAGAAATGATAGAGGTGAAATAGCAACAGACCCCACAGAAATACAAATTATTGTTAAAATATACTATGGACAACTCTACTCCAACAAACTAGACAACCTGGAGGGAATGGACATATTCCTAGAAAAATACAGCATTCCAAAACTCAATGAGGAAGAATCTAAAAATCTCAACAGACCAATAACTATGGAAGAAATTGAAGCAGTCATCAAAAAGCTTCCAGCAAACAAAAGCCCAGGACCAGACAGCTTCACTAGGGAGTTTTACCAAACATTCAAGGAAGAACTAAAACCTATCCTCCTCAGACTACAACAAAAAATTCAAGAGGAAGGAACACTTCCAAGCTCATTCTATGAAGCCAGCATCACCCTAATACCAAAACCAGACAAAGACAACACAATGAAAGAGAATACAGGCCAATATCCCTCATGAACATAGATGCCAAAATCCTCAACAAAATCTTAGCAAATTGGATCCAGCAGTACATCAGAAAGATCATACACCATGACCAAGTAGGATTTATCCCAGGGATGCAAGGATGGTACAATATTCGCAAATCAATAAACGTGATACATCACATAAACAAATTGAAAGAAAAAAACCACATGGTCATATCAATTGATGCAGAAAAAGCATTTGACAAAATCCAACACCCATTTTTGATAAAAACTCTCAGCAAGGTGGGAATAGAAGGATCATACCTCAACATAATAAAAGCCATATATGATAAGCCCACAGCCAACATCATACTCAATGAACAAAAACTAACACCATTTCCCCCAAGAACAGGAACAAGACAGGGATGCCCACTCTCACCACTCCTGTTCGACATAGTACTGGAAGTATTAGCCATTGCAATTAGACAAGAAGAAGAAATAAAAGGCATCCAAATTGGAAAAGAAGAAGTAAAACTGTCCTTATTCGCAGATGACATGATATTATACATAAGAAACTCTAAAGACTCCATCAAAAAACTATTAGACTTAATAAATGAATTCAGCAATGTAGCAGGAAGCAAAATTAATGCCAAGAAATCTATGGCATTTCTATACGCTAATAGTGAAGTTACAGAAAGAGAGACTAAGAAAACAATCCCATTTACCATCACACCAAAAAAATTAAGCTACGTAGGAATAAACTTAACTAAAGAGGTAAAAGACCTCTACTCAGAAAACTACAGGATGTTGAAAAAAGAGATAGAGGAAGACATAAACAGATGGAAGAACATACCATATTCTTGGATTGGTAGAATCAACATCATTAAAATGTCCATACTGCCCAAAGCAATCTATAAATTCAACGCACTTCCCATTAAAATACCAACAGCATATATCACAGACCTTGAACAAACTCTCCAAAAATTCATCTGGAATAAAAAAAGACCCCAAATAGCTGCAGCGATCCTGAGAAAGAACAAAGTAGGTGGGATCTAAATACCATAGATCAAGCTGTATTACAAAGCCACTGTTCTCAAAACTGCCTGGTACTGGCACAAGACTAGACATATAGATCAATGGAATAGAATAGAGAGCCCAGAAATCGACCCAAACCAATATGCTCAATTAATATTTGACAAAGGAGGCAAGAACACACAATGGAGTCAAGATAGTCTCTTCAAGAAATGGTGTTGGGAAAATTGGACAGATACATGCAAGAAAATGAAACTAGACCACCAACTTACACCATTCACGAAAATAAACTCAAAATGGATAAAGGACTTAAATATATGACGGGAAACCATAAAAATACTAGAAGAATCCAAAGGCAACAAAATCTCAGACATATGCCGAAGCAATTTCTTCACTGATACAGCTCCTAGGGCATTGGAAACTAAAGAGAAAATAAACAAATGGGACTACATCAAAATAAAAAGCTTCTGCACAGCAAAAGAAACCATCAACAAAAACAACAAGAAAGCCCACTGCATGGGAGAACATATTTGCCAATGTTATCACTGATAAGGGTTTAATCTCCAACATTTATAGGGAACTCATACAACTCAACAAAAGGAAGATAAACAATCTAATAAAAAAATGGGCAAAGGACCTAAATAGACACCTTTCAAAAGAGGACATTCAGAAAGCCAAGAGACATATGAAAACATGCTCAAAGTCACTAATCATCTGAGAGATGCAAATCAAAACAACAATGAGGTACCATCTCACACCTGTCAGAATGGCCATCATCAACAAATCAACAAAGGACAAGTGCTGGAGAGGATGTGAAGAAAAAGGAATACTCGTGCACTGCTGGTGGGAATGCAGACTGGTGCAGCCACTATGGAGTTACAGAAAGAGAGACTAAGAAAACAATCCCATTTACCATCACACCAAAAAAATTAACATACTATGAAGACAGTATGGAGTTTCCTCAAAAAACTAAATTGGAACTCCCATTTGACCTGTGATCCCACTTCTAGGAATATATCCCAAGAAACCAGAAACACCAATCAGAAAGGATATATGCACCCATATGTTCATAGCAGCACAATTCACCATAGCTAAGACCTGGAAACAGCCTAAATGCCCATCAGTAGATGAATGGATTAGAAAACTGTGGTACATCTACACGATGGAATACTATGCTGCTATAAAAAAGAAGGAACTCTTACCATTTGCAACAGCATGGATGGAACTGGAGAGCATTATGCTAAGTGAAATAAGCCAGTCAATGAAAGAAAAATACCACGTGATCTCACTCATTTATGGATAATAAAGACCATTATAAACTTATAAACAAAAATAGATACAGAGGCAGAGCAGCCTTGAACAGACTGTCAAACTACAGTGGGAAGACTGGGGAGGGTTGGGGGTAGGAGGGGGTGGGGGGTAAGAGATCAACCAAAGGACTTGTATGCATGCATATAAGCATAACCAATGGACATAAGACACTGGGGGGTAGGGGAGGCCAGGGGATTGTCAAGGGCGGGGAAAAAAAGGAGACATATGTAATACTCTGTGTAATACTTTAAGCAATAAAACAAAATAAATAAATAAATAAATAAATAAATAAATAAATAAATAGATAGATAAATAAAAAGAGATTCAGTTCTATCTCCAACATGTGGGTGAAATCTCAGAGGCTAAGCAGGTGGGTCCTGGTTAGTACCCAGATGTGTTCAGTGCCCTAGTTTGAATATACTCAGTTGGTTGAGAACGCTGCTACTTTACAGGTGTCCTTCCCTCCGTCTTTATAGCCCACACAGATCATCTTATTGGTTATCTTACGTCCTTGGTATCTTGCCTGGCAATCTTCATGCATCATCAGGGGTTTTGGTTTTCTGGAGAGTATACTGTATTTTGCTGTGAAAAATTTAGTTTGTTGCCATAACTGGTTTGGCTCAGTGGATAGAGTGTCGGCCTGTGGACTGAAGGGTCCCAGGTTCGATTCCGGTCAAGGGCATGTACTGTGGTTGTAGGCACATCCCCAGTGGGGGGTGTGCAGGAGGCAGCTGATCGATGTTTCTCTCTCATCAATGTTTCTGACTCTCTGTTCCTCTCCCTTCCTCTCTGTAAAAAATCACTAAGATACATTTTTTAAAAAATGTAGTTTGTTAATGGAATAATCATATATATAATATCAGTATAAATAGGTATTTAAAATATAAGTAAATGTATTTAAAGTCAAAATTTTACCTGCATAAAAACCAAGAAAGAAAAAAATCCTGGGCTTGTCTCATAGGACTTTTATAATTACAGTGTAAGGGAGACATTATTATCACTATTGTACTATTTTGTTAACATTAGTAAGTTAAGAAATTACTTAAGGATCTAACTGAAATAACTTGCCACAGAAAATAATTGGATAACAGGCTAGAACATTTACAGAAAAGAGCTAGGTTTCACATTGAACTTAATTAAAAATAATTTGTCTCTAAAACAAATGTCGTATTTAAAATTCCCAGTCAAACAGATGTTGTATCCTCCTCACTTGGGGGGGTTTTGTCTTTCCCTCTTTTTCACCATGCTTTCTGTAGTACATACTGTTATTATTTTACTTGCATTTTAGCTGGAAGACGTGATATAGCAGAAAAGATTATGATTAAATTGTGGTTTTTACCTGTAAAATGGGGCATGGAGAGAAACATCTTTTTTTTTTTTTTTTTTTTTTTTTTTTTTTTTTTTTTTACCTCTTATTTCTCTGTGTCCCCATCCAGTCCCCCAGAAATCAGTATATATTACATCTCTATCTGCTTTGGAAGGTAGGCATATGGGTCATTGAAAAACTAAATTTTAAAACATAAAATTTAGTTATGTTTATAGATGAAAAAGATACCTTCTTTCCCAGGAGGCTTTGCCTTCTGTTTGCATTATTTAGTATCTTCTTTATTTAATCCATTCATTTTCACTCATTGTCATACTCTTCCACCCCTCATGTTTGCACAGTCCAGGATGAAGGAAGAGAGACAAGTCATGGCCTCCCCCACCATCCAGCACGCCAACTGGACTGTGCCCTGGAAGTTGCTTTATTGCTCTGACCTGCAATCCTTCTGTTCCTAAAAGGAAGCTATAAACCATCCTTGATATCCCAATGTTATTAAAATTATGCCATTTTGTGCATCTGAAGAAGCCTGCAGAAAGCATATCATTTTACCCAAACCCCTGAATAAGATTCAATAATTGGGAATGAGTGTCAGCCTGCAGTCTTAACAGGAGGAAAGACTAGCTTTGCAAACACTAAGTAAGATTTACACTGCTCTCTCCCAATAAAAATTAAAATTAGTACCTGGGAAAACAAAACAAAATGAAAAAAAAATCAAAGCATAAAACTAGTCAGATGAAAAGCTTTCCTTATTGTTGAGTATTCAACAATATGTGGGCAGTTAAATTACATTTTATTAGCATAAAGTTGCATTGCATTCTCCCAACATGATAATCTAACTCAAAAAATTCATGTTTGGATATTTCTACACAATTTTAAATATATGTAAGAGTTCATGTTTACATTCTGATTTGATATGCTGGTCAACATAATCTTTGGAGAAATATGTAACTTCCAGGTTGCCACTAGAACTATAAATAGGAAAAAAGTACTTTAACTTTTCTCACAAGGTAACTTCTCTTGAACAATGAGTTAAGTTTCTCCTTTGATATATTTAGACTATACAAGTCTACGTGGCTTTCTTCTACTTACAATAACTTCATAAAACAATGCTTAAAAAACCCCACTTACACTTCTGCACAATTTAGTTAGGCTCTATTTTACAAAAAAATAGAGTGTCATTATACTTTGTGTTAAGAACTCATTTTTTTTGGTTGATTTTTCTTTGTTAAATGGCATTTAAATATATAAAATAAATATCAAAAATATAAGTCTTCGTTTTACTATGGTTGCAAATATCAAAAAGTTTCTGTATGTGACACGGCACCAGAGTTAAGTTAGGGTTTTTCAGAATGCTGACACGCCGAGCTCAAAAGGTTCGCCATCGCTGATCTAGAGGGCCCTGGGTGGCAATTACTTATTTTAAACATGAAAAGTGGATGAATTCTCTTTTTATCCTTACACACACACACACACACACACACACACACACACACACACACACACCACAAAGCGTTCTGAGTTTTAGTCTCAATCCTGCTATTGACTAGCTGTGACCCTGAGAAATTCACCCCATTTCCCATATGTAAAAGGTAAAGAAAATGATTGTCCTCAAATGTATCTTTGAGCTATCATGTGAGTATAATCTGTATATTTATAAAACAAACAAATCATGTTTGTAAACAACTCAGAGGATCCTGAAATGCAAAGAGGATAGTGGCCAACTGAAGGTCCCTGGGATACACATACGCTCTCAACAGAGCTTTTTACATTTGGCCAATACTGACAGTGACCTAAGTAGGGAACCCAATCTGAGGATGCATGAGAAACTCTTCTTCTGTATCTGGGAACACACACACACACACACACACACACACACACACACACACACACACACAGTGAGCCAGAGGGAAGGGGAGAGAGAGAGAGAGAGAAGGGGGGGAGGAGAGAAAGAGAGAGAGAGTGTTTTCTTTGAGTTTAGTTCTGACTCAGTGCCCAGGGCCATACACAGAGATGATGAGCTCTTATGAGAAATAATAAAAACTTCTCTGGGGAAGTGTGTATATTTAAATGGGAAAGTGGGATAGTACACAAACAACTTTGTTTCTACATCTATTCTGATGCTGGTAGACCATGAGTGGCTCTTCCTTTTCGCTTTTTTCCCCACTAAAGATAGAAAATTAAGTTAGCAAGTAGAATAGTTTACATTTTTAAAAAACGTGCTGAAATATTAGTGGTAGATTTCATATATGTGTGAGCATGGTGAACCAGTGAACACAGTAACAGTACTGACTCCTCGAAACAATGAGCAGCTATTAATATCCACTGGGGCCCAGTGATGGAGCCTCCACACAGGTGTCTCTGGGTGGGTGCGGAGATGTGCAGAGTTACCTGCCAGGGCCACTCACCATGAGTAGACTCGGTTCCTCCAGAAATGCTGACCTTGATTTTGGTTGTGCATTCTACAACAGAAGGATTGCAATGAGTAGCTTCCTAAATCTTCATTTTCTAGCAGTAGTTATGGTCCTTCAGGCACAAAGGGAAGAAACTTTCCCTCTAGCCAGTCATTTACCATGACACTGAAGAAATGTTATCATCAAGTTGGCAAAGTAAAACATGCACATAAAAAAATGAATAAGTCACCTGGTCATTATAAGCCCCTAAGGAATCCATCATCTGCTACTACGAGGCAATCTTATCCTCCCTCAAATGATATCCCCAATTGTTGTTGTTTTTTAAAATATATTTTTATTGATTTCACTAGAGGCCCAGTGCATGAAAATTCATGCACTCGGGGGGAAGAGGGAGTCCCTCAACCCAGCCTGCTCCCTCTCACAATCTGGGACCCCTTGGGTAGGGTCCCTAGGCCTAGCCTGAGATCAGGGCCTATCGGGACTTTCCTTCCCTGGGCTGCAGGCAGCTGGCCCCAACCTCACTGTTGCCACTGCTTGCCATCTGTGTAATGCTGCTTCCCCCCTGCTACCGGTGGCCTCCCTTTGCAGGCAACAGGCATGGGGTACGATGGCTTGGCTAGCCTGGGCCTCCCTCTTTCTTTGCTTGGGGGCGTGGTCAGCCTGGAAAGGGGCTGTCTGCCTACGTGATCTCCCTAACTGCTGGCCTGCCTACTGATCACCCCTAACTGCTGTCTGCCTGCCTGATCACCCCTAACCACTCTTTCTGCCTGCCCCTAAACACTTGCTTGGGGGCAGGGCGAGATGTCATCTGCATACCTGATTGCCCTTAAATGCTGGCCTGCCTACCTGATTGCCTGTAACCACTTGCCTGCCTACCTGATCACCCCTAACCACTGGTCTGCCTACCTGATCACCCCTAACCACTCTGCCTGACTGCCTGATTGCTCCTAACTGCTTGTTTGGGGGAGGGGCTAGCCCGGGAGTGGCTGTGGTGGTTCTGGTCTCTGGTCATTCCAGTCGTTATGCTTATGGTGGCTGGCCTTTTATTATATAGGATAGAGGAAAGGAGAGGGAGAGAGAGATAGAAACATCAGCAATGAGAGAGAATCATTGACTGAATGCCTCCTACATCCACCTTACTGTGGATGGAGCCCACATCCCAATCAAACCCTGGCCTTCTGGTTCATAGATCAATGCTCATGAACCACTGAGCCATGCCAAGTGGGCCCTGGTTGTTCTTTTAAATTAATCAGTTGTTTGTCACGTGTCCCTCCCAGATCAATAACATCACCTGGGAATTTGTTAGAAATGCAATTTCTTGAGCTCCAACCCAGACCCAGTGATCAGAATTTCTAGTGGTGGAACCCAGTAATCTGACTTTTAATCAGCTCTGCCAAAGTTTGAGAACTACTGCTATAATAAAAAGTTGAGCAGCCCCCACTCAGTGTGTCCAGTTCTCCCCCATTCTCTCCCCCTTGGGCTGACCTTTGGTCCATCACTCCTATTCCAAACTGGGATGCTTTTCTGTTTGTGAGCTGCTTCTGCCCTTTGGCCTTGTTGACAGTTTGGGGATCTCTGATGCAACTCTTGATACCTTTCAGGGACTTTGATTCAGAGTTATCCCCTGTATTTCTTTCCTGTCTTGGATGCCTCAAGCAGGAGAGTCCATTCTATTTCTACGTCCTGAGATGCCAAACACCAGACCCTCCCCTCCTGGTTGGAGGCTTGGGCAAATCTGCTCCAATAACCTACATAGAATGGGAGTGAGGACCTCATAAACAACATTTTTCTAGAGCAGTGCTTTTTGTCTCAGTGGGTATATGGGTCACCTGGTTGTTGTTTTTTAAATGCAGATCTCGATTCTGTGTCTAGCATTATATTTTGTGTTAAGAAATACTTCCTTGGATGGCAATTTTTCTGTATCTTCAGAAAATTTAGTTGTATTATAGATCAATGACACTACAAGACATAATAAATATCTCGATTAGACATTTCCGTTCATATTAGGATACTATTTCATCTAATAGAGTGCAGCAAAATCTAATTATCTTGTGCCACTTCATTCAGAAGGTCCATTAAAAAGACATAAAGTCTTATTTTCCCTTATCTTACATTTTCTGCTTTAGCTATCAATTACACCTGATACATTCTGTAACCTTTACAGAATAGAGTTCATATTGTCAACAGAGAAGAACATAATGAAGGAAGGAGGGTGCAGAATGGATTCTACAATTTAAGGCATAAGTGCTGGTTCCTATTTTATAAACTATGTCGACTTCACTAACAACAAAATTTGCTATGTCCCTTTTAATGCTTGGCTAAACTAAGATAACAGACCTATAAATACTCCTTCTTGTCTTTGGTAAACTTATTGTGAGGAAAACAGGGGATGTATGAGATATAACTGCCTTGACTGACTGTAAAGAAGAAGGAGCCATCCAAAGATTCCCATCAGAGCCCCTGAACATTACATAATAAAAGCCTTAAATCATGTGATTTTATGTAAATCAATAAATCCTAAAGGTATAATAGGGTACGATGGTATTTTAAGGAGTGTGTGTGTTACACTTTTTCCTGTTGGCGATTTTATCTTTTAGGTTAGCAATTTTTAATTAATGTGCTGCAAGAACTTTTAAAACATGCAAGAGCTGACTATTTAGTCAGAGGTACTGATCTCTTTTTCCTTAGATTATAAAAAAAAATGATAACAGTCAACACAACAACACCCGTTGTGAATGAATCAAAATTGTACCTATTTTTTGTCAAATCAGCAAAAAAAAAAATTTTTTTTTTTTTTTGGTGTGGGGCAGAATTTTAGTAATTTTTTTATGTGTGCCATGAGATGGAAAAGGCTGACAATCACTGGCTTAGATAATTCTGTTTGCCTACAAACCATTTCTTGCTACTATTCTCAGAATTGGCCACTGGGCTGGAAACACTGCTGATCAGATTTTTACTCTAATTTTTATGTTATAAGTCTTGTTTAATCTAGACAATTCTTTTATTTCCACTCCCTATGACAAATTAATGTTTTTCCAGTAATTTTTGTGAGTATTCATAAGTATGCAGAACCTGAAATAATGAAAGCCCCTGAAAGGGAGCTACTTGAGCATTTCTTGAATAGATTCCTAATTTTTCAAACATGTGATGATTGTTTATGTTTCAATTAAAGATCAAGGAATGGCCAATGGAAAGAAAATGAATAATTTGATTAACCAAGATGCTGGCTGATATTTCAATTAAAAAGGATAATAAGAAAGATAATTGGCATCAATAACAAAAAATCAGACATGAAAGTGTTGGCCTATTACGAGTCTCACTATGAAATACCAGTTGCATAAATGCAGCAAATTAAAACACATATCCAATTACTACTAGGCAATGTATCCAATTACTACTAGGCAATGCAAGTTAGTCAAGGCCCATTGTTTACGGTTCAAACATGGTCAGCATGGGTGATAGAAGTGAAAATAACAGGTCATTGTAAATTGGTGTTTTTCTTACTAATTTTAATCCCCCTGCGACTATTATTGACTCTCTTTGTCATGATATAGTAAGTATAGAATAGCTCCTTCAGGTGTATTTTTTTCAAGTGATGTGAAACTCACCATTACCAATCTTACATAACCTTAATGTATATCCAGAGATGCCCCCTGTCCTATGAAGTATTTTAGTTGGAGATCCATTTGAAGAAACTTTTTTTTTTTTTTTTTTGATATCTCACTGTGATTTTATTTTATTTTATTTTATTTTTATTTTATTTTTTTTTATTGCTTAAAGTATTACAAAGGGTATTACATATGTGTCCATTTTATCCCCCCGCCCTAGACAGTCCCCTAGCCTCCCCTATCCCCCAATGTCTTATGTCCACTGGTTATGCTTCTATGCAAGCATACAAGTCCTTTAGTTGATCTTGAAGAAACTTTTAAGTAACATTTACCCCTGCAGGTTGGACACAAAATGGTATAAATGTGATGCTCCTCTAGAAGAGATGGGATGGAGCAATGATGGTACCTGCTTGTGTCCTACTTCCCTCCATGGTCAGATTCTTGAAGTGGAAAATAGGTAAAAAAAATTTGGCAGCAGATGGTGTCGGTACACATTCTCTGGCAGGCTCTATGTCCTTTTACATCAATAACATCCAGTTCTTCTCCCAAGAAATCAGTGTCATGGTAAAACGGAGTGTGGCAGAACACTGGACAGCAAATCACACATCAGAGACACACAACCTTAGCTCCCATCAGTCTCCTCAGAAAAAAGTGATCTCACCCAGAAGAAAGTGTTTTCATTGTTTACCTGGGATGCTGTGCCTGCAGCTTTGTGGACTGAAACCAGAAATAGCTCTGTTCTCCTGTACTTGGTAACCCGCTTTTAGATATTTTGAGGAGACAAAGATTTCTAATGGTCAAAAAGGGAAATGTATATGAATCATGTAAAACATATTAAAGAAAAATAACATTTTCACAGCACATAGGTAAGTCAATTCATGTTGACATTTAGTCGAGAGCATTTCCTGTTTTGAAAGTACTCTTCATCGATCACTGAGTCAGACCCCAGGAGCCATAGGTTGGAGATGAGTTTCCAAAACAGAACCACCTGCCTCCATAAAAAATGTTTGAGCTTGTTCTCTTGTCAGTGTTCCTCTTTCTTCCTTCTCTCTTTCCTTTCCTTCAATGCTCCCAGCCTATCTCAAAGATGCAAGAATTTTCATGCTACCTAGAAACCTGCCGCCCTGAGCTGCTGACAGCTTAGACAGGGAAGAGTGGAACCCACCGCCGGCTTCACATCTAAGCAGCACCTTCCTGAAAGGAGTAACTTTTCCTAATTAGCACAAAATCACAGTCCAGAGCAGTGCTGTCCAATAGCATTTTCTTCATTGATGCCACCCAATACAATAGTCACTAACCACCTATGACTATTGACCGCTGAAAATGTGGCTGGTACAGCTAAGAAAATGAATACGTACTTAGTTTTATTTCATCTTAATTAATTTAAATGTAAACAGCCAAGTCTTGGCTTGTAGCACCCATAATTCTCTGACACCCTGTTTTGAGGGTCAAATGTGTTATTTCTCTCATAGGTATTGATTGGGAATTTTATAAATAAAATTTTAAAAGAACCAGTGATTACACAAAACAACACACTGCAAAGGTATCTTTCTAAATTTTGAAAACTTATTATGTTCCAAGACTTGCTCTTTGAACCTCCTTTCTTCTCTACCAGCTGTTTGCTTGTGTCACCCAAATGCAGATCTAGAGTGTAAACGTATCTTCTTAATCTCAGAATTCCCTTTCTAATTCCAATTCAACATTTCTCATTGAGCATCTAATAGATATCTCTCCTCTCTTTAAATCAGATCCTGGAAACATCTTCCACATCTCAGTCATTGGCATCTCCATCCTTTCAATTCTGTGGGCCCAAATCTTGAAGCTATCACTGACATTTTCTTTGACAATATACCCCAATCTGATTACTTCCCTATCATTTCCACTCTGGTCCCAATAGGGAGGGGTTTTTGTTTGTTTGTTTGTTTGTTTTTATCTATTTAGTTCCTTAGTGTCAAGAACAGTGCCTGGTATATAGTAGGCACCAAATAAATTGTATTAAGTTTGTTAAGTCAGTGAAAGTCACAGATATATTTTCATGTGATAGAACAAGCACTTCTGAAATTACAGCCTCACTCGATGGAAAACCAACTTGCTTGATGGACCAGGAACTCTAGGGCTTCCCTTAGCTGGAGTGCTCTGGGGAGCACTCTCCCCCAAAATGAGCAGCCGAGTCAAACGAATGTTAAGGGCCCTGAGAATTCTAATGTAGATAATACACACATTCCAGATTTTGAAACAGATTTCATCTTAAGGTTATTTTTTTTTTTAGTGACTCTTGTCAATGAGGGGCAAGACCTCAGCAAGGGTTCCTTTAAGGATCAAAGAAATTTCCCACACTTCATTATGACTTCCCATGTTAATATCCCTCAGTACGGGGAATGTTCTCAACCCTCCCTACACCCCCATCCCCACTCCCATTGATATAGGCCATCATTTCCACCTCTCTCCACTTGGGATTTGACATTTCACTGATATTTCCAGGTCTTTTTGCTCCAGGCTCAAAGATCTTAAACCAGGCACTGGACTAAGCTGCCTCTGAGTGGCCATCCTTATATTCTTCTTTCCATTCAGAACTAGGCAGCTCTCCCTTTGCCAAAGATAGAGACCTCCCTAAGCTAAAGAAAACCAAGGATCCTTGGTAGTACTGGGTTTGTGGGCAGTAGCTAGGGAACAGAAAGGGAGAGGGGTGAGGAATTCTGTGCAAGTTTTATCTACCTTTCCAGATATTTTGACTGGATTTGTAGTTGCTCAGAATTTTTAATGGTGCATTTTAATCAGTTGTTTTTAAAAGGTAACACATGAGTCTTACTCATAACTCCTTACCTTTCAGATTCCGTTGGTGATTCTTGAGAAAAGAAGGTAAGAAACAAACAACTGGGTTGGTGAGTACAAATGCTGAGACAGCCGAAGGCATCGGGAGCCATGACACTGTCGACGTTACTGTCTGCAAAGCTGTACTGGGGAAAATGTCCCGAATACAAGCTGTATAGCAGAAGAAACCATATTTAGGGAATCAATTCACCAGTAGAATCTGTAAAATCTCAGTCATAGTATTTGTAAATTCCATATAAAATAGTTTGCTGGGATATGAGGAAGAAATGAATAGGTGAAACACAGAAGAGTTTTAGGGCAGTAAAATGCTCTGTATGACACTATAATGAAGGAGGCATGTCCTTATACACTTGTTCAAGCCCACCGAATGTACAGCCCCAAGAACGAATCATAATGTAAACTATGGACTTTGCGAGATTATGATATGTCAATGCAGGTTGATCAATTGTAACAAATGCACTGCTCTGGTGGGAGACTTTGATAATGGGGAATCTGTGGGTATGTGCAGGTAGAGAGTATATGGGAAACCTCTACACCTTCCCCTCAATTTTGCTGTGAACCTAAGATCACTCTAAAGAAATAACTTCTTAATAATAATTTTTTAAAGTTCATTTATCTCAAAATATTTCAAAATTTTTTAAATTAGGAACACCAAAGTGATTATTTTAAGCTTAAATTCAAATATAAACTCTAATTATATAGGACATAATAAAATTTTTCACATGAAGAAGACATGTCATTGGTCCATTTCATCGGTGAACATAAAATGGGTGCCCATCAGAGCTACTATTTTTTAGTTTTACTGCTTAAAGTATTACAAAGGGTATTACATATGTCTCCTTTCCCCCCCCCCCCCACCCTTGACAACCCCCTGCAACTGTTATTTAATGGTTCAGTCACCTTGTTAAGGAAATCATAGTTTACCCAGGTGAGAAAGTGCATAAGATTTCAGTGAAAGTCCAGACACCACTTCACTGACATTCATTATTCTGGTTGGTGTCCCTGTTTGGGTATTCTTCAAAAGACAAATGTTACTGAAAATAAAAATGGAAAATATTTTATTCTTCCAAATGCAAGTAAGAAAACCATCAGATGATGAGGCGTTCCCACTTGGAGACTGCCTGAGCCCTTCAGCTAAGGAATTACTCTGAAAAACATTGTTCTGCAGGCTGGACAGCTGGGTGGCGTCCCCAGTCTGCCAAGACCCGGTGGTTCTGTGAATTTTGCCAACGTGATTTTTCATCAGTAAAATGACAATGTGAGAGAGGGGTGAGACTATAATGGGGATGTAGGAATTAATGACGTCTCTTTTTTGTAATGCCTAGCAACTCCCAATTTCCTTGCTTATTCACACTGTGTTAAGTCTTGGATGTAAAATATGTAAGAAGATGTAGTTTCAGGTAAGCTAAAGACAAAAACACTTAAATATTAAACATGAACACTTAATGATTAATTTGGGAGGGGTTGTTTTGTTTTGTCATTGTTTTTGAAATAAATCTTTGATACTTTGTTTGGTTTCCACTATTCTGCTTTTTGTGAATGGAGAGAGCAGAAAGTTAAAATCCAAATGCTAGTCATTTGAACTTATTTCCCCATTTCCATTGGATTTTATATAGTTATAGTTGATTATACAAATCTAGAACATCTCAACTTATTTCTAACTATAAAAGTCATATTTCTCCTACCTTTTTAAAAAAAAGAGAATACAGAATAATCATTAGAGATCAAATTATTTTACATTCTAATGTAATAGATTTATCCCTAAACTATTTCAAAATCCAGTAAGAGGCGGGTTAACACATTCCACATGGGCTTTGGGTATTTTGTCTTTGGTAGGAAACTGTTATTTGGAGAACTACAAGCAGTTTTGCTTTTTTTTTAAATATATTTTTTATTGATTAAGATATTACATATGTGTCCTATCCCCACGTTACCCCCTACCCCCCCACCCCCCGGCTCATGCCCTCACCCCCCCCCCCCCCGTTGTTCGTGTCCATTGGTTAGGCCTATATGCTTGCATATAAGTCCTTTGGTTGATCTTTCCCCCTTACCCCCACCCTCCCCTACCTTCCCTCCAAGGCCTGACAGTCCAATCAATGCCTCTCCGTCTCTGGATCAGTCCTTGTTCATCAGTTTATGTTGTTCATTATATTCCACAAATGAGTGAGATCATGTGGTATTTATCCGCTCTCCAGTTCCATCCATGCTGTGGCAAATGGTAAGAGTTCCTTTTTCTTCTTCCTCTTCTTAAAGAATACCTTTCAGCATTTCATATAATGCTGGTTTGGTGGTGATGAACTCCTTTAGCTTTTTCTTATCTGTGAA
The DNA here is from genome assembly GCF_014108235.1 of Myotis myotis. NCBI lineage: Eukaryota > Metazoa > Chordata > Mammalia > Chiroptera > Vespertilionidae > Myotis > Myotis myotis. Next base: position 7,762,745 of record NW_023416335.1, on the reverse strand, counting down.
GCTCTTTATCTGACCTTCTATTCTGAATGATAGCTTTGCTGGATAAAGTAATCTTGGTTGTAGGTTCTTGCTATTCATCACTTTGAATATTTCTTGCCACTCTCTTCTGGCCTGCATGGTTTCTGTTGAGAAATCAGCTGACAGTCATATGGGTACTCCCTTGTAGGTAACTGACTGTCTTTCTCTTGCTGCTTTTAAGATTCTCTCTTTGTCTTTTGCTCTTTGCATTTTAATTATGATGTGTCTTGGTGTGGTCCTCTTTGGGTTCCTTTTGTTTGGGGTTCTCTGCACTTCCTGGACTTGTAAGTCTATTTCTTTCACCAGGTAGGAGAAGTTTTCTGTCATTATTTCTTCAAATAGTTTTTCAATATCTTGCCCTCTCTCTTCTTCTGGTACCCCTATAATTCTGATGTTGGTACACTTGAAGTTGTCCCAGAGGCTCCTTACACTATCTTCATATTTTTGGAATCTTTTTTTCTTTTTTCTTTTTTGGTTGGGTATTTTTTGTTTCTTGTATTTCAAATCTTTGACTTGATTCTTGGGATCCTCTTGTCTGCTGTTGTATCTCTGTATATTATTCTTTATTTCAGTCAGTGTGTGCTTAATTTCTAGTTGGTCTTTTTTCATATCCTCCAGGGTCTCACTAAATTTATCAGCGGTTTCCATAAAATTCTTGAAAAACCTTATAAACTGCCGGGAGCCGGTCCATGCTTGCTGTTTCAGGGGACCTGGCATATATGGCATACTGTTCTTAATATGTTTGCTCACCTTCTTGGCACTATGTGTTTTAACCAAGGTCTCTGAGAAAGGTTGTTTCCCCAGGTAGGGATTTTCCCCTGAAGTCAGGGAGGGAATAAAACCTCTTAACTAGTGCCAGGTGGGTAATTAATCACTTTAACTATGAACAATCATGCTTAAGCTACATAATCTTTACTCCCTGGAATGGAGATAAGAATCGCCCTAACCTCTGTAATAGAGATTGATAGGATTGAATCAACTGGTATAAATACAGATGTAATAAGACAGCAAGACACAGAACTTAGAATACGGAACCAAGGAAGACAGAACCTACAGTCAGAACTTAGAATACAGAACTTAGAATACGGAACCAAGAGAGACAGAACCTAGGCACAGAACCTACACAGAACTAGAGACAGAAGAACTTCGCTGGAGAGAACATGGCAAAAGATCCTGGACTGAACCTGACTACAGAAATTGGCAAGAGAACCTGACTAGAACCTGGTAACTGAACCTGGCTGGAGAACCTGGACAGAACCTGGCTGGAGAACCTAGCGAGGGAACATGGCTACAGAACCTGGCTGGAGAACCTGGAGAACCTAGCAAGAGAATATGGACACAGAACCTGGCTGGAGATCCTAAGCAGAACCTCTCTGGAGAGCCAGACCAGAACTTGGCTGAAGATCCTGGCTAGAGATCCTGGATAGGCTGCTGATCAACTGAACGCTGTCTCCGTGTCCTTCCTTCTTCGCCGACTCCGTCTACGCCTTTGGGAACCCCTGGACCTGCTGGGGTTGGACCCCGGCAATAAACGTGGTTTTGAACTCTATATCCAGTCATTTGCTTTCCTCCATTTCTGTCATTTGTGACCTGTTTATTTGTCTTCGCATTTTTTATGCTTCCCTGTGTTGGTAGAGTGGTTTTGTGTGCTAGGTGTCCTATAGGGCCCAGTGGCTCAGCCTCCCCAGTTACCTGAGGTGGACACCCTTGTGGGCTTTGTGCACAGTATTATTGTAGTTATGCCTTGATTGTTGTAGGATCACTGGGAGGAATTGACCTCTAGGCCAATTGGCAGTGAGAATCAGCTGTGTCTGCAGTGGGAGAACTTCTGTGCTGAAGACACCCTTCTGGGGCAAGACTTGCTTCAGTGGGGTTTTGGTGCTCACTGAGTCTGTGCCCTGAGTGTGTCCGTTATGGATCTGAGGAGTTGTAATCCGGATGGTCCCCCTCTAACAACTGGGTACACTGGCTCTTGGATCTAAGGAGGTGCTAATTTAGCCTCTGCATGAGGTTACCCAGCAGGAGCTATGAAGAGAACTGCAGATTTCCCTTCCTTTTTTGGAGTTTGGAGGTGCCCAGATGAGGCCCAGCTGTGAAGCAATGCAAGCTGCTGTGGGGCCTTGGGCCTTCTCTTGGAAGTTCTGGGTCTGTCTGTCTCAGCTGCAATTTGTTAGGTAATTTTCAGGTTGCAAAGGGCCAGGGCATTCATATGCAAAAGCCTCTGCTGCAGCCTGGGTGGGGCGGGGTATCAGGGAATCAAAGGGCGGAGCAAGCAGCTATGGCTGGTCCTCGGCCCTGCCCTATGGGGCCGCGCGGGTCTCAGTGTCCCGATAATTTAATTGCTGCAAGCACCTCTGAGGGAAAGCCGCCCTGGAGTTCCGAGTTCTGCCCGCTGCCAGACAGTCCAGTTTCTCCCCGTATGAGTCCTGGGTCCCCAGAGACTTCCCAGAACTGGAGTTCAGAGCAGTCAGGAGCTTGTGACTCCCTCCCGATTCAAAAAGACAGCTGCGTCCTCAGGTACCAGCCCCTTTCCGCGCGCGCGAGCCTCCGTACCTTTGCACTTTACTTCCGCAGCTCCTGACCCTCAGTGTGCTTTTCTCTTTCCTTCTAGTTGTAGAATTTCCACTCAGCCAGCCTTCCTGTAGTTCTGGGTGATGTCTGTTTTGTCTTTTTGTTGCATTTTTGAAGTTGTTGTAGGAGGCAGCAATTTCGGTGTTTACCTATGCCGCCATCTTAGTTTCTCCTGCTTTGTTTTAAATATGGGGTCAGACTATAGCATCCTTTAGGCTGGGAATGGAATAGTCAGGCCAATTTTAACTGTTTCAAAATTTCCAGTTTAAAAAGGTGGGACTTTGCATGAAGAAAACTATAAATATTTATTAAAGAAATGTTTCATGGGTTAAAAAGAAATGTTGGCATCAAATGAATGAAACTAATTTTAAGGAATGCCCCTTTTGCTCCCCGTCAGATAATGTCATGTCCATGGGCTCACTCACTGGTGGTCTGGGCTTGGAAACTGCCATTGCCTAGGTGACAAAGTGACAGCGGACGTCATCTGTGCATCTGCCCTGGCTCTCCTCTGCATCCTTGGTGACAGAGCTATCGTAGTTCACGCCCTCCATGTCCAGGCCCTTATCAACTTCTGTGTCACAGGCTGAAAATAAAAGCAGAAAATATGCTTATCGTTCACACTCTGGGGCCACTTGGAGACTTTTTCCTGTAGCAACTGTCCCTCCTGACTTACCCTTGCAACTCGCTCACCCACTTTCCTCAGACGTTCTTTTTATTTTCATCTACTTCATTCCTACTCTCGTGTGGAAACAGAGAGTACTGTCCTTCTTATAGGGACACAATATTACACTTGTAAATTCTTTCTGCGATTTGCTGACCCGGCCTTGCTTGTTTCCTTAACACCAGTGATCGGTTGATTGGCTAATTAAACTATTCAAGTATCTACATCACTATTAAGACAAGTGACATCTCAACACTTGCTGCCTTTGGTTTGAATTCATATGTTTAATAAGGACTTTCCTATAACATTTTATGCTGCGAAGGAGGGGGAAATGAATGGTGAGTACTGATGTCATGAGATAGGTCCTATGAGATACATTTTGGTAAGCTGCGGTGGGGCTAAGGGGCATACATGCCTGCATGCTAACTGACTCGACAGAGAAAGAACTTCATTAGGAGACTTTATTTCCATATGTCATGGTTTTCTTTTATAGCCATAAGATCATATGACCATACATATACATCACAATAACTAGTATATATATATATAGGTATGTATTTATTTATTTAAAAACTTGCATGTTTTGTGTCTTTTTTTACTTTAGACAGGGAGGAAAGGAGAGAGAGAGAGAAATATCGATGTGACAGAGGCACATTGATTGGTTGCCTCCCATATGTGCCCTGACCACGAATCAAACCCACAACCTTTTGGTGTAGGGTCGACACTCCAACCAACTGAGCCAGCAGGCCAGGGCAATAGCTAGTATTTATTCATTCTAGTAAGGCATCTTACCACGTATGTGGTGTGGGCATTGCTTGAAAGAATGTCCAGAAATGGCTACTGTCTTGTCTACCCTTGGCAGCGTTTCTGTAACGCTGTCTTTCAGGACACAAGTAAACCTGTTTTATTAAAAAATAACAACATTACTGGGTGGATATTTCTATTTTAAAATAATGCATCTCAGGGTTTTTTCCTTTATTTCCATCACCATTTATTCCCCTCTACACTCTCTTCCACTTCCATCCCCTACACCCCACAATCACCACACTATAATGTCAGCATACAGAAAGTCAAAGAGAAGGAAGTAAACTACTGTATCTCATGCCAAAAGAAATACTTTTTTAGCAAGACTGTGAGTTTGGTTGTTTTCAGCCCAACATCCCCTCATTTAAAAAATCACATGTAATAATACTGCTTCTTAACAGGAAAGGGTGTGGGCAACCTATGGCCTGCAGGTTCTCGCAGCCGGCTGCCTGTTTTTGTATAGCTCACGAGCTAAGAATGCTTTCCATATTTTAATGGCTACATTTTAAACGATTATATATATACACACTTATATAATATTGGTGACTTTGTCTCTGGACCTATAAAGCCTAAAATATTTATTTTCTGCCTTGTCAAGAAAAAGATTGCCCACTCTTGTTGTAGAGTCCAGAACAGTGAATTTTGTATCTTCAGGGTGCTATGGAATTATCTGGGAATGCAGCACTAACACACAAAAATGTTGATCACTTAATTTGGCAGTAAAGCTTTATTATTAAATTCTCAAGGTCCCCCTCACCAGTTTGGCCCAGTGGACAGAGTGTCGGCCTGCAGACCGAAGGGTTTCAGGCTTGATTCCTGTCCAGGGCACATACCTTCGTTGCAGGCTCGATCCCCAGACTGATTGGGGTGCATTGGGAGGCAACCAGAACATGTGTCTCTCTCATATCGATGTTTCTCTCTCTGTCTATCACTGTCTCTAAAAATCAATGGAAAAAATACCCTTGGGTGAAGATTAGCAAAACCACCAAAATTTTCTAGTTCAACGTGGAAACAAAAATGGTGGGTTGAATGTTCTAAAATTTTACTATAGAGACAAAACTACCAATACAATTTGTGAATCTTGATAAAATTTTGATTAATAATAGCTATACATTACCTTTGGGGGACAATTCAGATGATATAAAAGGATCTTTTTAAATTTTTTAATGTATTTTGTGTAGGATGATATATGCTGAAATAGTTGAGGGTGAAGCATTATGTTTTCAAACTATTTCATATTGTTAAACACATGTTCAATACCCTATATAATAAAGAGGTAATATGCAAATTGACCATTACTCCAACACACAAGATGGCTGCCCCCATGTGGACACAAGATGGCCGGCAGGAGAGGGCAGTTGTGGGGGAATCCTGTAGGAGAGGGCAGTTGAGGGGACCAGGCCTGCAGGGGAGGGCAGTTGGGGGGGACCAGGCTGGCAAGGGAGGGCAGTTGGGGGTGACCAGGCTGTCAGGGGAGGACAGTTAGGGGCAATCAGGCCTGCAGGGGAGGACAGTTAGGGGTGACCAGGCTGTCAGGGGAGGGCAGTTAGGGGTGACCAGGCTGTCAGGGGAGGACAGTTAAGGGGCAATCAGGCTGGCAAGGGAGCAGTTAGGCATCCATCTGGCTGGCTGGGGAGTGGTTAGGGGGCAATCAGGCAGGCAGGCAGGCGAGAAGTTGGGAGCCAGCAGTCCTGGATTGTGAGAGGGATGCCCAGTTTGGAGAGGGTGTTGGCTGGGTTGAGGGACACACACCCCCACCACCCGTGCACGAATTTCATGCACTGGCCTCTAGTAGATAAATAAAATATAATGTCAAAAAGTATTGGTGGTGACAGGGGATCACTACATTCTTTCATCACCTTATAAAATTTATTTTTTTCTAATAAAATTATTAGAAATGATTAACAGGCATAAATGCTGGAAGCTAAGTCCAGCAGGGTATAATAAAATGCAAGAAGTCCTCAAAAGGTTGATGGGCTTCTATATTCAGTAGGGCTGAATCATGTTATTGCCTGCTAGAATAGCTGAAAAGCATTTCCCTAAACCAGAAAATCTACATGTTATTACCTGCAGCTGGCCAAACAGTGAACAGCTGTAGGCATTTCCCCAAACCTAAAGATTTGCATCTATTATTGCCTGCCGCCTGACAGGTGAGGGCAGTTCCCCCCAACCTGACGATGCCTTCTGTATACCAAACCTTAACCTTTGATATGTATATCTGCTTTGCCTTAGGGAAATTTGTGTTAATAAAAAAGCGAGGGGTCCAGAGAGAGAGAGAGAGAACTTGGTTACTGAAGCTAAGCCCTCTTCTGACTCCCCCAAAATGCCTTCCAAATTCATATTTCATGTCTAGTCTCTTCATTAAATTACGTGTAGCCCTTCTCCAGATTCCTGAACCCTTCTAGATGCTGAGAAACACCTGGCACATAAAGGTAAAGAGAAATAGGAAGTGTACCATTAATATTGAGGACACAAGGGGGCTTGGACAGTCCATCCTGAGAGTTATGACAATTTCTCCTGATCTGCCTAAACACCATATCATTATTATTATTTTTCCGTTGATTTTATGGAAAGTGGAAGAAAGAGGGAAAGACAAAGGGAAACATCGATGTGAGAGAAGCACATCAATTGATTGCCTCTGCATGAGACCAGACCAAGGCCCGGGTAGGGAAGGAGCCTGCAACTAAGGTACGTGCCCTAGATCAGAATCAAACCTGAGACCCTTTGGTATGTAGGCTGACACTCTATCCACTGAGCCAAACTGGCTAGGACCTGAACACCATATTATTATGTCATATTTCTTATTTCATTTGAAGGAAAATATATTTTTTGATTAACATTAAATTTCATTAAATGGCAGGTGGAGTTTTATTAGCAGGTAATTCTGTAAAATCTAGTTTCTCTATGTAGAAAGGCAAACACCTACCACCTGGTAGGATCTTTAGCTGATGACTCAGCCATAAATGTGAAGAGCAAGCACCTTGGGTGAAGGGTGCCGATGACTTGGCAGTGCTCGGCGCTTGGTGTAGAAACAGTAGCAATGTCACCTCCTTGAAAGCAGGTCTTTGAACAGCTCAGCCACGCATTCTGTGATGCAATCACGGCAGGTGTTATTTGGGATTTTAGGCCCATGTCTAATTAGGCAATCATCTACAGAGGCAAGCAAAGGAGACGGACTTAACTAAATAGGCCTGAACTTGGAAATCAGGGCAATCAACACCTTTATGTTAGTTTCGTGGATGAACAGCCTCAGATAGAAAAGAAAACCACAATATAACACCTTTGCCTCAACGGATCTGTGTTTATGAGTGATAGTCTCAGAGACGTGGGTGCTTTGTGGGGACTTGAATCACTTCTCAGATCTTTACTAGCAAAGATGCTCTTTAGGATCCCATCCAAGTCTAAAAGGGCCTCCTGCTTTTCCCTTTGCTCCTTGCTTCTCTCTGTCCAAACTCCATGTTTATTTGAAACAAAGGCCCCCGCAAGATCATTAGCGTTCCATGGTGATTCTGATATAAATCTGTCGATATAATTCCCAGAAAGCCCCTGTATGTTCAGAGTTTCTCTGATTATCCTCTGGGCCATTTTGCTGTTTGTGACATGAGACAGACAGTTATTATGGGTGTCATCAAAGCAGTGGACAAGAAGGCAGCTAGAACTGTCAGTCACCACATCTGCTCAGAAAGCCCAGAAGGTTAAATTAATATTATCCCCAATTCTTGCCACCCCCATCTTAATCAGGGATGGAAGAATGGGCTCAGAACCATTTTTACCTATTGGACATTTAGGTTTAATCTTCAGAAGGAAAGGAGAATGTTTTGTGGACCATTTGGTGGTGGTGGTGGTGGTTCTGTGTGTGTGTGTGTGTGTGTGTGTGTGTGTGTGTGTGTGTGTGTGTGAGAGAGAGAGAGAGAGAGAGAGAGAGAGAGAGAGAGAGAGAGAGAGAAAGAGTTTTAAGTTACTAGTTTTTAAAATCAGTACTTCTTCATGGTAATAACTTGACCAAAAATCTGTCACAGAATTTTGAGACCCATTTAAAACAAAGTTTAATGAGGGAATAAAGAATGAAAGATGACCTAAGATTAGAATTACAGATGGCTCTTTCAGAACTCTTACACAAAGAAAAACATGGTGTGTGTGTGGGGCGGGGGCGGGGGGGGGGGGGGAGGCGGGGGAGAACAAACTGAAGGTGACAGTAAGGGACTAGTTAGTAAAGGTAAATTTGAAGCTTAGCCCCATATAAACTCATTTGAGACTTTTAGAGAAGAAATAAGCCAGCATTTTTGTTGTTGTTATTCTCTTTGAACAGAAAGTTAAGAGGTATTTAAACTTGGAAGAGGTCGTTATGTAAAATGCTAAGGAACTATTGTGACATTCTATCTGGCAGGCAGTTATTCAGATATCTTTATTTGATCTGTTGCTAAGATTTTATCACCTATCTGGGTTTAAAGAGTCCTTAGTTGCTTTCTTGAGTTTCCAATTTAAAAGTAAATAAATTCCAGCTACACAAAAAGCACATAATGCTCTGCTTTTTACGAAGCTCACATAGAATGGCTAATTTACGCCAGGGTAGATTTTCATGGAAAACTGATATGTGAAATTATGTAAGTTCCTTATATTCTTGTATTATTTAACCATGAAACCCCATCTTATCCAAAAGCCCCAATGAAATGGCTATAATGATAACTCCCCAACCCTATTGAGAGAAGCAGAAAGACTCGAATGAGAGAAATACTTCCTTGAGAAACTGAATAACATTTTCCTAAATTTGGTTTAGCTACTTAGTGAAATCTCTAAAACCATTGAAATAATATAAAGATTCCAAAACTATTTTTCTCTGTTTAAATAAAGTGGATGAGTCTTAATTGCATAGGAATTCTCTGAGATTAAGTAGACCTTCCTCTCAAACTGACAGTAAGTATTCTAAAAACTTTTTTCAACCAATACCATTGCAGTTTAGAATCCTCATGTTGACTGCTGTTATGTAAAGATAAATGTTCCACCCCACCAGTGAAATAAAATGTTGTTGAAGCCCAATGAAAATGGCAAATTGCTAGACAAAATCTCAGGAAGAATCCAGAATTTAGTCTACAGAGACGCAAGTGAAAGTCAGAAGTTATGGTCCCTGGTGACCCAAAGTCCTCTGCCTGGGGCAGGGGCACCACATAGGGATTCTGCTGCCAGAGACTCCTCTGTCCCAGCACAGAGAGAGCTCCTTCTCTCTCATCAAGTCTTACTGTGAACAAAGGCACAGCCTCCCATGTCCTACAACCCCTTTCTTGCTGTCTCTGAACTACCCCCTTTTCCTTATAAGGTTTTAATACTGACCTTAGAGCAGGGTTTCTCAACCGTGGCATTGCTGATATTTGGGCCAGATAATTCTTTGTTGTGAGGCCCTGTTTGTGCCTGCTGGGATGCTTAGCAACAACAGGCCTTTACCCACTAGATGCTGGTAGCACCCCCTCACCCAGGTGAGCCGACCAAAAATGGCTCTAGTCAAATGTCCCCTGGGTAAGGTTGGGGGCCAACACTGTCTCTGGTTGAGAACCACTGCTTTAGTTGATAAGGAAAATGACTAATGGTGGTGACAAATGCCCCTGCCATCTTTGTCCTTCTCACAGTCTGAGGACACATGGCATGGGCCATCACCTGGGATACGCATGCCAACCTTGGTCCAGGTTCTGGACTTGCCATGCCCTCGAGCTAATACTTGTATTTCTTGGAGCCTCTGTTTTAGAATAAAGATGTATTCATTCATTAGACAAGTACTCAATGCCCATGGACATGTAATATGAAAGGGAGCCTCCTTCAAAGTTGTTCACAGTTTAGTGAGGAGCTAGAGATCAACAGTAATTAAAATAGGAGCTTTAAGTTCCAACTAGAGCAGGGGTGGGCAAACTTTTTGACTCGAGGGCCACAATGGGTTCTTAAACTGGACCGGAGGGCCGGAACAAAAGCATGGATGGAGTGTTTGTGTGAACTAATATAAATTCAAAGTAAACATCATTACATAAAAGGGTACGGTCTTTTTTTTTTTTTTTTTTTTAGTTTTATTCATTTCAAAAGGGCCGGATTCGGCCCGCGGGCTGTAGTTTGCCCACGGCTGAACTAGAGGTTTCCCACACCTTGGTGAAAAGGGAGACAGACCTTGGATTCCTTGTTTGTCCTCCTACCAGATGTGCACCTGTGAAGTTCATTACCCAACTCCATGTTCTGTTGCCTTCTTGCTACTGGTGGCCCTGCCCTGATGGAGGCTAAGACCAGCAGGTCATAATTATGCAAGAGGTCCTCAGAAGGCTGAGGGACCATGGTCTTTTCGCAAGAACTAAAGGCTATGCACTGATTGTTCTGTCAAGACAATGAATGGCTCTAGGCAATCCCCTAACCTGATAATCTTTTGCTGTTTACCAAGCCTTACCTTTGATATGCGTGTTTGCTTTGCTAAAGGGCAAAATGTGTAAATAAAAAGCCGTGGGTCCAGATATTTGGAAAACCACTCCACTAGAGAGTAGGAATTGTGTCTGGTCCCCCCTCCCCCAATGCCTTCTAAATTTGTATTTCTTGTCTAGTATATCCATTTATGTCACAGCCCTTTCTCCAAATTCCTGAACCCTTGTTGCAAAAAGACTGCAGCACTGCCTGTGACCTATTCCTTCTCTGTGCTCAGTCTCCCTCATGAGAGTGGAAGCCATGGCAGTCTCTCGCCTTCTTAGCCTCTAACCCACTTCTCAGTCCCAAAGGCTCTGACTGTGGGAAGGGCTCCTCTGTTCACCCCTGTACACGAAGGTGTTGTTAGTAATAAAGAGATCGGTCCAGTACTACTGGCTTCCACTGGCAACGTTAAACCCATCCTTCATACCCTAGGGGAGGTCACATTTCAAAACTCTCCTCTCAATTCTGCCCAAACAAGGTCCTGCCCTGACCTACAAAAGCCCAGCGGTGACCCTGCCAGCACTGTCCAAAGGCCCCATAGGATTATCAATACCAAAGGGCCGCAGATAAAAGACTTTTATTGCCAACCATTTTCTTCCGTTTCAACATAAAGCAGCATCCACATGGAACCAAGACCAATATCTTTATTAAATGCCCAAGTAAAAGATGAGGTTGTGTTTATTTGTAATCATTTCCTGGAACCCAGCCAAATTTGATGAAATCTGGATATTTTTCCCTCCAGAGGAAATTTAAGTCTTCAGTGGCCTATTGTGTGGTTTGTGAAGAACCCAGACCTTGTGGGGGTTTTTCAGCCCGCCCCCCTTCCTCCATCTTTAGCCCTTCCTACCACTGAGAGTCTCTGAGTGCGGAAGGAAAAACTTGATCTCTCTTAGCAACTTTTCTATTTTTCCACTTAACCTACACAATATTTTATAAATGGTCACTTATGTGTGAACATACGTCAGCTTAATGTAGCACACCTGGTATCTATATGGTCATCACGGGCAACTTGGAAATTTGTGTTACATTTCCAAGAGAGGAAGAGAGAGGGAGGAAGAGACAGAAACATCAATGATGAGAGAATCATTGCTTGGCTGCTTCTTGAATGCCCTACAGTGGGGATAGAGTCTCCAACCCGGGCATGTGCCCTGACTGGGAATCAAACTGTGACCTCCTGGTTCATAGGTGGACACTCAACCACTGAGCCACACTGGCTGGACACGTTACATAGATTTACGTTATCCATTCCAGGGCTATGTGCTACTACCATGAGCTCTATGAGAATTTTTGTACCTAATAATACTTCCAAATTGCTATCATGAATCCCGATATCCCCTGAACCCACAGCCAAGCAGATTCCTTGCCCTCCACGAAAGCAGCGATAAGCCCGGGGCAGGAGCTGCAACCAGACACCTGCAGCCCCACAGGTCGCCCCGGCACAGCCAACCTGGAGCCTGTGTCCACGCTCGGGTCATCAAAGCAAGAGGTCAAAATGAAAAGATGCATCACCATTCTCCCAAGTTCAAATATCTCACCTCTTTCTTAGAAAAACGGATGTTACACAGGTTTCTTCCCTTGCACTTGTCCAAAACCCCAAGCTTACTGGTGCTTCACCCCCAGTAAGGCGGGCAGTGGTAGGGTTAATGACCCCGTGGGTGATGCACATAAAATTGTTATCTCTGAGATATACTGAGTTCCAGACAAGCAGGGAGATTAGAATGGCACCAGGCATTGTGCTAGAATCTGAACTGTTTTCTTTGGTTCTGTTTCACAATTGGAGAAAAAACACTCTTTAATCACACTCTTTCCCCATTTTATTTCACACCAAACAATCGTGGAGACATTCAGTGTTATCTCCATTATTAGAGTGGGATTAGCAAATACTGGAACCATGCCTCTGTGAGCCATCAGCTTTAGCCCCATTGTTTGCTATGTCTCTTTTTATCCCCTTGGCAGGGACGCGAGGTAGATACCACTCTCACGGTTCTGCAGGTCAGAGCCCCAAGGCTCAGTGTTTGAGTGAAACCCACGTTGCAAAACTTACACTTCAGACTGGGCTCCTCCCCACCTCTGAGGAGCTTCCTCACGCCGGTGACTTCATCACAGACTGTCCATCACTTCCCCGTGTTTTTTCTAAAATCCAGTCCACATACTCGCAACTTTGGTGTAGACACCTGGTTGTTTTCTGCGGCCACAGCCTTCACCCCAACTGGTGATGCCCACCAAATGCCACATTCCATGGTGTTTACAAACTAAAGGGCCACCTGAATCTCCCTGTGTCACAGTGGGCAGAAAAAGAAAATGAGAGAAGGTTATGACAGATGTGCCTTTAACATTCTGTAGTCATACCACACACACCACACAAGTCTGATTTCTTATAGATCTTCGGGCATCTCATATGGCTCATTAGCTGTTGAACATGGCGAAAATTATGCAATTCAATAATGTATTTCCAATGAAGAAATGTTGACATCTTCATTCCACTGTCAAATAAGCCTAATATTCAGGCAATCAGTGATTATCTCTCATAATTGATGCTTCTATCCCTCTCTCCCTCTCCCTTCCTCTTTCTGAAAGCAATAAAAACATTTTAAAAAATAAGCTTAATATTCTTACATTTTAGTACAATTATTGTACGTACAATTGTTCTCCTTTAAATATAGCATATTCCTGCACAGATTGTAACATATGTTATATAAGTTATATAACATATGTTATATAAATTATATATTATATATATAATTTTAGAGGTTATGTATGAAATTATAAGATCATTTAACTCTGATTTTTAAAAAATGTAATGACATATTCTATTAGAAAATATATTTTGAATGGATTTTCTCAAGTTTGTATTATTATTATGACAGAAGGCATTACCTTACAAACATCTTTTCCCCCTTCTTTATGGCCAGCACAGATCATCTGTTTGGTTATTGCATAATCTCTATATCTTTTCTGGCATTCTTCATTTGTAACCAAAGGAATATTTGCCTTTTGAAGGATCTTTTGGACTTCACCTATGAAGTAACCAATATATAACTTCAGAAGGAGGAAATACAATAAATGTGAAAGTAAGAATGAAGTCTTAAAGCAAATCAATCAGAATGATGAACTTTGCATTAAGGCCATTCCTTTGGATAGACATACTAAGGGTGAGAAGGGAGAGTTACAGCACACACACACACACACACACACACACACACACACACACACACAGAAAGACCCTTTATTGGCCTCTGATGCTGTGTTAGAACAACTCCAGATGCAAGACTAACCAGAGATTTTGCTTCCATATTCTCTGCCATTCTCTCATCCAATAGAAGTTTCTCAGAAATTCCCTCCTCTTGCCTACAATCCAAAACACTGAAGCTCTTACCTTGTAGTTTTGTTTTATATATTAAAAATGATAATCTTTAAATATATGACTAAAAAAATTAACCAAATCTCTGGCAATAGAGGAGCATTTTGTTCTTCAAGTAAAAGCAAGTCAGCATTTTCCATGAAGAACAGTTTATTTACAAACTCATGGCCCAGTGCACAAAATTCGTGCCCATTAAAAGGGGATTAATTAGAGGAAATATTTTAATATTGCTATTTGCCCCTTCTCTATAATAAAAGCGTCAGAGATGAAAGAAAATTAATAAAATGTATATGAAAATCTTCCTCCTGTCAGAGTCTGGGGGGCGCCATGGGAACCAAAGTCAAGTCAAGTCCCTGCCCACCCTTGGCGCTTCAAAATCACATGAGACCCAGACCCAGCTGGCCCCACCCCCATTGGGTGAGATCCATTCCTGGCTGGTCCCACTCTTGTCAAGCCCTGCTGGGTGGGAGGTGCAACCTCAGGTCCCCCAGCACACCCTCAGGTCTCTCAGCCTGATGCTAGGGTGAGGGGCATGGCCTGAGGTCCCTCAGCCCTACACCAGGGCGGGCGGTGCAGTCTAAGGTTCCCCAGCCCAGCACCAGGGCAGGGGTGCACCTTGAGGTCCCCTGGCCCAGCACCAGGGCGGGGGGCATGGCCTGAGGACCCCCAGTCTGGGCCGGGGGAGGTGTTGGCACATCTTGAGGTCCCCCATCAAGCCCCGCCATGTGGGGGGTGCAGCCTCAGGTCCCCCTTCAAGCCCCGCTGGGTGAAGGGCACAGCCTCAGGGCCCTTGTCAAGCCCCGCTGGGTGGAGGGAGCAGCCTGAGGTCACCCAGGGGTTGGGGGCAAGCCATGAGGTCCCCTGTCAAGCCTCCCAGGGCAGGGGGCACAGCCTCAAGTCCACTGCCCTGGCTCAGCACCTCACAGCCTCCCAGTTCCTGCTGATTGGTCATTAAGACTCGTTATAGGAACTCGGCCTCTGCTGTGGGTGCAGCCATCTTGTGTTACAGAAACCCAGCCTCCACTGTGGGCACCACCGTCTTTGTGATTGCATGGCAGTCAATTTGTATATCCCCTCTTTATTAGATAGGATATTTTCTACCAGTGTCCAGTTAAAGTTACTTTTAAATCTTCCTATCTTGACTAGTCAAAAATCTGAAAAATTTGAATTAGTTGGATGAAGGACTAAATTAGGAAAGATGGAGAGAGCTTAGCAAGCTACCTCTTTTTGCAAAAAGTGATTATATATAGTGTTCCTTATTACATCTATCAGGAACATCATTTTGGAAGGAAAGAATGACTGGTTTCCTGAAATTTTTAAGAGCAATTGAAATGCCCCAAGTATTCATAAGCAGGTGTTCTTAACCTAGGGACCACAGAAAGAATTCACATTGTCCATAAACTTGGATAGGGGAAAAATACATTCTTCTTTCCACTAACCTCTAACTGAAGTCTAACACTCCCTTCAATTATGAGTGTAGGCAACTCTCTCAGGAGTATTAGCCGTACCTCTGCCTTTCCCATCACTCCAATCGCAAAAATGTTCCAGTCACATTGCACTTGTGACAGATAACTGAAATGATCATTTGTGCTCATCACAATTTCAAATTGTGGTAGTTATTAGAACAACTCGCTATTTAATATATTAATAAAGAAACACATGTGTGACTATGTTACATCTTTTAAAAAGTACTTTTGATAACTGTCGTGCAATTTCATTGGTTGCGTTTGTAATCCTATATGTTTTTATCTAAGCATTTAAAAACATCATTCTGGAAGTGGTCCATAGGCTTTATCAAGATTGCAGGAGAGATGCATAAAAAAAAAAATAGATTAAAAGCCTGCCATTCAGAGAGATGGTGTGCCTGCCTAGATTCCTGGTCATGAATATTAAGAGAAAACAGTGTCATTGGGAGATAGGAACATTATTAATACTACTAACAGGATGGGCTTCAGTGGGATTGTTAGTCCTTTGTGGGACCAATCCTTTATGTGAAGTCAAACAAATGGTCTTCATTATAGAGCAGTGGTTCTCAACCTTCCTAATGCCGCGACCCTTTAATACAGTTCCTCATGCTGTGGTGACCCCCAACCATAAAATTATTTTCGGTGCTACTTCATAACTGTAATTTTGCTACTGTTATGAATCTTAATATAAATATCTGATATGTAGGATGTATTTTCATTGTTACAAATTGAACATAATTAAAGCATAGTGATTAATCACAAAAACAATATCCTATCTAAAAAAAGAGAAACATGGTAATTAGCCGTACCTCTGCTACCCTACCCATTGGCTAACCAGGGCAATATGCAAATTAACTGCCAGCCAAGATGGCGGCCAGCAGCCAGGCAGCTTGAAGTGAACATGAGGCTTGCTTGCTTCAGTGACGGAGGACTCCAACGTTCCCCGCCTGCCTTGCCAGCCTCTGAGCTTGCAGTTTGAAACATTGTTACAAATATAGAAGCTAAACAAAACCCCAGAAACCTGCTTTGAGCCAGCCAGGATCTCAGAGCTGGAGTTGAAACAGTGTTTCGATTATAGAACTCAAACAAACCAGATACCTGCTTTCAGCGGCCGAGGCCTGAGAGCTAGAGCCAAGCCTCAGAGCTAAAGCTGGCCCAGAATAAAAAGAAAAAGAAAAAAAGGCCGAAACCGGCTTGGCTCAGTGGATAGAGCGTCAGCCTGTGGACTGAAAGGTCCCAGGTTCGATTCCAGTCAAGGGCATGTAACTGGGTTGCGGGCATATCCTCAGTGGGAGATGTGTAGGAGGCAGCTGATCGATGTTTCTCTCTCATCGATGTTTCTACCCTCTATCTCTCTCCCTTCCTCTCTGTAAAAAATCAATAAAATATATTTAAAAAAAGAAAAAAAAAAAGAAAAAAAGGAGCGGTTGGGAGCTTCAGTCACCTGCCAGCCTGAAAACAGCCCTCAGCCCCTCACCCAGACTAGCCAGGCACCCCAGTGGGGACCCCCACCCTGAAGGGGGTGTGACCAGCTGCAAACAGCCATCATCCCCTCATCCAGGCTGGCCAGGCACCCCAGTGGGGACCCCCACCCTGATCCAGGACACCCTTCAGGGCAAACCAGCCAGCCCCCACCCGTGCACCAGGCCTCTATCCTATATAGTAAAAGGGTAATATGCCTCCCAGTACCGGGATCAGCAGAGCCGAGAGGCCTCCCGGCACCGGGATCAGCGTGACAGGGGGCAGCGCCCAAACCCCCTGATCACCGTGTGGCTCTGTGTGTGACATGGGGCGGGGCCACAACCTCCCTATCGGCCCTGCTCTGTTCCTGACAGGGGAAGGCACCCGAATCCCCTGATCAGCCCTGCTCTGTGCCTGATAGGGGGGAGCTCCCCAACCCCCTGATCGCCCTGCAGCTCTGTGTGTGACAGGATGTGGCGCCCCAACCCCCTGATCAGCCCTGCTCTGTGTGTGACAGGGTGCGGGGCCCCAACCCCCCCCCCGCCCCCCCCACAGGCCCTGCTCTTGTGTGACGGGGTAGAGCCATAACCTCCCCATCGGCCCTGCCCTGAGTGTGACAGGGTGCAGCGTCCCAACACCCTGATCAGCCCTGGTCTGTGTGTGACAGGGGGTGGTGCCCCAACTCCCCTATTGGCCCTACTCTGTGAGTGACAGGGGGGAGCTCCTCAGCCCCCTGATTGACCCTGCTCTGTGCGTGACAGGGTACGGAGCCCCAACCCCCCTGATGGGCCCTGCTCTGTGAGTGACAGGGGGTGGCGCCGCAACCTCCCCATCGACCCTGCCTTGAGTGTGACAGGGGGCGGTGCCCCAACCCCCCAATCGGCCCTACCCTGAGCATGACTGAGGGTGGCATCGCAACCTCCCCATCCGCCCTGCTCTGTGCATGACAGGGGGTGGGGCCCCCAACTCCCCAATCAGCCCTGCTCTGAGCCCTAGCAGGGGCTGCACCTAGGGATTGGGCCTGCCCTCTGCCACCCGGGAGCAGGCCTAAGCCAGCAGGTCGTTATCTCCCAAGGGGTCCCAGACTGTGAGAGGGCACGGGCCGGGCTGAGGGACCCCCCTTCCCCCCGAGTGCACAAATTTTTGTGCACCGGGCCTCTAGTGTAATTATATATGTGTTTTCCGATGGTCTTAGACGACCCCTGTGAAAGGGTCGTTCGACCCCCAAAGAGGTTGCGACCCACAGGTTGAGAACCACTGTTATAGAGTAAGGTGCTCAAAAGTTTATCTGATTAATTCTTCCAGGTCCAGGCAAAAATACATCTTCTCAAGAGCCACTGAACAAATACTTGAGAATCAATCAATTGGAAAGACCATGAGTTTGGATATAATTTTAGGGGCAGATGGAACTGATACATGCCCTGTGCTTTAACATATGAGACTTGCTTTAGGAACAATATTTAAAATGTCACACTGTACCTCGTTCTTTTGTGTAGCCCCATCCTGTTATCCAACAGTTGGTATAAATTGTATTTGTATCATGTTTGGCAGGGAGGCATATTGGCTTTTGTAATTCTGAAAAGTAATTTTAAAATTAGAGTTTAGTTAAAGTTATAGATACTTTAAAAGTACACTCTTTCCCCCATATTCTCTTACTATGGAGTAGCACTAAGAATAACCCTTTTTCGTCCTGCTCAATTTCTAAGGTCAATGATTCAAGAAAATTTCTCACCATCAAAGTCATTCTCACAGGACGTTTTCCTTATTAAATTTTCTGTATTAAATGAAGAACCTCAGAATTCAAATTTACAGTCAAAAGCATTTAGAAGTTCTGCCTCTTATTCTGTATATGATACTTTTAATGGGAATAGAGTGTCTAACACTGTTTCAGGCACCAAGTTAAATGCTTTAACTTATGAGCTGATTTAATTATTCTAACAGTACCATGGGGTAATTATCATGCCCATTTCATAAATGAGAAAACTGAGGTGCTAAGAAGTAAAAGCAACTTGCTCAAGGTCGCGGAATTGTTCATGGACACAGCACACCTTCAGCAACTGTGAGGCATTGCTTGTACCTGAAAGGCAGCACCTCCCACAACCGTGGACTGACTTCCCAGAGCTGCCTCCTCCAGCAGTTTCTCCTCTGCTCAAGATACACCTGGAAATTTATTAATTCCCCACTTGCCCCCACAGACTCAATAAGCCTCAGCCCAGAGCAATGCTAATTCTTCTCCCCTCATCAAAGGAAGCCATGCTTCCCAGATGGCAAAGACACTTCTATGTCTATTATTTCCATAATGTCTGAGCAGTTGTATCCCTACCTGTGGGAACTAATGAACATTTCTTGCTCCTCCATAGAGGAGACTTTTATGTCAAGCCACAGGTCTTATCTGCCCTGGCAAGCTTCACCTTTTCCCCAACTCCACCAACCAGAAAATGAAGATAGTCTCTGGAGATTCTGCCCTCTCACTCAAATCGATGTGAAAACGTAAGCCAATGCCATGCAACTGGATGTCTCCTTGAGTGCACTACGTACCAGTATAATTCAAAGGGGCCTCGAGCTTTATCAAGGCAATATCATTAGTATTTTCTGAGATGCTATAGTTGTGGTGAACAATAATCTCTTTTATCTGTGAGAAAGGTGTTTCATATGTAATCTCTTTCAAATCTAAAATGCCTGCATAAATGCGCCAAATATCCGCAAAGGTGAGCCTAGGGGAGAAAAATAAACATCTGTTTGAAACTAGAAAGGCTGGTATTGGCTACTGGTCTTTTTTCCTTCCCTTTACCTTTAACAGAAACAAAACAAAACAAAAAACTAGGAAGAGAATGCTACATGTGACGTGTTTCTACTTACCCAACCCCCCCACCCCAACCCCCACCCCCCGGCGATTTATCATGGCCCACAAAGCAAGCAATCCTGGATCTTTGAAGATTTAGTTAATAACACTGAAAGCACACATTTCTGTAATGATTTCATGTTGGCGTGAGTGGAAGTTACTGTCCCATTCTGGGAGAAACTGGTCGGGAGACACGACAGGAGTTGATCATGGAAAGCCTTGGTCAGCTCACAGTCCTGAGAGCAACTGCTCAGGGCCACTCAGAGCTGCCGGGCAGTCAGGCTGAGTTTCACAAGCCCCTGTAAGAGGGCAAATGAAGCAGGACTTCAGTGCCATTCACAATCTATCTATTTTATTTTGGGAAGTATGAACATTTAAATCAATTCTTTAAATCTGAACATATACAAAGTAAACCTAAAATTATTAAAGCAGTCTTATTTTGTGTAAAGATATGGAAATTTTTATTATGAGTGGTGCAAGACATGCACAAAAACTCTGGCTCTTATAAATAGACACAACACTGAGCCTTCAAGAATGAAAATTCTTAGCATAAACTGGTGCAGCCACTTTGAAAAACACTCTGAGGTTCCACAAGAAAATAGAAATGGAACCGTATGGTCCAGCAATCCCACTTCTGGGTATGTATCAGAAGGAAACAAAATCGCCATCTCTCAGAGACATCTGCACCTCTGTGTTCACTGCAGCATTATTTTCAACAGCCAAGACATGGCAACAACCTAAGTGTCCATCCACAGATGAGTGGATAAAGAACATGTGATGTATACAACGAATTATTCAGCCTTTAAAAAGAAGGGCATCCTGCCATTTGCGACCACATGGCTGAAACTTGAGGGCATCACACTAAGTGATATAAATCATACAGAGAAAGACAAATACTGTGTGATCTCACTTATATGTGGAATCTAAAATCCTTAACTCAGAGAGACAGAGCAGATTGGTGGTTGCCTGAGGGGTGTAGGGAGGGGTAGGTCAAAGGGTACAAACTTTCAGTTATAGGACAAATAAAATCTGGGAATGTAATGTACAGCAAGGTGACTATACTGTATTGGTTAACAGCACTGTATTATATACTTGAAAATTACTAAGAATAAATCTTAAAAGGTCTCTTCACTCACAAAAAATTGTAACTATGTGAGGTGATAATGTGTTATATATATAAATCATGATACTGTACACCTTAAATTTACACAATGTGACTTGTCAATTATGTCTCAATAAAGCTGGAAAAAAAAAAGGATGAAAATTCTTGGTCCCAAATTGGGTTAATTTAGTAAAAAGGGGAACAACTACTTCTGTTTACAGAATCTTTCCAGCCAGGCCAGCAGCCTTCCCCTAGCAACGCCCTGGGAGTAGAGCCCTACCAGAGACTCATGCTGCTGTGGGGGCTGGGGGAGCTTGGCTCTGTTCAATGTTGCCTCTGCCTGTTATATTTCAGCAGCAGTATCCTGAACCCTGGTTCACAGTAACTTTTTTTAAAATTTTTTTGAATATGTTTTTATTGATTAGAGAGAGAGAGAGAGAGAGAGTAAGAGGGAAAGAGATAGAAACATCCATAAAAAACATCAATCGGCCCTAGCTGGTTTGACTCAGTGGATAGAGTGTTGGCCTATGGACTAAAGGGACCCAGTTTTAATTCCAGGCAAGGGCACATGCCCGGGGCTGTGGACCTGATCCCCAGTAGGGGGCGTGCAGGAAGTAGCCAATCAATGATTCTGTCTTCATTAATGGTTCTCTCTCTCTCCCTCTCTGAAATCAATAAAAATATATTTTTTTACAAAAAGAAACATGAATCGGCTACCTCTTGCATGCCCCCTACAAGGGGTCAAACCCACATGTGCCCTGACCAGGAATCATTCAGTGACGGATTGGTGCATGGGCAACGCTCAACCAACTGAACCCACCAGCCGGGCTCACAGTAATTTTATAATGGGGAAGGGAGGTGGGGTGTGGAATTCTATGAAAACAATCATACTTTTTGAAAGATATCAAGAGCCTTTTATGTTAGGGCTACTAGTATCTCTTTTGCTCATTCACATGCTTTGTCCTTTGTACACTTTTTTATTCAGAGCTTATATTTGAGTAACTTTATGTTCTAGGTATAGTACTAAGCATTTCAAGTGTGTCACTCAATCCTTTCAGTAACTTATGAGTTAGACACTATTGTCACTCATATTTTACAGGTAGAAAAAAGAAAGTAAGAGAGAATTACAATTCCCCAAGGTCAGTCATACCACTGCTAATTGGAAGAGCTGGGAGTCAAGCCCTGTTCTAACAACAAAGTCTAAGTGTTTTAAAACTTTAAAATCCTGTCAAGTCTACTATTTGCCTGATAATGTAGAAATAGCATATCAGAATATATTTCTTAAAATAGGGTAACAAACTATTGCGTTTTTGTTTTTCTACTTACTATTAATATTATTTAGTACATCTGTGAATCCATGGGCCTGAAAAAACCGTCTTTGAAGAAGACTGCAAACATACCTCACTTTGGTCTCATGGTTCAGACTGGTCAGTGCTCAGCTCCTACTGCTTGTTCAACATTTCTAATATCTTCTCTGCTTTAAAATATTTTTTATTAAATAAGAATGATCTTCCATTCGGAAACTGACATGATGATTGAGAAATCAATTAGAGACTCTTCGAAACAGAAAAGCAAGATAGGACCCTGGATAACAAGAAGCCAAAACTTACCCATCAAAGCAATGGGCAGCAGTGAGGACCCACCGGTCTCCAATGATGGATCCTCCACACACGTGGCTCTGGGCTGCCAACTTCACGTGAAGGCTGACCTGCCAGGGCCACTCTCCCCAAGAGGAATTGGTTCCTCCCACGATGCGTCCACTGGGTTTTGTCGTGCACACTGGAAAGAGGGTGTTGAAGTTAAAGGCTGGAATCAGAGGTGAGTGGGAGTCCTCCTCAGCCCAGAGAGGAAGATACAGAATTCCATTACATGAAGGCTCTGCACCGCTATGAGGACAATGCAGACGGCCCTTCACAGCTCGATGGGAAAATGGGTGCACTCACCAGAGCTATCCCCACTTCGGCACAACCTCAAAGAATAGCCAGAGCTCGCTTGCATCCCGTATGTGATTCTAGTCGGAGAACCATCCAAAGATAACCGTAAGGAACACTTACACCTGCATGAAATGATCAGAACAAAGGGTAAGCCCACACAGATGGGGACATTTCATGCAATTGTCTTGCCGACTATCTTGGAAAAATAAACTCTCACTAACTTGTCTCCTTGACAGTCTTCTGGGAGTAAAGAGTATGTGAAAAACTGACAGCGCACCATCTTCGTACAGGTCTCCTGGCAACCCTTGGCTCCTTTAACGAGGGACACACTCAATTCTTCCCCTCCAAAATCAACTCCTGCATAAATTTTTGAATGGCAGGGCTCTGTGGTGAATATAAACATAAGAAGATATAAAATGCAAAAAGCAATAAACCACATTTACACAAGTTTCAGGTACACTGAGGATTGTTTCATCACTGTTACTTGAAGATAATAAAATCGGTCACATTATATGTAAGATGACTGAAACATTACCAGGCAAAGTTTTTTTGCAGGTTAGAAGGCTATATCCAGACACGGTGTCTTCCTGAGGAGTCGGGGAACTTGGTGTCCCACTTTTGGAAGTCTTAAGTAAACACACATTTCTATTAAAAAAAAAAAAAAAAGCAAGGGAAAGAAAATCACACCCAATTAAAAAAACAGCACCCTGCCAATTTTATTCTTCTAAGAGAGTCTCTTCAAACTAATTCAGACTGCAGGACTGGTTGAAAAAAAGAGAGAACAAAGAACACATTCTGGGGATTTATGCTGCTGACACTATTATATAACTAGATACTTTTTTATTTTTTAAAAAAAGAGAAACATCGATGTGAGAGCAGAACATCGATTGGCTGCCTCCCGCACGCCCCCCACTGGGGATTGAGCCCACAACCCAGCACGTGCCCTGACTGGGAATTGAACCCGCAATCATTAGTGCCCTGGACGCACAATGCCCAACCAAGTGAGCCATACTGGTCAGGCCTAGATACTGTTCTCTTAGCTTCCTATTGTATACAAAGAAAAGGGTGGGTTAGCTGAGGGTAAACAGGTCAACCAGAACCTTGGTCAGGATAAGCAGGGCTCTGGTTTCTGAAACAGAGGAGTTAGAATGAGGTGCCTGAAGAATATGCTCCCGGTGAGTGATACAAAACATTAAGCTGATACAAAACAATAAGATCAGTAAGAAAGGGATCCCATCTTTCTTTTTCCGTGGCTGGTCCCTGGACTCCATGGTATGATGAGTGAGAGGAGGTGGGTACAGAAGTCTGCTAATCTCCTAACTAATTTGCACCTGGCAGAAAAGTATCTACTTCAGTGCTGGGTGTCCAGCATGCTGAGGGCAATGAACCAAACTTTTAAAAACTCAAACTATAAAATAAAAGCGATGACTGGGCAGCAGCAAACGCTACACATTCCAACTCACCTTTGCGATTCTACATTCCAGGCATCGGTATAGAAAGTGAAGAAGAGGCAGTTGGGGTGATAGGTGCAAATGGTTCGACAGACAAAAGCATCTGGAGTGATGACTCTGGCAACGTCCACATCCGAAAATGCCGTATGTTGGAACATGTTCATGTGGCAGCCTGTGAACTCACAGAGGGAAGGTGCTACTCAGGAAATGACGCAACGCTAAATGTACATGTACTTGGTCATCACAACTAAGGAAATTATGGCTATTCACAGCACTAAACATCTTAAGTAAAAAAATGTCAACGTCTCCCCAACCTTGTTTGCCATTTGGAAGAAGGGAAAATTGGTCCAACTCTCATACAAGACAGATTCCTATGTCAGAGAATAAAATAGCTCTACCTATGCCCCTAGCTCTAGTCTAACCAATGCAAAATATGTAGGGTACTCAGCATTGGTTCGCATTTTCTTTATATTACCTTGACCCTGAATTCCAGGCCTTAGGAACATACAGTCTTGTGTTATATTGTCTTGAGTATTGTGCAGAAGATTTTAATAAAAACAGATTAAGAAAAATACCAGTCCCTGCCAGTGTGGCCTAGTGGTTGATGTCAACTCATGAACCAGGAGGTCAAGGTTCCATTCTCTATGAGGGCACATGCCCAGGTTGTGGGTTCAATCTCCAGTAGGGGGCGTGCAGGAAGCAGCTGATCAATGATTGTCTCTCATCATTAATGTTTCTCTCTCTCTTTCCCTCTTCCTTCCTCTCTGAAATCAATAAAAACACATTTAAAAAGAAGAAAGAAAAGTATCAGTTAGCTAACAAAAATGCCATGTGCCCAATGAAATTAGAACAGAAGAAAATCCACTTTCATTATTCTTATTTAATCTTATTTTGAATTACATGTTGTGTTTATATTATTGTACTCAGTTTGATAGCACATAAATTCTATTAAACTTATAGAAGTTAAATAACAATGATAGCAATTATTGGAGAGAAAAAACATTTAATTTAAATGCACTAAATTAGATCAGGAGAGAGTACCCTTCATAACATAATTATCTTCAAAGAGGCAGGCTCGGAAATTCGACCTCAACTATTGAAATCTTTAATAGACTCTCGAAGCTGGGAGAGAACTTATGGATCATCCATGCTATAATTACATCCTTTCAAAGGTATCCCCAACAAATTGTCTAAGTTTTACTTAGACATTTACATTGATAAGGAGCTCACTACCTAATGACAAACGCCATTTCTTTCTGAACCACTCTTAGTATTAGAAACTTTTCTTATTTTCTTCATGACATCATTTACCTAGATCTCTCTTACAAAACCACACAAATTAAACTAATCCCTTTCCCAATGGCAATCATCAAAACACAGGGGGAAAAAAGACAGTCATCTGGCTCTTTTTCAGGTGAGATATCTTTAGCTTACTCCTTTAACCAGTTTTTAAATTGCCCATCACTTCTACATATTTTACCCTCCTGGTTATCCTCTTTTGAAGTGGCAATTAAATTTTCAGTCACACCCTGAATGGAGAATGACTGCTATTGGATTCAGTGCTTCTTCGGGGATGATGAAAATGTTCTGGGACTGCACAGTGGTCAGTGTTGAACAATTTTGTGAATACAGTGAAAACCACTGAATCATAGATCTTAACAGGGTTAAATTTATATTATGTAAATTATATATCAAATTCTAAAAACTATGAAAAATATATACTATATTAAAATATTACTCTTGAAGAAACAGAAAAAGATATTCCTATTAAAAATTAAAAATCAGTACCATTTGAACCAATAGATCTGGTACACATCAGGGGAGAGGGGAGGGTGGTTCTGGAGAAGAGAAGGAACAAATAAGAAGAGAAATGCGCCCTGACCGGTTTGGCTCAGTGGATAGAGCGTTGGCCTGAGGACTGAAGGGTCCTGGGTTCGATTCCGGTCAAGGGGATGTACCTAGGTTGCAGGCACATCCCCAGTAGGGGGTGTGCAGGAGGCAGCTAATCGATGTTTCTCTCTCATCGATGTTTCTAACTCTCTATCCCTCTCCCTTCCTCTCTGTGAAAAATCAATAAAATATATTTTTTAAAAAAGAAGAGAAATGCATTGTTGCTGACTTCCCAATCTTTCATGGAGGGGTCCTAGCCCAGCACCCACCACAAGGCTTGGCACAGAGTTGTCACTGGATACTTTGTAGCATTGGCTATCAATGATTTGATTTCAATCACAACTTATCATTTCCACCATGATAGGCTAAATAAGGTAGAATGTCATGGCAATTTCCTGAATAATTCAAATTGAAATTACTTGTATATCTGAAACCACAGGGTTTCATGGATTCCTTATGCTAGAGTCACTTGAATAGACAATGGACACCACCAAGAAATGACCCTCTAGCTTTCTCTGAGTATCATGGCACTAGCCTCCCATTGTTGCTGTAACAGATGATTATCAGCTTAGTGGTTTAGAACAACACATCTATTATCTCACAGTTCTGGAGAGGAGAAGTCTGAAATGGGTCTTACAGAGCTAAAATCAGCATGTTGTCAGGGCTTCCCTAGCCTTTTCCTTTTAGAGGCCACTGCACTCCTTGGCTCATGGACCCTTCCTCCATCTTCAAATCTCTCTTTCTCTCTCTCTGACTGATCCTTCTGCCTCCCTATTTCTCTTATAAGGAAGCTTGTCACTTCTCTGTGCCCATCCACATAATCCAGATTCATTTCCAATGTGTAAGTCCTGAACTTAGTCACATCTACAAAGCCCCTTTTGCCCTATCAGGTCACATAATCATAGGTTGTGAATTCATTTGGAGAGCTCTTATTCTGCCTACTACAATTACTTAGTGAAAGAGTAGCCATGGGATTACCAATTTCTGAGAGTGCACAGGACTTCAGGGAGAATCCAGATGCCACGTTTTTCAGCACCTTTATACTGGTCGGTGTTCCAGTTGAACTGTGCTTTAATAGGCAGCTGTTCCTGAAGGTGGAGAAATAGGTTACTTTGCTTCCTACACTGCAAGGTCCACACAGCCATCCATTTCATGTTGAAATGCTCCATGGTTTGTGAAAAATAAACAAAACAATCTAAACAATGACTGATAATGAAATAGACATCCTCCTCCTCTGCAGAGGAAAGGTTAAGGTGAGAATGGGGTGAGAGACCTTATTCTATAAGACATTTTCTACTGAACCTTCATTCCACAAGCACGGCTATCTGTGAACCAAATGAAAATTACTCTCTTCAGGGAAAAATGACACCAAAAGTAAGTGTATAAGGAGAGTGCTTAGGTCTAAAAGCCCTGTTTAGTTTTCAGTTGGAAAATAAAAAAGGTTAAGAAGCATGCAATCCTATATAATAAAAAGCTAATATGCAAACCAACTGAACGGTGGAACAACCGGTCACTATGACGTGCACTGACCACGAGGGGGCAGACGCTCAATGCAGGAGCTGCTCCCTGGTGGTCAGTGTGCTCCCATAGTGGGAGCACCATTCAACCAGAAGCCTTGAGCCGGGCTCACAGCTGGCGAGTGCAGCGGCAGTGGGGGGAGCCTCTCCCACCTCCATGGCATCACTAAGGGTGTCCGATTGCCAGCCCGCTCCCCAGGGGAGTGAGTCTAAGCCAGTGGTCAGACATCCCCTGAGGGCTCCCTAACTGCAAGAGGACACAGGCCGGGTTGAAGGACCTCCTCTCCCCCGAGTGCAGGAATTTCATGCACTGGGCCTCTAGTTCAATCATAAAATCACTCTGGTAAAGAACAAACACTGAATTTTGCTCACCGGTACTCCACATTGTGAAATGTTTCCTTGGCGTAGGTGAAAAATTTGCAGTGAATGTTATTGGTGCACCTTTTTTGGCATTCTTCAACACTTTCAACTTTAGACACATTAAAATTGACTCCTCTCATATCAATTCCTTCATAAATGTCTCTGTGGCAAGCTGTACAAATAAGATGCATAGAGAAAATTCAGTTTCCCTTCTAGAAGCAGATCATCAAATTGGACAGTGTAATTTTCAAGGGTGATATTCTGGTTGTGGCAACTGCCCTATTCATTAGGGGATTTTGAATTTTTATTACATCATTAAAAGATCAAACTGCTTGAAATGAACACATTCCAATATGTGTTAGAGTACTGGCATGGAAAGGGGTTACTTTCCTTCTAAAACTGCAAGGTGTATGCAGCAATACAGGTAATACTTCCCTGAAATGGTCAATGAGCCGTGGGAGATGAGGCAGTAGCAGTGAGGCCCTGCTACTGTGTGCTAGGCAGTTGCCTCAGGAAAGCCTTGACCTCTTGCATTGAGTGAAGGAGCATCTTATCTCTTTGCCTATCCCTTGGTTTTCAAATACTCCTGTCTGGTTGCAAATTGCATCTGTTAGCCCTGTGATTGACATCTATATGTCACATCATTATCATAAAATGTGGAGAGTTCTTTACAAGCATAGTGAAACCATTTCCCTCCTTGCTTTTAATTTTCTTAAATTCCACTTAACCACCCTTCCAATTAAAATGTATCTTATATAAAACAAAAGATAGATAATTTTTTTTTACAGACAGTGAACCAAATTTATGAGTTAGGTTCTGTTTTTCCTTAAAGAAAAAATATCTATTATATGTATTGTTCCACTCCTAAGAGGTAAGGTTGAAAAAGTCCTAAAACTGGATTTAATGGTGGAACTGACAGAAAATACACAAAGGATTAGAAAAACAATATATTGAGGTGGGCAGAACCGTGGACTATTCACGGTGCTTCACACACACAGGAGTTTGCAGATTGTAGAAATAGAATACCTTATCAATTCTGCTGCACATGAGAAAAGAAACAGGCTAAGGCTTGGGATGGGATACTTCCAGACCAAAACTTTTCTTTATGGTTAGTTTAAAGCTATAAACCTACTTCTAAATGTTTTAAACTAAAATTGGTCCTGAGTTTAGAGTCTTCATTTGCCGGTAATCATTTTTCACTTTAATTTTTTTAAAAGTTATTTGGGGAGAGTTAAAAGGGAACATTAAATCAAGCTTTGTGAGTAGACTAATGGTGGGGGTGGAGGGGGGGGGCAATAAGGAGACTTGAAAAGGCACAATATTATTTTTCTTTAAATTTCACTATGATACCATAATTAAAAATAATGCTTACTTGCATAATTTACACTGAATTATATTAAGATATAAATGTGAGCTTATAAATTAGGAAATGTACTCCTCCTATTGGCTGAGTCAGGCCACCATGTTTATAGGTAAGGGCTGCTTACTTTACAAACAGCAGGCACAAAATGTTGTGTGCTGAGGGAGTGATGTTAGTGGGGGAGGAAAGTTTGTAAACATCTGAAATTTGAAACTATCAGGTTAACTATAGATAGGAAACATAGAATAGCAAAGGTGAAGGATCCGACATGATTACTTTTAGTTTCTGCCAACCTATCAGTTAAGAGAATCTTTTCAGTACTTTTTTGTTTTCTGATCGGTCATGTGAGAGTTATAGGTCATTTGAATTAAATTTATGAGGATAGGGTTGGGAATTGTTTCCCAAGACATTAGTAGCAATAAGCATCGGCACTGAAGTTTCCTGGCCTCCTGGTCCTCACGTTTCTTCTAAGCAGTGTTATTTTTAGCAAGAATGTCAGAACCCAGCCCTTCAGGGTGAGGGGTTAGCAGGGCTTCTTAACCTCCACAGTGTTGATATTTGGGGTACAGTCTCTTTGCTAGAGGTCTTCCTTGTGCCTGTGGAATGTTTAGCGGTATCTCTGATATCTACTCACTGGATGCTAATAGCATCATCCCCAAGTTGTAACAACTGAAAAAAAAGTCTCCAAACACTGTCAAATGCCCGCTGGAAAAATGACAACATCGCCCTCGGCGAGAATCAGGAAGAACCAGTGGGGTGACCCCCCTCTGTGTTCTCTTTAAATCCGGAATCAAGGGAAGACCGCTATCTGGATGTGTGTTTCCTTTCTGCAACTCTTACCCTGGAGTGCTAGCCTCATAAATAATAGAGGCTCGCTGAGCATGTGTGGGCTAAAGACAAGAAGATACGTCCAGAGCACGGCCCCTCTCTGTCACCTTTCTCAGCGCTCCCTTCCACATACCTGCGGGAATATGGACTTGGAGCGGAAGCTACTCTTAGGGAGACTCATTATTCATGCAAACTGAGCTGAGGAATCCACACCTTACCGCTTATTCGATGACCACATTGCTTTAAGGAATGTCCAGAAATTGCACTTCTCCGTGGCACTCTTGGCAGAGCTCCTGTAACACTGTCTTTCAAGAAGCAACCAAACCTGTTTTCAAAAGCAGCGTCACTTAGGCAGTAGAGTAATAAACACACATTGAGGAAATGTCTAGCATTTTTGTACACTAATAAGTAGAGTCGGCAATAAGAAAAACAGGGCAGCTTCCCTGACACTTGCTGGGAAGAACATTCTTAGAGGCAATACAATAATATTTAATGGTATTTGTTAATACCTAACTTCAGCCTTGTTTTCCTTTACATTCACATTTTTAAGTAAAGAAAGTCAATCATATTAAAGAGTTAACAGCTGTTCCTGAGGTCCTAAACTTTTGGGGAATTATGTTCCTATCTAGTAATTATTTTTATGTATGCTTTCATTTACTTAAGAAATTATTTCCTCCTCATCTGTGTGGCTCAGGAGGTCACAGACGGATTCCAGGTAAGGACACATAACCCAGTTACAGGTTTGATCCCCAGTTGGGGGTGTGCAGGAGGCAGCCAATCAATGATTCTCATCATTAGTGTTTCTATCCCTCTCTCCTGTGGGAAGAGCTCAGGAGATTTATCTCAGTGCAGTGGCGGATGCAATGGCGTGAGCGCACTCCGCCTATACAAGCTTCCTCGGCACACCAGGAAGTGGCAGCGCCCGCCTGAGTAAGCCCCCTAGAGCCCCTACATAGTACCCTAACTTTCCTACCATTGGTTGCCCTAAGGATGTTGTAAACTTCTGATTGGTCCAGAAAGTTATATATATCCCTGTACTTAAACAATAAAGTTCAGACTGCGTCTTGAACCTGTCTCCAGAGTCGGGCATGCTTCGATAGGACTCCATCGGCCTCACCCCCGCTGGACCCCCTGCCTCACTCTCCCTCTCTCTTTCTATCTCTGAAATAAATTAAACAAAAAAGAAATTATAGCCCTAGCCAGTTTGGCTCAGTGGATAGAGTGTAGGCCTGTGGACCAAAGGGTCCCGGGTTCAATTCTAGTCAAGGGCACGTACCTTGGTTGCATACCCGGGCCCTGGTGGGAGCACGTATAGGAGGCAACCAATCAATGTGTTTCTCTCACATCGATATTTCTCCCTGTCTTTCTCTATCTCTTCCAGTCTCTCTAAAAAAAAAAAAATCAAAGGAAAAATAACCTTGGGTGAGAATTAACAACAACAAAAAAAGAAATTATGTCAGTCATGAGAGTTGAATCTACATATGGTGTTTATCTTACTTATTAACTCCTTCTAGTCCACACCTGATGAAAGACTTTTTTCCATCTTTAATGTCAATCTTAATGGTAATTTCATTATTCAGAAGGATTATAGAACCTACCTCAACTTTTTACAGTATTTAAAAAGTTAATGCCTCTCACATCAAATCTGGATTTTTCTGTACAAGTTTAACACTTAGAATCAAAGGATGATTGTC
The DNA here is from genome assembly GCF_014108235.1 of Myotis myotis. Lineage (NCBI taxonomy): Eukaryota > Metazoa > Chordata > Mammalia > Chiroptera > Vespertilionidae > Myotis > Myotis myotis. The sequence continues at coordinate 7,730,993 of NW_023416335.1, read as the reverse complement.
TAATTGCTATTTTTTTTTAATTCAAATAGAGTGAAGATTTAAAAAGTATTATAAATGTGGAAATGGGGATGATGAAGATACATTCATTCTGGACATTGATCAAAATTAAAGAAAAATACAATGAAACTATGGCTGTATTTAGGCAACTTTATGACCTATTAACATTTTTAATGTTATTAGGTCATATTTTTTCAGTGCTCTTGCTTTTCCAAATTACCAGTTAAAAATATATATTCACTCCCCATACGTACCCTAGATGACCCAACTGTCTTACTATAGGCACCATTCAGACTTGGCCCCTCCCAAGGTCACAAGTTCTGGATCTTATTCAATTATATTCTCAACAAATGCTTGCTTTCCATTCTATTTTCTTAGGACTGTGCTCTCTACAGTTGTGACCATGAGTCCTCGTGCAGGTGAAATGTACACCTGTTATTAAATCCTTTCTTGAGACAATCGCTTCACCTGACGATTCACAAGCATTTTCCTTATAAACCTTTGATAGAAAACAACTAGCTTCTACTACTTTAAGTGAATGCAGCACTTGTTTAAAATGAAGATTTCCAGGCCACTGCAACTTTCATTCAGTAGGTCTGGGATTCAGCCTAAGAAATTCCTTTTGTAAGATCCACTCTAGGTGATTCCTTGAACCCCATTTGAGAAGCATACCCCTGTGAGATGCTGCACCACTTTGCACACAACTGCTTCCATTTTGAAAAATGACTGGCTTCCCCAATAGGGAAATATCACCTCTTACCTTTTATCTGTGCTATTAGTTATACTTGCAGGGAGAAAACTGAATGACAAACACCTGGGGTGGAAGGTGCACATGACCTGGCAGTGATGGGTACTCAGGGTGTACATGGCGGTCACATCCCTGCCTCTGAAGAAGACATTCTCATATTGTTGAGGTAGGCATCCTGTGATATTATCATTGAAAAAACACGTTAATTTGGAACCAATGCAAATAATGCTTTTAATAGAAATGTATCTGTGTCCTGATGCTTTTTAATTCCCCAATGGAATTCCCAAAGATCTGTGCAACATGACCTTAAGTATAAAGGCAGAATAAAACATATTAAAGCCACTATTTGAACAAGGTATGATGCAAAGGCATTTTATGAGTACTTCTTTATGAAAAAAACATGGGGGGTGATTTTTTGTTAAATCATATAATAATTTGCACATAACTTATTGCCAAGAAAACTCACTCCTGTTGCCTGACATGCTATGAAAATACCATGTCTTAAAAATAATGATGTATGGTCTCTTTTTAAAACACTTTCTTAACAAACATCCCCCTAGATTCTCACAAGAGTTCTGTAAGGGAAGCTGGAGACAGGCTTGATCAGATGCATCTGACTTTTTCTTTTTTTAAGAAAGCTGTTAAGTAACTGGTTTCAGGGCAGCACCGACTTATCCATGATCCACAGGGCTAATGAGTGTCTGGCCTTTCGAACTTCCCATCTTGTTCCCTTTTATTGTCCAATATTAAATGTTCTTCCTCATCTCAGTTTAATCGAGCAAATTAACCGTTATTGGGCATTTATTACTTTAGGCATGAGGGCAAGGCAGTGCTGGCTCAGTTTCTACAAGCTCTGTTTTTAGATAATTTAAGCAAGTGCATGTATATGCCAAGCTGAAAATATATTTGGAGGTGTTTGCTGTTTGGAATTGTTCATAGTTCTAAAGTGCCCTGCATCCCACATATTATTGTTGTTATCTTTACTCTTATACTCTTGGGTTTACCTGGAAAGACCCACTTCAAAGTCTGCTTAATAAGCTTTTCCAACCCCAGTAGTGCGTTCCCTCTGGCTGGTCAACTGTTCGTTAACTACAGGATATTCCCGTAACAACCTTGTCCATGGCTTAGGGCAGCAGTCATGCTTCAATTTTAATCATGTCTATTTTTGTATTGTCTTTCAGGGAATGGACAGCTTAGACACATGCATTTCATTGACACTCAAGTTTAAATTTCCTCTGCACTGTCCAACCCCTCTGAGGATTCTAGCCCTGGGCTCTATTATGACACCCAACCTAACAAAATTGCTTCTCTCCCTCTCAGAGGTGTGGCTAAGATGACTTGCCTTTGGGTAAGGTTTATATTTAGGAAGAGCAGAGAGCTCTTTAGGCGGAGCTTCTGGGAATACAAGTGCCAAGTATGCAGGAGTGGCCTGCTTCTTAGGCGACTGGTGCTTTCGGCTGATTCATAATTACTAAGCTACCACCTTCCCCATCTCAATGCTCAGAAAGGGTGCACACAATGAGTGGTGTTAGCTGAGAGCCCCCATTCTGGGCCTGAGCCTTTGTCAACTGCCAGGTGACTCGGCCGCGGGTAAGGGCAGCTAAAAATACACTAACTTTGGAAAGAAGCAGAAAGAAAGTTCTAGTGAGTGTTCTTGTTTATCCTCATAAGTTGGTGATGATGATGACAACTTGATGAGAGGCTTTTTGTATTGTATTTTAGAGCATCTGTAAAACAATGTTACACAAGTTATGTTATAACATAAAGTTATGTTATATCACACTGGATTCAGGCAGACCTGGGCATGGGGCTCAGCTGACCCTATCATAATACCATTTGTTGGCAGATGATTGTTCTGTTTTGGTGTCGCCTTTGCTCCACATAATGGCAAGACTGTGTCAGAGCCCAGGCCTCTCTGTACTCCCATAGCTCAAGTCCAGTTAGAAGGGAAAAGCAATCAGTATTATCTCTAGAAGTGCAAACAATAGTGTTGTTGCCAGGCGGTGGCCCTGAGCAGGTCCCCTCAGGCAGCAGGCTGTGTGCACTTACCGGGTCAGGCCTGCCTGGGTCACAGCCACAACCGCATGGACCCTAACTGGGAGGCCGCAGTCTCCCAGAGATGAGAGAGGCGAGGAGGTGCCAGGAGAGGAACAACTGATGAATATGCCAGCCAGCCTAAGTGGCGAAATGATCCCTCCCATGTGCTGGGGAGAAAGTCAGCGTAGGAATAGCCTTTCTGGAAGTGAATTTCACAATGTAGAGCATGAAACCTTCCAAAACACCCACACCTTTCTACCTTATTTCTAAAAGGTTATTCTACCAAAATAACTGAATATGTGTGCAGAAACCTGCATACAAAAATAACATGAATGGGGGAATGCTAAGCTTCAAATAATATGACATACCAACTCATACGAGAAGATAGCTATAAATAGGAAATGTGAGTAATAAAAATATCTATGATTAGTAACATCTTTGTTAAATGTGTAAGTAGACATGTGTAGAAAAATAAATGAAAGATTCAACAAAACACCTTTAAAAATAGCCATTTCTGAATGATGAGATTATAGACAATATGTAGTTTCTCATTTTTTCCTTACTTGCACCTTCATTTTCCTAGCATGAATATATATATAATTTTTTTCCAAAAGGAGAAAATTGTGGTGGCCATGGTCCAGGGCATCTGTGGCTTCTAATCCCCAGCATCCAGTGGATTTGTACGTGGTGCTGATTATGACTCAGAACAATGAAGAGTGAGGGGACAGATGGAGGGGAGTTGCGGTTTAGAAAATAAAAGCTTCTTCCTGAAGAAATTATCTCTTTTTAGAAACACAACCTTTACCCAGGAGGGTTTATTTCAGCCATACATCTGAGAAATAAGTAAACAGCACTGTGGTGGCCTCATCCTAAGTCAACATAGACTCCAAATCCACCCCTAAGGGCGGCACAGACAAAACGCCGCTCTGGCAGGATTCATGGGAAACAGTGTCCATACTCATCCTAATTCCCTGAAAATTTCATGGACTAGAGAGAGAGAAATAAGGTCAAAACCACTGGTTTGTTGAAACTAGAGCTACTCAAATGGATGGCTTACTGAATTGAATTTAAATCAGGAACTTCGAATTTTGAAATGGTTTGCAGGTTGCCTATAAGAATCAAAGTATGTACTGTGTACCTATTAGGATACTCAGATTGGACACAGGCACTTTAAAATGCCGGGCACTCTGGAACATTCAGACAGAGTTGATTTTTAACTAATGTTGATAGAAGGCTGATTGTTTTCGAGCTGCTTTGCAGGGAGTCCTTTCCAAACAGAAGTTTCTGCCAACACATACCCAGAGGCACTCCCACTCCTGGGCTCCTTGCCCTGAGGTGCCTGGGAAATACTGAGCATTCAAAGGACGTGTCCTGACTTATTAGGGCCTGGCTCCTTCCCCAAAGCTCTCTGTTCAGTAGCTTTTTCCAGTGGTGCCCGGTCCTTCCTAACTTCCCTCCCACACCCTTAACTGGACGTCTTGTAGATAATCCACTCACCACAGGAGACTGTAGCAAACAAGCAAATGAAATAAGCTGCTTGCCTGGAGGGAACCATCCTAAAAGAGAAAGCAGCACATGTGTGACTCTGCTGGGTGAGGGCTATTGAACATGAGCTTTAATCTGAGGTGACAGAGAGTTTCCTTTCAATGTGTGGATGGTGGATCTCAGCACACAATTACCATATAGAGAACATGGGTTTCCTACACATTTTGTGCCCCAGACTCGACACAAGATGCAAATTGAGACATCCAGAGGAATAATTGTGTTCATTGCTCATTTGTCACCGGTGTTGTTCATAATTATGGAAAGGAAGCTGGTAGAAGGGAACTAAACAGTTGTGAACCCTTTTGAGTTGAGCACAAATAAAGTTCTTGTACATAATGGCAATAATATCATTCCAGATTCCCCAAGTAAAGCTCTCAAAATATTGAAGCGCATGTTAATTTTTAAATCAGTCAATATTCTTAGAGTTTAAAATAGCTAACACTTAAGTATTTTCACATATAAGAATACCAGTTTCTTCAACACTTTTAAAATAAGCAAGTAATTAAATCAAACTAGTGGCTTCTTCATAACATAAAAACTAGACTTAATTTTTTTAAAAACCTGCTTCATTTGGAAGCAATGGGAATAATAGAAAGTCTCTACCTGAAGGCACAGCTGCTTCTGAGCTTCTGGGCCGAGGGTCTCCAGCCTCTGACGAAGGGCCACCTGTCGGCAGCCTCCCTGCTGGGCTCTGCAGGCCGTGTTCACTTGCCTTCGCTATTGACTTTAGCTTTCTGCCAATGGTTTCAGAGTTTTGTCCTGTCAACATGGTCCATGAACATGCCATTCCTGTGTCCAGCTACTGAATATATTAACCGTTTCATGTTGGGGCCATACAATTCGTACTCAGGTTTCCTTTTTGAAAAATGTTCGTCACATTCCCCATTCTTTGGAGTCAAATGAAGCTTAAATCTCATCTAACGGGACTTTCTCCATTGTAATTGCCTAGCTGCACAACTGAATAACAGGTGGGTGTGGATAGCTGAACCTGAAAGGGTCTTCTGGCAAATGGTACCTCTGCCACGAGCAAAGAATCTAATAACACTGAAATTTAAGTATGAAAGGGAGTTGGTTGATGTCTAGGTCCTGCTCCCTCCTAATTCAGAAAATAAGATGTAACACGGCTGACAAGCTACAATTCCCACAACAAATCTGACCCAGTACTTCTTTTTGCAAATAAAGTCTTACTGGCACACAGCCATGTACTTTCAGTCATATATTATGGAGGCTTACTTTCACCCTATAACTACAGTGACAGAGACAGTAAGGCCCACAAAGCTGAAAAGATTTGTTATCTGGCCCTGCCTAGGTGGCTCAGTTGGCTGGAGCGTCCTCCTGTAAACCAAAATGTCGCAGGTTCAAATCCCAGTCAGGACACATACCTGGGTTGTGGTTTCACTGGTCAGGGCACATACAGGTGGCAAATGATCAATGTTTCTCTCTCACTTCTCTGTCTCTCTCTCTCTCTTTCTCCCTCTCCCTCAATCTCTAAAATCAATAAATATCCTTGGGTGAGAATTTTTTAAAAAAAGGAGGTTGGAAACCGTTTAGCACTCGTGGCATAGAGTTTGGACTTCTCTGTCAGGATACCTTGACTGCATAAAAACATACTGGTTTCTGAGGAGCCCATTTCTGCTCAGAAAGTTCTATCTTCCTTTAACTTTTTAAATTAAATCTTTATTGTTCAGATTATTACAGTTGTTCCTCTTTTTCCCCCCAAAGCTCTCCTCCACCCAGTTCCCACCCCACCCTCTGCCCTTACCCGCCCCACTGTCCTCATCCATAGTTGTATGATTTTTTGTCCAGTCTCTTCCAGCACACCCACACCCCTTTCCTCCCCAAGAATTGTCAGTCCACTCCCTTTCTATGTCCCTGATTCTATTATGTTCACCAGTTTATTCTGTTCATCAGATTATTTATTCACTTGATTTTTAGATTCACTTGTTGATAGATGCATGTTTGTTGTTCATAATTTGTATCTTTACCATTTTCTTCTTCTTCCTCTTCTTAAAGGATACCTTTTAGCATTTCATATAATACTGGTTTGGTGATGATGAACTCCTTTAGCTTTTCCTTATCTGTGAAGCTCTTTATCTGACCTTCAATTCTGAATGATAGCATTGCTGGGTAAAGTAATCTTGGTTGTAGGTTCTTGGCATTCATCACTTTGAATATTTCTTGCCACTCCCTTCTGGCCTGCATAGTTTCTGTTGAGAAATCAGCTGACAGTCATATGGGTACTCCCTTGTAGTTAACCGACTTTCTTTCTCTTGCTGCTTTTAAGATTATCTCTTTGTCTTTTGCTCTTGGCATTTTAATTATGATGTGTCTTGGTGTGGTCCTCTTTGGATTCCTTTTGTTTGGGGTTCTCTGCACTTCCAGGACTTGTAAGTCTATTTCTTTCACCAGGTAGGAGAAGTTTTCTGTCATTATTTCTTCAAATAGGTTTGCAATATCTTGCTCTCTCTCTTATTCTGGCACCCCCATAATTTGGATGTTGGTACGTTTGAAGATAGCCCAGAGGATCCTTACACTATCTTCATATTTTTGGATTCTTTTTTCTTTTTGTTTTTCCAGTTGGGTGTTTTTTGCTTCTTCGTATTTCAAATCTTTGATTTCATTCTTGCGATCTTCTAGTCTGCTGTTGGAACTCTGTATAATATTCTTTATTTCAGTCAGTGTATGCTTAATTTCTAGTTGGTCCTTTTTCATAACCTCAAGGGTCTCACTAGATTTCTTGAAGGTCTCACTAAATTTATCAGTGGTTTCTAGAAAATTCTTGAAAAACCTTATAACTGTGGTTTTGAACTCTATATCCAGTAGTTTGCTATCCTCCATTTCTGTCATTTGTGACCTGTTTATTTGTCTTTGCATTTTTTATGCTTCCCTTTGTTGATAGAGTGACTTTCTGTGCTAGGTGTCCTATAGGGCCGGCCCAGTGGCTCAGCCTCCCCAATTACGTGAGGTGGACACTCTTGGTGCACCCCTTTGTGGGCTGTGTGCACAGTCTTGTTGTAGTTAAGCCTTGATTGTTGTAGGTATCACTGGGAGGAATTGACCTCCAGGCCAATTGGCTGTGAGAGTCAGCTGTGTCTATGGTGGGAGAACTTCTGTGCTGGAGACACCCTTATGGGGCAAGAATTGCTTCAGCGGGGCTTTGGTGATCACTAAGTCTGCCTCCTGACTATGTCCCTTATGGATCTGAGGAGTTGTAATCTGGATAGTCCCACTCTGACCACTGTGTACACTAACTCTTGGATCTCTAAGGAGGTGCTAATTTAGCCTCTGCCTGAGGCTACCTGGCAGGAGCTACGGAGAGATCTGCAGATTCCTCTTCTTTGTTTGAGGTTTGGAGGTGCCCAGATGAGGCCCAGCTGTGAAGCAATGCAAGCTGCTTTGGGCCTTGGACCTTCTTTTGGAAGTTCTGAGTCTCTCTGACCCAGCTGCAGTTTGTTAGGTAATTTTCAGATTGCAAAGGGCCAGGCCATTCATATGCAAAAGCCTCAACAGGGTGGAGCAAACAGCTATGGCTGATCCTCAGCCCTGCCCTAAGAGGCCCTGGGTCTCAGTGTCCCAGGGTAATCTCTGCAAGCACCTCTGAGAGAAAGCCGCCCTCGAGTTCCACCCTATGCCAGACAGTCCAGTTTCTCCCCGTATGAGTCTGGGTCCCCAAAGACTTCCCGGAACTGGAGTTCAGAGCAGTCGGGAGCTTGTGTCTCCCTCCTGATTGAAAAAGACAACCACGTCCCCATTTGCCAGCCCTTTCCATGTGCACCTCTGTACCTCTGTACTTCACTTCCACACCTCCTCTGGTTCTCAGTGTGCTTTTCTCTTTCCTTCTAGTTGTAGAATTTCGCCTCAGCCAGCCTTCCGGTAGTTCTGGATGATGTCCATTTTGTCTTCTAGTTGTAGTTTTGAAGTGGTTGTGTGAGGCAGCAATTTCAGATGTTTATCTATGCCGCCATCTTGGTTTCTCCCTTATTTTAATATTTTTTAGAAATAGTATCCCTATACATGGAAATACACCTCTTTGCAACTTCTATCCTTCCATCTTAGATTTTTCTACTCCATCCACACAAAATAATTTATTCTCCTTTTTGTACTTTTTAAAATATTTAAAGACATAACCACTTTCCCACTAAATCTCCTTTGTTTTCTAACTATTCTTCAAAATTGCATTACATCTGTTTGGTTAGAAAATTAGATTTTCAGGAGTTGATGCTTAAGTAAATATTTAATGCATATTGCTGCACTGCAGAACTCTGTTTATTAAAAATGGAGGATAACAAGACCAATAAAATAATTTCTGGTTGTAATGCAGTAGCATATTTCAAATATGCAAGCTGTGATGCCTTTTAGATTGAGGGTATCAATCAAGACACCAGCAATTTCTTTTCATTGTACTTTACATTTACTGAGTCCTACCTTTCCTGATCTTAGTCAACTTATGTTTCATGAGCATAAAGGCTGTACTAAAAATCACATTTCTATATAGAAACCTGATACTAATATTTTCTTTTTTTCAAAAGAAAAGTTGTCATAGTGTTTAGACATGATTGTCTTATTTGAAGTATGGTGTTGGAGGAAGGCTCTACAGATACCCTGGACAGCCAGAAAGACAAACAAGTGGATCCAAGGGCAAGTTAAGCCTGAAATATCACTGGAGGCAAAGAAAACAAAATAAAAGACAAAACTGAAGCTGTCTTACTTCAGGCACATCATGAGAAGGCAGAGTTATTTTGAAGAGACAATAATGCTTGGGAAAATCAAAGGCAGCTGGAATAAGGAAAATCAAATATGAGATGGATTGAGCCCATAAAAGAAGCTGTAGGTAGGAGTCTATTAGTACAAGGGCTGAGCAGGGCAGCTGAGAACATGATATTGTGAACATCACTCATTCATAGGGTTGCTAATGGCTTGTAACACACACACACACACAACACACACACACAAGCACATCATGAGGTGTTAGAAATAGATTTTTATCTTCTAGATATAGTCCAAGAATCTCTTTATTTGTGAGACAGGTCAGTAGTTGGTCCAGAAACTAATGTTCCACAGTTGTCTGTGACAATGAACAGACCATCAATTCAGTAGTCCATCACCTGCATAGATTTCTAGATGATAAATCCCTGGGTACCCAGTGGATGCTTGGGGCTTTTCCTGATTCCCAGGTAGTCCTAAGAGATTTCACTTTCTCCTTTCTATTAAGCAAAATATGTTGGTCTTTCCACTTATTTTTCAGAGTCAGGGAAACTCAAGATCAGTCTATGATAACTGCACAGGGATCATTTTGTTAGGGAGTCTGAGTGACACTGAGGACATTAACTCAAAGGTGCCATTTCTTTTATTACTTATTATAAAGCAGTCACCCACTAATTTATCTTTTAAAGTAATATATATTTCAAACTGACATCAATTCTTAGAATAAAATGTAGCACCCATGTCTAAAATGTAGTTTATTATTCTTAAGATACTTCATTCAAGCAGGAGCATGATAGGTAATAGGGACACAGATATTTAATCTTCTTATTTTTTTAAAAAAAGTCAGCATTTTCATGTTGATACTGCAGACCATGACATACTTTCTCCATTGCAACTCAGTTTAACTGACACAGTTTAAGTGAGTTTCCAATTAAAATATGAAAAATAAATTTTTCTGGGGACAAATGAAGATTTTAAGCCAAAAGATAACACAAAGCAATGCTTTGCTTTAAATTTAATTTCATGTCTAGTGTAGGGTCACTACATTTTTTAAAGGCAAGGTTTAAATGTAAGTGCATGAAATTGAGAAATAATACCAATTTCCAAGAATAAAACTTCAATTATCCAAAATCATCTGGGGATGAATTTTCTACATATATCTACTTTCTAGATAACAAAGTTTACCATATCTTGGGAATCATTTTCAACTGCATCATATACGTCCTTGACTTTTTCTCAGCAACATACGGACTGACTTGTCTGCACTGAGGGTCTTTGGGATGGTAAAGTGCGTAGAGCTGTTGACCCTGCCCTGAATGCCAGAGCCCATAATACTTGCCCAATGACTTTGGTTGGGTCACCTCTTCCTTTGATATCCATTAAAGAATACATATTCCATTCTCTTAGTTTGTTGCTTCCACCTGTATTTGCCTTGAGAAAACTAAAGAAACAATCTCTGTCCATGCACCAGAAGGTCACAAGTTCAATTCCCAGTCAGGGCACATACCTAGGTGTGAGTTCAATCCCCAGTCGGGAGGTGAATGGGAAGCAATGGATCAAGGTACCTCTCTCACATCACATCGATGTTTCTCTCTCTCTCCCCATTCCTCACACTCTAAAATCAATTTAGAAACAGAAACAATCTCATTAAAATTATTTATTAAAATAAGTTTTTTTTAAGTCACTGAGTGAGGGAGTAGAAATATTGTCAATGGAATTCAAATTCAGGGAATTTGTGTCAGTTGTCGGCTTGACAGGTATGTTCTGGAGGATTGAATTTCCCAGTAGGTTAACCCTAAACTAAGTGCTGGATTACTATACATGTGCTGCAGCCTCTTTTCTCCTTAATGATGGGAGAATTCTAGAAGATCTGTGTTCTAATGATACACCCAGTTATAGACCTGAGTTTCATAAAGCAATAGCATATTGTAGTAGAGATTTAGAGTTTAGCCTCTATCTATTTCCAGCTCTGTCACCCCCTAGTGGTATGACTTTGGATAGAAACTTACCTCTGATTGATCTTATCCCCTTGGAATGAAAAGGGATATAACCTGATAAGGTCTAAGGTGCTTCCAGCTCCAAAAGCCATTATGAGGGACTGGAGATCACCAAGAGGAATCTCTCCCGGTAATATTTGGTGTGAAGGTAATTGTGATGTTATGTAGAATGAAATGAAATGAAGGCCATAAGTACACAGTTAAAAGAGAAATAGGATCAGAACCTATGAGTCAACTTATGAATGATCTGCTCTCCTTGGTAAAATCTGAAAAGTATCATCATCATAATTATTCTAATAACTGATGCCACTGATATAATTTTTAAAACCTAAGCTCCAGCCTAAGTATTTAATTAACCTTTTCAAATTAAATGTATATGTATATATGTATATTTGTGTTCAACAAGAATACCTTAAAAAATTTCTGGAACTTCAATTAACTTATATCCTTTGGGTCTGTCAATTGAAATTGAATTGGCCTATGGATCCCTCTGTTGAGAAATGTATATGTTTATTTGGGTACGGACATCAGTTAACTCACCTTTTGGGATCATGACCAAGGGTAAGATAATGGTGGTGATGAAAATATAAAAAAAAATCTCTCTCTTTGGAAGACTTGACCCCAAGGTAAGTGGTGATAAGAAAAAATAGGTGTAGGGATTAAGAGAATTAAATTCATGATCTACACATTGTAAATGCAAAGTTTCTCTTAAAGAAAGACTTTATTCCTACTAAGGCACAGCCCAATAATGGAGTTAGGATGCATCTGCATTTCTCCTCTTCAACTTGATCCAGATGCCATTAGTAGGACGAAGAATCAGCTCTCCTGTCAGACCAAGTTCTTCTCTTTTCTGGTTGGATTCTACCCAAAAATGCCTCAGGATCCATGAAAGAACGACCTTTTCTTCCATCATGGCAAACCTTTGACCTTCAAATTAATGTAAATAGCATGACTTTAATTACAGATCTATCTCAAATGGGAGAAAGAACAGGTTCTATTAGAGGAAGCAAGTGATGTTAGATTTTCACAGTAGGCCCTGGGAGAACCAGTATCATTCACGATGATTTCTAGTGGTAAAGACTCTTGAGTGCCCTTCCCTGCTCCCACCCAGTGCATCTGAATACTCTGAGGACAAGGAATCTAGCCCACGCAGCACCCAGGTGAATCCTGGGCTCATTGAAGCATGAGAACCACTACTCTAGAACGCTTTCCTACTGGGCCTTTCATGTAGTTTACTATAGAGTTACCAGGCCTCATTGTACCAATGCCTGCATTTACATAAACAGTAAAACCCCAGAGATACTAAAGCCAAAAGTGTGTATAATGCATGGTGATGTGCATTCATTTTGTTGAAGTACTTCTGCTGGTCCTATGGTGAGCATTCTCAGTTTTGGTTTTGAAAAAAGCAATTCTTAAAAGCAATAAAAACAGGTTAAATAAACTAATTGTTATAAATAAGCTTTCTACCATATAAAGTATATTCTACTTCAATCCAAAGATCTACATTTTAAAACTCTACCATGAAACTGGTTATGCTTTATGTTATGGGCTGAATGGTATTCCCCCCAAATCCATCTGCTGAATTCTTAACCCTCAGTACCTCACAATGTGACTGCATTTGGGGATAGGGCCCTTAAAGAGGTGATTAAAATAAAATGAGGTCCTATGGATGGGCCCTAATCCAATCTGACTGGTGTCTTTATGAAAAGAAGAGATCAAGCCCTGGCTGGGTGGCTCAGTTGGTTGGTATGTCATCCCATTCACCATGAGGTTGTGAGTTCAGTTCCATCAGGGCATATACTTAGGTTGTGGGTTAGATTCCTGGTTGGGGCATGTATGGGAGGCAACCACAATCAATGTTTCTCTCACATCAATGTTTCCCTCTCTCTCTAAAAATCAATAAAAACATATCCTTGAGTGGGGATTAATTAGAAACACACACACACACACACAAACACACACACACACAGGAATAAACTATGTGAAGACACAGGGAGAAGACATCTATCTACAAGCCAAGGAGAGAGGCCTCAGAAGAAACAAGCCCTGCAGACACCTTGATCTTGGACTTCTGGCCTCCAGAATTGTGAGAAAATAAAATTCTGTCATTTAAGCCACCCAGTCTGTGGTGCTTTGTTACAGCAGCCCTAGAAAACTGATATACTTTACGACAGTCATAGTAAAGTGGGGAAAAAATAAAACTAGTTTTTTAACAGACTTGTATCTGAGACACCACATCTCTAAGACATTACATCTCAAAGTTGTGAGAAACCCCTGCCCTGTGCTCCTGAAAGGTCAAACCGATTCTGATGGATACAAACCTATACAGTTTCTGGGTCCTGCAGAGAAGGGCACATATGCGTATGGATGGCGTCCCATCGAATTCTCGGGAAAGAACCGCTCTGGCTTGAACTCCTCAGGGTCTGGGAAGTACCGTGGGTCTCTATGCAGTGCGTAGGGAATGATGATTATTTGAGAGCCTTTCACGACGTTGTACCCCCCTGTCATGAGATAGTCGGTATGTCATGAGAACAGAGCAAGACAGACACAGAAAAGTCCACTCTCCCCACTACTTTCATGGAAGAATTCTCACCAACATCACAATCTTCATTAAGATCACGGGCAATTATAGGCACAGAAGGAAAAATACGAAGGGTCTCCTTAATAACACACTCCAGATATTTAAGTTTCTTCAGGTCTTCTAAGGTAACGGGGCGATGAGAATTCCCTGATCAAAGTAAATATATGAAATAAAATAAACGAATGAAAGAAAAGACTATTTGGGCTTGGTGGATAAGACATCAAAAAAGAATATATTATAACATCAATACACTGAATGTTAAATACCAACAGCTAAAGTAAAATTCTTAATAGTATAGATAATCAAAATAAAATGAGACAATAATGCTAAGTAAAAAAACCAGATGCAAAAGGTCACATGTTGTATCATTAAATTTGGAGGAAGTACTCAGAGAAGATAAATCCATAGAGACAGAGTGTAAATGAGGTGCTGCCAGGGGCTGGAGGAAGAGAAAATGGGAAGTGGCTGATTAATGGTGCAGGGTTTCCTTTTGGCTGCTGAAATGGGTTGTAATTAGACGGAGGTGACAGTTGCATAACATTGTGAATGCATGAAACTATAAGTTTAAAACATTTAATTTTGAATTCTCAGAGCCTCTTCCAGAAGTGTATCTTCTCCTGGGTCAGATTCTTGGACTCTCCCCATAGCCTGGCCCCCAAACGCCCTCCATTCCCACCTCAAGAAGAAATCCAAATGGCTTCTTGGACTTGCCAATGGGAGAACATACACAGCAGGAAGCAACTGAACATATTGAGAAAGCAAAAAATGAGAGAGACCAACTCAATGAACAAGCCAGTGGGAAGATTCTGAAGGTGGACATATAACAAATCTGCCAACCATTGTTTTTCAGAAGAGGTAGGAATTGATGGCCCAAATCCCAACTTTTCGAGCACAACATTTGCAACCATCTCTATGCCTGCACTGCTTGGGGAGACACATGGAAAGGCACTGTGTTATTTAACCAGAGTTGAAGTACAGAATTGAAAAGTAATAAATCAGGTCACAGAACAGATTTTCATTTCGATGAAAACCCTTCCTTGGAAAATAATTGCACCCAAAGAATTTCATCTGAGTGCAAGCCGTGATGCATTTTCAAAGTCCACGAAATATCTGGAAAGGATTTGATGAAATGTTCAAATCCAATGCAGGATAACGCCAGCAGGAAGAGGCTGAGAAACAAAAATCTGGTTTATGGCCATTCTGATGCAGGTGCAGATAAGTTGGGAGAGATCATTGAAGGTGGTATTTGCCAAAATCCAATTCATTACTACTTGCTTCCTGACATGGAAGATGAAGATGGGGAAGGAGAAGAGAAGAAGATGATGATGGAGGGGGAGAGGGAGAGGATTGAAAGCTACCAACGAAGAAGCTGATGAGGATGAAGGAGACGATGACTAAGGAACACTGATGGATTCCAACCTTCTTTTTAAAAGTTTCCTCCAGTCACTGGGAGCAAGTTACAGTCTGGGTTTTGTTTTGTTTTGTTTTACTCTTAGGCTCAGTCATTCTGCTCTTGAAGTCTTTTCTCTCCCTTACATCCTGGTTCTCAACTTATTTTGGGGGAAATACCTTGAGCTGAATACAGTGAGAAAAGAATCTCTAACGCTTTCTGTTCCAAATTCACTTTTTTTTCTTTACTTTTAGAAGTATTTTTATTTTTTCCATTGATTTTTATTTATTTTTCTTTATTGATTAAGGTATTACATATGTGTCCTTATCTTCCCCATTGCCCTCCTATGTCTTCCACCACTCATGCCCTCAGCCCCTGGTGTCTGTGTGCATTGGTTAGGCTCATATGCATGCATACAAGTCCAAATTCACTTTCATCCCTCCCTGATTCAACAAACACTATGTGGAATCAATGCCCCTGTGCTCATGGGAAAGAAAAACCTTCTGCTTACTTTGCTCCGCTGGAGGCTGGAGGCTCAGCCTGTGCAGTAGCGCACAGAATTCTAACATGCTTCTTCCTTTCTCTGTACACTGAGCACACAGATTACACTGTGTCTCTATGAATGTGGACAGTTAGCATTTACCAACATATACCTGTCTACTTTCTCTTGTATGGAACATTTTTTAAAATAAAAAAAAAGTTTACGGAAGGTCAAAGGGTAGATGAGATGTTTGGGTTAGTTAAGTGGGCATTTTGACAACAAGGCTTCCCCTTTGGTATGTTTAATTGTGATGTTTAATGGACTTCCTTACAGTTTAAGATGATACTTTTAAAATAAAATTCTCGCCCTTACCGGTTTGGCTCAGTGGATAGAGTGTCAGCCTGCGGACTTAAGGGTCCCAGGTTCGATTCCGGTCAAGGGCATGTACCTTGGTTGTGGGCACATCCCTAGTGGGGAGTGTGCAGGATGTAGCTGATTGATGTTTCTCTCTCATCGATATTTCTAACTCTTTATCCCTCTCCCTTCCTCTCTAAAAAATCAATAAAATATATTAAAAATAAAATAAAATTCTCTCCTAATAATGGCCTGGGCTCTGCCACTCAATGGGACAGTAGCAGACCTGCAGAATCTTATTTGGAACCATCATTCTCTACTGTAATTTTGTTCCTGTTTATTTAATTTCTGTTTGTTTGTTTCACTGGGAAAAAAAAGATAATGCTCAATTTTAAACATTAAAAGTGTTCCAGTTGCTTCTTATAATGAAACTAAATGTGAAGTCTACCTCAGTAAAAAAAAAGAAAAGAAACGAAAAACAGGAATGAATACTTACATCTCAATATCCAAAGATCAGTTGCTCAAAAAATTTTTAGAACTAATACTGGAGGTAGAAGAGAAGTGAGGCACAATTAGCATAAAGCATGGAAGCAGCAGAATAAAAATTCTAGTAAAAATGGTGTCACTGATCATGTGAGATCCAAAAGCATTTGTGACACCTGCATTGGGCTAAAAATTGTAAAAAACACAAATGTGGGAACACATTCCAAAAGAACCTGGGTTTCTAGAACACCCAATTTACCCACCAGAGGCAATCTGAGAGAAATTCAACTTGATACAGGAAAAATGAAATGACGACAAAAACAGAGCCCAGAAGTTTAGATCGTCTCCATTCTACAAAACAAAGTCTTCCCTCTTGGTATGAAATTCCAGTCCTCACACCATCTGGACATGAAATTCCTTTTCCCACTTCAACTCTCAATGGGTTCTAACAAATGTTCTGAATTCCACCTGTCCTTTAATGCTTACTGTTATCTTCCCACTTCTCCACTCTGCCATTGTGCAACTGGAGCCTCTCTTCCCAGAATGTCTTCCACCTCCTCCTCTTTTCCTTTATTATTCCTTCCCCACTTTGCACTAGGAAAATCCATCAGACACCACTTTGTTGGTTGGCCAACCCAACCTTTACCTTTCTATTCCCAGCCATGGGAAACCATATGACATCTGATTAATCTGATTAAACAAAGGATTAAGTTGATGGCACAATGCAAAGTTCCTGGTGGTAGGCTGATCATGACCCACAAATATATCAGTCCTAATCCCTAGAACCTTTAAATATTACTATTTTTTTGAAAAGGTGCTTTTGAAGATTTTATCAAGGATCTTAAAATGGAGAGATGATCGTGGATTATCCATGTGGGCCATGAATGCCATCACGAATGTCATAAGAGAGAGCAGAGGGAGATTTGACACACACCCACAGAAGAGAAGGTCATGTGAAGATGGAGACAGAGATTTGAATGATGTGGCCATAAGCCAAGGTATGTTGGCAGTCACCAGAAGGAGTGGATTCTCCCCTCAGGCTTCCAAAAAGTGCAGCCCTGCCAACACACTGATTTAACTCAGAGATACTGATCTGGGCCTTCTGGTGTCCAGAACTGTAAGTGAATATATTTCTGTTGTGCTAAGCCACCCAGTTTGCAGAATCGGTGACCACAGTCAAAGGAGACTAATATTATCCTTCATCCCCTACCTTCTCATTTCTTATTGCCTTAAAGATAAGCATGAGACCCAGAACAACAATCAAGAAAACAAAATCCACAATGATGAAAATGACAGAGAGAAAAAAGAACAAGCCCAGGATTCTCTCAACATCCATACAGGCATCAGCCTAGGGCCCTTTACCTACAGGTTACTGGTTGTACAAAAGAAATGTATGACCCATCAGCTTAACCCACAGCAATCCTATACGGAACAGCTCTCCTTGACCCTGCTAACCAGCTTCACCTCTCCTCTCTGCTCTCCGCTAGCCCCTTCTTCCTCATATCGCCCAAGCACACAGCCATGACTTGATACTTTCTACACAGTGTCTGCTTCACCTATGAAGCGTGAGGTCCTTGAGGACAGTGACATTTATCTGTGTAGCCCCCGCATCTACGCCGGTGCAGTCACATGCCAAGCACAGGAAACGACTGTAAACAAATGCAGGAGGTCTTACAAAGGACATTCGCCCTGGAAGGGGTACCATATGGCAGCCATCCTGCTTATTACAGTGTCTTTAGAACAGGCCCGACTGCACATTCTTAATGAGGAAGAATGCCATTTGCTTCAGTGACTTGGGGTCTTCAATGTAAGTAGTGAAAGGGCCATACATACCAAACACTTCATCCAGTTCATTGTCCAACTTTTTCTGGACTTCTGGATAGCAACCCAGAAGGTACAAGGCCCAGTTCATTCCAGCTGCAGTTGTATCATGGCCCTACAAATGTAAGAGAAAAAACTAGCTTAGAAAGCAGAGTTCTATTGAGAAGGTTAGGGATGCTAGCTCTATTTTGAATTGTCTCTGGATTTGACAGCTGTGATGTGACCCCAGACAGAACAAGTTAATTTTATACAGTATTTTACCTCAGTGGGGAACAAACCAATGAAACAATCCCTTCAAAGGGGATGCCTCTGGGTACAGGGACATTCAATACGACAGAGTCACATACTTGGTGAGAGTGGCTGGGCTGGGCTAACAGGAGGCATGCTGAGGGAACTCCGTGCGCTGGACTGTTTTTGAGGAAATAAAAGTGTGATTTCCCTGAGCAAAGTGGCCAGATCTGCACTTCTCCACTGTCCTCCATTTGTTTGGTTCGCTTTACCCGGACACCAGGGAGCATATGGCTGGTACTGAGCAACAGTCTCCACAATAAGAAGTTGATGAATTGACCCATTTAAACCTTGCTTAGTTTGAGGCAAAATACCAAACATTTTGTAGAAATGAACTCAATTATTCTTCATAAAAAATCCATGGGAGCCCGGCCGGCCTGGCTCAGTGCTTGAGCATCGAACTAAGAACCAGGAGGTCATGGTCGATTCCTGGTCACGACACATACTTGGATTGTGGGCTCAAGCCCCAGCAGGGGGCATGTAGTAGGCAGCCAATCAATGATTTTCTCTCCCATTGATGTTTCTGTCTTTCCTCTCCCTTCAATAAAAATATATTCTCTGAAATCAATATATATATATGTATTTTTAAGATCTCCATGGGATACATGATCCCCCTATTCACATTTTAGAGATGACAAACTGAGCCCCCAAAAGATGCTACATGACTTTCCCAGGGCCCAAAGCTTCATAGGAGGTGGAAGCAAGAGTAGGACCCTCAGAGTTTCTGATGACAAAGCAGAGTCCACACTCTTCACCACAGGGAGCATGGAGGATCCAGGGTGAGGAGAGTCCAGCTCCAATACTGATGGTGACACCCTGGATGACCTTCTTCTCTGTTTGTTCATTGTCTTTAGGCATCAGTCCCTTATTTCCTGTCCTCATCTCACCAGGACACTCCACATGCAAAATGGTAAGTTCTTCAGAAAAAAACCAATGTATTTGAAAAAAAATAATACTATTATAATTCTTTCTGGTCCATTTACTCTATGAAACATAAGTGACCATTGCAACATTTCATCTCCTGGGCAGGTCTCTGAAGCACTTGTTTTAGCTCCTAAGTGGAAATGTTGAGGACTTTTCTGCAATTTTAAAAAATAATGTTTATAAGTCTCTGATGTTGGCATGATTGTATTTTCTCACACTTGCAATTTCTTTACAGAAATGACTCTGAAGTCCAGACAAAAGCTGGCCCATGTCACTCAGTTGTTTAGCAAAGTCATAGAGGACATGCTCTTGCTAAACAATTCTAATAGCTTCTCTTGAATTTGAAAATGAATTTCCTGTTTTATTTTTGTCTGAGATCTAAAGGGAGCAAACATAAAGCACGGAGCCAACAAGTGCATTGGGGGAACTGCGCAGAGCAAGGATCAGCCAATCCAGGAGCATAAAAGTACTGGCATAGACATAGAAGCATGGAACAGATTGTCTGTTCCATATCAGAGGGAAGGAGGGGGTGGGTGTGTGAGTGGGTGGGAAGAGATCAACCAAAGAACTTGTATGCATATATGCATAACCCATGGACACAGACAATAGCGTGGTGAAGGCCTTGGTTGCGGGGCAAGAGCACGCTATAAGGGGTCAATGGGGGAAAACATGGAACATATGTAATATTTTTAACAATAAAGATTTAAAAAATAAATAAAATAAAATTTAAAATTAAAAAAATAAAATAAAAGGCCTGGCAGCAACAGCCTGCATCCTCTTACGGAGGAGGTCAGAATATTGTAATTATACATGCTATACCTACTGTTTCATGGGAAGAAGGAAAAAATTAGAACTTCAAAGAATGTTAGAGATGCAAGAAAGAGATCGTTAGTCTGGTTGTTTTTTGTGTGTGTGGAAGTGAGAGGTTACTGGTGGAAGATGGATGTGTATGTGCAGGTGTGTGTATTTGTGTGTGTGAGTGTGTGTGTAAGTGCATGTGTGAGTGTGTGTATGCATGTGTGGGTATAGCGGTCACTTCAACATCAGACACCAGCCAATATCTGTTGCACGAGAATGTGTCAGGCACTATGGTTGGTTCACATTAGAAAACTATGCACGTAGTCCTCAGAGCTGTTCTGTGCGGCCCATGTTATTACAGTGAGGACACAGAAGTCCCGAAAGGGAGAGGAGGTGCCGAGGTCACACTTCTAGGATAGGTCAGAGCTGGGATTTGGCCCCACAGCCCACTCTTTAGTGAATTAGATGTCCATTTTCTGCATAATGTTTCTTTTCAATAAAGTGATCTGCTTAAAATAGAAGTTTAAAACCGCTGATATAGTCCATCTTTCCACTTTCCACACAGGGAGACTATGGCAGAGATCTGCAATGACTGGGCCTGTCTCATCTGGCCAGTCAGCACAGACCTGGGAGAGGTCAAGTCTGTGGACCCTTCACACTGCTTGCTTCCTGCTACAGGGAGCAGAGCCACCTCCCTGGGGAGGCACTGCACCCAGGCGGCTGCAGGCAGAACAAAGATAATGCATGCAGTCCGCCATCGAAAACTGATGGATTTCCCTTTCTTCCATTTCCAGGATATTCCACATGCTGCCTTTTAAAACCATTTCTTAATCTTTATTTGGTAAACCACATGTTAAGAGGTTTTCTCTTTATAATATTTAATGAAGTTAAAATTATCTTCGCAAAAAATTTGTCTTTTTGCCCAGCCAGTGTTGATCAGTGGCTGAGTGTTGACCTATGAACCAGGAGGTCATGGTTCAATTCCTGGCCAGGGCACATGCAGGAGGCAGCCAATCAATGATTTTTTTCTCATCATTGATGTTTCTATCTCTCTCTCCCTATCCCTTTCTCTATCTGCCTAAAAAACAATCAATAATACTATATATTTTTAAAAATTTGTCTTTTTTTATGTAAAGACCAGAAATCTCCTTAGAATCACAAACTGGTTAAATTCTCTACTAGAAGGAGCTGGGAAGATGGTGGCTGGCAGGACGGAGGTGAGGAAGAGGGTGTGAGTGAGTGATGAAGTGACAGGGGAGTGTGTGGACGTGTGCAGAGTGTGTGAATGAGTGAGGGACAGTTAAATCCAGCAGGAGTACCAGAGGCTGGCAGACCAGGCTCTCCTGGACAGGCCGCCCCTATCACCGCTGCAGGCACTCCCCGGGCTGTGGGGCTCAGGCAGGGAGCACACACCATCTTGAAGGGGAGAGGGGCCTCCTCTAGGAACTCATCAGCACCACCACCCAGACTGGCCTTGACACTGCCTGCGACCCTGCAGCCACACCAGACGAAGGCCTGCTGCCTCGCCCACAGACCTGCAGACCCTAGGACATCTCCCTCCAAGGGCGCACAGATCCCGCAGCAGTAAGTGCAAGTTCCCCCTCGCCGGCTGCTGACCTATGGACACTGTGGTCACGGCCACCCTGAGTCCCCTGCCCTGGCAAAGGGCTCTCTGGTGCCTCTGTGAGCCACTGCTGGGTGCACTCGTATCCAAACAAGAATGCACGGCCCCTGCAGTAGAAACTCAGACTTCCCACTTCCCGGCTGCCTGCCCACAGACCCAGTGGTCACGTGGTTTCAGCATAGGTCCCCTGAGTCCGCTGCCCCAGCAGGCAGCTCCCAGGTGCCTCTGTGAGCAGCTGCTGGGCCCACTTGTATCCAACCAAGATCTGAAGGCCTTGGCTGCAGAAACTCAGTCTTCCCCGTCCTTGACTGCTGACCTCTGGTCGCTGCAGTTGCAACGAACCAGCACACAGGTCCTCTGACCCTGCTGCCCCTGGAAGGCGGCTCCCAGGTACCTCTCTGAGCCACCGCAAGGCACAACCCTGGGTACCAGCACCCAATTCCCATGGTAGAACTGCTCCAGCACATAGGCCCTGTGAACCCACTGCCCCAGTAGACAGCTCCTGGGTGCCTCTGTAAGCCACCATGGGGTGCACATATCTAACCAAGAATGCACAGCTCCGGAAGCAGAAACTGGGACTTCTCCCTCCCTGGGGTGGCGGCACACCACGATCCTGCACCTCCAGCATGTGGGTCCCACAAGCATACAGCCCCAGCAGATGGCTCCTGGGCCCCTAGTGAGCTG
Source organism: Myotis myotis (assembly GCF_014108235.1). NCBI lineage: Eukaryota > Metazoa > Chordata > Mammalia > Chiroptera > Vespertilionidae > Myotis > Myotis myotis. The sequence continues at coordinate 7,708,537 of NW_023416335.1, read as the reverse complement.
CCATTGGGTGTGTGCCTCTCCAACCAAGGGCACACGGCTCCCTCAACAGGATCTATGACATCCCCTCCTGACTGTCTACCTCTGGACACCTTGTTGAGTTACTGAGGACCTGCCCAGACAAGGTCATACTGTTTCAGTCACAGGCTCCAAGAATCCTACAACCCCAGCTGCTGGCTCCTAAACCCCCTTGTCATTCAGAGAGGGAAATCACTTTGGCCAGAGTCCCACTGCCTCAACCGCAGACTATGGGACAGCCGTCTTCCACCGTCCCGGGCTCTGGGACCTCGTAGTGAGTTACAGAGTGACGCGACCCCAGCAAGAGTCACACAATACCATCCAAAGTTAGAGTACCTGAGCCTCAGGCCCCAAGACCCCTTCCTCCCAAGCAGGCGGACTCCTGGAACTCACAGTGAGCACATACCAGTGATACCTCAATTAACTCTTTCCACAAGAGCTGGAACCACTATCACATCCACAGCAGCTTACAAAACGAAGCTGGGGGTGAGTCACATTACCAATCTGTGACAAGACTTCATCCACGATTAAGAAACTAATATTCAAGACCCAACTACATCAATAGAACCCAAATAGCTCAAGTAGGGGGCTCTGCTAGATCACCAAATGCAGGAGATTTGAGATACTGCACCAGTGGGTCCCCAAAAGTCACCAATTACATAGCACCACATCCAAAAGAACCTGGGTAGCAAATCAGTTGGATCTAAGACATAGAAACAATTAAACAGCAAAAAAATGGGGAGAGAAAACAAAATGGTGGCATAGGTAAACACCAGAAATTGCTGCCTTGCACAACCACTTCAAAAATACAACTAAAAGACAAAAGGACATGACGCAGAACCACGGGAAGGCAGAGAAGGTGTGGAAGTAAAGTGCAGAGGTACAAAGGCGCAAGTAGAAAGGGCTGACAGCTGAGGACACGGTTGTCTTCATCTTTTTTTTCTTTTTTAAATATATTTTATTGATTTTTTACAGAGAGGAAAGGAGAGGGATAGAGAGGTAGAAACACCGATGAGAGAGAAACATTGATCAGCTGCCTCCTGCACACCTCCTACTGGGGATGTGCCCGCAACCAAGGTACATGTCCTTGACCGGAATCAAACCTGGGACCTTTCAGTCCGCAGGCTGACGCTCTACCCACTGAGCCAAACCAGTTAGGGCACGGTTGTCTTTTTCAATCTGGAGGGAGTCTCAAGCTCCCAACTGCTATGAACTCCAGTTCCGGGTGAGTCTCTGGGGACCCAGATTCATACCGGGAGAAACTGGACTGTCTGGCATCGGTCAGAACTTGTGAGTGGCTCTCTCCCAGAGGTGCTTGCAGCAATTACTGAGACACTGAGATGTGGGGCCCCTTAGGGTAGGACTGAGGAGTAGCCATAGCTGCTTGCTCTGCCCTATTGATCCCCTGAGACCCCGCCCCACCTAAGCTGTGCACAGAGGCTTTTGCATATGAAAGGCCTGGCCCTTTGCAATCTGAAAATTACCTAACAAACTGCAGCTGGGTCAGAGAAACCCAGAACTTCCAAAAGAAGGCCCAAGGCCCCACAACAGCTTGCATTGCTTCACAGCTAGGCCTCCTCTGGGCACCTCCAAACCTCAAACAAAGAAGAGGAATCTGCAGATCTCTCCGTAGCTCCTGCCGGGTAGCCTCAGGCAGAGGCTAAATTAGCACCTCCTTAGAGATCCAAGAGTTAGTGTACACAGTGGTCAGAGTGGGACTATCCTGATTACAACTCCTCAGATCCATAAGGGACACAGTCAGGAGGCAGACTTAGTGATCACCAAAGCCCCGCTGAAGCAATTCTTGCCCCATAAGGGTGCCTCCAGCACAGAAGTTCTCCCACCATAGACACAGCTGACTCTCACAGCCAATTGGCCTGGAGGTCAATTCCTCCCAGTGATACCTACAACAATCAAGGCTTAACTACAACAAGACTGTGCACACAGCCCACAAAGGGGTGCACCAAGAGTGTCCACCTCACGTAATTGGGGTGGCTGAGCCACTGGGCCCTATAGGACACCTAGCACAGAAAGCCACTCTATCAACACAGGGAAGCATAAAAAATGTGAAGACAAACAGGTCACAAATGACAAAAATGGAGGAAAGCAAACTACTGGATATAGAGTTCAAAACCACGGTTATAAGGTTTTTCAAGAATTTTCTAGAAACCACTGATAAATTTAGTGAGACCTTCAAGAAATCTAGTGAGACCCTTGAGGTTATGAAAAAGGACCAACTAGAAATTAAGCATACACTGACTGAAATAAAGAATATTATACAGAGTTCCAACAACAGACTAGAAGATCGCAAGAATGAAATCAAAGATTTGAAATACGAAAAAGCAAAAAACACCCAACCGGAAAAACAAAAAGGAAAAAAGAATACAAAAATATGAAGATAGTGTAAGGAGCCTCTGTGTTAACTTCAACCGTACCAACATCTGAATTATGGGGGTGCCAGAATAAGAGAGAGAGCAAGATATTGCAAACCTATTTGAAGAAATAATGACAGAAAACTTCCCCTACCTGGTGAAAGAAACAGACTTACAATTCCAGGAAGTGCAGAGAACCCCAAACAAAAGGAATCCAAAGAGGACCACACCAAGACACATCATAATTAAAATGCCAAGAGCAAAAGACAAAGAGAGAATCTTAAAAGCAGCAAGAGAAAAACAGTTAGTTATCTACAAGGGAGTACCCATACAACTGTCAGCTGATTTCTCAAAAGAAACTATGCAGGCCAGAAGGGAGTGGCAAGAAATATTCAAAGTGATGAATAGCAAGAACCTACAACCAAGATTACTTTACCCAGCAAAGCTATCATTCAGAATTGAAGGTCAGATAAAGAGCTTCACAGATAAGGAAAAGCTAAAGGAGTTCATCACCACCAAACCAGGATTATATGAAATGCTGAAAGGTATCCTTTAAGAAGAGGAAGAAGAAGAAAATGGTAAAGATACAAATTATGAACAACAAATATGCATCTATCAACAAGTGAATCTAAAAATCAAGTGAATAAATAATCTGATGAACAGAATAAACTGGTGAATATAATAGAATCAGGGGCTTAGAAAGGGAATGGAATGACAATTCTTGGGGGGGAAAGGGTTGTGCGTGTGTGGGAAGAGACTGGACAAAAATCGTACAACTAAGGATGAGGACAGTGGGAGAGGGGGGGGCGGTAAGGGCAGAAGGTAGGGTGGGACCTGGGTGGAGGGGATTTATGAGGGGAAAAAAGAGGAACTACTGTAATAACCTGAACAATAAAGATTTAATTTTACAAAAATGAAAAAAAAATGGG